>NC_091286.1:366224513-366824513 GCF_032444005.1 Ranitomeya imitator
TTATTATAGAGGTCCATGTCATGTGATCTCCAGTGTCAGTACCAGTCCAATACATCCTCTCTTGGCGGCCCTACTGCACCTCTGTAGATCGGCCTTAACAAATTGAATTCTTTTCTGGGGGCAGTGAGGAAATTCAGGCATGATGTGATTTTTACAACAGTGGTTCAACTTAACGCTTTACAAAGCTTCTCCTTTAAATATTGCCAACATTACTTACTCTCAAGCACAGACCTTCTGTAGGCTGCTCACAGGACTTCCCACAAGTGGCCCACAGCACAGACCGCTTTCTCCTTGTTCCCAGTTTACAAATTCTCTCAGTCATTCACACCTCGGGCCCTCTAGTATGACGTCTTCTGCATCTCTTATTGTTGGCTTGGCCTACAAGCTAGACAGCCTTTCCCTCATGGTTCGGTCAATTTGCCACAGAGACATCACGGCAGGTTTCCAGACTTCAACTTCTTCACTTGACCAAGGGCGGTTTCCACTCTTTTCTCTGACATACTCTCAGGTTGAACTACATACATCTTGTGCCCATACTTGTGATGGGTATAGGGCACCACCTGCTACTCGTGTCTTTTGTACCTGACCCCAAGAGGCAGGTAGCTGGCGGATACGTAACCTGGACCAAGTCCGCAATGCATACCTGTGCTACCCCTCACACACGTCTCTCCTCAAATCACTCGCCAAGTTTGTGTCCCCAAAAACACAGTGATTCAAACTCCCAAAAGGTATAGTATAAATAAAATACACTCATTTTTATTCTGGACACTTGGAATAAAATTCCTACATATGGACATGATCATTATCACCTATTTGTTATAATTGGTTACTCATACCCCCGACTATAGTCCAACAAATCCTCTTAGTTTGTGCAAGTGTACCTAGAAGAATTGATGCGCTTTTAATTCATAAGGGTGCTCACACCAAATATTGATGTGATTTAAATGACTTATGCACTCACTTTGCATTTTGTTAATTGATTAAAAAAAATCTAGAGAGAGTCAGCATTATTGAAAATGTAGGTGGCTGCAAATGAGACTATTGGGGACCACATCAGACCACAAAAATTAGCCAGCACAGCAACAGGTGTACACAGTGTATAGCCAAAAGCCTCTACACATTTCTTTATCATTTTCTATTGTTATGCTGTAGTCTTAATATTAAGCAGGTGTGCAGGAAACGTTCATGGCCGTGACAGCGTTAAATTAATTTTTTGATGTTCTAACACTATATGTGTGCAGAAACCAACTTCCATGTCTTCTATATCACCATCTCACCTGCCGAACAGAGTGACATCTCTTCCATCCTGGGGCTACGAGCCAGATGGCTGAGCAGCAGGAAAAACGGCTTAAGATTTTTGAAATGCTCAGGAGGCAAAGAGTTGCAGAAGTAAGCACGATCTGCAGCACAAGACAGGTAACCATGTAACCTACTCCTTAACATGCCATAAAACACAGCACAAAGGGATGCAAAGCAATTAATGGAGAAATCGCTGCCTCAATTTGTTTTTGTTTTTTTTTTTTACAAGCAACTTACATTTTCTCCTTCTCCAAAATGCATCCAGAGTGAATGCCACAGACCATACAGATACAGGGCGTGATTTTTATGAACTAGCTCACAAAAAAAGAAAGATGAGGTTTTAAATGGCAAAAAAAGGAGAGAAAAAAAGTATAAAAAAAAAAAAAAAAAAGCACGTCAAGATAGGCCATTAGGGTGCTTCTGAAGGCTGGAAGCTGCCTTCTAGAATTGCTGCTGGCTGTGAACTCTGGCACTAATGAATAACTAAATTATGCTTAATTACGGTACATTACCTACTGAAGATACAGCCGATGCACGGCACCTTCTCTTCTACCAGTTTATAGTGGCAATTCCTTTTTAAGTTGATCATGAATATCAGAACCGCAGACTATTGCTTCATGGCCCACAACAAATTTACATTGTGAACGTTTGTTCCTTCAACAGTAGTTTGTTGGTGTTTTCCAGGTAGAAAAAATGTATTTCTTTAAAGCAAATTAAAAAGAGACTGTTGCCTTATCACTCCGAAAAAAATAATCAAAGCAGGACTTCACAAATAAAAATAAAATCCTCAAGTAATTATGTAATGTGTGAAAATCAATTGCATTAATAGGTGCAATGTGTAATACTGCTTGCGAGTGATCAAAACTACTGAGCAATTAGTGAGATAGACATAATGAGGAACATAATTAAGGCTCTGTACACCTGTCCAGATGTCATTGTTATGGATCCAAAACAAAGAACTGGATCCGCTAGACACGCAGCAAACACAGATGCATGCTTTGGTTTCCATGTTGTGCTACTTTTCACTAGAGGTGTCTTTGAACATCGAAAGTGATCTGGTCATATGCATTGCTTAAAAATGGATCAGTTAGTAGATGACACAGCATATGACCTACAGTATTGATCCAGTAGCTAGGTTTTTTTTGGGGTGCCAGGCAAAAATATTGAGCAGACTTTTTTTTTTTGATAAGGCAAACAGGAAAAGAAATCCAGCTTCCAAAAATATCAAGATTTATTGAGGATAAAATCCAAAGTCCAATGACATGGTTCACAGGAGAATGAGTAGCAGCAGGCTACGCGTTTCGAACAATGAGTTACAGCCCAAAAACACAGATTCCAGTTGGAAAGTAGGCAAACTGAAGACATTTTGGGACATTTCGGTCCCCATTGAATAGAATTGATCCAGTATTGGTTCTATTCACTTCTGGTTTTGATATCCCAAAACGGATTAAAACAATTAAAATAAATATCTTTGGACATGTGAACAGAGCCTAATAAAACTCAGAAATCCCCTCAGAACGGATTTAAAGACTGCAGACTGGAATATACCGGTAGTTTCTTTTCGTCATCCAGGTGGCACCCCTTATTGTGCTCTTTTGGCCACTCATGACTACTCACATCACTTCACATTGCTTTAAAGTTCTGGCTCCTAGTGATTATTCATCAGCGTCTAAATGACGCATTGATTACAAGATGACTCAAAGGGTCTTAAGAACGCTCATACCACAGCAGGGGAACTGCCATATACTTATCAGTACGGAGCGAAGAAACAATCCTGGAGAGGTCACCGGAGACTGTCCCCATGTCAGTGCTCCTATCATGGTACTGCCTGGATCACACAGAGCCCGGACAACCCACAGCGGGCAGACCGCCAACACCTTTCCTCTATGCCTAGTCCATTCATTGGCCGTGTCAGGGGCCATCATAAATACCTCTGGGGTCTTCTCTCAGCCTAAGGACAAACACCTGGCTTGCCAGACATATTGAGCAGAACGATTTTCAGAAACAAACTGAATGTTAGTGCGAATGAGGCAGATTTGATTTGTTAAAGGTCTTGACATTTTATTTGCCTGCTCCTGCATGCATATTCAATTCTAAGTATAATGGCTACATTTGCCTTGAGTTTCTCTATCTATCAGTGAATATATTAACATTTTCAGCACTGCTGCTCACCTTTTAAAGTAAATGCATCCACGCTTAATATGCTATCAGTTAGGCGAAGCTCCGTACTGGAATAATCTCAGCATTGCGCAGAAACTGCACACACGCTGGGGATTAATATTTAAAGCAACAGTACATGCAAAAACGAGATCTCACTTCAGATACAACAGAAGAGTGACTGACATCAAAATTCACATTATTAGAGTCCTGTCACAACAACTCAGAGCGCTGGGATCTACATTATCATGATGTACGGTAAATCCTGAAACAAAATGAAAGCTATTTCTGCTGGTTGTTGTGGGGTCAGATACTATGGTTTAGGCTTGATATACCAGGCCGCATCTTCCTATGTAGACATGATGGATGCGGTATGTGCATAGCACTATTACAGTGTGTATATGCAACATATGAATTATCGGAATGAAGCCATGTTGGTAGATCGACCGATTTTACAATCCTATTGAAAACATCATTTTATAGTGCTAGATAATGAAACAGTAGGAGAATATATACCATATGTATTATACAAACAAAAATACATAAACACTCCTCAACACTGAAATTGCAACACCAAAAAATAAAATAATTGGAATTATGGCACAAGATCGATAAGCAAGGGAGAAAAAGAATGGAAATAAAGTTAACATCTCAATTTATTCAGTCCTTCCTATGAGCGCCAGGCACAGAAATACATGCACTTATGCACATTGGCGGTTATTAATGAGATTATTACTGGTTGGCCGAGGAACCATCAAGAATCACTGCTGGCGGCTTCCTTCGCAATTGAAGACCAATGGCATTCCAGATGTGAAATGAGAGACAATTCCTAAGAAGCTGCAGGCCATGGTAGAACATATCATAATCCTGTGAGTAGTACTGGTGTGACGTTTCCTCATGAAAGACTCTTGATGGCGATCCAAGTTCACTAACAGCTCAGCATTAAATTGATTTGGTGGTGGAACACGTGGTACGGACATGTTTCAAAAGCATCCGAGCAAAATGTTTTTCAACACAACAATGCCAGGCCGAAAGTGGTGTGCTCCTGACAGCAGCCCGTGTAGTCTAAACGAAATACCATGGGCTGCAGTTTCTCAAACTTTCTAAAGCAAGAGAAACAAGTCAATGGTCGACAATTGTAAAGGGAGTTGCCAGCAGAGAATCTTGATTTATTTCACAAGTTTGGAACAACCTCACTGCCAAGTTCCTTAAAAAACGGATTACATGTATCGTTGCTCTGATGCCATGTTGAAAGCAAAGGATGGTCACACCAAATATTGATTTGATGTAGATTTTGCATGTTCCTTTACTTAACACTTTTGTTGTTGGTAAAATGAACTAGTAATGTCTATTTTTTAAAGCATTCTTACTTTGCAGCAATTGTCACACATGCCTAAAGATTTTACACAATACATACTAGAATACATAACATACAATATATAACACATGTCTATGTGAACAAGCACATTTTAACATACTGTATTAAAATAATTCAGAATACAGGCTGAGAATAGGAATGCAGTAGAAGTCTGATTTCATGTAAAGCTACAAGAATATAGATAAATATATCAGATGTGAAGAGCAATGCCAGTGAGGGATTAGAAAGCCCTTCTTGTTCACAAGAAGTTTACATCTTTTGAGGAACTATGGCAGTGAAGAAGCAGAAATCCTTTCTTTTTCACAGGAATTCTACAATGACAGTGAGGGAGTAGAAAGTGTCCTTCTGGTACAGTGTCAACATCTTGTGAGGAACAATGGCAATGAAGAAACACTGTCCTTCTGGTTCACAGAAATTTTACAACCTGTGAGCAACAATGTCTACATGTTTTCAGGAACAATGCCGGTGAGGTAGCTGAAACTCTTCTGTTTCACAGGAAGTGTGCATCTTGTACAGGACAATGCCAATGAGGCAGCTGAAAGCCCTTCTGTTTCAAAGCATATCCACTTTGTGGATTTTCTCCTCCCAGCATACGCATTTTGGAGATGCACATGTATACCTTTGTCACAATGCGCTCCCTCTTGCCTAGCATGAAAAAAAATACAGTTACTTCTCACAAAATTAGAATATCACTAGTGATGAGCGAATATACTCCTTGCTCAAGTGGTCTCCGAGTATTTGTTAGTGTTCGGAGATTAAGTTTTTATCACCGCAGTTGAATGATTTACAGCTACTAGCCAGGCTGAGTACATGTGGGGGTTGCCTGGTTGCTAGGGAATCCCCACATGTGTACAAGCAGGCTAATAGCTGTAAATCATTCAGCCGCCACGATGAAAACAATCTCCGAGCAGTCATAAATAATTGGAGATCACCCGAGCAACGAGTATATTCGCTCATCACTAAATATCTCCAATAACTTAATTTGTTTAAGTTCTTCAAAACAAAAAGAGAAATTCATATATTATAGTCATTACAAACAGAGTGATCTATTGCAAGTGTTTATTTCTGTTAATGTTGATAATTATGGCTTACAGCCAATGAAAACCCAAAAGATATATTTTTAAACCAGGTATTGGTACTTTTGGCAGTGTGGACAGGTGCCAAGTCCAGCTGGAGAATTAAATTTCCATCTTCAAAAAGCTTCTCAGCAGAGGGAAGCCTGAAGTGCTCTAAAATTTCCTGGTAGACGCCTGCGCTGACTTTGGTCTTGATAAAACACAGTGGACCTACACCAGCAGTTGATAAAGCTCCCCAAACCATCACTGATTGTGGAAACTTCACACTAGACCTCAGCAGATTGGATTGTGTGCCTCCACTCTTCCTCCAGACTCTGGGACCTTGATTTCCAAATGAAATGCAAAATGTACTTTCATCTGAAAACAGCACCTTGGACCACTGAGTAACAGTCCAGTTCTTTTTTTCCTTGGCCCAGGTAAAATGCTTCTGCCGTTGTCTATTGGTCATGAGTGGCTTGACACAAAGAATGCGACACTTGAAGCCCATAACCTGGATACTGCTTTGTGTGGTGGCTCTTGAAGCAATGACTCCAGCAGCAGTCCACTCCTTGTAAATCTCCTCCAAATTTTTTAAATGGCCTTTTCTTAATACTTTCAAGGCTGCGGTTATCACGGTTGCCTGTGCACCTTTTTCTACCACACTTTTTTCTTCCACTCAACTTTCCATTGATATGCTTTGACACAGCACTCTGAACAGCCAGCTTCTTTGGCAATAACCTTTAGTTGGTTACCCTCATTGTGTCATTGTGGAGTGTGTCAGTGACTGCCTTCTGGACATCTGTCATGTCAGCAGTCTTCCCCATGATTGTGGAGCATTCTGAAACAGACTAAAGGTACCGTCACACTAAGCGACGCTGCAGCGATACCGACAACGATCCGGATCGCTGCAGCGTCGCTGTTTGGTCGCTGGAGAGCTGTCACACAGACAGCTCTCCAGCGACCAACGATCCCGAGGTCCCCGGTAACCAGGGTAAACATCGGGTTACTAAGCGCAGGGCCACGCTTAGTAACCCGATGTTTACACTGGTTACCATCGTTAAAGTAAAAAAAATAACCACTACATACTTACCTACCGCTGTCTGTCCCCGGCGCTGTGCTTCTCTGCTCTGGCTTTGAGCGCCGGGCAGCCGGAAAGCAGAGCGGTGATGTCACCGCTCTGCTTTTCCGGCCGCTGTGCTCACAGCCAGAGCAGGAGGAGTGCAGAGAAGCACAGCACCGGGGACAGACAGCGGTAGGTAAGTATGTAGTGGTTTTTTTTTACTTTAACGATGGTAACCAGGGTAAACATCGGGTTACTAAGCGCGGCCCTGCGCTTAGTAACCCGATGTTTACCCTGGTTACCTGCGAAGACATCGCTGAATCGGCGTCACACACGCCGATTCAGCGATGTCAGCGGGAGATCCAGCGACGAAATAAAGTTCTGGACTTTCTTCCCCGACCAGCGATATCACAGCAGGGGCCTGATCGCTGCTGCCTGTCACACTGGAAGATATCGCTAGCGAGGACGCTGCAACGTCACGGATCGCTAGCGATATCGTCTAGTGTGACGGTACCTTAAGGGACCTTTTCAAAAGCTTAGGAAGCCTTTGCAGGTGTTTTTTAATTATTCTAAGTTACTGAGATGACTTTTGGGTCATTAACATTACTCATCAACATTAACAAAAATAAACACTTGAAATAGATCACTCTGTTTGTAATGACTATATATGATTTTCACTTTTTGTATTGAAGAACTGAAATAAATTAAAATTAACTTTTTGATATTCTAATTTTGTGAGAAGCACAGGTATATTCCTAGAACGCAACTACTACATGATGAGAGGTACGCTTATCAAGAAAAATGATCCCCCTTAGTATTTAGAATTAGGATACAAAGAGCAGCAAGCCTGATAGTGATGGCAGTGCCAAAAGTGCAAATTATACACTTTAGAAGTTAGAATCAGTTCAACGATGGGCAACTAGATTATTACAAGGGATGGAAGGCCTCTCATATGATGAAAGGTTGGAAAAGTTGGGCTTGTTTAGCTTAGAAAAAAAGACGCCTCAGAGGGGGATCTCATTTACATGTATAAATATGTGTGTGGCTGGTACAAAACAGTGGCATATGACTTATTCCTTCCAAGGACCGTGCTGAGGACTAGGGGCGATTCTGACAGCTAAACATGAAAGGAATCGCGATCCGCCCGCGCCCATTAACTAGTTAAATACCGCCGTCAAGCGCTGACAGCGGCATTTAACTAGCGCTCCCGGCCGCGTGGCCGGAGGTGCTCACACGGCTGACCCCCGTCACATGATCGGGGGTCAGCGGTGCATTGCAATAACAACCAGAGGTCTCCTTGAGACCTCTATGGTTGTTGATGGCCGATTGCTTTGAGCACCACCCTGTGGTCGGCGTTCAAAGTACACCTGCATTTCTGCTACATAGAGGTGATCTGTACTTCACCTCTATGTAGCAGAGGCAATCGTGTAGTGCATGCTTCTAGCCTCCTATGAAGCATGCCAAAATTAAAAAAGTGTTTAAAAATATAAAAAAAAATAAAAAATATCTAAAAGTTCAAATCACCCCCCTTTCGCCCAAATCAAAATAAAACAATTTAAAAAAAAAATCAAACATACACATATTTGGTATCGCCGCGTTCAGAATCGCCTGGTCTATCAATAAAAACAAAGTATTAACTTGACCGCTAAATGGCGTAGCGAGAAACAAAAATCAAAACGCCAAAATGTTTTTTTGGTCGTCGCGACATTGCATTAAAATGCAATAATGGGCGATGAAAAGAACGTATCTACACCAAAATGGTATAATTAAAAACGCCAGCTTGGCACGCAAAAAATAAGCCTTCACCTGACCCCAGATCACGAAAATTGGAGACGCTACGGGTATCGGAAAATCGCACACACTTTTTTTTTTTTTTTTTAGCAAACTTTGGAATTTTTTTTCACCACTTGGATAAAAAATAACCTAGACATGTTAGGTGTCTATGAACTCGTAATGACGTGGAGAATCATAATGGCAGGTTAGTTTTAGCATTTGGTGAACCTAGCAAAAAAGCCAAACAAAAAACAAGTGTGAGATTGCACTTTTTTTGCAATTTCATCACACTTGGAATTTTTTTCTGTTACACGGCATGGTAAAACCAATGGTGTCGTTCAAAAGTACATCTCGTCCTGCAAAAAATAAGCCCTCACATGGCCATATTGACGGAAAAAATAAAAAAGTTATGGCTCTGAGAAGGAGGGGAGCGAAAAACGAAAATGAAAAAAAAAAAAAAAAAAACCGGAAAAAGCTCCGGGGGTGAAGGGGTTAAAAAAAAAGGGCTGGATGATTTCGTCAATACACATAACATTGGGAGTTATAGCTAGATTAGTGACAAAATGTATAATTGGTGGAGAAAGGTTGATGGACCTAGGTCTTTATTCAACCTGAGTAATTATGTAACTTTTCCCCAGACTATTTCTGTAATATAACAGTTTTGTGTCCTACAAAACATTCAAAAGCGTTGAATATCCACAGAAACAATGCTAACCTACTTAACCCATTAAGACTCACGTAGTGATTGGTTGAATTTTATTATAGGATTGAGGCACTATAACTGAGCAATATAAATGTAAATATTCACCACATCTAATATATAATTGCCTAGAATACTACTTCCTGCAATTTGTGCCAACTTCCTGTCCGGAGCTAATGTCCGGAGCTAATGTCCGGAGATAAGTGACGTCAACAGTGTCCAGTGTCTGATTGGTTGCCGCCTGCTGCGAGCGACCAATCAGAAACGTGCCGTACTGTGACACACTCCGCCCGCCATTTTGGTGTGATTTTTGAATTTTTACCTCACAGCAAGTTTCTACTGCGTGGAGGCGGGCCCAGTGACGTTGCTCTTCAAGCTCCTGCCGAATTTCGTCAAAAAAATGATAATACCATTTACCAAAACTATATATATTTAGTTGTGAAGTGGTTCAGTGACATTTTCACACCAATTTTGAACTTTTGTTTGGTGTTTTCTCCATATACTGCCTCCCCTCATAAGCATGTTCATGGATCCTGTGTAACTGTACCTTAAATAACAAGAATTGTCAAGAGCTGGTGAGTGCAGCCATTTTTTGTTCTTTCTTACTATTATTTATTAATTGTATTATTCTTACATTTGAATAAATAAAGTATATATGGATTCAAGACTCCCGATTCTTTAGAATCGGGCTGCCATCTAGTACTGTATAAAATGTTATTCAGGCAATTACTTGAATAATCTGCAAGATTTGATTGTAACTCAATAATATTCATGTGGAAATTGGCTTTGAAGTGGTTGTAGATCTTCAGACAGAAAATGCTATATAAATGCAAATGTATTACTTCATTGTATCTGATTTTACTTTAAATGATGTTGTATTGTCCAATAATAAGTTCAGACTTACAAGTGGGCAAACAGTACAGCATAAAATGCCATTTGTTTTCTCTCCAACAAGCCAGACGAGTACCCGCAGCAGAGACGCTTTACCTCGGCCAAGCACTACGTGCTTTTTAAATTGATTTTCTTCAAGACCAATGTAGTATATCACATAATAGTAACGAGTATTCTGCTAGTTGTGAAGAGCAATACCTAAAAATATATCAATAGCCTATTGATTATTCAAGGTCTATGTAAACTACAGCTACAGCAAGACTGACAAATGGTGGGTGGGCCCCGAAAAAGTGGAGAGACAGCTGGGACTACTGGGAAAGTGCTGCAAAGCAAATATTGTGATTACAGGAGAGTTGGGGAGAACTAGCTGCTGCGCTTAAAGGGCATCGGTTAGTAAAATGTGCCCTCCTAAGCTTTCCATATGTGCATGGAGGGCACAGAAAGTTGACTTGATCTCTGCATCCCAATGTCTTATTCCAGAGTAACTGACCTCTTTCTTAATACGTAAATGAGCTGTTAAGATCTCTTGGCCAGACATAGATCTCCCCGAGAATCTGCCTCCAGAGTTTATTTTAAATGTTGCCAGTGTGAGACCTGTAATGACTGACAATCTGCTCTCCTGATCTATAGGTCTCACAATGGTAACATCCCCTTTCATACAAAACTAAGCTCTGGAAGCAGATTATCAGGCAGATCAGTGTCCGGCCCATAGATCGCAAAAGCTCATTTTGCATATTAAGAAAGATGTGGATTTCTTTGAAATAAGACATCAGATTGCAGATATCAAGGTATCATATTTACTTTCTATGACCTATATGCCCATATAGATGGCTTCCAAGGCGTTATCCTACTGAAAGATGGCATTTAATGTAACATCTCAATGTGGCAAAAATGCAACAGACTTTCCACTGTATATTTGCCTATAGAAAACCCATTGTAACATGTATATTTCTTGCAGCCGCTGTAAAGTACAAAATAGATCTGCAGTGTAAGCTCATGAAAGCTGGGTCTCAGCAGCGGATGCTAAAAAAAAAATGACATGTGTGCGTGCCCCCCTCCTACTCCTCCTTTCAATTACATTTATAGAGGTAGCTGCAGCTGCATAAAGGAGATGCTACATGAGAACGTGGCCTAGGCCCAAGAATGGGGAAGAAATAAATTAGT
Organism: Ranitomeya imitator; assembly: GCF_032444005.1. Taxonomy (NCBI): domain Eukaryota; kingdom Metazoa; phylum Chordata; class Amphibia; order Anura; family Dendrobatidae; genus Ranitomeya; species Ranitomeya imitator. The sequence continues at coordinate 366,235,991 of NC_091286.1, forward strand.
GGGACATTCCACTGTAAAAGTTAGCAAGGCATTGCTCTAACTACCAGTAGGAGGTCTATTCCAACTACTGCAGGAGTCAGAATTACCCCCCAGGACGAAGCATCACGCGAAATGTGCGTCTGGGCTCAGCGCTGTACTGCCAGGTAACGCACTAAAGCCTAACTATGCACTAAAGACACTTTAATTTTTGCACTTTGCATATATTTGCTATAGTATGCACTGCCCACCCACCTTCTGGTCTTTCGGGGGTTTTCGCCGCATGAATCTTCTGACTCCAAAGGGCCTTTTGTAGGACTGTTTGGGAAAGCCTGGAAAGGCTTTTTTTTTTTTTTTAATCTCCTGCCTTGTCAATAATATCATCTAAGGTCCCAAATAGGAACTCGTCCTCACAGGGAATGGAGCATAATTTCAATTTTGTTTGCAGGTCCCCTGGCCAGCAATTGAGCCACAAGGCCCGCCTTGCAGCATTTGAGAAGGAAGCAGACCTGGCCGCTAACCTGACAGTCTACGGAAGAGTCTGCTAGAAACGCTGCTGCTCCTCTCATTACAAAAACAGTAACCAAAATGGTGTCTCTGGGGGACTTCTCTTTTAATTGGGATTCCAAGTGGTCCAGCCACACCATTAAGGCTCGGGCAGTGCATGTGGCAGCTATGGCTAGTTTTAATCCCCTCCCAGCTGCCTCCCATGAGCACTTTAAAAAAAAATGTCTGCCTTTTTATCCATGGGGTCTTTTAGTGTCCTCATGTCTTCAAAAGGTAGGGCACATTTTTTGGAGGCTTTTGCAATCGCCAAATCCAGCTTTGGCGCTTCCCCCAAAAAGAGCATAACAGAGTCATCAAAGGGGTATTTTCTTTTTGGGGTTAGAAGCACTTTTTTTATCTGGTCTCTTCCACTCTCTTAATTAGAGACTGTATTTTTTCATTTATTGGAAATGACCTTCGCTTCCTTTGTTCTAGTCCAGTAAACATTAAGTCCTGAGCTGTTCTTTTAGGTTGCGAATCTACTAGCCCCATGGTTGTCCTGATGGCCTTCACAAGAGTGTCTGCCTCTTCAATCGGGAAGCAGCTGCGACCGCCTTCTGAGGATGAAGAAGAACAAGGTGAACAATGCGAACTACTTGAGTGGGATAAGTCGCTTTCTCACTCGCTGATACTTGATTCCGGGGACCTATGCCTGGGATCTGCGCTTTTCCTTTGAACTTTTAAGACCATTGAGAGCATCTTCTACCTGATTTTTAATTACCGGTAATTAATGCAAATTTTGGGGATTCTTCACACATTGTCTGTTCTATGCATACAGCGCAGAACCTTTTCCCCCACGTGGTGGGTAGCTCTTCTGTGCAGAATGCACAAGTTATAAGTTTGTTTTTTGATGCGCATTTCTTCCCCTATGAAGAGACAATAAACCCTAATTAAACGTGGACTTTCACGAAGATCACTTACCCTCCTATTGTAAGAGAGATACCGGCTCTGGCCTAGGGGTTGTTTCCACAACTGAACTCCTGAATGGCTGCCACAGCTGCGACGCTGAGAAGCAGCATCTCCCTGTTGCTGTTGTTGCTGCAGGTGCTAACGCTGCTGCTGCTGGTGCTTTTTTGGAGGGGACTGCTCCTGCGGGACCTGCTCCTCCGGTTGCTCCTCAACACTCATGGTGATTCTTGAGCACCGATTTTGAAAACTGGTGCTCTTTTAAAGCCTCTTCTGGGTCTCCAGCTCTGCGGCGTTCAGGATCACAGATTGCCCAGTGATGCACCGCGCTGACCTCGGAATTACCCCCACACATGTGCACTACCGATTTCCCAGTAGTGCACCTTGCCCGATGCGCACTGCACACTTCCGGCACTTGATTTCCTGGAGGAACCGGCGGGAATGCCATGAGGTAGCCACTGTTACCTTGCCCTGGATTAACTGGCGGCGCTTGTTTTAAGGAGGCCGCCGCCACCCTACGGTGCTATGAATGGCCTGGCAGTGGACCCCCAAGGCGACCGCTGTCACCTATCCGCCGGGATTGTGGATATTTCAGGAGAGGCAGACTGGATCTCTCTTCACTGCCTCTCCCCGCACACCCCGGTAGTGGCGCTTCGGGGAAGAACTAAAACCACCTCAGCCGCGGCAGGGACCCCTGCTGCCTGGATCGGTTGGTTGGGCTCCACCATCCCATGACGATCTACAGGTATGTTGACTGTAGGTTCCCCATCCGGGACAGGAAACCAAACTGATGCGAGAGAGAGGTTTTTTTATCTGTACGTTTCCTGTCCCTGAAGGGGCGGATCCCTCTCTCTCTGTGGTGCCGTCAAGGGGGAAAGAGAAAGGGGCATACAAATGCAGTTGGTAGAATGGTGCTGTTATATACCTGTTGTGTTTTTTTTGCTGCCTCCTGTCAAACATGATAGCACAGCTATGTTTAGATTTACAAATGGAACTTTCGCAAAGGTTAGTTTATTGTTCTAAGATCCATCATGCTTCACGTGTGACTTCAATTCATAAGCTTACTTAACAATGCAGTTGGCCCATTCAGCTTCAGAATCCACAAGAGGTGTTACGCCCAAGGCCAGAAAATGTATGAAAAAAAGCCTTTCCCATCAGATCCCTATAAATATACTTACGGTACATAGCGTACATTTTGCAAAAACGCTTATTCTTCTCGGAGTATGTTGACATAATATATTTCTACAAGTCTTGGTCTAATATAGTGGAAGATGTTATCAAAGTGTCTAAAAGACTAGTGGCTCTTTCTCAGCAGCCTGGGGAAAAGCCTAGAGCTGGTGTCTTATGAGATATGTGCTCCTGGGCAGCAAACATTTAAACCTCCACGTTCTGGGAGATACAAAGCTTGATAAACATAATAGTCCCTGGACAGCAGCCCGTAGGACGGCGAGAGAATAAAGAGGTAATTTCATAGAAGCATGTTCCATAATAGTGGCAAACCAGTTTGTGTATAGTTACGGAGATTGCAAAGATCACTGTAGTACATCACGCTTATAATCACTGTACACATTTTTGCCATAACACCCTACAAATAGGTATTAAAAGAGGAATCTGTCAAAATTCAATATGATCTATGGGCAGCATGTGGTACAGCTAGCAAATCTGAGCAGATTAATAAATAGATTAATCATAACTTGCCATCTATGGAAATTTCTGTTAATTTTGGTTTAGCAATCAAGTAGGTAGTCTCACTCCTCGACTGAACTTTAGTTTCAAGGCCCCTTCACATTAAGCGACGCTGCAGCGATACCGACAACGATCCGGATCGCTGCAGCGTCGCTGTTTGGTCGCTGGAGAGCTGTCACACAGACCGCTCTCCAGCGACCAACGATGCCGGTAACCAGGGTAAACATCGGGTTACTAAGCGCAGGGCCGCGCTTAGTAACCCGATGTTTACCCTGGTTACCATCCTAAAAGTAAAAAACAAACAAACAGTACATGCTTACCTACAGCCGTCCTCCAGCGCTGCGCTCTGCACTCCTCCTGTACTGACTGTGAGCACAGCGGCCGGAAAGCAGAGCGGTGACGTCACCGCTCTGCTTTCCGGCTGACCGACGCTCACAGCCAGTGCAGGAGGAGTGCAGAGCACAGCGCTGGAGGACAGACGGCTGTAGGTAAGTATGTGCTGTTTGTTTTTTTTACTTTTAGGATGGTAACCAGGGAAAACATCGGGTTACTAAGCGCGGCCCTGTGCTTAGTTACCCGATGTTTACCCTGGTTACCAGTGAAGACATCGCTGGATCGGTGTCACACACGCCGATACAGCGATGTCAGCAGGAGTCCAGCGACGAAATAAAGTTCTGGACTTTATTCAGCGACCAACGATCTCCCAGCAGGGGCCTGATCGTTGGTCGCTGTCACACATAACGATTTCATTAACGATATCGTTGCTACGTCACAAAAAGCAACGATATCGTTAACAATATCGTTATGTGTGAAGGTACCTTTACTCATATACAGGAAAGACTGTCAATCATCGATAAAGACGGCCCACCATACGCCTAAATCTTTGCAGGTTCAGGGTTTACAGTCATGGCCAAAAGTATTGACACCCCTGCAATTCTGTCAGATAATACTCAGTTTCTTCCTGAAAATGATTGCAAACACAAATCGTTTGGTATTATTATCTTCATTTAATTTGTCTTAAATGAAAAAGCACAAAAAATAATTGTCCTAAAGCCAAATTGGATATAATTCCACACCAAACATAAAAAAGGGGGTGGACAAATGTATTGGCACTGTTCGAAAAATCATGTGATGCTTCTTTAATTTGTGTAATTAACAGCACCTGTAACTTACCTGTGGCACCTAACAGGTGTTGGCAATAACTAAATCACACTTGCAGCCGGTTGACATGAATTAAAGTTGACTCAACCTCTGTCCTGTGTCCTTGTGTGTACCACATTGAGCATGGAGTAAAGAAAGAAGACCAAATTACTGTCTGAGGACTTGAGAAACCAAATTGTGAGGAAGCATGAGCAATCTCAAGGCTACAAGTCCATCTCCAAAGACCTGAATGTTCCTGTGTCTACCGTGCGCAGTGTCATCAAGAAGTTTAAAGCCCATGGCACTGTGGCTAACCTCCCTAGATGTGGACGGAAAAGAAAAATTGACAAGAGATTTCAACGCAAGATTGTGCGGATGTTGGATAAAGAATCTTGACTAACATCTAAACAAGTTCAAGCTGCCCTGCAGTCCGAGGGTACAACAGTGTCAACCCGTACTATCCGTCGGCGTCTGAATAAAAAAGGGATTGTATTGTAGGAGACCCAGGAAGACCCCACTTCTTACCCCGAGACATAAAAAAGCCAGGCTGGAGTTTGCCAAAACTTACCTGAAAAAGCCTAAAATGTTTTGGAAGAATTTTCTCTGGTCAGATGAGACTAAAGTAGAGGTTTTTGGGCAAAGGCATCAACAGAGTTTACAGGAGAAAAACAGAGGCATTCAAAGAAAAGAACACGGTCACTACAGTCAAACATGGCGGAGGTTCCCTGATGTTTTGGGGTTGTTTTGCTGCCTCTGGTACTGGACTGCTTGACCGTGTTCATAGCATTATAAAGTCTGAAGACTACCAACAAATTTTGCAGCATAATGTAGGGCCCAGTGTGAGAAAGCTTGGTCTCCCCTCAGAGGTCATGGGTCTTCCCGCAGGACAATGACCCAAAACACACTTCAAAAAGCACTAGAAAATGGTTTGCGAGAAAGCACTGGAGACTTCTAAGGTGGCCAGCAATGAGTCCAGACCTGAATCCCATAGAACACCTGTGGAGAGATCTAAAAATGGCAGTTTGGAGAAGGCACTCTTCAAATATCAGGGACCTGGAGCAGTTTGCCAAAGAAGAATGGTCTAAAATTCCAGCAGAGCATTGTAAGAAACTCATTGATGGTTACCGGAATCGGTTGGTTGCAGTTATTTTGGTTAAAGGTTATGCAACAAAGTATTAGGCTGAGGGTGCCAATACTTTTGTCTGGCCCATTTTTGGAGTTTTGTGTGAAATAATCAATGTTTTGCTTTTTGCTTCATTCTCTTTTGTGTTTTTTTCATTTAAGACAAACTAAATGAAGATAATACCAAAGAATTTGTGTTTGCAATCATTTTCAGGAAGAAACTGAGTATTATCTGACAGAATTGCAGGGGTGTAAATACTTTTGGCCATGACTGTAGGTCAGTTAATTAATTTTGATTGCTACAAATACAGGGTCTTGTGTATGGTCCCAGTTTTTAGAATGAGTTGAATTCTAGCTCCACCAGTTAGTACACAGCTATGAGATAATACCAAAATCTATGCTCTCCTAGGCACTTACTACAGTATATTACTGTTGCTTCTACATGAAGAGACAAGCAGCATAACTGAAATCAGCAGGAGATCATTTACAATATTTTGTACCAGCAGCCTGTATTCACACTGAAAATAACCATTTGAACATGCTTGGCTTTAATAAAAATCAATTTTAACTGCGACAAAAAACACAAACATTCGGAAAAAGGACGAGTCAATAAAACGTGATCCAAGATTTGCTTCTTCCAATAACAGCACTGACTTAAATACAATAAAAGCCTAACATCTTCTGCTTTACATTATAAAAACTTTATATTTAAATGTTGAGATGTCATTATGCAGCACGACTTTGAAGATCACTTTGATAGCTTTTCGCTCCCCAAGGAGCTCATTACTGGTATTTTGGTGGAGACAGCACTGCTGACAGATCCAGGCCCCCTTATTAAACATTTTCTTTAATAGAGGGCTCTCTGCAGACTTAATCATGCCATTTTCAAGCACAGCTAACAATATCAGTTGGCATATGGAAGATAAAGCCCTGATGCTCCCTTCTGCACAGGTTTCATTGGAGCCCTGCTATAATATAACAATGGACAGCGTTCATTATTTATTACTTACCAAGTCCTAAGAGATCAACGGTCATTTCTGGGGCTTTCTTTGGACTGGCTTTAACCTCAAGCTGTGGTTCTTTTTTCATTACCTGTGAAAGGAAGCAAATCGCTCATTAATTCGGCTTTTAAAGTAACGTGCCAGCAGGTTCCTGCTCTTCTGGTTGGTTTAATAGAGTTTATAACACTTGCTAGGCCGGAGTCACACACAGCGAGATACGGCCGAGTCTTGCAGGTTAAAACCAAGCTCTGGTGCCGGCACTCCAGAGCGGAGCGTGCGGCCGCAGAGCAATACATGGAGCTGCACCCTCCGCTCCGGAGTGCCGGTGCCAGAGCTTGTATTTAACCTGCGAGACTCGGCCCTATCTCGCTGTAGTGTGACTCCGGCCTTAGAAGCATTTACAAAACTCTTCTAATACATACAATACACTTATGAAGGATACCATTTGAGAAATTTAACAGCTGCCAAGTAATAGGATAACAAGGCAATCCTCGACAAAAGGCCAACACAGATCCAATATTTTAATTTATTAGCATGTCAATCATTGACAGTTTATGACATTTTTGGCTTTCACCAAGAATGCCTAGTTACCTTGTTTCTAAGAATAGGGAAAATAAAAAGTCAAAAAGACAAGTCATTCTGCATAAACGTGAATAGATAGATGAGGAACATTTAGGGCGACAATACACCTTTAATAGCTATCGGCTGAACACTCATTACTAATTCCTGATATCAGTGTGTACGATGAGTTTGGCAGATCAACATGCATGTGGTTTCAATGAGAAAATGAGAAAGGAGTAAACAGCTGACAGACATCTGCAGAGGCTTTTTTTATTTCTTTTTTTAACACTATCTGAGATTTCTATAGATGCTTTAGTCATTGGAAAAATGTGAAAATCAATGTTTCCCAGGCAGATGGGGAGTAACTGCTGCAAAGTAAAAATGGTTTCATAAATAAAAGCTTATTTTTAGCATTTACATAATGCAAAGTGAATGAATAAAAGACTATTCTAAATCAAAATCAATATTTGGTGTGACCACCTTTTGCCTTCAACAGAGCATCAAAGTACATTTGCACACAGTTTTTGAAGGATATGTGCAGAGAAGTTGATCCAATCACCTTGGAGAACTAACCACAGATCTTCTGTGGATGTAGGCTTACGCAATTTTTTTGTCTCTTCATGGAATTCCACACAGATACAATGTTATGATCAGGGCTCTGTCGCGGCCATATCATAATTTCTAGGATTCATTGTTGTTCTTTGTGTGGAAGATCGCTATTAAGGACATTGGCTGCATGTTTGGGGTCATTGTCCTGTTGCAGAATATATCTTGAGCCAATGCTCTCTATGAGGGTATTGCATGATAGATCCGCCTGTATCTCAGTATTGAGGACAACATTAAGCCTTACCAAATCCCTAAATCCATTCCCTGAACTGCAGCCGAAAACTTGCAAGGAGCACCACTATGCTTCGCAGTTGCCTGAAGACAGTCAGTATTGTACCGCTCTACACCCTCAAGTAAAAAAAATTCTGTTGCAGACAAATATTTTAAACTTTGATTCGTCAGTCCAGAGAACTAGCTGTCATTATTTTGCTCCACAGTTTCTATGCAGTTAACTCATTCGGCCTTGTTTTTCATCAAAGTTCCATTTTTGGGGGCAGAAATTCTTCCATGAAGACCATTTCTTGCCAGACTTCTCCAAACAGTAGATGGGTGTGTGTGGGTCCCACTAGTTGCGAAGTTATGAGTAGAGTTGAGCGAATATATTTGGATTCGGACACCAAATCTGAATTTGCCATATTCGTGCCATATTGGTAGCCTGTTCATGCCGAATTTATGTTTGATGACAGTTTCCAAACATATTCGGTAATTTATCCTCCCACTGACACCAACGACGTTCGGCTGTGTTCGTCGAATTTAGCAAAAACAATATTCGCTGCCGATCGTAATCGAATTTTGAAATAGTCGCTTAACTCTAGTTATTAGCTGATAGCTTTGCTGGATACATATTTGAGGGGATTTAAGCACGATGGGTCTCATCTGTTGCACCAAGTTTCCTTGGCCGAGCACTGCATATATGAGTATATATCCCCTACCCTGGATCTGCCCCCATCCACCTTCCCTACAGCTCCTACCCAACATCCCCACAGTCCCTATTCCCTATTGCCTTTATACACTTGCTTTGGCAAAACTGATGTGTATTTGGTCCTGCCAATAAAGCTTCTTTGAATCTTTGAATCTTTATATGGTCCCCATTGTTGCTTGAACAGAACATTTGAAAATTGTTGCCTGGGAAAGACCTTCCTGATGCTGTACTACCTTATGTCTTGCTGCAGTTCTCAGGCTTCCAAGATGACCAAAGATACCAGGAAATTATGATGAAGTTCCCATAGAGAACTATCTAAATATCCTTGCGTGTGTAGGGTTAACACATTATTAAAGCACTTTCATACTTTATGCTCATCTGCACAAGATATTTATACATCTGATATGATCAAGGCAATGTAATGTACTTTGTTCACTATGAAACATATTATATTTATCTTGCACTTAATATAATATCTTTTTATTTCTGTAACTATTAATGAGAATGTAATTGCACACTGATGTAACACTGCTTTATATACCGTACTTCCTTTTTGCACTCCTATACTCTGTGAGAAAGGTTCTGTGACCCGAAACGTTGCCACGTAGACTAATTAAAGTCCGCTTTTTTATTATACATCTGGCTTTCCAGAAATCTATATAAACATACACTTTTTATAGTGTATACAATGGAATATATATAAATTTACACACAAGAGTATTAAAATCTAAAATGAAATATATACTACATATTAAAAATAAAGCACACTGCCCACATCAACACAAAGAATTGCCTTGGCTTCCTGTAAGGTGGCAAGATAACCCCTTTAAGATAGTTGTCACTGCCTCTTCACCTAGCACCAAGATTACAGAATGACACTAATAAGCTCAGGGACAGCGCTTCCTTCTCGCCTCCATAGCAGTTATTCCCTTTGACATGTCCATCCATTTTATACTGTAATGCTTCCTGAAATTTGCAGAAAACGTTCCGTGACAGGTTCAAAATGACAACAAACAATATGTCAGATTTTGATTTAAAAAATAGATTTGATTTCTTGACAATGCCATGTTGTATCTATGCATAGCGCTAGGAAAGGTCCTGCAGAAAATAAATCACTTTCAAGGGGTATGAAATGTACCTAGGGGTCAGCCCCAATTTTCCCATCATTTCTGGTGAGGTGCTTTTCCAGGGGGCTCGCTGATTGCTTATTTCAATAGTTAATCAGAAATGAAGGAATGGCAATATTGGGATGCATCACTTTGCCACATTTTATTAATACAATAGATTAGGAAATGAAACCATATTAAGAAAAAAAAAAAACATTTTGTAAAAAATGGCATTAAATTGATAAAGAGTCTGTATGTTAAAAGATAATTATACAAAAATTATATAATATAACGTGCAAATTCTACATTAATAGTATGCTTTTTCCATGGCAATGCTTGATGACCGGTACTACCAAAGGTGGCCAACAGGTGGCAATACAAGTTATTTTATGGTCACCACGTGCATTAAGGAAGTCTTAACACTGATCGTAAGACCTGACATATGGGATATGCCGCTTATAGGGTCCCTAGAAATTTTTTTTTTTTAAATGTATATATTTCCTTGTGAGAAATATTTTTATTGAATATGACCGCCATTCAGAACCACCATTCCAAAGCAAAATGTAAGTTACAAAAAAAGGGGTATTTAGAATTGTGAGTCCTCAGTGGTTGATACCTTTTAATGGCTAACTGAAAAGATGGTAACAAATTGCAAGCTTTCGAGACTACATACGTCTCTTCATCAGGCAAAGACTTTGCCTGATGAAGAGACGTATGTAGTCTCGAAAGCTTGCAATTTGTTACCATCTTTTCAGTTAGCCATTAAAAGGTATCAACCACTGAGGACTCTCAAGTCTAAATATTTTTCTATCTACTGGCTAACACGGTACCAAGATATATTTCTTTCCTGTAAAAAAAGGGGTGAAATTCAGTTGCAGTTTGGGGTGAAATTAAAGGTGTATTAATGCCTGCTTCAATTCAGCTATGCTGCATTTTGGTGAAAAAGTCACAAAGGTCCAAAACTTAAGGCTCATCTACGATATATGGTGACAAACTCCTGCGCCTATCCGGTCCTCTTCTCAAGGACATCACCACTTCGATTTTCCGGATCACAATGCACTTTGTGTGACCCAGACGTGGCTTGTACAATGCGAGACTATGGAGCATCAGAAGAAGTCTCCTTCGATATACAATGTAAAAGAGACTTCTGACTCCGAACATAGAGTGAGTCTGCTAATCTGAAGAGTGGTGACTAGCGATGAGCAAATGTGCTCGGAAAAGGCGTTATCGGAGCATGCTCGGGTGCAGAGCGTCTTCCTCACATGCTCGAATACCCATGACTGCATGTCTCGCGGCTGTTAGACAGCCATAACACAAGCGGGGATTACCTAACAGCCGTGAGACATTTGGCAGCTGGGACTGGAACATATTTTTCAAACACGCCAAAGACACTCGGGTAGCAACTGGGCATGCTCAGATAACACCTTATCCGGAGAATGTTCGCTCATCACTAGTGGTGATGTCACTGAAAGAGAGGAGCGGAATGGCAATGGATTTCGGAAAAGGCGAAGGTAGAGGAGTAAATTATTACTTTCACACAGCATGCACATATACTCAGATATAGTAAAAAAATAAATACATCTGACATTAATCCTAGTTGCCAGAACTTGGCAGTGAATTATCGGCCTGGATTTGAGGAACCACAGAAGCCTTCTGATACATAGGTTGTATAATATATACAATGCAATACGACAATTTTTCTATTGACCAGCAGTTTTCAGCTAAAATTTGGAAGTTTATTCTCAAAATCAAAATGTGTATCAAAATGTGTATATGTTAATAATCTAAATCTGGGACAAGATGAGAACACACAATCTAAGGATCAAGCAAGCTTAGTATATATGAAATTAATTAACCGAGCCATGTTACTGCATCTATTGTGCACAAAGTAAAATATGCAAATCCAGTGGCCTAAATATGATGGCAGGTATTGATAGCAGTGACCTGAATAAAAGCATGTGTTAATTGTGCTGTCAGCAAACAGTCACTTAACGCTGCCACATTTGCCATGTTCATTATGGCATACAGGGTTTCTTATTGAGATGGACACGAAAAAGGAAAAATGCATGGAAATTTGTGTATTCCGTATCAAGGCAGGCTTTTTTTTAAGTGAAAATTGAATTTAATATAAAAGCATAAAAAAAAAAATTATAACAGCTTATAACATTAGAAACACAGAATACAAAAAAATCAATGTATAGTTTGGGACTGGGTAAAAATACATGAAACATGACAAATTAGAGGCCCTGCAGCCCAATCCTTTTATCACAAAGGGGATAACTGACTATTGCAGGGATATGGGCGAGCGAGTAGGGAGGAGGAACAATCCTTAGGGTAGGGATATGGGCGAGCGAGTAGGGAGGAGGAACAATCCTTAGGGTAGGGATATGGGCGAGCGAGTAGGGAGGAGGAACAATCCTTAAGGTAGGGATATGGGCGAGCGAGTAGAGAGGAGGAACAATCCTTAGGGTAGGGATATGGGCGAGCGAGTAGGGAGGAGGAACAATCCTTAGGGTAGGGATAAGGGCAAGCGAGTAGGGAGGAGGAACAATCCTTAAGGTAGGGATATGGGCGAGCGAGTAGGGAGGAGGAACAATCCTTAGGGTAGGGATATGGCCGAGCGAGTAGGGAGGAGGAACAATCCTTAGGGTAGGGATAAGGGCAAGCGAGTAGGGAGGAGGAACAATCCTTAGGGTAGGGATATGGGCGAGTGAGTAGGGAGGAGGAACAATCCTTAGGGTAGGGATATGGGCGAGCGAGTAGGGAGGAGGAACAATCTTTAAGGTATGTTCACACCATCTTTTTTCTGTCACTCAAAAACAATCATTTTTCAATCAGAAGACACTTCAGGACGCCCTTCTTTTCACTGGAGCTTTGTAAATGTGAAAAAGTCTCTTTACTAGCTAGATTCCTGATCATTTTTTCCAGTTTTTTTTCCCCCAGCATTGTTTCTATGTTCATTTTTTTCCGGACGTTTAGAAAGTAATGAGAACACTCTTTTTTCCTCAGAGGAAAAGGTTAAAAAAAAAAACCTCCCAGACATTTTTTAGCCTCTGCATTGACTTTTATTGCAAAATATTGAGAATTTTCCTAGTAGAATTAAGAATGTACATTTCACTTCTTTTAAACGCTCGGTATTTTATGAAAGACTGACGTTTCTAAAAAGAAGCTCAAAAGCAGGAAGATATGAACAGAGAACCTGTCAGCAGGATGTAGCCCTATACACTCAAGGCATGGCCATAACGGCGCTGTGATGCTGATTAATACGATACCTGATGTGCAGGGATCCGCTCAGTGGCTCATGAACACTCACATTGCAAAGTTTTCATAAAAATTACATCTGTGCTTCGCGGCAGGACGTGGGGGCAGCGTCTTCTTTTCTCCACCAGCCTCCTTTGCTTCTTGCACAAGCCACTGATTATTCAGTGACCTGTCTTTTCAAATTCTGCACAGCCATCTTTTGTGTGCAGGACTTCAGCAAAATGGCGCCGGAGGCGGCACATGTGCAGATCAAGATTTTGGCACAGTAGATTTTTCACCAGTATCAGATTGATCAGCATCACAGGCTAAATCTTGCTGACAGGTTCTCTTTAAAGGTAACCTGTCACTAAAAAAACACAATCTGCAGATATTTGGTTAAGTTCGTTATTCACATGCCCGGCTAAAGCACTTAGCTACACGCTGCAGGGAATAAATTAACTTTCATCCCCCCCCCCCCCCCCGACAGAGTTCCAGATTCCGTAATGGGGTGGCGCCGGTTCAATCACTACTCTGAGTTTACAGAGCGCCCCCGGCCCTGACTGACAGGCAGCACCGATGCCGAGCTGCTCTGAGTGCCAGTGAGTTGGTTACAGCTGCCGCTCCCTATACTTCAAGCGGTAGCTGGACCTGTGTCAGCACCGCCACCGTGACTGAAAACAGAATGCTGTAGAGGGCCCAAGTAAAGATGGTGACTGCACAGGTGCGGTTATACCAGTGAGACAGCCAGCCTACACTCAGGGCTAGGCCACTTGGCACACCAGTTCAAACAGATAATCTACAGCAGTGTTCACACAGAGAATGCAAAGCATCTGGATCACAGCCTACTAGTAACGCCCTGTGGCGGGCTGCCCAGTGCTAACTAATACATTACAGTTAGCAGCCCGCCACAGGGCGTTATTAATAGGCTGTGATCCAGATGCTTTGCATTCTCTGTGTGAACACTGCTGCAGATTATCTGTTTGAACTTGTGTGCCAAGTGGCCTAGCCCTGAGTGTAGGCTGGCTGTCTCACTGGTATAACCGCACCTGTGCAGTCGCCATCTTTACTTGGGCCCGCTGCACCATGTTAGTGCATTTGATTTGAGGCCTAGACAGGTAAGCACAGGTTCCTGTTTTTTTATGTGGCATTTTCTCTAGAATAGTGGATGTTTCTTCCTCCTTGTTTTTCCTCCTGTTGTGTTTTTTTTAATAACACTATTAACCTGCAGATTAACCCCATATCAGTAGGTTAATAGCATTTTTTTCTGGTGACAGAATGGAGCACATCCTTTGAAAGTTAATTTTTTATTTTTTTTTTTAAACCCTAAAAGGGACTCGGATAGCACAGAATTATTGTTCAAACCAAGTACAGGCATCAAGACTAGGCCAATCATTTATATACACCTTCCCACCTGCTTGTTTTCCCTCTATCACCAGCCTTCTCTGGCTCTATAAAGCCAGGGCTGTCAATCAAAGAGGGGGAGAAGATAGAGATGGCAAAACAAGTAGGTGGGATTTAAATGATTAACCCGCCATGAAGCACCGAGTGGTAGTATTTAGCCTGAACAGTCATCCTGTGCTCACAAAGTCCCTTTAAGGACTATGCTTTTGTATGAACAATGCATGTCGAGAAGGTAATAACACCACCAAACTATTTAAAGTACAAAAAAATAATAATTTCCTGAACAGGATGACATAACAGGGATGGGCATTTTCCAGTTAGCCAATTATCGCAAAATCAATTGCATCATTTCAGCACAAAAAAAAATAGCTTATGAATAATATATGTGTGTATATATACTGTATATGTGTGTGTGTGAATGGATAAATGTGCGTGTGTGAGTGTAGATGTGTGTATGTATATGTGTGTGTGTGTATGTATGTATATATGTGTGTGTGTGTATATATATATATATATATATATGTATATGTATGTATGTATGTGTGTGTGTGTGTGTGTGTGTGTGTGTATGTGTGTGTATGTGTGTGTGTGTGTGTGTATATGTGAGTTTGTATGTATAAGTGAGTGTGTGTGTATGTATATGTGTGTATGTATATATGTTGGTGTTGGTGTGTGTGTCTGTGTATGTATATGTGAGTGTGTATGTATAAGTGAGTGTGTGTGTATATGTATATGTGTGTGTGTGTGTGTGTGTGTGTGTGTGTGTGTGTGTGTGTGTGTGTGTGTGTGTGTGTGTGATCAACAATGCATATTTTCACTGAATGGTTTGTTCTAAAAGAAAAATAAATCAAATCAGATTTTCAGGCATTCCTGAAGTACAAATCTGCTAGCCTTATTAAGTGTGTGGTTTTACGGGTAGTGTTCATGGGTTTATTTGTTCCACATTACTTTCCATATCTTTCTACTATCTGTGGAATACGTTGGCACTATATAATGAATAGCTATCTTTTTACAGCAGAGTGCTGTTCACGCTTCTTTTGCGGGGTTGGGGAACAGCTAGAACCTGCAGATATCTACAGCTACAACAGCTGTCATTCTTTGTGACATTCTTAGAAATTGCCATTCAGTAAATTCATGTGCTCTTGTAAAAGCGAATGGTGAACACCACCGGAAGAACGAGCACGTCTTGTTTATTATTTACCCAGAATCCGAAGATGCCTAAACTTCTTGGAGGCTTTGTTGCGTTCACCTTGATAAGCTTGGCATTATAGGGTAGCTAATGAAAGAGCTGAAGGTCATCATCTCCGAGGATATGGCAGGTGGAGAGCTTGGCTGGTACAGTGAGCCTGTCAAGCCATGACACTGGCTTTGTAGCAAAAAAAAACACAGGGAAAACAAAGACCCTCCTGTGGAGTAAAAGGCCACAGAAAGAGCAGAGAGATGCCCTTTCACCCAGCTAAGCAATTAAAGTTCGGAAACGTCTGAAGTAAGAAATTCTGCCTTCATTATCCTGTCCCTGCTCCAGACCCCGGCATCTTATGATGCTCTTAAAACCCTGGCTGCGCTTTTTCCCTATGTAAACATAACATTAGAGGAAGGATGTAGCGGTATTTGTCAGCCTCCATTTAGATACCATTCCTGTTTTCACCATTATCCTTAGTTAATAAACCTATCAATATGAAAACTATACTCTCGAAAAGTGAAGCATAAAACCCATTCTCTGACAAATAAAGAACGCAGTCAACTGCAAGACAATAAAAATGATGCCGCATATTATTCTGCTTTCATAACTATAGTCGCAGGAATAAAAGCTTTGAAAGAAAAAATCAATTTGAAAAATATAATTTGTGCTCTCCCCATGCGACAGATGTAGCACCTGAATTAGTTAAGCCTTTATTAAAGCGACATTGGCCAGCCTGTTTGCAACCTGCACATCTCGAAGAATAAAATGGTAATCAAATATAATATACATGCATTCTCAAATTCGTATTTTCAGGCACTGCTATAATTTACAAAAATGGCATGGTAAAAAAAAAAAAAAAAAAAATCGTAAAATGGATATGTAGACGTTGGCTAAAGAAAAAAATAAGAAAAAAAAAAAAAAACTGGCACCATTACTAAACAAATTTTAATTGGACAACTAGACCTGTTAACAGAAATGGTTTTCTGCCCGCACCAATTACAACTTGTATGTCTGGTGAATCCCAATAGTATGTAGGGTTGTGAACAATGTCAGCAGCATAACCCCGTAATCGATAGATCTACTAATCAAAGTTGCCACTAAAAATTGAGTACTGCTTTGGGTGCATATGTAGATTTCTAACACTTTCTTGGGAAATCTTCACTGGCTATTAAACAGAGAAATGAGCCGTGATCATTGATCCATCTCGATCATAAAATGTATCATATTCTGCGTAGTCCAAAGTTCAGGCCCAATGACGAACTGCGAATGCCGCTCTGAATGCACACATGGCAGATATGTTTCCATTGGATGCAAATGATAAATGTACACGTGGTGAGTTTAGACACCACAGTGCTGGCAGGCGATTATTAAATAAATTAGTTCGCCTCCAGTGATCGGATGCCCTCAGAATAGGATACTTCTTGCTGCAGAAAGAATCTGGATACTGCCACTTTGACAATAAATCGTTAACCATGCAGAAATGTCTTCAGGTTCCAAAATAGAAAGTACTTAGAGATGAGCGAATTTGATCAGGTCCCTCGTTATTCGGCAAGCTATAGCGCTTACCGAATAGCTGCATCAGGAACCCGGCCGGATACCAGGAGCGTTCCGGCTGATCAGCTGGTCGGCTCTGGAGCTGCATGTGTCACAGCTGTGTGACAGTCACAAAAAATAAATAAAAAGCAGCCACGCATGTGTTGGGACTGTGAAACAGCCGCAACACATGCAGCTGCGGTGCTGAACAGCTGACCAGCCGAAGCGATCCAGGAAGCCGGGTTCCCGCTGCAGCTTATTCGGTAAGTGCTGTAGCTTGCCGAGTAAGGAGGGAGCCAAACAAATTCACTCATCTCTAATGGTAACATGCTTTGATAAGGCATTTACACCAATGGTCAGTGACCGGTGGGTGTCACAAATGTTATCAAAACATAATGAATGATGCTGGAAACCATGCCACAGAGTTGCCCAATTTATGAGATATAACCATGACTTTAACCTAATGATCTTTCAAAATCATGGTCCACACTTCATTGCACATATCCTCTGAAAATACTCTGACAGATTGACCTGAATAGGGGGGAGGGGTCATCTTTAGTTGATTCTCTACCTCATTTAAACTGCTTGGCTAAAAACTTTACTTTGTAGTAGGAATGTGCATGACCACCATATACAGCAATCGGCAGCACTGCCGAGAATAATGGCAACCTATACGCACCAATTGTCACATTACAGATCATTCCATGGCCTTCTCAAGCACAGTCTGCCAGTCTAAATCAGTATCTGATCAGCAGCCGCTTAGTTGCATTGGTCAGCTGTTGTCAACAGACCTTAAGATCTATATAACAGCCCTTAAAGAGTAACAGTTCGGAAACATTATGTCAAACAAATATGTTCGGAAATGTTCGTCAAACAAATTTGGCACTAATAGGGTACCAATATGGCACGAATAAAGGCCCCTTCACATTTAGCGACGCTGCAGCGATACCGACAACGATCCGAATCGCTGCAGCGTCGCTGTTTGGTCGCTGGAGAGCCGTCACACAGACCGCTCTCCAGCGACCAACTATGCCGGTAACCAGGGTAAACATCGGGTAACTAAGCGCAGGGCCGCGCTTAGTAACCCGATGTTTACCCTGGTTACCATGCTAAAAGTAAAAAAAAAACAAACACTACATACTTACCTACAGCCGTCTGTCCTCCAGCGCTGCGATCTGCTTCTCTGCTCTCCTCCTGTACTGTCTGTGAGCCGGAAAGCAGAGCGGTGACGTCACCGCTCTGCTTTCCGGCTCACAGCCAGTACAGGAGGAGAGCAGAGCGCAGCGCTGGAGGACAGACGGCTGTAGGTAAGTATGTACTGTTTGTTTTTTTTTACTTTTAGCATGGTAACCAGGGTAAACATCGGGTTACTAAGCGCGGCCCTGCGCTTAGTTACCCGATGTTTACCCTGGTTACCAGTGAAGACATCGCTGGATCGGTGTCACACACGCCGATCCAGCGATGTCTCCAGGGAGTCCAGCGACTAAATAAAGTTCTGGACTTTCTTCAGCGACCAACGATCTCCCAGCAGGGGCCTGATCGTTGGTCGCTGTCACACAGAACGATTTCATTAACGATATCGTTGCTACGTCACAAATAGCAACGATATCGTTAACAATATCGTTATGTGTGAAGGTACCTTAAGGGTACTGTCACACAGTGAAATTTTGATCGCTACGACGGCACGATTCGTGACGTTCGAGCGATATATCTGTGACGTTCAAGCGATATCGCAATGTCTGACACGCTCCTGCGATCAGGGACCCCGCTGAGAATCGTACGTCGTAGCAGATCGTTTGAAACTTTCTTTCGTCGTCTAGTGTCCCGCTGTGGCGGCATGATCGCATGGTGTAACATATATCGTATACGATGTGCGCATAGTAACCAACGGCTTCTACATCGCACATACGTCATGAAATTATCGCTCCAGCGTCGTACATTGCAAAGTGTGACAGCAGTCTACGACGCTGGAGCGATATTGTTACGACGCTGGAGCGTCACGGATCGTACCGTTGTAGCGATCAAAATTTCACTGTGTGACGGTACCCTAAGGCAAATTCGGATTTGGCAATAGTTTCCGAATATATTCGCTCATCTCTAATTGTAACCCATCATGCCTCACCATTCAGTCACATGACTGACGAGCATTTAAATAGTTAACAGCGATTGGAGCTCAGCTTAAACTGCAGCTGTTGAGACACAGATATTGGCTATATTTAAGATAGCAAGCGCTTACCAAATGTGAAGACAGCTCAGCTCTAGAGCCCTTTCCACACAGACATCGCAACAATGACATATGTAAAGGAAGTAAATAAAATTGTAAGGTAGATGATAACATGAATAGAACAACTAGTTACTATGCACACCCATACTGTCTCAGCCCACAAGAGATTGTATCAGCCTAATCTTATTGCAGGAATGCTGGAACTCAGATAGAGGTGTCAAGCATGGCAGCTTCAAAGAGCTTGCAAATGGTTTGTAGGTAGGAAAGAATATTTCCTATCCACTGTATAGAGAGAGGGAGACCCCGGATATTTTAAATGCCACAACTTAGCCTGTCATCCAATCACAAACAGCATCTTTTAAAGGGGGTCAATCTGGAAATATAAGCCTATGGTCAGGAGTATAAAAAGCTGGGTGACACAGAGATGGTGTTCACATGTGAGGGCAGCCTGGGAGGCTGTTGCGATCCATAGTTCACTTTTCCTTCCTGCAAGGAAAACAGAATCTAAATATTTCCGTCTACAGTTAGGTATTTGTTATTTACCGTATCCCTATTTTATAACTGTTTTGCATATTTGTGTGATTTATTTTTACCTTTTTATATATTTATTGTAAGCACTGCATGTTTTTTTATTAAAGCTTAAACTCTTTAATAAGTTTGACCCTTGTATGCTCCAAAAGAATCCATAGCCATTCAGAGTGTGTGTGACCTTTTGATTGTCTGACAGCAACATATCATGGGGACTCATCACTCCGTGTGTTTGATGAGTGGTGGCAGTGTTAAGAAATCAAGGTGTGCTGAATGTGTCGGGTGTGATCTTTGCTCACTATACAGGCTAAAACAGAGATTGAGAGCTGAACTGAGTGAGAGATAAATTAACCCTTGCAGGCGCACTCCACGTCACGTGCGGATAAGTGTATACATGACAAGGTACCTATACTTTACATTAATAGGTTAAAGGGCTTTTCTGGGTTTCAGCTAAATAGAACTTTGAAAGAAAAGAATAAGAATCTAGTTGGCGAGTGACCACCAGTGTGCAAATCAATCGATGGGGCAATTACGTGACTGCAGAAATTTAGCTCAAGTCTGGAAAAGCCCTTTAATAATATACAGAGTCAACCTTTAGACCATATATTTGTGTTCAGGTTCCCATGTAATCTACCAGATTTCTTAAATGGAGATAGCCCTGTTAGAAATGCATGCATTAATTATTACAGGTATATTGCAAAGAATTATTTTTTCGTAAAGTGTGACAAGTAGAAGAGGGAGGAGGGCAGAAATGTTAGTAGTATTGGCAGATGGCACACGGGGCTGCAGCATCTTTTCTGATCCCAATTCAGGAAGCTTATGTTTTATTGTATTAAATCATGAATTAATAAAGTGAATGAGCAGCAAAGGACCGTTCGCAAAGGACTCTCAAAACTTCATTATGTGAATGTGTTTTATAGGAAGCCACGTCCTTGCCTTCTACAGTTTTGCTCGAAAATGTGTGGCTATAAAATAGCAGTGACGGCACTGAATTATTTATGAGAACAACTCACCTGCACAGTTGTGAATTTTTTATACCGAGAAGACGGATGATATTCTCCCTCATACCATTATGAATGTCTACTCCTGAACACTGCACGGAAGCCTTATAACGTGCCATTCACAGAAAATGCTTTTATAGGATTTGTCCTGCTGTAAGGTTTATTACCCATGAAACAATGTGCAATAGCGACTTTTGCATAGTCTGTCGTCTCACTAATAAACCTCTAAAGTCAGCAGGAGCAAAGCAAATAAAGCATGGCATTAAAGAAACATAAGGCATTATTACATATTCTACTTTTACAGGGCATCTTTTCCTTACAAGTCAATGTTTCCCTAAACATCTATCTGTATCTAATTAACATTGGCATAAACCAACACATTGGGGTAGGGCTACTAATATAAGTATGCCAATTACCCGATAGCATTGCAGTACAATCAATGCCATTTGTTCTCATCATTGGTATAATTCACTGCTTGCAGCTTTAAGAACCAATCTACAAATTTCCATTTTTGTTAGTAACAGAGCTCTGGTCACAGAGTTCAGAAAACAATTTTTTTTTCACCACTTTAGCTAATAGAAAACGCGGTGATGCCAAGTAGTAGTTGGCATGTTTCCTTAGCATACACAATTTTCAGCACTTTCTCCAAATGGCATCCCTCTGTTCAGGAAAGCATTTTTCCTAAGCAAACAACAATAGTTTAAGTTACAGGAAAGATATATATCTTGGTACCGTGTTACCCAGTAGATAGAAAAATATTTACAATTGAGAGTCCTCAATGGTTGATACCTTTTAATGGCGAACTGAAAAGATGGTAACAAATTGCAAGATTTTGAGACTACACAGGTCTCTTCATCAGGCTAAGACTAAAACATATTTTGAAGAATCACATATTTATGCACAACATAGCACAGGAAAAACAAAAACAAAACATGGATAAGACAGGTGACATGAAGCAGAATTACCATGAGTGATAAACAGTTATGTCCATAAATATTGGGCCAGCTCTTAGATAAGGATTGTTTTATTGCCCTCTGATTAGGGTCTCTGTTGTGATGACCCCATATAGTCCGAGGGGCAAGTTCCTTAGTTGATGTAAAAAGACATAAATCCATGCAACACATTCATTCCTGCATTAAGACTGTGAAAGGTCGTCATCAGTTTATATTCCCAGACTCTTCTGTCTCTCTGAGATTTGAACCTACCTTTTAACACAAGTAATTTTATGTCCATAATGTTATGATTTGGGAGACAAAAATGTTTTGCCACGGGTAGATCCATTCTTTTTTCTCTTATTGTATGGCGATGAGAGTTCATCCTTGTTCTAAGCTTTTGCCCTGTCTCCCCACATACAGACCCCCAGTTGGACATTTAGTACAAATAATTAGGTACACCACATTAGAAGTGACACAGCTGAAAGTACCTGGGATCTTGTAGTCCTGATGTGAATTGGGGATCTTTATCTTGTCCGTGGTCATTATAAATGGACAGGTTTTACATTTTTTCTGATTGCAAGGAAAGGTACCTGCAGATGCTGGAGAGGACAGGGAGCTCTTGACAATGATGCTTCTTAGATTTGGGGGCTGCCTAAAACAGTAGTGGGGGGTCTGGAAAAATGGATTGTAAGCAGGCATCTTTTTGTAGTAAAGCTTGTAATTTCCGTGCAGCTCCCCTTAGCACCTCCAGATTTGGATTGTAGGAAACTACTAGAGGCACCCGGTTATTTTCTTCTTTAGCTTTGTAATGTAGCAGGTGATTCCTTGATATTCTGGTGGCTCTTGTAATCTGGTTTTCAATTGTTCTTGGATGGTAGCCCTGATTCAAAAAGGTCTTTCTGAGGCGACCAAGGTGTTCATCCCTATCCACTGGGTTGGAACATATACGATTGTATCTGATGGCTTGGCTGTAGACAATAGAGTTTGTGTGTTTTGGATGGAAACTGTCCCATTTAAGGTATGTTGGATGGTCAATTGGCTTCTGATACAGGGATGTCTCTATTTTATTGTTCTGCAGCTTAATGATGGTGTCCAAAAAGTTAATTTCAGTGCATATTTATGGACATAACTGTTTATCACTCATGGTAATTCTGCTTCATGTCACCTGTCTTATCCATGGTTTTTCCTTTTTTTTCTGTGCTATGTTGTGCATAAATATGTGATTCTTCAGAATTTCTTTTAGTCTTTGCCTGATGAAGAGACCTGTGTAGTCTCGAAAGCTTGCAATTTGTTACCATCTTTTCAGTTAGCCATTAAAAGGTATCAACCACTGAGGACTCAATTCTAAATAGTTTAAGTTAAAATTCAAACACATATTATTGAAATATGCAGTAGAGGAGAATTTTTCTTCCTGTGCCCTGTGTGCATCTACTATATAATTGTCTAAAGGTCACTTCCGTCTTTCTGTCCTTCTGTCTGTCTGTCACGGATATTCATTGGTCGCGGCCTCCGTCTGTCATGGAATCCAAGTCGCTGATTGGTCTCGCCAGCTGCCTGTCATGGCTGCCGCGACCAATCAGCAACGGCCCCAGTCCGATTAGTCCCTCCCCTGCAGTTTTCGCCCGGCCCCAGCTCCATACTCCCTGCAGTCACAGCTCACACAGGGTTAATGCCAGCAGTAACGGACCGCGTTATGCCGCGGGTAACTCACTCCGTTACCGACGCTATTAACCCTGTGTGACCAAGTTTTTACTATTGATGCTGCCTATGTGACCGCGACGTCATGGCAGGTCCTTCTCGCGCAAGCCCTGTGATGACGTCGTGGTCACATGACCGTGACATCATGGCAGGTCCTTCTCATGCAGGGCCTGTGATGACGTCACGGTCATGTGACCGCGACGTCATCACAGGTCCTGCGCGAGAAGAACCTGCCATGACGTGATAGTCATGTGACCGAACTACAAGGGGCCCTCGAAAGGTGAGTATATGTTTATTTTTTAACCTGTGACATACGTGGCTGGGCAATATACTACGTGGCTGGGCAATATACTACGTGGCTGGGCAATATACTACGTGGCTGGGCAATATACTACGTGGCTGGGCAATATACTACGTGGCTGGGCAATATACTACGTGGCTGGGCAATATACTACGTGGGCTGTGCT
Organism: Ranitomeya imitator; assembly: GCF_032444005.1. Classification (NCBI taxonomy): domain Eukaryota; kingdom Metazoa; phylum Chordata; class Amphibia; order Anura; family Dendrobatidae; genus Ranitomeya; species Ranitomeya imitator. The sequence continues at coordinate 366,259,773 of NC_091286.1, forward strand.
GGGCAATGTACTACGTGGCTGGGCAATAAACTACGTGGCTGGGCAATATACTACGTGGCTGGGCAATATACTACGTGGGCTGTGCAATATACTACATGGACATGCATATTTTAGAATACCCGATGCGTTAGAATCGGGCCACCATCTAGTATGATATAGTCATGCTTTCAACAATCCACTTAAGGACATAGGCACTGATGCATTGATATTTTTCTTAGCCACTTTGTCAATACACAGTTTTCCAAATTATTGGATTTTAATTTTTTTTTTTCAAATAAACTCATGGATGGTTTTAGGTCTCAGGGCTCTTTGGATCACTGAAATCAATCACAAACACCTTTGATAATTAGTTTGCCAGGTGAGCAATATTAAAAGGAAAACTACTTAAGAAGGATGTTCCACATTATTAAGCAGGCCACAGATTTCAAAGCACAATGGGTAAGAAAGCATCTCTTTGGTGTCAGAAAGCATCAAATAGTGCCTTGGGCAATGTATGAAAACTTTAGATATTTTACGAAAACAAACATGATCGTACTGTGAAGAGATTTGTGGCTTTTACAGAGAACAGACTGGTTCACGCAGATAAAGGCATAATGAGGAAGGTTTCTGCCAGACCAATTCATCTATTCAGTGGCTATACTTGCCCATGCCACTGAGAAGAGGTGTCGAATTCATTATGTAAAGACTCCTTCATTAAGATTTGGCAAATCGTACTCCAGCAAGCCCTTTATTATGACTAGTATACAAAACAATATTAATGAATCCACTGTAATTGTTCTTTGCTGGACCTCTGTTAACACATAATATAAGTGTTCCCTGCAGACAAAAGTTGTGTATCAAGACCCCACAGTTAATGGTGAATTGCTGCAGTTAGGTGCAGAGGATTTTGGTTGTGCACATTTTACAGCCGAAACATGTAAAACAATGTTTCATCATTAAAAATGCATGATTAATAATCAAATTGCAAGAGCACAGCAGTTTGCAGTAAAATATGCATGGTTTTGACATGAACCACACAACTCCACTGAGTCAATACAGGTTTAGAGATATTAGCAAGGAGGAAAAAAGAGCTTGTAAAGCACAGGCCAGAGTCTAAGGCCATGTTCACACGATCCTTTTTTTCATGCGGAATTGCCGCGATTTTCCCACTGCGGGTCCGCAGCTGTTTTCCATGCAGGGTACATTACATTGTACCCTATGGAAAACAGGAACTGCTGTGCCCACAATGCGGAAAATAAAAAAAAAAGCCGCGCTGAATAGCTGCGGGAAAAAAGAAGTACCATGTCACTTCTTTTTTCGGAGCCGCAGCGGTTCTGCACCCATTGACCTCCATTGTGAGGTCAAACCCGCAGTAAAACCCGCAGATGAAAAAAATATCTGCGGGTTTTACTGCGGTTTGTGGTGCAGAACCGCTGCAGCAGGAAGTGCGGGGAAGCGGGCGGAAGTGCGTGGGCGGAGTGTGGCTGCCCCCCCGTGCTCCGATCCCGCCCCCCCGTGCTCCAATCCCACCGCCCCGTGCTCCGATGCCCCCCCCCAGTGCTCCGATTGCCCCCCCGTGCCCTAATCTCCCCCCCTTATACTTACCCGGCGTCCCGGTGTCCGTCCGGCCATCTTCTCCCTGGGCGCCGCCATCTTGCAAAATGGCGGGCGCATCCGCAGTGCGCCCGCCGAATCTGCCGGCCGGCAGATTCGTTCAAAAGTGCATTTTGATCACTGAGATATAATCTCAGTGATCAAAATAAAAAAAAATAGTAAATGACACCCCCCCCTTTGTCACCCCCATAGGTAGGGACAATAAAAAAAAAATTAAGAATTTTTTTTTTTCCACTAAGGTTAGAATAGGGTTAGGGGTAGGGGTAGGGTTAGGGTTAGGGGTAGGGTTAGGCTATTTTCAGCCATTTTAACCCTAAAAAACTTCCTAGAAAACACACAGACTCTGCATAGAAAACTGCATAAAAAAAAGGATCAAAAAAAGGATCAAAAACGCATCAAAAAACGCATCAAAAAAGGACAAAAAAAAGGACCAAAAAAGGACCTGCGTTTTCTGCCAAGAGCTGCAGTTTTTTAAAAAACAGTCCTGAAAAAAAAAGGATGGAAATCAGGAACGTATGAACATACCCTAAAAGTGGGAGAAAGCATCAACTTCTTAACAGATGGCAGAAGACACAGGCTTGAGGCTATGTGCACACGTTCAGGTTTTTTCGCGTTTTTTTCGCGGTAAAAACGCTATAAAAACTCATTAAAAACGCATACATTATGTATTCTATCATTTAGAATGCATTCTGCATGTTATGTGCACATGGATGCGTTTGTTTCCGCGAAAAAAACGCATCGCGGTAAAAAAAATGAGCATGTTCATTATTTTTGCGGATTTTCGGCGTTTTTCCCGCAATTCTATGCATTTGGGGAAAAACGCACAAAAAACGCGTCAAAAACGCGGTAAAAACGCATGCGGATTTCTGGCAGAAATGTCCGGTTTTTGTCAGGAAAATTTCTGCAAGAAATCCTGACGTGTGCACATACCCTTAGGCTATGTGCACAAGTTCAGGATTTCTTGCAGAAAATTCCGGAGAATTCCGGACATTATCTGCAAGAAATCCGCAAGAAAACCGCATGCGTTTTTGCTGCGATTTTGACACGTTTTTGCCGCGGTTTTGACGCGTTTTTGCTGCGTTTTTTTCCGGACACTTCCCAATGCATTTTGGAGTGGGAAATCCGCAAAAAAAACGGAAAATTAATGAACATGCTGCGTTTTTTGCTGCGTTTTGTGCACAAAATATGCGGAATTCATTCTAAATGATGGGATGCTTATTGTATGCAGTTTTTTGCGGTTTTATAGCGTTTTTATCGGGAAAAACCGCGAAAAAAAACGCAAAAAAAACGCAACGTGTGAACACAGCCTTACTGTATCAAAGTGTAGATAAGGAAAAACAGTGTGTAAAGAGAAAGGAGAGCACTCACAGAAGAGTAGCAAGGGGTGATGGGAAAGAATTGCACTCTACAGCATCAAAGTCTGTCGCTAAAAGGGAGAAAGGTTCTTTATGGGCTGTAAAAGAGGAAATCTATTCAGGAATGAAGCTGAACGGATACATGAGAACTAGTGAAGGCAGCAGCATCTTCAATTGCTGCTCCTATCCCTTTCTTTAATTCCAGTAGATTGTGTGTGCAGAAATCTATCTGTACTCGGCTCAGTCCAGGCTGTGAATAGACATAGGATTAGTGAATCCTCTCGGCAGTGCACCTGCTCCTCAAAGCTAGAACAAGCACTATGTCCATGAACAACGATGCATCATGGAAAATGGAGGAAAGCCAACAAGACACAAGAATATTGCCAATCACCGCAAGAGATAAATCCCTCATCCTCATTCCACAGCATTTCAGGAGAGAAGGAAGAGGCTGTTACTTAGGAGAAGAGGTCCTTTTTAGGTTCACAGAACATTCAGCTTACTGGGCGCCAGAACTTCGGTAAATGACTAGTGATATGCTTTTTTGTACTGACACCTACACTTTGAAAAATTAGTTCAATCTGGAACTAAAGGGAACTTTTTTTTTTAAATTTGGAATAACCACCAACATATTAAAAATACTCCTATGTTAATAGCCGTTACTCATGTCTTATGCCATCTATACATCTTGACTGGCATAAAAATGTTAAAATTGGCTTGTGAGAGACACAAAGTCACAAAACATTATTGCTAGCATCCTCAGGAGAGTTGGACAAAGTCCTAGTCGTTCATTTTTCAACATATTCTTCTACTTCAGAGATGGAGACAAATTAAAAGAGCTGTATAAAGTATATCACAAAAGTGAGTACACGGTGACCCCTCACATTTTTGTAAATATTTTAATTATCTTTTCGTGAAACAATACTAAAGATATGACTTTGATACAATGTAAAGTTGTTGTGTACAGCTTGTATAACAGTGCAAATTTGGGGTGCCCTCTAAAAAACTCAACACAGCCATTAATATATAAACCGGTGGCAACAAAAGTGAGTACACTTTAGGAAAATGGCTAACTTGTGCCCAAAGTGTCGATATTTTGTGTGGCCACCATTATTTTCAAGCACAGTCTTAACTCTCATGGGCATGGAGTTCACTAGAGCTTGAAAGGTTGCCAAAGGAATCCTCTTCTACTCCCCCCCATGACATAATGGAGCTGGTGGATGTTGGAGACCTTGCGCTCCTCCACCTCCCATTTGCGAATGCCCCACAAATGCTCAATAGGGTTTAGGTCTGGAGACATGCTTGGCTATTCCTGCAATATATACCAAATTTAACACACCTGCTTCCCATTCACTTCTGAGACCTTGTAACACTAAGGCTGGAGTCACACTAGCGAGTTTTACGGACGCAAGAGCGCAGAAAATACGTCCGTAAAACTCGCCAAACAAACGTCCCAATTATTCTCTATGCCCCTGCTCCTATCTGCCGTATTTTACTGATCAGTATAATACGGCTTTCTACGGCCGTAGAAAATCGCAGCATGCTGCGTTTGTCACCGTATTGCGCAAAAAAAACGCCAATGAAAGTCTATGGAAGCCCCAAAAATACGGATTACACACGGACCAGCAGTGTGACTTGCGAGAAATACGCAGCGCTGTTAGAGAGAAAAGTCGGCAATTCAGCGCGGTGTACAGTAAAATCACACTGACAGCTTACAATAGAATAGGTAGAATAAATGTGTACACATAGAATAGGTATATGTATATATATATATGTCTCAGTGAGACACATATATGTATATATATTATTACTTCATACAGCGCTAGATTGAATTACCGGCTTTAAAGCTATTACCGGCTTTTGCTATCTCCTTCCTAAACCCGACATGATATGAGACATAGTTTACATACAGTAAACCATCTCATATCCCCATGTTTTTGCATATTCCACACTACTAATGTTAGTAGTGTGTATATGCAAAATTTGGACGTTCTAGCTATTAAATTAAAGGGTTAAATGGTGGAAAAAATTGGCGTGGGCTCCCGCACAATTTTCTCCGCCAGAGTAGTAAATCCAGTGACTGAGGGCAGATATTAACCCCTTCATGACCCAGCCTATTTTGACCTTAAAGACCTTGCCGTTTTTTGCAATTCTGACCAGTGTCCCTTTATGAGGTAATAACTCAGGAATGCTTCAATGGATCCTAGCGGTTCTGAGATTGTTTTTTCGTGACATATTGGGCTTCATGTTCGTGGTAAATTTAGGTCAATAAATTCTGTGTTTATTTGTGATAAAAACGGAAATTTGGCGAAAATTTTGAAAATTTCGCAATTTTCACATTTTGAATTTTTATTCTGTTAAATCAGAGAGTTATGTGACACAAAATAGTTAAGAAATAAAATTTCCCACACGTCTACTTTACATCAGCACAATTTTGGAAACAAAATTTTTTTTTGCTAGGAAGTTATAAGGGTTAAAATTTGACCAGCGATTTCTCATTTTTACAACACCATTTTTTTTAGGGACCACCTCACATTTGAGTCAGTTTGAGGGGTCTATATGGCTGAAAATACCCAAAAGTGACACCATTCTAAAAACTGCACCCCTCAAGGTGCACAAAACCACATTCAAGAAGTTTATTAACCCTTCAGTTGCTTCACAGCAGCAGAAGCAACATGGAAGGAAAAAATGAACATTTAACTTTTTAGTCACAAAAATAGAATTATTCTTACCGTTAATTCGGTTTCTAGGAACCTTCCACGACAGCCACGTCGGAGGTTGTCTTCCCCGCCCTAATAGGGGACAGGAACACAAGAGGTTAAATACCCCTCCCCTTCCTGCACCGCCAGTGTTTTCCTGGACACAGTAGCATGTATAGTTACCACAAAAGTGCAGGAATCATCCAATAAGAATATCAGGTAGGGAGGGAAATTAGTGCTGTCGTGGAAGGTTCCTAGAAACCGAATTAACGGTAAGAATAATTCTATTTTCTCTAGTCACCTTCCACGACAGCCACTTCGGAGTAGTACCAACAGCTAATTTCTCTAGGGAGGGACTACAGCCTGCAGAACACGTCTGCCAAACGTTAAATCCCTATTGAAATTTAGCCGGTAATGTCTGGTGAACGTATGGATGGACGACCAGGTGGCGGCTCTGCATATCTGCTCTGCTGAGGCATTCCCCCTCTCTGCCCACGATGTTGCCATTGCTCGGGTAGAGTGTGCTTTCAGAGAGGCAGGTGGATCCAGTCCCTGCGATGAATAAGCCAAGCAAATAGACTGTTTGATCCAGTTTGCGATGGTGTTTTTTGCCGCCTTCTTTCCCTTGTTTCGTCCAGAAAACTGAATGAATAAATTTTGATCAACTCGCCAGGTTTCAGTTTGTTGTAAGTAAAATAAGACCACCCTGCGAACATCCAAGGTGTGGAAGGTCTGTTCTTTAGGGTTGGAGGGGTTTGGGCAAAAAGAAGGAAGTAGAATGTCCTGATCTCTGTGGAAATTCGAGACCACCTTGGGTAAAAAGGACCGGTCTAATTTTAGTACAATGCTATCCGCAGTGATCGTTAGATAGGGTTCCTGTATTGACAGGGCCTGTAATTCCCCAACACGTCTAGCCGTAGTGATTGCGACTAGAAAGACTGTTTTCAAAGTTAAGTTTTTAATGGTTATAGCATCCAGGGGTTCGAATGGATCCTGGGTTAGTGCGTTAAGTACAGTATTGAGGTCCCAGGAGGGTACCCTATTACGGAGTGTAGGACGAATTCTGGATGCGGCTGTCATAAATCACTTGATCCAGCGATGATTGGCTAAATTAGAGTCAAAAAAGCTACTAAGGGCCGATACTTGCACTTTGAGTGTGCTAGGGGTAAGGCCTATATCCAAGCCCTTCTGTAAAAATTGTAAGATCCTTGCTATATCAGGATTGAAGGGGTCTGGAACTTCTGGGGAGCACCAGGACGTAAATTTTTTCCAGACCTTAGTGTAGATGGCATTGGTTACTGCCTTTCTGCTTTTTTGAAGGGTCTGGATTACTTCATCCGAGAGCCCTTTAGCTTTTAAAATTGTGGCTTCAGTAGCCATGCCGCCAAGTTCAATCTGTTTAGATCCGGATGTAGTAGAGGACCCTGGTGTAAGAGATCGGTCTTTTGAGGTAGAAGGCAGGGACCTTCCAGGGCCATATCTAATAGGGCGCCGTACCAACTCCTCCCGGGCCACAATGGGGCAATCAAGATTGTGGTCACTTCGTCTGTCCTGATCTTTTGCAGAGTTTTCGCCAGCATGGGAATGGGAGGAAAGGCATATGCAAGGTTGAATTTCCACTGGTGTGAAAAGGCATCTATTCCCTGTGCCTTGTCTTTGTGATGAAGGGAGAAAAATGTTTCTACCTTCGCATTTTGCCCGTTGGCGAATAAATCCACCTCTGGAGTACCCCATTTTTTGGTTAGGGACTGAAACACTGCTTGGTCTAGGGACCACTCTCCCGGATGAACGTCTTTCCTGCTGAGGAAATCCGCCTGAGTGTTGTCCAATCCCCTCAGATGTACTGCTGTGACCGATAGAAGGTTCTTCTCTGCCCAGAAAAATATTCTTGCAGCCACTTCTTTGAGAGAGGCATACTTTGTCCCCCCTTGGTGTCGTAGATAGGCTACTGTGGTCATATTGTCCGAGTAAATACGAACGTGATGATTTTTGATCAGTGCAGATGATGCCTTTAGGGCCTCCTCTACAGCTTTTAATTCTCTTAGATTTGAGGAGCTGCTGCTGATGTTCGATGTCCATTGTCCCTGAAAGTGGAAACCCTCTACCACCGCACCCCAGCCTCTTTTGCTGGCATCTGAGCGGAGTGTTTTTAGGGGAAGGTGGTCCCAGCTGACCCCTCTCTGGAGATTTTGGTAATCTAGCCACCATTTTAGCGCTGATTTCACATGGCCAGGGAGAAGAATCTTCTGATTCAATGGAGTCTGTCGTCTCCTGGAATGTAGGAGAACATAAGTCTGGAGAGTTCGTGTGTGAGCCTGGGCCCAGGAAACCGACTGTATACATGCGGTCAGGGACCCTAGTACAGACATCGATTCTCTGAGGGTCGGTGCACGCTGGCCTCTGAACTTGGTTACCTTGCGGACAAGGTTGATTTGATGATCTTTGGGTAGAAAAGATGTTCTTACATCCGAGTCCAGTAGCACCTCCAGAAATTTCCTTCTTGTGGAGGGATGGACCTCCGATTTCTCCAGATTTGGGATCCAACCCAGGGTTTGTAATATCTCTAGGGACTTTGATACGTCTGTTTCCAGACGGGAGGCAGATGGAGCCATGATAAGCAGGTCGTCTAGATACGGGACTATGCATATTCCCTGTTGACGGATGAAGATTATCGCTTCCGCCATAATCTTTGTGAAAACCCGTGGGGCCGAAGAGATGCCGAAGGGGAGAACATTGAACTGAAAATGTTTGATTTGGTGACCCTTGGAGACTGCGAACCTGAGGAATTTCCTGTGCTCTGGATGGATTGGCACATGGTAATACGCATCCCTCAGGTCCACAGTCGCCATCATCCAACTCTGACCGATGAGGGGGATTACTGATTTGACTGTCTCCATTTTGAATCTCCTGTATCGGACAGATTCGTTTAAGGGTTTCAAATTTATGATAATTCTGTTCTTCCCCGACGGCTTGGTTATTAGAAAAAGGCGTGAATAATGACCACGTCCTTCCTCTAACTTCGGCACCTGAGAAATCACATTTGATTGCATTAGTTTTTGTAGATCTTGTAACAAGGAGTTTTGGAGATCTGGGTTTTGAAGGGAGGTTATCTTTACGCATTGTGGGGGTGGTCTCAAAAATTCTATTTTTAATCCTTCTCACTAAACCGATTAGTTCACTCATGTCCTCAGAACTAAAATAATATTTTTTGTTTTCTGATTTACAGGTGGGGGTAGAAGTAGAGCCTTCGTTTTCCCAGTTATCCTCTGAACCTGAGGACTGGATTTCTCCCGAGTCCGGGTCGGATTCTACTGGGGCTTTTTTCCTCTTTTTTGGAGGGGGTGGCTGAGGCACCGACATTTGTGAGAAGGTAGCCATAGAAGAATGGACCTCATCTTTAATGAGAGATCTAATGCTATCCAACAGCGAGGGTTGTTCAGCGCGTAGGACCTCATCCGTACAGGATTGGCAGAGCTTTTTCCCGTATGTTGATGGGAGTTTGGCTGTACACACTTTGCATTTGCGGCTTGACCTTTTAGGGTCGGAAACCTTTTCTCCCTAAGAGAGAGAGAGGGTTTGCGAAGCCACTTAGAGGTATACATCTACATATACATATATCCATGAAAGCACATATGTATATAGGGGATAGCTGGGCCCAACACCTGCTACTTACTTTGGTAGGAGGGGGAATGCTGGCATCTGCAGATGCAGAGCAAGGGGGTCTGTCACTGTCCATGTCCGTCAGCTGTTAACAGTCAGACAGCTTACCTTGCTACCCGGATCTTTTTATATGGATCGGTGGTCCCAGCGTGCAGTGCTCCTCCCCCCATGTGTGCCCGATTGGGGTAGGTCCTGGAACGCCCCCGAAACGCTGTCTGTATGGCGTGCTTCAGCTGCTGGACGCCATTGCCGGCCGGCATGCGCTCCATGGAACGCTCCCTGAATGAACCGGAAGTGACGCGCGTTAACCCGGAAGTCATCGGGCCTCCGGCCACAGCCCGGGACGCGCGCCACCTCCAGCGCTGCAGCCATGGGAGGAGAGAATCGGAGGGCTGCAGGAGGCCCCCGGCAAGCACGTCACCGCCCCGCATTACTCCCAAAGGGAGCGCCGGAGGGGCGGGAAGGTCCAGAGTCCCTCCGAAGAGAGGAGACGGGAGCAGCATACTAGAGGAGGGAGCCCGACCTCATGCCGCTCGACTTTTTCTGGTAAGTGGAGCTCCGTCGCCGGCCACGGCAGCCCCTTCAGATCTCTTCATGCCCCATAGGGGACAGGAAAACACTGGCGGTGCAGGAAGGGGAGGGGTATTTAACCTCTTGTGTTCCTGTCCCCTATTAGGGCGGGGAAGACAACCTCCGAAGTGGCTGTCGTGGAAGGTGACTAGAGAAAATGATTTTTCAGCAACAATTTTTCTATTTTCCCAACGGTAAAAGGAGAAACTGAACCACGAAAGTTGTTGTCCAATTTGTCCTGAGTACGCTGATAACTCATATGTGGGGGTAAACCACTGTTTGGGCGCACGGCAGGGCTTGGAAGGGAAGGAGCGCCATTTGACTTTTTGAATGAAAAATTGGCTGCACTCTTTAGCGGACACCATGCCACGTTTGGAGAGCCCCCGTGTGCCTAAAAATTGGAGCTCCCCCACAAGTGACCCCATTTTGGAAACTAGACGCCCCAAGGAACTTATCTACATGCATAGTGAGCCATTTAAACCCCCAGGTGCTTCACAAATTGATCCGTAAAAATGAAAAAGTACTTTTTTTCACAAAAAATTTCTTTTCGCCTCAATTTTTTCATTTTCACATGGACAACAGGATAAAATTGATTCGAAAATTTGTTGAGCAATTTCTCCCGAGTACGCCGATACCTCATATGTGGGGGTAAACCACTATTTGGGCACACGGCAGGGCTCGGAAGGGAAGGTGCGCCTTTTGACTTTTTGAATGGAAAATTAGCTCCAATTGTTAGCGGACACCATGTCACGTTTGGAGAGCCCCTGTGTGCCTATGCATTGGAGCTCCCCCACAAGTGACCCCATTTTGGAAACTAGACCCCCCAAGGAACTTATCTAGATGCATACTGAGCACTTTAAACCCCCAGGTGCTTCACAGAAGTTTATAATGCAGAGCCATGAAAATAAAAAATAATTTTTCTTTTCTCAAAAATGATTTTTTAGCCTGGAATTTCCTATTTTGCCAATGGTAATAGGAGAAATTGGACCACAAATGTTGCTGTCCAGTTTGTCCTGAGTACGCAGATACCCCATATGTGGGGGTACACCACTGTTTGGGCGCACGGCAGGGCTCAGAAGGGAAGGCACGCCATTTGGCTTTTTAAATGGAAAATTAGCTCCAATCATTAGCGGACACCATGTCGCGTTTGGAGAGCCCCTGTGTGCCTAAACATTGGAGATCCTCCACAAATGACCCCATTTTGGAAACTAGACCCCCAAAGGAACTAATCTAGATGTGTGGTGAGCACTTTCAACCCCCAAGTGCTTCACAGACGTTTACTACGCAGAGCCGTGAAAATAAAAAATAATTTTTCTTTCCTCAAAAATGATGTTTTAGCAAGCATTTTTTTATTTTCACAAGGGTAACAGGAGAAATTGGACCCCAGTAATTGTTGCGCAGTTTGTCCTGAGTATGCTGGTACCCCATATGTGGGGGTAAACCACTGTTTGGGCACACGTCTGGGCTCGGAAGTGAGGGAGCACCATTTGACTTTATGAATACAAGATTGGCTGGAATCAATGGTGGCGCCATGTTGCGTTTGGAGACCCCTGATGTGCCTAAACAGTGGAAACCCCTCAATTCTAACTCCAACACTAACCCCAACACACCCCTAACTCTAATCCCAACTGTAGCCATAACCCTAATCACAACCCTAACCCCAACACCCCCCTAACCACAACCCTAATTCCAACCCTAACCCTAAGGCTATGTGCCCACGTTGCGGATTCGTGTGAGATTTTTCAGCATCATTTTTGAAAAATCCGCGGGTAAAGGGCACTGCGTTTTACCTGCGGATTTTCCACGGATTTCCAGTGTTTTTTTGTGCGGATTTCACCTGCGGATTCCTATTGAGGAACAGGTGTAAAACGCTGCGGAATCCGCACAAAGAATTGACATGCTGCGGAAAATACAACGCAGCATTTCCGCGCGGTATTTTCCGCACCATGGGCACAGCGGATTTGGTTTTCCATGTTTACATGGAACTGTAAACCTGATGGAACACTGCTGCGAATCCGCAGCGGCCAATCCACTGCAGATCCGCAGCCAAATCCGCACCGTGTGCAAATAGCCTAATGCTAAAGGTATGTGCACATAGTAACATGGTAACATAGTTAGTAAGGCCGAAAAAAGACATTTGTCCATCCAGTTCAGCCTATATTCCATCATAATAAATCCCCAGATCTACGTCCTTCTACAGAACCTAATTGTATGATACAATATTGTTCTGCTCCAGGAAGACATCCAGGCCTCTCTTGAACCCCTCGACTGAGTTCGCCATCACCACCTCCTCAGGCAAGCAATTCCAGATTCTCACTGCCCTAACAGTAAAGAATCCTCTTCTATGTTGGTGGAAAAACCTTCTCTCCTCCAGACGCAAAGAATGCCCCCTTGTGCCCGTCACCTTCCTTGGTATAAACAGATCCTCAGCGAGATATTTGTATTGTCCCCTTATATACTTATACATGGTTATTAGATCGCCCCTCAGTCGTCTTTTTTCTAGACTAAATAATCCTAATTTCGCTAATCTATCTGGGTATTGTAGTTCTCCCATCCCCTTTATTAATTTTGTTGCCCTCCTTTGTACTCTCTCTAGTTCCATTATATCCTTCCTGAGCACCGGTGCCCAAAACTGGACACAGTACTCCATGTGCGGTCTAACTAGGGATTTGTACAGGGGCAGTATAATGCTCTCATCATGTGTATCCAGACCTCTTTTAATGCACCCCATGATCCTGTTTGCCTTGGCAGCTGCTGCCTGGCACTGGCTGCTCCAGGTAAGTTTATCATTAACTAGGATCCCCAAGTCCTTCTCCCTGTCAGATTTACCCAGTGGTTTCCCATTCAGTGTGTAATGGTGATATTGATTCCTTCTTCCCATGTGTATAACCTTACATTTATCATTGTTAAACCTCATCTGCCACCTTTCAGCCCAAATTTCCAACTTATCCAGATCCATCTGTAGCAGAATACTATCTTCTCTTGTATTAACTGCTTTACATAGTTCCGCAGCAGTTTCCCATGAGTTTACAGTTCAATGTAAACCTATGGGAAACAAAAATCGCTGTACACATGCTGCGGAAAAACTGCACGGAAACGCAGCGGTTTACATTCCGCAGCATGTCAATTCTTTCTGCGGATTCCGCAGCGGTTTTACAACTGCTCCAATAGAAAATCGCAGTTGTAAAACCACAGTGAAATGCGCAGAAAAACCGCGGTAAATCCACAGCGGTTTAGCACTGCGGATTTATCAAATCCGCAGCGGAAAAATCCGCAGAGAAACAGAATACGTGTGCACATACCGAAACCCTAACCCTACCCCTAACCCTACCCCTCACCCTACCCCTTTCCCCAACCTTAGTGGAAAAAAAAAATTATTATTTTTTTATTGTCCCTACCTACGGGGGTGACAAAGGGGGGGGGGGGGCATTTACTATTTTTTTTATTTTGATCACTGAGATATAACCTATCTCAGTGATCAAAACTCACTTTGGAACGAATCTGCCGGCCGGCAGATTCGGCGGGCGCACTACACATGTGCCCGCCATTTTGGAAGATGGCGGCGCCCAGGAAAGAAGACGGACGGACCCCGGGAAGCTAGGTAAGTATAAGGGGGGGGGGGGGAAAATGAGGGCAGGGGGGGGCGTCGGAGCACGGGGGGGGGGTGGATCGGAACACGGGGGGGTGGATTGGAGCACGGGGTGGGGGATCGCTGTGCAGGGGGGTGGATCGGAGCACAAGGGGGATCGCTGTGCGGGGGGGGTGATCGGAGTGCGGGGGGGTTTGATTGGAGCACGGGGGGTGTGATTGGAGCACGGGGGGGGAGCGGACAGGAGGACGGGGGAGCGGAGCACAGGACGGAGGGGAGCCGGAGCAGTGTACCAGACAGATCGGAGGGCTGGGGGGGCGATCGGTGGGGTGGGTGCACATAAGTGTTTCCAGCCATGGCCGATGATATTGCAGCATCGGCCATGGCTGGATTGTAATATTTCACCAGTTTTTTAGGTGAAATATTACAAATCGCTCTGATTGGCAGTTTCACTTTGAACAGCCAATCAGAGCGATCGTAGCCACGGGGGCTAAACTACCACTCCCCCTGTCCCTGCAGGCCGGGTGAAATTGGAGTTAACCCTTTCACCCGATCTGCAGGGACGCGATCTTTCTGTGACACAGCATATGCGTCACAGGTCGGATTGGCACCGACTTTCATGACGCATACGCTGTGTCACAGGTCGGGAAGGGGTTAATAGCCTGGAGAGGGTCCATGGTTATTGCCCCCCCCCCCCCCCCCCCCGGCTAAAAACACCTGCCCCCAGCCACCCCAGAAAAGGCACATCTGTAAGATGTGCCTATTCCGGCACTTGGCCACTCTCTTCCCATTCCCGTGTAGCAGTGGGATATGGGGTAATGAAGGGTTAATGTCACGTTGCTATTGTAAGGTGACATTAAGCCAAATTAATAATGGAGAGGCGTCAATTATGACACCTATCCATTATTAATCCAATACTAGTAAAGGGTTAAAAAAAAACACATTAATAAAAATTATTTTAATGAAATAAAAACAAAGGTTGTTGTAATAATTTATTCTTCGCTCAATCCTTCTGAAGACCCTCGCTCTGTAACAAAGTAAAAATAATAAACCAACAATATACATACCTTCCGAAGATCTGTAACGTCCCACGATGTAAATCCATCTGAAGGGGTTAAAAATTTTGGCAGCCAGGAGCTCTGCTAATGCAGCACTGCTCCTTGCTGCAAAACCCCGGAGAATGAAGGTAATGTAAGTCAATGACCTATATTTACCTTCATTTGCGGTGAGGCGCCCTCTGCTGGCTGTTCCTGGAGCGTGGGAACTTTCCTAGAAAGTTCCCAGGCTTGAGTTCATATGAGGACAACCAGCAGAGGAATTTTTTCCGCCATTTAACCCTTTAATTTAATAGCTAGAACGGCCAAATTTTGCATATACCCACTACTAACATTAGTAGTGTGGAATATGCAAAAAAAAATGGTGATATGAGATGGTTTACTGTATGTAAACCATGTCTCATATCATGTCGGGTTTAGGAAGGAGATAGCAAAAGCCGGTAATTGAATTACCGGCTTTAAAGCTATCCAGCGCTGTATGAAGTAATAATATATATACATATATGTGTCTACTGATATATATATATATTTTTTTTTACACATGGATCCCTTGTATAGCCGTATGTCGGTTTTGCAAGCCTGCGAGAAAAACACGCAGTACGGATGCCATACGGATTACATACGGAGGATGCCATGCGCAAAATATGCTGACACACCCTGCCTACGGAGGAGCTATGGACCACTATTTGGGGAATTTTCAGCGTGTTACGGCCGTAATATACGGACCGTATTGTCTTACGCTGAGTGTGACTCCAGCCTAATAAGTCACATGACATTGGGGAAGGAAAATGGCTAATTGGGCACAATTTGGTCATTTTCACTTAGGGGAGGTGCACATGGTAAGTAAATGCTGCGGGTTGGACGCTGCATACATGCACACAGTCCATCCCGCAGAGTCCAGATGTTACAGCATAGTGGATAGGATTTCTAAAAATCCCATGCCCACTGTTCGTCCAAAGACGCCCTGCAGAGACGCACATGCGGCACATCTTTCCAGACCGCAGCATGTCAATTTATCTCACGGAGACTCGAGTCTCTGAAAGATAAATTTCACCTGTACAATGTATTGGATGCGATGATTCCGCATGGTACAATAAACACATGCGGAAACACATGCATTCAATACAAGGCAGAGCTTTGGACGCAGCGGACATGTGTGACCGCGACACCTACCCTTAGGTGTGTACTCACTTTTGTTGCCAGCGCTTACAAATTAATGGCGGTGTGTTGCGTTATTTAGAGAGAACACCAAATTTACACTGTTGTTCGAGCTGTACACAGATTACATTGTATCAAATGTCATATATACTATAAAATATTTACAAAAATGTGAGGGGTGTTCTCCCTTTTGTGATATTATTGTAGGTGGATTCATGAAAAATATCTTCTTGGTTGATGCCTTTAAATATGTTGATTACATGTACGAGGATACATCAATAGAAAAAAAAAACGATAATACCCTTCATGGTTAGGAAGAACTGAAACAATGGCTCACGGTTTCCACATATTTACTACTGCAGTATACTGGGAGGGTAATGTATGGTTCAAAAGCTTAAGCGCAACGCAAATACTGTAAGCGACTGGTCAAAAATGGACAGAATGGAAAAACATCTTGTACTAAAGGAAGAAGAGTGGTGGAGAATAATTGTCCTGGCATAAATGACAAATCCACAGGAGGCCTCTACCGGACTGGCAAGGCAAAAACCTTCCAACATTGCTTTTATACACCCTTTTATGCTGTGCTATTGGGGGAGTTAACAGATTTTCTTTCAACATATTCATAATGTTATTTTATTACTCAGACCTCCATTACTCAGTCAGCACCGATGTGATGCCATACAAAAAATGCACTTCAGAATATATTTTAAAATATTTCTATTAAGGTCCTCAGTGGGTTACTAGTCTTTTAACATGATTGTGTAAAACAACAAAGCACTATACAAAGGCAGCTTAATTTCTGTGCTTTGGCCTAGATTTGAACACTGGGAAATAACAGGGCAGCGAGTGTTGCTAAAAACATATTTGGAGAATAAAAAGCTTAACAGTAGGACTCTATAAGTTACCATCAAACGAGTTTATTTTTCAGAATAAAGTTCTTTTTTTGCAACTGATTTTTTTTCCCACAGACAATTTGTGGATGTGATTTGGGGTTCCACGTTCGATTAAAGAAATAATTGGATTTGGACATCTGCCATCTTCTATTCAATTAACTGAAAAACTAATTATCAGGAATAGGAATGCATTTCACATTACTTATGTAAATTCGCAAAGAAAGGTCTTGGCAACAAACTGAATAACCACAAAAGAACAACTTGGACCAAAGTGGCTTTTAACAAGTTGAAAATGTTTTTGAGCAGACCATTTGGGGTGGAAAGAGAAAACAATGAAAAGAAACACATTCTTTGTTTGGTAGATTATACAAAACAAATTAGTTGGAATACCTACAGTTTAAAGGATAAAAAAAGCGGAGTTGGTGATTTTCAAGTTGCAGTTCTTTGCACAGGAGAAACTGGTTCTGGCATGTAGATAACACTGATAAGGTGGGGGAAAAAGTATTTGATCCCTTGCGGATTTAGTAAGTTTCCCACTGACAAAGACATGGACAGTCGATAACTTTAAGGGTAGGTTAATTTTAACATTGAGAGATAGAATATCAAAAATAAAATAAAGAAAACCACATTGTATAAATTATATACATTTATTTGCATTTTGCAGTGAGAAATAAGTATTTGATCCCTCTGGCAAACAAGACTAAATACTTGGTGGCAAACCCTTTGTTGGCAAGCACAGTAGTTTCCATTTTCCCATTAGGGTTAGGGCTACAGTTAGGGTTGGGTCTAAAGTTAGGGTTGGGGCTAAAGTTAGGGTTTGGATTACATTTGCGGTTGGGAATAGGCTTGGGAGTATGGTTAGAAGTGTGTCAGGGTTAGGGGTGTGGTTAGGGTTAACTTTGAGATTAGGGTTAGGGGTGTGTTTGGATTAGGGTTTCAGTCATAATTGGGGGGTTTCCACTGTTTAGGCACATCAGGGGCTCTCCAAACGCGACATGGCGTCCAATCTCAATTCCAGCCAATTCTGCGTTGAAAAAGTAAAAACAGTGCTCCTTCCCTTCCGAGCTCTCCCGTGCGCTTAAACAGGGGTGTACCCCAACATATGGGGTACCAGAGTACTCAGGACACATTGGACAACAACTTTTGGGTCCAATTTCTTCTGTTACCCTTGGGAAAAACTGGGGGCTAAAAAATAATTTTTGTGGAAAAAAAGATTTTTTATTTTCACGGCTCTGCATTATGAACTGTAGTGAAACACTTGGGGGTTCAAAGTTCTCACAACACATCTAGATAAGTTCCTTGGGGGGGGTCTAGTTTCCAATATGGTGTCACTTGGGGGTTTCTACTGTTTAGGTACATTAGGGGCTCTGCAAACGCAATGTGACGCCTGCAGACCAATCTATTTAAGTCTGCATTCCAAATGATGCTCCTTCCCTTCCGTGCTCTGCCATGTGCTCAAACGGTGGTTCCCCCCCACATATCGGGTATCAGCGTACTCAGGACAAATTGGACAACAAGATTTAGGGTCCAATTTCTCCTGTTACCCTTGGAAAAATACAAAAAACTTGTGGAAAAAAATATATCTTTTATTTGCACGGCTCTGTGTTATAAACTGTAGTGAAACACTTGGGGGTTCAAAGCTGTCACAACACATCTAGTTAAGTTCCTTAGGTGGTCTAGTTTCCAATATTGAGTCACTTGTGGGGGGTTTCAATGTTTAGGCACATCAGTGGCTCTGCAAACGCAACATCCCATCCCAATTCCTGTCAATTTTGCATTGAAAAGTAAAACGGCGCTCCTTCCCTTCCAAGCTCTCCCTTGCGCCCAAACAGTGGTTTACCCCCACATATGGGGCATCAGCGTACTCGGGACAAATTGGACAACAACTTTTGTGGTCCAATTTCTTCTCTTCCACTTGGGAAAATAAAAAATTGGGGGAGAAAATATCGTTTTTGTGAAAAAATATGATTTTTTATTTTTACAGCTCAGCATTATGAACTTCTGTGAATCACTTAATGGGTCAAAGTGCTCAACACACATCTAGATAAGTTTCTTAGGGGGTCTACTTTCCAAATTGGTGTCACTTGTAGGGGGGTTTCAATGTTTAGGCACATCAGGGGCTCTCCAAACGCAACATGGCGTCCCATCTCAATTCCAGTCAATTTTGTATTGAAAAGTCAACTGGCGCTCCTTCGCTTCCGAGCTCTGCTATGCGCCCAAACAGCGGTTTACCCCCACATATGGGGTATCGGCGTATTCAGGACAAATTGTACAACAACTTTTGTGGTCCATTTTGTACTGTTACCCTTGGTAAAATAAAACAAATTGGAGCTGAAGTAAATTTTTTGTGAAAAAAAGTTAAATGTTCATTTTTATTTAAACATTCCAAAAATTCCTGTGAAACACCTGAAGGGTTAACAAACTTCTTGAATGTGGTTTTGAGCACCTTGAGGGGTGCAGTTTTTAGAATGGTGTCACACTTGGTTATTTTCTATCATATAGACCCCTCAAAATGACAAATGAGATGTGGTCCCTAAAAAAAAAAAAATTGTGTTGTAAAAATGAGAAATTGCTGGTCAACTTTTAACCCTTATAACTCCCTACCAAAAAAAAATTGGTTCCAAAATTGTGTTGATGTTAAGTAGACATGTGGGAAATGTTACTTATTACCGTAAGTATTTTGTGTGACATATCTCAATTTTCAAAATTTTCGCCAAATTTCCTTTTTTTCTACAAATAAACGCAAGTCTTATCGAATAAATTTTGCCACTATCATGAAGTACAATATGTCATGAGAAAACAATGTCAGAATCACCGGGATCCGTTGAAGCGTTCCAGAGTTATAACCTCATAAAGGGACAGTGGTCAGAATTGTAAAAATTGGCCCGGTCATCAATGTGTAAACCACCCTTGGGGGTAAAGGGGTTAATGTGCTTCTTTTTGAGCCACTCCTTTGTTGCCTTGGCTGTATGTTTTTGGGCATTGTCTTGCAGGAAGATCAAGCCACGGCCCATTTTTAATATCCTGGCTGAGGGAAGGAGGTTGTCACTCAGGATTTTACAGTGCATGGCTCCATCCATTCTCCCATTGATGCAGTGAAGTAGTCCTGTTCCCCTAGCAGAGAAACAAGCCCAAAACAACGCTTCCACCTCCATGTTGGACAGTGGAGATGGTGTTCTTTGGGTCATAGGCAGCATTTCTCTTCCTCCAAACTCGGCAAGATGAGCTAATGCCAAAGAGATTAAATTTTTGTCTTATCTGACCACAGAAGTTCATCAGCTGATCAGCTCCGGTGATCTCCCTTACGACACTACTGCTGCAAGTTGTCACGCAGCGGTGCAGTGAGAGCATCGGAGCTGATTAACTCTGGTGTACTCTCAGCAGCTCAGTGATCCACTGCGGGAGCGATCACCTCCTGTGAGTGTATCGTCAGTGGCCGGATAGAGCGGTCACAGCTCCCGATGTGACTGTTCTACACGTGAGATCGCCGTGGGACAATCTGGATTACCCGGACTACGGCAGACAGGTGAGTATATGTTGATTTATTATTTTACATTATATCTAGGAGACGAGGGCGTCGGGGATTGGGCGTTTTTGTGAGTATACTTTTTTTTATTTTTATGTGCATATGTATGTAATTTTAATCTTTTTTTTTTTAAACTGTGAGCACAGGCGTCATCAGATGAGACTACGTTTCCCGTCAGCAGCACCTGCTGTCACTGTTATCAGTGACAGCAGACATAGCCCGATGTGAGCAGCAGTCTCATCAGCCCACGCCAGCTTTTTACTGCAGATCCCCATTGCAGGTCACTGTCAGCTGCGGGCTCATGCTGACATCTGCCAGCATGACCCCACAGTGCTGTGACCGACAGTCTTACCGGCGGTAGAGTTACCACCGACATGAACCACCGCTCCGGTGTTTCCCTTGCTGTCACACAGATGAAAGTGTGGGAAACAAACATAGGAAGCCAGTAAAACAATACAAAAACTCAGCAAATCCGCAAACATTTTTATACCTGCATTTTTGCTGCGGATTTGACGGACTCAATTGAAGTCAATAGGTGCGGAAACGCTGAAGAAACACAAAAAGAATTGACATGCTGCAGAAAAAAATGCACTGCAAATACAAATGGAAACTTACTGATCTTGTGCACAACACTTCAGGATGGTCAAGGAATTATCTTGCATAAGGATTCCATTACGCTTTTGGACCATTTCCGCGAGGAAAAAAATGCTGTGAAAACGCATCGTGTACACATAGCCTAGCCCCCCCCCCCCTCACCCAGAAATGTTCATAGAGTTTGAAGGAACACAAATGTTTTACATCACAAACCTGTAATATAACTTTTAGATTGTTTACCATTAGCTTGACAACTGCATTAACATTTCTATTGCGCAACCTTAATACTACATATAAAAGAAGTGTTCTACACATTTTAATGGTTGGTTCTGGCCACACTGATATAACCTGAATTCTAGGCTGCAATTTAGAAATGACGCCTAGAATTCAGCATAGTGGCCAGAACCAATAATGAGTGGAAAACGTCACATTTTAGGCACTTTTCTGGCAAATTATATAAAACTAGATGGTGGCCCGATTCTAACGCATCGGGTATTCTAGAATATGTATGTATGTATATAGCAGCCACATAGTATATAGCACAGGCCACGACATATTCTAGAATACCCGATGCATTATTACAGGCCACGAAGTATATAACAGTGGCCACGCAGTATATAACACAGCCCAAACAGTATATAACATTGCCCAAGTAGTATATAGTAGGCAGGCAGTATATAACACAGCCCACGTAGTATATAAAACAGCCAAAACAGTATATAACACTGCCCACGTAGTATATAGCAGCCACGCAGTATATAACGCAGCCCACGCAGTATACAACGCAGCCCACGCAGTATATAACACTGCCCACTTGGTATATAGCAGCCATGTAGTATATAACGCAGCCCACGCAGTATATAACGCAGCCCACGCAGTATATAACGCAGCCCACGCAGTATATAACGCAGCCCACGCAGTATATAACGCAGCCCACGTAGTATATAACGCAGCCCACGTAGTATATAACGCAGCCCACGTAGTATATAACGCAGCCCACGTAGTATATAACGCAGCCCACGTAGTATATAACGCAGCCCACGTAGTATATAACGCAGCCCACGTAGTATATAACGCAGCCCACGTAGTATATAACGCAGCCCACGTAGTATATAACGCAGCCCACGTAGTATATAACGCAGCCCACGTAGTATATAACGCAGCCCACGTAGTATATAACGCAGCCCACGTAGTATATAGCAGCCATGAAGTATATAACCCAGCCCACGCAGTATATAACACAGCCCACGTAGTATTTAGCAGTGTGGGCACCATATCCCTGATAAAAAAAAAATAATTAAAATTAAAAAGTTATATACTCACCCTCCGTTGTCCAGCAAAGCTCTGTCTATGTGCGCGCGGCTGCCGCCAGCTTCCGTACCCAGGATGCATTGCCCAGGACCGCTAAGTCTTCTGGGTAATTTCGCAACGCATCTCTGGGAACGGAAGATGGCGGCAGCTGCGTGTACCTCGGCGGATGACGGAAGGTGAGAATAGCAGTTTTTTTTTTTAATTATTTTTAACATTAGATCTTTTTACTATTGATGCTGCATAGGCAGCAGCAATAGTAAAAAGTTGGTCACAAAGGGTTAATAGCAGGGTTAACGGAGTGCGTTACCCATGGCATAACGCGGTCTGTTAACGCTGTCATTAACCCTGTGTGAGCGCTGACTGGGGGGGGGGGTTTGGGGGGGAGTATGGAGCGGGTGCCGGGCACTGACTGGACGGGAGTGGGGAGGGACTAATTCTCGGCCGGGCTGTGCCCGTCGCTGATTGGTTGCGGCAGCCAGGACAGGCAGCTGGCGAGACCAATCAGTGACGCGGGATTTCCGTGACGGAAGTTGCAGACAGACAGACAGAAGGGCAGACAAAGACTCAAGTACTTAGACAATTATATAGTAGATATGAGTATGTGCAAGCAGAAGAAACAATAAGACAGACAGTTCCTTGCAGTAAGAGATGCATAATATCTACCAAAGTTAATTAATCTATTAACTTATCATTCATTTATCTTCCTATTTAGAAAATATCCAGGGCATACCAGAGAGCTTGGATGACTAGGCATGCTTTTCAGTGTCATCCGCTGACAGGTTGTCCTCATAAGCATAGCTCTGAAGGTCACGCTCACAAAGCTGTATTATATAACATGTCATGAAGAGCACAGTCCAGTGAAAACTTCTACTGTGGATCTTTACTACAGATTTCATATCCGTCAGAGAAAACTGACAGCAAAAGCTTGAGAAGGAGGAAGAGCGAAAAAAAGAGGCAGATGACATGATTGCATAGACTGTATTTCCTATTTGGGGAAATTACAACCTACGAAAGTCAAAGACACAAATACAGGACACAAGCACCCAAACATCAAACTATACTGAACGATTTGATTTCAACTCAAAGAAGTGTTGGAAGTATGGAAATCATAGGATGGAAAGGCTTGTTAATGATTTGCAAATTACAAAATGAAAAGTACATTTTCAAAACATCTAAATTTATTCAATGCTGTGGGTGAGCACCCTGCAGAAAAATAATACTCGAACTTGCTCACATTAGCATGTTTTCATCAATGAGGAAATTAATGGTGTCTGAGGAATATTCTGTATTGCTGAATGCACTTGGGCACGCAAATCGTCAACATCCGCTGCTGGCAGCTACCAACCAATGACATCCAGGTCTGTGGAGTTGGTAAGCCAATCTTCCGACTCCTCATTTTCCCCGACCCCACAGCACTGCCTCACTACTAAGCATGTTCATAAAGTGCAGCAAAGATTCATCTCAGCTAAAAGCCAAGATCCTTGGATCAGGAACAGAAATTTATAAGACATTTCAAAACTTTTGCAAATTCTTCTGAAAAAAAATTACAGCATATTCTGAATTGAACTACTGATACCAATTTATATTTTAGGAGTCTGAGTCAGTTTAATTTATACAGACTCCGCCAAAATGCACAAATTCAGATGCCACAGCCCTGATTGACATCCCAGGTGTGCTCGATGGGAGAAAAATTCGGAGATGCCCCAGGTCATTGTAGCAAGTTTATGGCACAAAGGCTACATAGCGCAAACAAGGTGTTAAAAACCGCTTCTGAGACACTTTGAAGAAATGGCAGTACCATTTCAATGTTGGGGAGTGCTTCATAACTGGTGTTCCCATCTATTCTTAGAACAGATTAAAAAAAAAAATCACCTTCTAAGAATGTGATCATTGGTGCGCTCTCCAGTGATCACTAGAAAGGATGATGCATGAGCACAGTGAATACAAAAAAAAAGTTTGAATGGAGTTTGCATCTCGGCTTCGGGAAAATGGCCGCCGCGATCTCTTGTGCGCACGCGCGGCATCCCGCGGCCATTTTCCTGAAGCCCCATGCAGCAGAGCACTACATCTGCGCACGCGCGGCCCCAGGAAGATGGCCGCCCCCACCGATGACAGGGGGTGATAGCGCAGATCGCGCGCTCCTTGTTCACGTGCCCACAGTGGATTAGTCACCTCAACGTGCGGACACCACTACGCCACCAACGTAAAGCTGAGGAAGAAACAGCGCTGTGAACACGCCCACCCGACCTGACCAGCCTGATTGACAGGCGAAAACGGCGACTTTGGTAATGTATTGCGCAGCGTAGGTGGGGAATCAGGGTACACTACATACACTATAGTAACGCACAGCGCAGGCCCTATTTAACAGTATTTATATCTCAATCTCAAAAAACGGGGTGACAGGTTCCCTTTAAAAGGGAACTGTCAGCACAGAATGACTCCTAAGGTGTATTTAAATGGTACAAATCTTCACAGTGCCGTTAAAGGAATTAAAGAATCCGCATCATCTATAAACAGAACACTTGGCTAATTTAAATTAATGTACGTATCCTGGTCCAGATGAAATATCGTATTTTTCCTACCATAAGACGCACTTTTTTTCCTCTAAATTTGGGAGTAAAGTGTGGGTGCTTCTTATGGTCGGAATGTAGCATGTGGGGAGGGGCAGCAGTGGGATCGCACTGGGATCCCACTTGTAGGGGGCAGAAAAATGTTCCCACTGCTTGAATCAGTGCTGGGAAACCAGGTGGTCCTGATGATTAAAGTGCAGTGAATATTCATTAGCCGCTTCCCCGCCCACCTGTCAGCTGAGCAGGGAGCTGGGAGCAGGACATGAATACTCCTTCACTGAAACACATGGTTTCCCCAATGCTGGATTCCTGCAACAGCTGGGGAGTTCTGTGTGTCCGGTGGAGGAGGGGGCAGCAGCAGGGGCCGGAGGGGGCAAGATCGCTGCATACCTGCCTGGCTGTGCTGGATGCTGAGGCCTAAGGACGTGTGTGATGTCATGAAGTGGGCGGGCTGGAGCATCACATGACAGCAGAGCCCTCCCTCTTCTGATGTCATCACATGTCCTTCGGACTCCCCACTAGAATCTGCTGGCTTCCTGTTATGACCTGTGCTGTGGAAAGGCAACAAGAGGGAGGACTCTGTGTGTGCAGCCATGGGATGCTCCAGCTTTTCACCTCACCACAGTGGCTGGCACAATTAAAAGGTTAGTCTTTACAACACACAATAAAGCACTCTGCCACTCCTGTGTTGAACTATAACTCCCAGCATGCCATAGGATCTGCAGGACATGCTGGGAGTTATAGTTCTCCCAATGGGATGTTAAAGCAGCACTCCAGTGTTATTTTTCAGTTCTGGAGTGGTGCTTTAAATATAAGGCCTGTGCCCCCATTCTTATACTCACCCTCCAGCGTCTCCATATAGTACTTTACAGACACCACACTGGTCCCGCAGCACCATCTTCTACCCGCAGCTTCCAATATAATAACATACTATTATATATAATAACACCACATATAATAGTATGTTATTAAATTTTACCACTTTTTTTTTTTTGCTTTAAAATATTTTTTCCCTATTTTCCACTTCTAAAAACTGGTTGCGTCTTATTGTCCGGTGCGTCTTGTAGTCCGAAAAATACGGTATATCCAAGAGTACTGAGTGAGTTAGCAGAGGAAATTGCAGAACTGGCCAGAATCAGAATCTTTGAAAAATCCTGGAGAACAAGGAAAGTCCCAGAAGATTGGAGAAGGGCAAATATTGTCCCAATCTTCAAAAAGGAAAGAAGATGGAGCCAGGAAATTAATATAATTTCCAGGCCAGTGAGCCTTACTTCTATACTAGGAAAGATCTTTGAACAAATTATTAAAATAATGTATGCAAGTACTTGGATAAGGGTATAGTAATTAACCAGAGCCAGCATGGGTTTGTAGCAAACAAGTCATGCCAGACTAATCTAATCTCCTTCAATTATGGAATCACTGACTGGGTGGATCAGGGAAAAATGTGGTAGATATAGTATATCTTCACTTTAGCAAAGCATTTGATAAAGTATCTCATACTATTATTATTGGAAAAATGACCAAGTATGGAATTGACAAAGCTACGGTTAGGTAGAATTATAGCTGGCTCAGTGATCATACTCAAAGAGTGGTAATAATTGGTTGGATATCAAATTGGAAGTATGTTTCAGGTACGGTACCACAAGGCTCTGTCCTGGCTTCAGTGGTGTTCAACATTTTTATAAATGATCTAGATAAGGAAACCGAAGGTAAACTAATCAAATTTGTAGAAGATGCAAAGCTAGGAGAGATAGCTAGGCTATGTGCACACGTTCAGGTTTTTTCACGTCTTTTTCGTGTTTTTTCGCGCTAAAAATGCTATAAAAACTCATTAAAAACGCATACATTATGCATTCTATCATTTAGAATGCATTCTGCATGTTTTGTGCACATGGATGCGTTTTTTTCCGCGAAAAAAACGCATCGCGGTAAAAAAAATGAGCATCTTCATTATTTTTGCGGATTTTCTGCGTTTCTCCCGCAATTCTATGCATTTGGGAAAAAACGCACAAAAAACACACCAAAAACGCATCAAAATCGCGGTAAAAATGCATGCGGATTTCTGGCAGAAATGTCCGGTTTTGTCAGGAAAATTTCTGCAAGAAATCCTGACGTGTGCACATACCCTAAGCAGACAGAAATGATCCAGAAGGATTTAGATGAGCTTGAACAATGGGCAGTGACTAATAGAAGGGTATTCAAGAGACAAATGCAAGATTCTACATCTGGGCAAGAAAACAAATTAAATCTACAAAACAGGAGGAATAGAACTAAGAAACATACGGCACTTCTCTTTTTATTTGATAAGTCTAGAGAAAACAAAGTTAAGATTAAAAGAAGCCAAAAATGGCAATCTGCTGCAATAGATCTCCGATTCAAAGAGTTCGATGAGATCCCACCCTGGAGCAGCGTAGCTGACAGTCAGATTTATTGAGTACTTGATTATTCTTTTTCCACTCACAGTCATTTCCAATATACTCACTAGCGCTTGTAATTCTTGCATGCCTGCTGAACAAAAGTCTTCGTTTGCTCTCATTAAATAGGAATTGTAAGCATTGTGCATAAAGTAATTGGATTCCTTCCCTCTTTATTGCCTAGCTTGCAATAAAGCCGTAAATGATTGCATAAACATCTGAGAAATCCCACAAGGAGAAGGAAAAAAAAAAACTGGTAATGCTGGCAATTTGCTATGAGCTTGCAGCAGACCTGCAGATCTGAATTCTTCCTGGCAGCTCATAACCTTATCAGATAACACGCTCTATAACAATAAGCATGCATTATAAAGCAATTACAACTGTTGCACATTTCAAAAAATCTCTAGCTCCATGTATCAAAACCATATAATCCAAGAAGGGCGCATGCTGCGCTCACACAATGCAAACACTAGATTATTCAGGACGTTTTATTTTGGGGTATTTATTACATTCAGCATTAAAAAAAAAAAAGTCAAATTACAAAAAAGGCACTGCAGTGTCGGGAAAATAGAAAATTCATTAAAATAGAATTCAGACTTTATAGCTTGTAGAGACCAAACAGAAAATGACACAAAAATGGTACAAAGACATGTCAAATGCCAAGCAGCACATTACTGCAGAGGAGCTGAGTTTGGCTGAAAACATGGAAAAAAACATCATCATTACAAGTCAAGCAAAGAAAAATAATCACTAACACTAACTTCACTGCTGTTTCATGGCACCGATGCCACATCTTTAAGGTGGGGTGAAGTCACCCAGGGAGCTGTGACAGCAGTCATAATGGTTATCTATTTTATTGGGAACTAAATTTTAAGAAAAAATGTGATAACTATGTTCAATCTTTAACTGCTACAACAGCAAGCCACCGAGGAATAGAAAAAAAAACATTTCTCAAAATACGGAATTTAAGAAAGGTTAATCACCCCAACCGTTGTCAGATATATTGATTTGGGGATGTAAGTACAGTTGTTTAATACACTTGCACAGAATGAGAGGATTTATACAGAACATCTAAGCTCGGTTTTGTATGCGGAGAGAGACACAAGGATCAACTCGTCTCCTATCTGTATAGAATAGCCCACTGCTTAAGTCGCTTTAATTAAACACATGAAAATGAGAACGTATTGCTGGAAGAACGCCGCTTCATCGTGGCCAGTGATGCAATATTATCCACCACACTCAAATCAACAGATGGTGCGAAGTTCAATTTATTGTCGCCACAAAAGAGGAATATTTCAGATTTCCTATTTGTGTGGTAGAACCTTAATCCTAATGGTCTCCCAAGTCCCTGCTTCAGCTAATGCCCCCTGCACCCGTCCTGGTGATCCCTGAGCTGGAAATCCAGTACTGGTGAGATACGTGGTCCATGTCAGTGTGCGGTCAGTGCGACACGTATGGATGGAAATGCAGCAGAGAAATCAAAGTTTAATGTATTAACCCCGACACGCGCCGTATTAGTACTGCGCATGTCGTGTCTCCCCCTTTCATTTGGACTCTGAGGCTGAGCCCACATCTTTGCTGGCACACGTTAGCGCCAGAAATCCCGCCCACTGATGGGTTGGCATGACAACCAAAGGTCTCCAGCAGACCTGTCACTGCCGGATTGTTAGGAGCGCCGCCCGGTGGTCGGCACTCATAGCAAGCAAGTAATTCTGCTACATACAGGTGATCTGGTCATCACCTGTATGTAGCAGAGCCGATCGAGTCATGGCAGCTTCTAGTCTCCCATGGAGACTATTGAAGCATGCCAAAAGTAAAAAAAAAAAAAAAAAAAAAAAATAATTTTTTTTTTTTTAAATTAAAAAAAAAAAATATTAACCCCTCTGTGACCTTAGACGTACTATCCCGTCGAGGTGCCCTGGGCTTATCTGACCCTGGACGGGATAGTACGTCATAGCCGATCGGCCGCGCTCACGGGGGGAGCGCGGCCGATCGCGGCCGGGTGTCAGCTGCTTATCGCAGCTGACATCCGGCACTATGTGCCAGGAGCGGTCACGGACCGCCCCCGGCACATTAACCCCTGGCACACCGCGATCAAAGATGATCGCGATGTGCCGGCGGTACAGGGAAGCACCGCGCAGGGAGGGGGCTCCCTGCGGGCTTCCCTGAGCCCCCCGCAGCAACGCGATGTGATCGCGTTGCTGCGAGGGTCTCCTCACCTCCCTCCCTGCTCGAGCCCCGGATCCAAGATGGCCGCGGATCCGGGTCCTGCAGGGAGGGAGGTGGCTTCACAGAGCCTGCTCAGAGCAGGCACTGTGAAGCAGCCTGCACTCCTATCAGATCAGTGATCTGACAGAGTGCTGTGCAAACTGTCAGATCACTGATCTGTGATGTCCCCCCCTGGGACAAAGTAAAAAAGTAAAAAAAAAAATTTCCAAATGTGTAAAAAAAATAAAAAAAAATATTCCAAAATAATGAAAAAAAAAAAAAAATATTATTCCCATAAATACATTTCTTCATCTAAATAAAAAAAAAAAACCAATAAAAGTACACATATTTAGTATCGCCGCGTCCGTAACGGCCCGACCTATAAAACTGGCCCACTAGTTAACCCCTTCAGTAAACACCGTAAGAAAAAAAAAAAAAAAACGAGGCAAAAAACAACGCTTTATTATCATACCGCCGAACAAAAAGTGGAATAACACGCGATCAAAAGGACAGATATAAATAACCATGGTACCGCTGAAAGCGTCATATTGTCCCGCAAAAAAAGAGCCGCCATACAGCATCATCAGCAAAAAAATAAAAAAGTTATAGTCCTGAGAATAAAGCGATGCAAAAATAATTATTTTTTCTGTAAAATAGTTTTTATCGTATAAAAGCACCAAACCATAAAAAAATGATATAAATGAGGTATCGCTGTAATCGTACTGACCCGAAGAATAAAACTGATTTATCAATTTTACCAAACGCGGAACGGTATAAACGCCTCCCCCAATAGAAATTCATGAATAGCTGGCTTTTGGTCATTCTTCCTCACAAAAATCGGAATAAAAAGCGATAAAAAAATGTCACGTGCCCAAAAATGTTTTCAATAAAAACGTCAACTCGTCCCGCAAAAAACAAGACCTCACATGACTCTGTGGACCAAAATATGGAAAAATTATAGCTCTCAAAATGTGGTATTGCAAAAAATATTTTTTGCAATAAAAAGGGTCTTTCAGTGTGTGACGGCTGCCAATCATAAAAATCCGCTAAAAAACTCGCTATAAAAGTAAATCAAACCCCCCTTCATCACCCCCTTAGTTAGGGAAAAATAAAAAAAAATGTATTTATTTCCATTTTCCCATTAGGGCTAGGGTTAGGGCTAGGGTTAGGGCTAGGGCTAGGGTTAGGGCTAGGGTTAGGGCTAGGGTTAGGGCTAGGGTTAGGGCTAGGGTTAGGGCTAGGGCTAGGGCTAGGGTTAGGGCTAGGGTTAGGGCTAGGGTTAGGGCTAGGGTTAGGGCTAGGGTTAGGGCTAGGGTTAGGGCTAGGGTTAGGGCTAGGGTTAGGGCTAGGGTTAGGGTTAGGGCTAGGATTAGGGTTAGGGTTAGGGTTGGGGCTACAGTTAGGGTTGGGGCTAAAGTTAGGGTTAGGGTTTAGATTACATTTACAGTTGGGAATAGGGTTGGGATTAGGGTTAGGGGTGTGTCAGGGTTAGAGGTGTGGTTAGGGTTACCGTTGGAATTAGGGTTAGGGGTGTGTTTAGATTAGGGTTTCAGTTATAATTGGGGGGTTTCCACTGTTTCGGCACATCAGGGGCTCTCCAAACACGACATGGCGTCCGATCTCAATTCCAGCCAATTCTGCGTTGAAAAAGTAAAACAGTGCTCCTTCCCTTCCGAGCTCTCCTGTGTGCCCAAACAGGGGTTTACCCCAACATATGGGGTATCAGCGTACTCAGGACAAATTGGACAACAACTTTTGTGGACCAATTTCTCCTGTTACCCTTGGGAAAATACAAAACTGGGGGCTAAAAAATAATTTTTGTGGGAAAACAAAAAGATTTTTTATTTTCACGGCTCTGCGTTATAAACTGTAGTGAAACACTTGGGGGTTCAAAGTTCTCACAACACATCTAGATAAGTTCATTGAGGGGTCTAGTTTCCAATATGGGGTCACTTGTGGGGGGTTTCTACTGTTTAGGTACATTAGGGGCTCTGCAAACGCAATGTGACGCCTGCAGACCAATCCATCTAAGTCTGCATTCCAAATGATGCTCCTTCCCTTCCGAGCCCTCCCATGCGCCCAAACGGTGGTTCCCCCCCACATATCGGGTATCAGCGTACTCAGGACAAATTGGACAACAACTTTTGTGGACCAATTTCTCCTGTTACCCTTGGGAAAATACAAAACTGGGGGCTAAAAAATAATTTTTGTGGGAAAACAAAAAGATTTTTTATTTTCACGGCTCTGCGTTATAAACTGTAGTGAAACACTTGGGGGTTCAAAGTTCTCACAACACATCTAGATAAGTTCATTGAGGGGTCTAGTTTCCAATATGGGGTCACTTGTGGGGGGTTTCTACTGTTTAGGTACATTAGGGGCTCTGCAAACGCAATGTGACGCCTGCAGACCAATCCATCTAAGTCTGCATTCCAAATGATGCTCCTTCCCTTCCGAGCCCTCCCATGCGCCCAAACGGTGGTTCCCCCCCACATATCGGGTATCAGCGTACTCAGGACAAATTGGACAACAACATTTAGGGTCCAATTTCTCCTGCTAACCTTGGAAAAATACAAAACTGGGGGCTAAAATATAATTTTTGCGGAAAAAAAAATATTTTTTATTTGCATGGCTCTGCGTTATAAACTGTAGTGAAATACTTGGGGGTTCAAAGCTCTCACAACACATCAAGATGAGTTCCTTAGGGGGTCTACTTTCCAAAATGGTGTCACTTGTGGGGGGTTTCTACTGTTTAGGTACATTAGGGGCTCTGCAAACGCAATGTGACGCCTGCAGACCAATCCATCTAAGTCTGCATTCCAAATGATGCTCCTTCCCTTCCGAGCCCTCCCATGCGCCCAAACGGTGGTTCCCCCCCACATATCGGGTATCAGCGTACTCAGGACAAATTGGACAACAACATTTAGGGTCCAATTTCTCCTGCTAACCTTGGAAAAATACAAAACTGGGGGCTAAAATATAATTTTTGCGGAAAAAAAAATATTTTTTATTTGCATGGCTCTGCGTTATAAACTGTAGTGAAATACTTGGGGGTTCAAAGCTCTCACAACACATCAAGATGAGTTCCTTAGGGGGTCTACTTTCCAAAATGGTGTCACTTGTGGGGGGTTTCTACTGTTTAGGTACATTAGGGGCTCTGCAAACGCAATGTGACGCCTGCAGACCATTCCATCTAAGTCTGCATTCCAAATGGCGCTCCTTCCCTTCCGAACCCTCCCATGCGCCCAAACGGTGGTTCCCCCCCACATATGGGGTATCAGCGTACTCAGGACAAATTGGACAACAACTTTTGTGGTCCAATTTCTCCTCTTACCCTTGGAAAAATAAAAAATTGGGGGCAAAAATATAATTTTTGTGAAAAAATATGATTTTTTATTTTTACGGTTCTGCATTATAAACTTCTGTGAAGCACTTGGTGGGTCAAAGTGCTCACCACACCTCTAGATAAGTTCCTTAGGGGGTCTACTTTCCAAAATGGTGTCACTTGTGGGGGGTTTCAATGTTTAGGCACATCAGTGGCTCTCCAAACGCAACATGGCGTCCCATCTCAATTTCTGTCAATTTTGCATTGAAAAGTCAAACTGCGCTCCTTCCCTTCCGAGCTCTCCCATGCGCCCAAACAGTGGTTTACTGCCACATATGGGGTATCAGCGTACTCAGGACAAATTGGACAACAACTTTTGAGGTCCAATTTCTTCTCTTACCCTTGGAAAAATAAAAAATTGGGGGCAAAAATATAATTTTTGTGAAAAAATATGATTTTTTATTTTTACGGTTCTGCATTATAAACTTCTGTGAAGCACTTGGTGGGTCAAAGTGCTCACCACACATCCAGATAAGTTCCTTAGGGGGTCTACTTTCCAAAATGGTGTCACTTGTGGGGGGTTTCAATGTTTAGGCACATCAGTGGCTCTCCAAACGCAACATGGCGTCCCATCTCAATTCCTGTCAAGTTTGCATTGAAAAGTCAAATAGCGCTCCTTCCCTTCCGAGCTCTCCCATGCGCCCAAACAGTGGTTTACTGCCACATATGGGGTATCAGCGTACTCAGGACAAATTGGACAACAACTTTTTGGGTCCAATTTCTCTTGTTACCCTTGGTAAAATAAAACAAATTGGAGCTGAAGTAAATTTTTTGTGTAAAAAAGTTAAATGTTCATTTTTATTTAAACATTCCAAAAATTCCTATTAAACACCTGAAGGGTTAATAAACTTCTTGAATGTGGTTTTGAGCACCTTGAGGGGTGCAGTTTTTAGAATGGTGTCACACTTGGGCATTTTCTATCATATAGACCCCTCAAAATGACTTCAAATGAGACGTGGTCCCTAAAAAAAAATGGTGTTGTAAAAATGAGAAATTGCTGGTCAACTTTTAACCCTTATAACTCCCTAACAAAAAAAAAAATTGGTTCCAAAATTATGCTGATGTAAAGGAGACATGTGGGAAATGTTACTTATTAAGTATTTTGTGTGACATATCTCTGTGATTTAATTGCATAAAAATTCAAAGTTTGAAAATTGCGAAATTTTCAAAATTTTCGCCAAATTTCCGTTTTTTTCACAAATAAACGCAGGTACTATCAAAGAAATTTTACCACTATCATGAAGTACAATATGTCACGAGAAAACAATGTCAGAATCACCAGGATCCTTTGAAGCGTTTCGGAGTTATAACCTCATAAAGGGACAGTGGTCAGAATTGTAAAAATTGGCCTGGTCATTAACGTGCAAACCACCCTTGGGGGTAAAGGGGTTAAAGTTCAAATCACCCCCCCCTTTAACCCATTTAAATAATAAAAAATCAAACAGACATATTTGATATTGCCGCATTCAGAATCACCCGATTTATCAATATAAAAAAATGAGTTAATATGATCGCTAAACCGCGTAATGAAAAAAAAAGTAAAAAAGCCACAATAAAGTTTTTTTTGGGTCACTACAAGATCGCATCTGCACCAAAATGGAGTCAATAAAAACGTCAGCTAGGCATGCAAAAAATAAGGCCTCACACAACTCGAGATCACGAAAAATGGAATCGTTATGGGTCTCAGAAAAAGATGCAATTTATTTATTTATTTTTTTAACAAACTTTGGAAGCCTGCAGGTTTTTCACACGGACCTGACATGTGCACAGCACCACTGAATACAAGGGGCATGTGTATATCCGTATTTGCGGGCCTTAAAAAAATGGACCGCATACAGACATAAAAAAACAGATGTGTGAAGAAGGCCTAAGTGTGTGTCTGTGTGTGAACATACACTAGTGGCCAGAATTGTGGATACACTGGAAGTTTTTAATAATGTTCGAGGCTTCTTGAACTTTCGGCGATCTTACTTGCTTGATTACGTAATTATGTTTATAGCCCAGGCACGCAATCTTGTTACTAAACATATCGGGAGACTTGTTTTTGATATTCTGTCGGTAGTTTTTATCATTTTGACAAGAAATACTGGACTTCGTTCTTTGAGTAAAATTCATATATTTTTAGTTACATGTTAACTTTTCTTTATGTCTGCATTAAATTAAAAATAGTATTTTAAAACTACAGTCGTTACTTGATCCTTTCATTATAGGTCCTACAGGCTTTAATTTCTGTACCAACTATTGAGAATTTTTATTTCTTGTATTTTATTAATAACTGAATAATTATAAATGTCTATTTTGAGCTCACAAACCCCTGAATGATTTTTTTTTTTTTTAGACTTTAAGGCTGCCGTCACACTAGCAGTATTTGGTCAGTATTTTACATCAGTATTTGTAAGCCTAAACCAGGAGTGGGTGATAAATGCAGAAGTGGTACACATGTTTCTATTATACCTTTCCTCTATTTGTTCCACTCCTGGTTTTGGCTTACAAATACTGATGTAAAATGCTGACCAGATACTGCTAGTGTGACGGCAGCCTAATAGTGATGAGCGAATATACTTGTTACTCGAGATTTCCCGAGCACGCTCGGGTGACCTCCGAGTATTTTTTTAGTGCTCGGAGATTTAGTTTTCATCGCCTCAGCTCAATGATTTATAGCTACTAGCCAGCATAAGTACATGTGGGGGTTGCCTGGTTGCTAAGGAATCCCCACATGTAATCAAGCTGGCTAGTAGCTGTAAATCATCCAGCTGCGGTGAAAAAACGAAATTTCCGAGCACTAAAAAATACTCGGACACCCGAGCGTGCTCGGGAAATCTCTAGTAAAGAGTATATTTGCTCATCACTAAACTTTAATCATGTCAGCCACAAGGAGGTCTGACTGGTCTCCAAAAATGAGAGCTACGGCTTATGTTTTAAAGGGAACCTGTCACCCCCAAAATCGATGGTGAGGTAAGCTCACCGTCATCAGGGGCTTATCTACAGCATTCTGTAATGCTGTAGATAAGCCCCCGATGTTACTTGAAAGAGGAGAAAAAGAAGTTAGATTATACTCATCCAGAGGCGGTCCCGCTGCGGTCTGGTTAAATGGGTGTCTCAGGTCCGCTCCGGCGCCTCCCATCTTCATTCCATGACGTCCTCTTCTGGTCTTCACGCCGCGGCTTCGGCGTACTTTGTCTGCCCTGTTGAGGGCAGAGGAAAGTACTGCAGTGCGCAGGAAAGGTCAGAGAGGCCCGGCGCCTGCGCACTGCAGTACTTTGCTCTGCCCTCAACAGGGCAGTCAAAGTATGCCTGGGCCGGAGCCGCGGCGTGAAGAGCAGAAGAGGACGTCATGGAATTAAGATTGGAGGTGCCGGAGCGGACCCGAGACACCCATTTGACCAGATCGCAGCGGGACCGCCCTTGGGTGAGTATAATATAACGTCTTTTTCTCCTCTTTCAGGTAACGTCGGGGGCTTATCTACAGCATTACAGAATGCTGTAGATAAGCCCCTGATGACGGTGAGCTTACCTCACCATCAATTTTGGGGGTGACAGGTTCCCTTTAAGGAAGGAGGGATACAGTTTCAGAGAAATTGCTAGGAAGATGGGTGGTAGAGTCACTGCTTCTCGAGTGCAAAGGCTGTGTTCACGCATTGCTGATAGTTGCAGCATCAAAAGTAAGAGTGGAAGAGGAAGGAAAAAGGCAATTCCAATATTAGGCAGAATAATTGTTAGGTTAGCCTTGCAAAACAGAAGAGCATCAGCCAAGGAACTCAACCAGCTCTTGCACGATGGAGGAGTTTCGGTGTCAGAACAGTTTCTCGCCGATTACTTGATGCCGGTCTGAAAGCACGAACACCAACGAAAAAGCCATTCCTAAATCTTAAACAGAGACGCAAGAGAATTTCCTGGGCCAAAGAACATCTTAGCTGAACTACTGAAGATTGGAAGAAAGTAATCTGGAGCAATGAAACGAAAAAAATAAATTTTTGGTAGTGACAGAGTGCGTTCTGTTCAGAGAGGGCCAAAGGAAAACGCTCTTCCAGAGTGTATGATAGCTGCAATAAAACATCCTTAGAGTGTTATGATATGGGGCTGTATGTCCTGGTATAGAATTGGGAGAATACAGGTCCCTCAGGGAAGTGTAAATGCTTTGAAATATATTTATGATGTCCTCGAACCAAAGCTCATCCCACCAATTCGTGACCTTGGCAAGGAACAGACCGAAATTATTTTTCAACAGGATGGAGCACCATGTCACACTGCAAGGCAATGTCTAAAAAGGTTTGAAAGCAAACAAATTTCTGTGCTTTCATGGCCACGAAACAGACCTTATCTGGACCATATCGAAAATCTGTGGTCAAAATTAAAGAGATTGGTTTCTAGTAAGTAACCGAGCAACAAACAGGCATTGATTGCAGCAGTTATCAGTTCCTGGTACCATGTTATAACCACAGAGAACCTGAGAAGTCTTGATGAATCAAAATCAATGCCAAGGAGATGCATAGCTGTTATCGATACTAAAGGATACCTTACAAGCGGGATTTGTATGTATCGCCCCGGGTACATTTCGCCCCCGCACATTTCGTCCCCAGCATTAAATGCTGGGGACCGAAATGTGAGGGGACAAAATGTACCCGGGGGCGAACTGCTGGGGGCGAAATATCCTATAACCCTTACACGCTACTAAAGAAAGAACACATAGGGATAGCATGAACGTGACATTTTGATTCAGACATTCCGCTGTTCTTTTAGAAGTAATGAGATATTTTGTATTAATGGTAACCTTTTTTCTATGTAGAGGTGTTCTAATCTTAGATTACTTGCGGCATTATTGTTCTAAACACTTTGTATGACTGCATGCTAAAAAATTTACATTTTTGTCATTTTTTTTAAAGTGTATCCACAATTTTGGCCACTAGTATAAATATAAATTGTATTGCTGAACCTAACCTTATGCCAAAGAAAGGGATTCCTCGAATATAGACACATTCTTCTTGACTGAGTAGGCTTGCTTTTTAAGAAATTTAATAAAAAAACCCACAAGTCTTAAAATGTAACATATCCAATCTTTGAGTACTCCTAGAATCCCATCTTTGCCCCCATCAAGACATCCAAAATTGACATTTATCATAAAAGATAGCAGAAGTCTGTGCAACAAGGTCCAAGCAATGTACGAACTGGTCTTAGAACTCCAGACCTAAGCGTGACCGTGTGATATTCTTTGGAGGCCGTCACGCTCAAGTCAGGAGACTCGTGGACAGTTCATCAATTATGCTCCCTGCTCGGACTGTGTTGCAAGAACAGAGCATGAGCCATAACGATGAGGACTAGTTTGATACTTGATGCCAAAGCTTTCCTCCCCCCTTTGAAAATCCGTAAAGTGGTGGTTCAAAATCCAAACTAATTTTCATTCCAAATCTTTATTTAGTGCGATAATCTAAACTATTTTCGGTACACTGGAATTAAAAATGTTCTATCCTTCCCTAAATACACAGCTTTTTTTCCCTCCCTACTTCCTTTTTGATGACACTTTACTTGACAATCCGAATGCATGCAGAGATACTCAAATGAAGTGTCCTCAGGGGCAGAGGGTCAGTGCCTGCAAATGACGTCAATGGTCTCTGCACGCTGGATATTTTGACCCTTGGCACTGACAGTGCGCTCTGTTCCCAGCTCATTACTACTGATCTGAGTCAGCGAGACATTGTCACTGTCATTGTGCACCCTCCACATCACACAGGAACTAGCCCAGCCCCTTAAGCGAGTGTTATTAATGACACTTTGTTTCAGGGAAGGGTCAGGGGATGCAGCGACCTTAGCCTCGGCCCCCTGATGATGCTTTGTTTGAGTATCTCAGGATCCATCGTGATTCTCAAAAGAAGAGAGTGATCAAAAAGGAAGTAGATGGGGGAAAAAGCAGATTGTGTAGTTAGGGAAGCATAACAAATTTTGAATTCACATATACTAGAAATTAATTTGGATTATGAAACTAGGTAGGGATTAAGGGTGAAAATTTGGATTTCGGACCACTCCTTTAACAAATTTTAATGCAGCTATTTTGGGGGCTTTTATTCTGTGCTGAGAGGTATTTTAATACATTGTAGAATGTATGTTTCTTTGTGTGGTGAACCAACAGCAATTGCATAATTTTTTTTATTTTTAGATGAATAACGTTATTCTGTGAGTTATTGTACATGAGAAATGGATTCTCAGAGGTTCAAGCTACAATTTTTCATGTACAAATCAATTCATTTTTTAGTCCATTTTTTATAGTTCAGATAGTAAGAATGCAGACATACCAAATGTATGTACGGTTGTTTCTTCCTCCTTACAATGATGTACAATAACAAATTGTATTGTGGTACCGTGTTTGCCAGAAAAATCTATGTGAATACTTTTCTGCCTAATGATGACAGACGTATTCTAGGAGTGATACCTTTATTGGCTAACCAGAAAATAATATGTTTGCAAGCTTTCAGAGCACAGAGGCTCCTTCTTTAGGCAAAATTACAAATAAATTAAGAAAAAAGCACAATATTTAAAGAATAGTACAGCAGGACATTTATTAGGGGGTGGGAAGTGTGATGAGTCCATAGATAAGCCAAGGTAATTAAATTAGGCATTTTCTTACAAATGAAGAGGCAGTGGGAACAATGTTCTTAGTTATCTGACGTACTCCAGATAACTAAGGGTACAGTCACACTATACGATTTACCAACGATCACGACCAGCGATACGACCTGGCCATGATCGTTGGTAAGTCGTTGTGTGGTCGCTGGAGAGCTGTCACACAGACAGCTCTCCAGCGACCAACGATGCCGAAGTCCCCGGGTAACCAGGGTAAACATCGGGTTACTAAGCGCAGGGCCGCACTTAGTAACCCGATGTTTACCCTGGTTACCAGCGTAAAAAAAAAAAACTACATACTTACATTCTGGTGTCTGTCCCTTGCCGTCTGCTTCCTGCACTGACTGACTGCCGGCCGTAAAGTGAAAGCACAGCACAGCGCGCTGTGCTGTGCTTTCACTTTACGGCCGGCAGTCAGTCAGTGCGGGAAGCAGACGGCAAGAGACCTCACGGACACCGGAATGTAAGTATGTACTGTTTGTTTTTTTTTACATTTACGATGGTAACTAGGATAAACATCGGGTTACTAAGCACGGCCCTGCGCTTAGTAACCCGATGTTTACCCTGGTTACAAGCGAACGCATCGCTGGATCGGTGTCACACACACCGATCCAGCGATGACAGCGGGAGATCCAGCGACGAAAGAATGTTCCAAACGATTTGCTACGACGTACGATTCTCAGCAGGGTCCCTCATCGCTGCTGCGTGTCAGACACAGCGATATCGTATGGATATCGCTGGAACGTCACTAATCGTACCGTCGTAGCGATCAAAATGGCACTGTGTGACCCTTAGAACATTGTTCCCACTGCCTCTTCATTTGTAAGAAAATGCCTAATTTGATTACCTTGGCTTATCTATGGACTCATCACACTTCCCACCCCCTAACAAATGTCCTGCTGTACTATTCTTTAAATGTTGTGCTTTTTTCTAATTAATCTATTTGTAATCTCGCCTGAAGGAGCCACTGTGCTCTGAAAGCTTACAAACATATTTTCTGGTTAGCCAATAAAGGTATTAAGGTACCGTCACATTTAGAGACGCTGCAGCGATCTAGACAACGATCCGGATCGCTGCAGCGTCGCTGTGTGGTCGCTGGAGAGCCATCACACAGACAGCTCTCCAGCGACCAACGATGCCGGTCCCCGGGTAACCAGGGTAAACATCGGGTTACTAAGCGCAGGGCCGCACTTAGTAACCCAATGTTTACCCTGGTTACCAGTGAAGACATCGCTGAATCGGCGTCACACATGCCGATTCAGCGATGTCTGCGGGAGTCCAGCGACGAAATAAAGTTCTGGCCTTTCTGCTCCGACCAACGATGGCACAGCAGGATCCTGATCGCTGCAGCCTGTCAAACTGAACGATATCGCTAGCCAGGACGCTGCAACGTCACGGATCGCTAGCGATATCGTTCAGTGTGAAGGTACCTTTACTCCTAGAATACGTCTGTCAACTTTAGGCAGAAAAGTATTCACATCGATTCCTTCTTACAAAAAAAACAAAACCCTCTGACATTTAAATATGAAAAGTGTCCGAGTATGCCTGCTAAGGTGATGATATTGCTAAAACCAAAGTTTCCTTAATTCTAGTCATTAGGGAGGGAAAATGGCTGTATAGTACAGCTGGCAATTGAAAACGATGACGAGGGGACAGCTCCTGTGCAGTCACTGAGCCATGCTTTTGATTCGATTCAAAGAAACTATAGTTCTCCTAATGTAGTAACATGGCGCAAAGCGGGAAGGTGTTAATTGGAGGTCCAAGAGAAACCATTAACACCACAAAAATAGTGGCTTATTACTATATTGTACAGTAAAAGCAGGTAACACAGCCGCAAACGGTCTTCATTTTCGGCTCCGCAATTATTGGTTGAAGAGGCATCAGTTTATTACAATGCTATAGCATCAGATCCCCGGTTGATGTTTATTACAGATTATTATCATAAACCAAGCACATTGTGCTCTGGTAACCAGCATTTCATTCTGAAACACATTTAAGATAACACAACAGATAATCGTGTATATATTAAATCAGCAGCAATGGGAAAAAGTGAGAGGAAAGGTTATATTCTGTTGGCCCTTCTTCAAAAAAATATATTTTTGAGCTGTAGGGCATGGATGTATTCCTGAAGAAACCTAGCTGCCAATTAATCTGGTAAGGTCTGCAAGTTCGGACCAACAAAGCGCAATGGCACAAATGAGTATTCGGATATTTCTGATCATGTTGAAGAGAAATCCTTAATGCCAAGATGCTACATACAGGATGGAGACTGCTGTACCTGCACCCTTTCATCTACATGTGCCAATTGTCACACTTACAGACCATGATTCCAGTGATGCATCACTTCTTGAGTTGCTGGTTGTATTTTTGAGAAAATCACTGTTTAATCAGCATTCAGAAAACTGGGTAGATCTGCAGCAGAGCTTTATAAAATTTGCCCACATTGCGCCGTGCTCCGTGAGGCAGCCATGAGCGAGAGCCTTTGTGATCGGAACCATCCATTACGATCGAGTTTACACACATACAGTGCTCTCCACTGACCAATGTCTAATTAACTACAGTATCTAGATGTGACCCTATTTGGGGATATTCAAAATCACACTATTATTGTCTCTACTCATACAAAATCTACAGATAGGAACTCATTAAAAGCAGAGTCATGCCATCCCTCCATTTCAAACATTCCAGTAAGGGAGCTTATAAGGACCAAAAACAATTGCACAAAACAAATAGATTTTTTAATTGAATAGCAAAAAGTTTTCAGACTCGTATCATTCAAAAAAGAAAACCCAGCTTCAATTCCAAGCTGATTTTCAGGAACATATTTCAGACAGCTGTCAATGTAAGACAGATCAATATTAAGTATAGGGTCATTTGGATGTTTTCGGTTGTCATTATGATTTAAAAAGAGAAAACAGAAGTTTGACAATAAATGGCTTCACCCAACCACTAACCATGAGAGGAGCAAAAGTTTTGGT
Organism: Ranitomeya imitator; assembly: GCF_032444005.1. NCBI lineage: Eukaryota > Metazoa > Chordata > Amphibia > Anura > Dendrobatidae > Ranitomeya > Ranitomeya imitator. The sequence goes on from NC_091286.1 coordinate 366,301,940, forward strand.
GTTGTCATTCATATTCTCTGAAAAAAGGCCAAGAAAGCAAAAATTATGATGGGGTTTGTAAACTTTTGCACACAATTGTACATATATTCACACACATACAAATACAGGTACGGTCACTTCTAACTCCATGATAATCAAAGAACTATTATTAAAGGGAACTTATCACCAGTTGCCTATCAACTAAAAATATCATCTAATAGAGTGTGAGCTATACTTTCCCCAACTACTTGTGAAACCCCCACCCCCCACGACTCCTCCATAAGAACCTTTTATATTTCTGCCGCATTGTATGGAAATATCCTCGGTCCAGTCCGATGGGCATTGGTTCTGGCCCCTCTCCCCACCCCAAATCGGCGTGCTGTACGCATTACATTCTGTGGATAACGTTGGTCGCGTACAGGTCCCACACATGCGCCTTCAAATTGCCTTCTGCGCGTGCGCAGTATGCTTCACCCAACTGCGGGCAAAGCCGAAAAGCATTAGTACGTGTGCTCCGGTAAACTACATCCCGGAAAACAGCAAAAGACTTCAGGGACATAGTACTTCTGGAGCATGTGCACTAATGCTTTTTGGCTTTGCCCGCAGTTGGGCAAAGCATACTGCGCACACGCAGAAGGCAATTTGAAGGAGCATGCGCGGGCCTGTACACGAACAACGCTATTCACAGAACGGAATGAGTACAGCATGCCGATTTGGGGGTGGGGAAGGGGGCCAGAACCAACGCCCATCGGACTGGACCGAGGATATTTCCATACAGCGCGGGAGAAAAATAAAAGGTTCTTATGGGGGATTCATGTGGAGTCGGGGGGTTTCACAAGTAGTTGGGGAATGCATAGCTCACACTCTATTAGATATTTTTAGTTGATAAGCAAAAAAAAAAAAACTGGTGACGGGTTCCCTTTAACTGCCACTACCAGTCGTTTATACAGGCTGACTGGACACCTGCTTTCTGGTAGCGTATGGCTTTCAAGAGTGGTTTACAGAACAAAAGGAACAGAACTATTACATTTTATAGTTAATCCAGAAGGATAGGCATTGTTTATAAAAAAAAAATTACATATACACAAAAGATTTCACAAAGAACAAAACAATACAGCATATGCAATGACATGGAACAAAAGGAGAAACAAAAACTTACTACACTGGTCACAGAGATGGTTCAGCTTAGTGAAGGAAAGCCCTTCGATTGGAAACGTCCAGTGAAGGGGAATCATGCATACGCTGATATGCATCTCTCTGCATGGAACAGATCATAACTCGCCTTGACCTTTTATCAGCACCTAAGTTACACACACATCTCCCCTCAATGACTCACAATAGGGCCGTTCATTGGATGTGGCTTCAGTTTTTGTAAAATATGATATTCCCAACACTCACGATATCTTCACTCCAGACGACTGCAGGAGTTCAATATGGCCGCCATATTTTTTTACCAGGATTTTATCTTTTCATAGATCAGACACATGGCATGGCTGTTGTCAGCGATCTGGCCACTATTGATTTGAGGCTTAAGGTTATGTATCACAGTTAAGAAAAAATCTGCATATTCTTATTAGTCCTGAAGTTGAAAATGTATGTCCCATTAATATCGGATCTATACAAACCCTAATATTAATAACTTTCAACAAGGGTCCACAAGTCTAGCTGCAGATATCCAATTTTCTCTGCAGGGAACAAAAGTTCTTTCTAACAGTGTTAGATTTCCTGCTTTGCCTAGACTTCATTTTCCATTCTAAAAATTGGTATCCTGCCTTCATTACCTGTCCACACCAGGGAATCTGGACTTCAAAAGTTGCATTAATTAGATTTGTCACACCTCAGCTATACGTCATTTCCTCACTTCATGCTTCTACTACAAACAGAGGTTTAGAATGTCAGCTCTTTCCTACTGGAAGTTCTGTGAGAGCGGTGGGCGAATGCCCCCACACTGGAGTTGTGTTATGGATTTTAGTGTTTTGTTTTTAACTGCTAACCATGAAAAAACGGTATACTTGGAAAATTTCTGCAAGAAGCCAAAACATTTCTCCAATAATTATGAACTTTCAAGAAAAGTAGAAAAAATCCAAATACAGAACTTTCAAATAAATAATTAGAGCCACAAAGCCTCTGTTGTGCACATTTAAGCACAGATCTTCTCAATAAACCTCTTCCCCAGATTTAAGAGGAAAGCGATTTTTATGTTTAGAACACATCTGGAATGTGCAAGGCTTCTTTTATAGAAGGTAATCATGGCTATTTAATGGGCCGTGCAGAGATTTAATTGAAGTTTAGAATAGCTAAGTAATGTTTGCAGAATAGACGTTACTTATAGAGTTATATATTGTAGTTTATTGTATGGTGCTGCAACCATTGAACGCAGCATATGTAGTAAATGAAAATCTCAGTAATGTGTCAAGTTTACAGAACGAGTTACCTGGAGAAGAAAAAGACCATCCTTACTAAATTGTGCAGAGATAGCAAGCAAGATTTCATCAAGTGTGAAAGAAGCTACTTGGGCTCCCACAAAATAAACCCACAGCAAGAAAAAATAACTACCGTATACTCTGCAGTAGAGAGGCACTATGCTCCACACTAAGTAGGGCTGCCCTGACGTTACGCCATATTGGGTCAATCTCATTGATAGAAATACTACTTTAACCATCATTACATTGGCTGTCAAAACTCCAGCTTTAGGACTTGTTACTGAATGCTAATGTGAAGTCACAAGCTTGCATATAAAACTATAGAGAACGTAACCCCACCCAGTCAAACAAATCTAGTTGGCTTAGTTTTCGGGTTTGAAGGTTTTGAGTGAGAGCAAAGCCCTCTTGAGTAAGGCTACTTTCACACATCAGTTTTTTGCCTAGGACATAATCCGGTGATTTGGTAAAAAAACGGATCGGGTGTAAATTGTAAAAAACTGATGAGCCGCATCCATTGTTGTTTACCGGGCTTAGAGTTTGGACTTCTTGTTTCGAGAGAGTGAGAGAGAAAGAGAAAGAAAGAGAAAGAAAGAGAAAGAAAGAGAAAGAAAGAGAAAGAAAGAGAAAAAGAGAAAGAGAGAAAGAAAGAGAAAGAGAAAAAGAGAAAGAGAGAGAAAGAAAGAGAAAGAAAGAAAGAGAAAGAAAGAGAAAGAAAGAGAAAGAAAGAGAAAGAAAGAGAAAGAAAGAAAGAAAAAGAAAGAGAAAGTAAGTTACCGGGCTTAGAGTTTGGATTTCCGAGAGAGGAGGAGAGAGGGGGAGAGAGAGAGGAGGAGAGAGGGGGAGAGAGAGAGGGGGAGAGAGGGGGAGAGAGAGAGAGAGAGAGAGAGAGAGGGGGAGAGAGAGAGAGAGAAAGAAAAAGAGAGAGAGAGAGAAAGAAAGAGAGAGAAAGAGAGAGAGAAAGAAAAAGAGAAAAAAAACGAGCATGAATTCAATGGAGAAATGCATGATAAACCGAATTCGGAGGCCGGATTCATAATTTCAACACGTTTCATACGTTTTTCGACGGATCAGTCACGGGGCGTTTTTTTCGCCATTCCTATGAACGTTTTCTCTGGCCACCGGAAAACTAATTTTAGACGGATCCGTCAAAAAAAAAAAAAATGAAACGTGTGGCCATCAGGCACAGTCTGGCGCTAATACAACTATGAGAAAAATCGGATCCGGCGGGGAAAAAAAAAAAAAGAAGAGATCCTTTTTTTTTTTTTTTCAAAATTTGCCAGATTGTGCCTGACGGCAAAAACCTGATGTGTGAAAGTAGCCTAAGTCACCTCCTGTGGTGGCATGTGTGGGAGCTAACTGACAGTTTGTCTTGGAGTCCACTCTCCAAGGTAATGAGCACTTTTTCCCCCTTTTTTTGTACAGTGTTACCGCTAAATAAAATCAAACTGTCCACTTAGGAAGCAACACTGATTGACAATCAGCTTCACATGCTGTTGTGCAAATGGAATAGACAACAGATGGAAATTATTGGCAATTATCAAGACACACTCAATAAAGGAGTGATTCTGCAGGTGGGGACCACAGACCACATCTCAGTACCAATGCTTTCTGGCTGATGTTTTGGTCACTTTTGAATGTTGGTTGTGCTTTCACACTCGTGGTAGCATGAGACGGACTCTACAACCCACACAAGTGACTCAGGTAATGCAGCTCATCCAGGATAGCACATCAATGCGAGCTGTGGCAAGGAGGTTTGCTGTGTCTGTCAGCGTAGTGTCCAAAGGCTGGAGGTGCTACCAGGAGACAGGCAAGTACACCAGGAGACATGGAGGGGGCCATAGGAGGACAACAACCCAGCAGCAGGACCACTATCTCAGCCTTTGTGCGAGGAACAGGAGGAATAGTGCCAGAGCCCTGCAAAATGACCTCCAAATGTGCATGTGTCCGCACAAACAGTTAGGCTAGGTTCACATTGCGTTAGTGCAGTCCGTTTAGCGCATATGCTAACGGACTGCATTAACGCGATTGCCGAAAAAGGATCGCGTTATGCGATCGCGCTAGCGCAGCTGCTCTATCTGCGCTAGCGTGAACGGACCCAAAAACGCTGAAGACAGCGTTCGAGGGTCCGTCACAAAATAACGGCACATTACTAACGCATGCCAATAATGGCATGCGTTAGCGATGCGCTACATAATTGCGGTCAATGGGTGCACTAACGGATCCGTTACATAGCGTTAGTGCCGCTATGAAACGGATTCCGTCAGCGAACACCCACTAATGCAATGTGAACCTAGCCTATGAAACCGACTCCATGAGGATGGTCTGAATACCCGACGTCCACAGATGTGGCTTGTGCTCACAATCCAACTCTGTGCAGGATGCTTGGCAATTGCCACAAAACACCAGGATTGGCATATTCGCCACTGGTGTCCTGTGCTCTTCACAGATGAAAGTAGGTTCACACTGAGCACATGTGACAGATGTGACAGAGTCTGGAAACGCTGTGGAGAGAGATATGCTGCCTGCAACATCTTTCAGCATGATCAGTTTGGCAGAGGGTCAGTAATGGTGTGGGGTGGCATTTTTTTGGAGGGCCGCACAGCCCTCCATGTGATCGCCATAGGTAGCCTGACTGTTATTAGGTACCGAGATGAGATCCTCAGACCCCTTGTGAGACTATATGCTGGTATGGTTGGCCCTGGGTTCCTCCTAATGCAGGACAACGCCAGACCTCATGTGGCTGGAGTGTGTCAGCAGTTCCTGCAAGATGAAGGCATTGAAGCTATGGACTGGCCCGCCCGTTCCCCAGACCTGAATCCGACTGAACACGCCTGGGACATCATGTCTCGCACCATCCACCAACGTCACGTTGCACCATAGACTGTCCAGGAGTTGACGGATGTTTTAGCCCAGGTCTGGGAGGCGATCCCAAAGGAGACCATCTGCCGCCTCATCAGGAGCATGCCCAGGCATTGTACGGAGGTCATACAGGCACGTGGAGGCCACACACACTATTGAGCATCATTTCCTTGTCTTGAGTCTTGAGGTCTGAAGTTGGATCAGCCCGTAACTTCAATTTCCCCTTTGATTTTGAGCATCATTCCAACTCCAGACCTCTGTGAGATAATCGTTGTGATTTACGCTGATCATTTTTAGGTTTTATTGTTCTCAACACATTCCACAATGTAATGAATAAAGATTTACAACTGGAATATTTCATTCAGTGATATCTAGGATGTGGGATTTTATTGTTCCCTTTATTTTTTGATTATATATAGATATATACACATACATACATACACACACATATATACACACGCACACACTTACATACTCACATACTCATACATGAAGTGGCATGTAAGGATATGTTTCCACGGGCACAGACTGGCAGCGCTTTGCACAGCAAATGTCCGCTCCATCCAAAGCGCTGCCAGCTTTTGAACGCTGGTGATTCCGCATGTGTTCATTGAACCATGTAGAATCACCGCGTGGTATACATTGATACTGGTGATATTTATCTTGCAGAGACTGAGCGTCTCCGAACGATAAATAGAAAAGATGCGGTCAGGAAAGACATGCAGCATGTCTATCTCCACAGGGAAGATGGAGGTGTCTGTGTATGCATAGTGGAGATTGGATTTCATGAAATCCCATCCACTATGATGTAACATCTGGCAGCTGCGGGTTTGACAATGCAGCTGTACGCAGCGTCCAACCCGCAGTGTTTACTGACCGTGGAAACATACCCTAAAAGCTTAGGCAAAATTACTGCTATTGTGAACAGTTAAGCAAGTTGAAGATGAAATGATCTCTAAACGGGCTCTATACACGTGTTCGTGGCATCAGTTTTTTTCACGGATATCAGACGTACCCATTATAACTTATGGTGATCTTCAGACAGACGTGTCCATTTTTTTAAGGCACACAGATGACGAAACAAATCACACATAGTTCGCTGCCATAAGGCAACAGGGTTAGGATCATTAGCCAACTGACACTTATGGCCGGCTCTGTTGTGTTAGACTATGCACTAGGGCAATAGCACAAACATACATACTGTACATACATACATGACATTTATATATTTTTGATTTTACCGATTCCTCTGATTAGTAATGTCAGCAAATTGCTACAAAAAGGTATTTAAATAGGGCTCTGTAAAAGGATTGCATCACGGTCCTATAAAATAACATAGAAACAGAATCCATCAGATCTAAAATCTAGCTTTAGCAAAAGTTATTAAATCATGAAAGGTTAACTCATTAATATATATGAACAAACAATGTTAACACAACCTCCAAAAACTAGGGCACGTTTCCCCGTCTGTTTGAATGTTCCAGTCCGTCAAAGGCAAACGCTCTGCAGCAGACAGCTTTGTCATAGCTCTAATAAGCCTCAGACGCCCAGACTGAAAAGAGCACTAGGTCTTGTTTTTCATGTCTCCATTAGATCCTCAAGCAAATAATTATTGATCTGACTTATTTAGGCTTACTAAGCTGCACAACTGTGTTATTTGCAGAGCACAAAACAAATGACTAAAAGTAAGCTTCAAGCATCTCAATCAGAACATACAGGGCATGTGGCCAGCAGAAATGCTGTTGGGGTCCAATGACTTCATAAACAAAGCTGAAATTTAGGAAGACATGGAATGGTCTTCAGGATGGGAGCAGCATGCCACTCTCTTTACAATATAAGGAAACAGTCATGGCAATATGGCCAGATTCATCAAAACAAGGGAGGTTTACGCTAGTCTTGTGAGGGGACATTCTGGAGTCCGACACTCCTGATTGATGAAGAGGTGCAAGACTCTTTGAAGCATCTGATGATTAGTGTGGGCCTCCATGCAGTACACCAGAAATCTTACTCCAGTCAGGTACTGGAGTGAGAACTCGGGCGCAAGTAACGCCAAAGCTCGTCATGAATTAGCTGGGCTGTGGTATCACACCCTGCACTCATTAGGTGGTAGAAAGTAGCGTGAAGAACCCAAAAGTCGCAAAATGTAGGTGCAACTAACTGAATCCAATTTTTGCAACTTTTCAAAGCTTTAAAACACCAGAATTCTGGCAAGAAAGCTTTGATGAAGCAAGGCTAGGTTCACATTAGCGTTTGTGCGCAACTCATCTGCATGCGCAAACGCATGCCAAAATGCATGCAAACACATGCTTACGCCTCCGCATCATCTTACGCATGACGCAAAAAAAACCCCGCTGCGTGTGCGTTTCTATGCACATGGTGGAGTTGGTGACAATTTCGTAGACACGTGCAGTCTAAACTACGCATGTGTATCGAATGCATGCATACGCATGTCCTTGCATACGAATGCGTTCCCAGAGACAGTAATACGTTTTTTTTTACGCACTCATCCGCAATAATCCACATGTGCATGAGTGTGCAATATTTGACGCCTAAAAAACTCGTGAAAAGATGCAAACGCATGTCCCTGCGTACAAAATGTTAGAGATATGTACACATGCGGATCTATGCGTATCATACGCTGCGCACAGAAACACTAATGTGTACCCGGCCTGAGTCACATATGTTTTGAGTATTACTAAAGCATATGCTCAGCAGAAGACAACTGTTGTCAACCACAAAACAAGGCTTAAAGAAAACCTGTCAGTAGGACCAACCCTCGCAAGCGGAGTTTAAAGTTGAATAAAATGATACCTGCGATCCGATGTTCTATTCAAGGGAAATCCAACTTTTCCTTAATATGTAAATGAGATGTTAAAATCTATTTGCGGGACACAGATCTCCCCCTGAAAATTGGCCTTTAGTGTACATTTTAAATAAAAAGGAGGCATTACCAGTGTGAGACACGTAGATCAAGAGAGCAGGCTGTCAGTCATTACTTGTCTCACACTGGTAACGCCTATCTTTATTTAACAATCTCTGGGGGCAGATTCTCAAGGTATCATTTTATTCAGCTTCCTACATGCCCTTATAGATGGAAGAGTTGATCCTACTGAAAGGTTCCCTTTAAAGTATAGAATACATAGAAAATCAGCTCATACATAAGTCACAATTAGACCAATTTACCATTCCACTGGATAGTCCGCTATTTAAAAGAGTAGAACATGAAAGTACATTACACCAGTATGAATAATGGAGCGCTCACACTCTGCAACAAAGTGCAAAGAGCCAGCTATACTGGAGAGTTTCAGCTGCTTGAAGACTCCGAGAGTTCTTACTCCTGGGTAAACATTTTTAGGAAGCAAAAAACAGAGCGCAAGAAGACTATTCCCATAATAGCCATTGAATCACTACTCACCTCCTAGCAGAGTGAAATTTTCCTCAGCTCCACTGCATTTAGCACCATCATTAGACATGTGTTGATGTATAGGTCAGGAGCCGACCCCTCCGCGCTGTTTTTGCTTCAAAACCGGCGCCTGCGCTGTGTACAACTGTGTGGGGCAGGCGCAGTAAGCTCTGGCCGTCTCACGTCCCAGCCAGGCTTGGAGACTGCGCCTGTGCGGGCAGTGCGGCCACCCACCTTGGGAATCCCAGCCCCGCAGTGCGTTATACATTATGCATAGTGCGGGGCTAGGATTCCTGGGCATGCGCACTGCGTGTGTCAGCCTGTCACCCAGGTCCCCAGCCTTTCAGCGTCTGTATATTCAGCTGATCATGCCTCCTCCTAGCAATTCTTTCCCAGCGATTGCTAGGAGGAGGAGGCACCATCATTAGACATGTGTTGATGTATAGGTCAGGAGCTTTTCACAGCATATCCAGCAGTAAACATGACAACATAGAATTCACTGTAAACAGGACTCGCACAAGGTAATAATCATGTACAGTACAGACCAAAAGTTTGGACACCTTCTCATTTAAAGATTTTTCATGACTAGGAAAATTGTACATTCACACTGAAGGCATCAACACTATGAATTAACAGATGTGGAATTATATACTTAACAAAAAAGTGTGAAACAACTGAAATTATGTCTTATATTCTAGGTTCTTCAAAGTAGCCACCTTTTGCTTTGATGACTGCTTTGCACACTCTTGGCATTCTCTTGATGAGCTTGATGAGCTTGAAGAGCTAGTCACCGGGAATAGTTTTCACTTCACAGGTGTGCCCTGTCAGGTTTAATAAGTGGGATTTCTTTCCTTATAAATGGGGTTGGGACCATCAGTTGTGTTGTGCAGAAGTCTGGTGCATACACAGCTGATAGTCCTACTGAATAGACTGTTAGAATTTGTATTATGGCAAGAAAAAAGCAGTTAAGTAAAGAAAAACGAGTGGCCATCATTACTATAAGAAATGAAAGTCAGTCAGTCCGAAAAATTGGACAAACTTTGAAAGTGTCCTCAAGTGAAGTTGTAAAAACCATGAAGCACTACAAAGAAACTGGCTCACATGAGGACCGCCCCAGGAAAGGAAGACCAAGAGTCACCTCTGCTTTTGAGGATAAGTTTATCCGAATCACCAGCCTCAGAAATAGCAGGTTAACAGCAGCTCAGATTAGAGACCAGGTCAATGCCACATAGAGTTCTAGCAGCAGACACATCTCTACAACAACTGTTAAGAGGAGACTTTGTGCAGCAGGCCTTCATGGTAAAATACCGTATATACTCGAGTATAAGCAGACCCGAGTATAAGCAGAGACCCCTAATTTTGCCACAAAAAACTGGGAAAACTTATTGACTCGAGTATAAGCCTAGGGTGGAAAACGCTGCAGCTACTGGTAAATTTCAAAAATAAAAATAGATACCAATGAAAGTAAAATCAATTGAGACATCAGTAGTTTAAGTGTTTTTGAATATCCATATTGAATCAGGGGTCCCATAAGATGCTCCATACAATGCTGCACAAATGTTGATTGTGGCATCATAAGATGCTCCACACAGACATTTGCGCAATATAATGCTCAACAAATGCCGATTATGGCCCCATAAGATGCTTCATAGACACATTTTCCCCGTATAATGCTCCACAAATGCCGATTATGGCCTCATAAGATACTCCATAGAGATATTTGCCTCATATATGCTGCACATGGCCCCAAAAGATGCTCCGTAGAGATATTTGCCCCATATAATGCTGCACATTGCCCCATAAGATGCTCCATAGATATATTTGCCCCATATAATGCTGCACATGGCCCCATAAGATGCTCCATAGAGATATTTACCCCATATAAAGCTGCACATGGCCCCATAGATATTTGCCCCATATAATGCTGCACATGGCCCCATACAGATATTTGCCTCATATAATATTGCACATGGCCCCATACAGATATTTTCCCCCATATAACGTTGCACATGGCCACATAACATGCTCCATACAGCCATTTTCCACATATGCTGTTGCTGCGATTAAAAAAAAAAAAAAAAAATGACACCTCTCAGGCCCCCGGCACTTGCTATATTCACCTGCTCCCCGTTCCACCAATGGGCGCCACTGTGTCTTGCGCGCCCTCTGCACTGACTGCTCAGGCAGAGGACGGCGCACACTTATCGCGTCATCGCGACCTCTGACCTGAGCATCATTGCAGAAGACGGGGATGACAGCGGCGGCGGAACGGGGAACAGGTGAATATGGCGTACTGCGTTATACTCACCTGCTCCTGATGCGGTCCCTGCACGTCTGTTCCCCAGCAGCTTCTTCCTGTAGTGAGCGGTCACCTGGTACTGCTCATTACAGAAATTAATATGCAGCTCAACCCCTATGGGAGTGGAGTCGGGTCATATCCATTACTGTAAAGAGCGGTACCATGTGACCGCTCACTACAGGAAGAAGCTGCCGGCGCCCGGGAACCAGGGACCTGCAGGGACCGCGCCAGGAGCAGGTGAGTATTATTATACAGCTGCCGCTCCCCCTCCCCTGTCGACCCCTGGGAATGACTCGAGTATAAGCCGAGAGGGGCATTTCAGCCTAAAAAAATGGGCGGAAATTCTCGGCTTATAATCAAGTATATACGGTAGCTGCTAGACCACTAAGGATAGGCAACAAGCAGAAGAGACTTGTTTGGGCTAAAGAACACAAAGAATGGACATTAGACCAATGAAAATCTGTGCTTTTGTCTTATGAGTCCAAATTTGAGATCTTTGGTTCCAACACCACCGTGTCTTTGTGTGACGCAGAAAAGGTGAACGGATGGACTCCACATGCCTGTTTCCCACCGTGAAGCATGGAGGAGGAGGTGTGATGGTGTGGGGGTGCTTTGCTGGTGACACTGTTGGGGATTTATTCAAAATTGAAGGCATACTGAACCAGCATGGTTACCACAGCATCTTGCAGCGGCATGCTATTCCATCCGGTTTGCGTTTAGTTGGACCATCATTTATTTTTCAACAGCACAATGACCCCACACACACCTCCAGGCTGTGTAAGGGCTATTTGACCAAGAAGGAGAGTGATGGGGTGCTACGCCAGATGACCTGGCCTCCACAGTCACCAGACCTGAACCCAATCGAGATGGTTTGGGGTGAGCTGGACCGCAGAGTGAAGGCAAATGGCCAACAAGTGCTAAGCATCTCCAGGAACTCCTTCAAGATTGTTGGAAGACCATTCCCGGTGACTACCTCTTAAAGCTCATCAAGAGAATGCCAAGAGTGTGCAAAGCAGTCATCAAAGCAAAAGGTGGCTACTTTGAAGAACCTAGATTCTAAGGCATTTTCAGTTGCTTCACACTTTTTTGTTAAAGGGCCACTGTCACCCCCCTCCAGCCGTTATAAACTAAAAGAGCCACCTTGTGCAGCGGTAATGCTGCATTCTAACAAGGTGGCTCTTAGTTTTTTGTTCATGTATTCCCAAAATAAAACGCTTTGAAACTTATCTAAAATGCCTATCTTTCGTCAGGGAGGCGGGTCCTCACTCCCCAGCTTGAACCGCTACTCTGCCGTCACTCCAATCTTCAGGGGCTTTCGGCGCCGCCCCCTCCGCGCTGTTTTTGCTTCAAAACCGGCGCCTGCGCTGTGTACAACTGTGTGGGGCAGGCGCAGTAAGCTCTGGCCGTCTCACGTCCCAGCCAGGCTTGCAGACTGCGCCTGTGCGGGCAGTGCGGCCACCCACCTTGGGAATCCCAGCCCCGCAGTGCGTAATACATTATGCATAGTGCGGGGCTAGGATTCCTGGGCATGCGCACTGCGTGTGTCAGCCTGTCACCCAGGTCCACAGCCTTTCAGCGTCTGTATATTCAGCTGATCATGCCTCCTCCTAGCAATTCTTTCCCAGCAATTGCTAGGAGGAGGAGGCACGATCAGCTGAATAGACAGACGCTGTAAGGCGGGGGCCCTGGGTGACAGGCTGACACACGCAGTTCGCATGCCCAGGAATCCTAGCCCCGCACTGTGCATCATGCATAACACACTGCGGGGCTTGGATTCCCAAAGTGGGTGGCCGCACTGCCCACACAGGCGCAGTCTGCAAGCCTGGCTGGGATGTGAGACGGCCAGAGCTTACTGTGCCTGCCCCACACAGTTGTACACAGCGCAGGCGCCGGTTTTGAAGCAAAAACAGCGTGGAGGGGGCGGCGCCGAAAGCCCCTGAAGATTGGAGTGACGGCAGAGTAGCGGTTCAAGCTAGGGAGTGAGGACCCGCCTCCCTGACGAAAGATAGGTATTTTAGATAAGTTTCAAAGCGCTTTATTTTGGGAATACATGAACAACAAACTAAAAGAGCCACCTTGTTAGAATGCAGCATTACTGCTGCACAAGGTGGCTCTTTTAGTTTATAACGGCTGGAGGGGGGTGACAGTGGCCCTTTAAGTATATTTCCACATGTGTAAATTCATAGTTTTGATGCCTTCAGTGTGAATGTACAATTTTTATAGTCATGAAAAAACAGAAAAATCTTTAAATGAGAAGGTGTCCAAACTTTTGGTCTGTACTGTATGTTTTAATACAGCTTCTAGTCAAGTATAGTCTTCAGGATCTGGAGTTACCAGACCTAGGCAAACTGCACTATGTTTATACATGGGTAAGGCTAACTGTCCCATGAGGACTTTTCAGGAGCACATTACTAACCCTGGTTGCCGCCTTGCTGCATCGTTGGGGGAACAGTGGGCTCCTTCTTGACACACTGTTCTGCCCAGTAGCGTGCACCCCAATGCTGCTACATGAGGCAGCTTTACATTACATATGCCAGCACCGATGCCATCCCAGATAGTGAGCACTCTAAAACAGGCTGGTCAGCTTCAGAGCAATGTCTGCAAGCTCTATTGGCAAAGCTTATAAGCATTGCGCGTGTTTGGCCACAAGCGGTAGACGTCAGCGGCGAGTGGTTCCCTGAGCCACAAACAAAATAAAAAAAAATTACTCCATGTTTAAGGAGGTGGAAGATTTGTAAAAACAAGTGAATAGTCATTTTGACTGTTTTTAGCACTTGACAAACTTACTTTTGCAAGATTCTTGGGCAATCTCACTTCACTCACTAATATTAGAGACCGATATAAGCAGTCTCTTTATGGAAGATTATTTTCTCTGACCATCTCTGCACATGTAGCCATTTTAAAAAAAATTCTCACCATTCTTAGTATATTTAAATTTCAGAAAATACAATGCTGCTCCTCAGTTACTCTAAAATATGTATAAATAAATTTACAACTGGCTGCTTTTATTCATCCTGCAAAAGGGCATGTCCCTATAAAGTCTGATACTGTCAGTAATGATTGGACAGTACCAGAACTTGCAGTACCTGACTTCACTCAGTTGTTAATGTGTCTATAGATTTCTAGGAGGAATAGTAGGAAAGGTACATCACAGTTCTAAGAAAAGCTGCTACAGAACTGTAATTGAATGAAGAACATGAGGATTTATTAAAATGTGTAATGACAGACTACAGAGTCAGCAGGTTGCAATGAAAGCTGAATTTCAAAACTAAATTATGCCAATGCTATTGTGTTAGCGTAGGGTTAGCAAAAAAAAAAAAAAAAGTGCTTTGTTTCTAAATGAATAATTACATATTAAAAGTAAAACATTCTGCATTAAAATATTTACTGCAAAAAGAAGTAGGAACAGAAATCTAGCTTAAGTTGTATTTTAAATTTGTAACCAAGATTATGCCACCCAATCTGAAAAAATTTGGGGAACAGACCCTGATTCTAGCGATACATCACTTACTGGGTGGGTTGCTTTTTGTAGGTTTGCCAAAATCTCTTATCTGCTACATATCTAGCAGTTCTCTGAATACTGAACTCTGCATAACCCCGCCCACACCAGACAGATTTCCCATGTACACTGTGCATAGGCAGAAAGCTACCAATCAGCGGTTGAGGTGGGGTTAAACAAAGCGTATAAATATAGAGGACTAAATGGCAGCAGATTTTCTAGTCCTCTAGTGCAGGGGTCCCCAACTCCAGTCCTCAAGGCCCACCAACATGTCATGTTTTCAGGATTTCCTTAGTTTTGCCCAGGTAATAATTGCATCACCTGTGCAATGCAAAGGAAATCCTGAAAACATGACCTGTTGGTGGGCCTTGAGGACTGGAGTTGGGGACCTCTGCTCTAGTGAATCTCCTGCTAGGAAAACAGTGATTTTATCAAAACAACAGCAAGCAGCCTAGTAAGTGACATCACTAGAATTAGGGTTCTGCTTCTACATCATGCTGCTCTCAGATTAGATAGCAAACACCTGAAGACAGGCTCCTTTTAAGTGTAAAAACTGTAAGAGCTAAACTAAAACTGCAATCATATTTTATTCAACGTGCGTGCCATGCTTTTTCTAGCAAATATAAAATATATACCGTACTTCTTTCTTCATAGTGAGATGTTTAGTAAGTTAACCGACTTTTGCATGACTACAAAAAAAATACATTTAGATCCAACAAATGGAATAGTCGTGTTCACTTTAGTTCAGATGCTATTCAGACAGTATTAAATTTTCCACTCCAGTTCTTGTTTCCAAATCTAATCATGTTTTGAAAGCTAATTTAAAGATGTTTTCTACTAAACTGCCTCCTGGTCTTGAAATCAATTTCTGTAATGTGAAGCACATAAGTCAGACGGGCCCTAATTTCGCCAAAATCAAGGTCAACGTAATAAAGTCGATTATCACTGCATATATTTATTCTGGGTTACAAAACCCGTGGACAAGACGTCTTCCCTTCCCAAAAAGGCAAGTTCATCTTAAAGGGAACCAGTCACCCCCAAAATGGAAGTTGAGCTAAGCCCACAGGCAGCAGTGGCTCATCTACAGCATTCTGGAATGCTGTAGATAAGCCCCAGATGTATCCTGAAAGATGAGAAAAAGAGGATAGATTATACTCACCTGGGGGCGGTCCGGTCCGGGGCCTCCCATCTTCTTACGATGACGTCCTCTTCTTCATGCTGCGGCTCTGACGCAGGCGTACTTTGTCTGCCCTGTTGAGGGCAGAGCAAAGTACTGCAGTGCGCAGGCGCCGGGCCTCTCTGACCTTTCCCAATGCCTGCGCAAGAAGAGGATGTCATCGTAAGAAGATGGGAGGCCCCGGACCGGACTGCGACGCCCATCGGACCTGACCGCTCCCCCCAGGTGAGTATAATCTAACCTCTTTTTCTTACCTTTCAGGTTACATCGGGGGGCTTATCTACAGCATTCCAGAATGCTGTAGATAAGTCCCTGATGCCAGTGGGCTTAGCTCAAAGTACATTTTGGGGGTTACAGGTTCCCTTTAAAGTTTAATTTATATGATACTAGCTGAAGAGCCCGGCGTTGCCTGGGCATAGTAAATATCTGTGGTTAGTTATAGCACCTCACTTCTCTTATTTTCCCATCACGCCTCTCATTTTCCCCCTCACATCTCTCATTTCCCCCCCACACTCCTCTCATTCCCCCCTAACACTTGTCATTTCGACCTCACATCTGTCATTTTCCGATCACTCCACTATTTTCACCTCACACCCCTCATTTTCACCTCACACCTCTCATTTTCCCCTCAGTATATACATGTTTGTCATCTCCCTTTTATATATATATATATATATATATATATATATATATATATATATATATATATATATATAGTATACACCTGTATGTCATCTCCTGTATATAGTATATACCTGCTGTATGTCATCTCCCCTGTAAATAGTATATACCTGCTGTATGTCATCTCCTCCTGTATATTATATATACCTATGTGTCATCTCCTCCTGTATATAGTATATACCTGTGTGTCATCTCCTCCTGTATATAGTATATACCTGTGTGTCATCTCCTCCTGTATATAGTATATACCTGTGTGTCATCTCCTCCTGTATATAGTATATACCTGTGTGTCATCTCCTCCTGTATATATTATATACCTGTGTGTCATCTCCTCCTGTATATAGTATATACGTGTGTGTCATCTCTTCCTGTACATAGTATATGCCAGTAGGTCATCTCCTCCTGTATATAGTATATATGGGTGTGTCATCTCCTCTTGTATATAGTATATACCTGTGTCATTTCCTCCTGTATATAGTCTATACCTGTGTGTCATCTCCTCCTGTATATAGTATATACCTGTGTGTCATCTCCTCCTGTATATAGTATATACCTGTGTGTCATCTCCTCCTGTATATAGTATATACCTGTGTGTCATCTCCTCCTGTATATATTATATACCTGTGTGTCATCTCCTCCTGTATATAGTATATACGTGTGTGTCATCTCTTCCTGTACATAGTATATGCCAGTAGGTCATCTCCTCCTGTATATAGTATATATGGGTGTGTCATCTCCTCTTGTATATAGTATATACCTGTGTCATTTCCTCCTGTATATAGTCTATACCTGTGTGTCATCTCCTCCTGTATATAGTATATACCTGTGTGTCATCTCCTCCTGTATATAGTATATACCTGTGTGTCATCTCCTCCTGTATATAGTATATACGTGTGTGTCATCTCCTCCTGTACATAGTATATACCAGTAGGTCATCTCCTCCTGTATATAGTATATATGGGTGTGTCATCTCCCCTGTATATAGTATATACCTGTGTGTCATCTCCCCTGTATATAGTATATACCTGTGTGTCATCTCCTCCTGTATATAGTATATACCTGTGTGTCATCTCCCCTGTATATAGTATATACCTACAGTGGGGCAAAAAAGTATTTAGTCAGTCAGCAATAGTGCAAGTTCCACCACTTAAAAAGATGAGAGGCGTCTGTAATTTACATCATAGGTAGACCTCAACTATGGGAGACAAACTGAGAAAAAAAAAATCCAGAAAATCACATTGTCTGTTTTTTTATCATTTTTTTTGCATATTATGGTGGAAAATAAGTATTTGGTCAGAAACAAACAATCAAGATTTCTGGCTCTCACAGACCTGTAACTTCTTCTTTAAGAGTCTCCTCTTTCCTCCACTCATTACCTGTAGTAATGGCACCTGTTTAAACTTGTTATCAGTATAAAAAGACACCTTTGCACACCCTCAAACAGTCTGACTCCAAACTCCACTATGGTGAAGACCAAAGAGCTGTCAAAGGACACCAGAAACAAAATTGTAGCCCTGCAGCAGGCTGGGAAGACTGAATCTGCAATAGCCAACCAGCTTGGAGTGAAGAAATCAACAGTGGGAGCAATAATTAGAAAATGGAAGACATACAAGACCACTGATAATCTCCCTCGATCTGGGGGTCCACGCAAAATCCCACCCCGTGGGGTCAGAATGATCACAAGAACGGTGAGCAAAAATCCCAGAACCACGCGGGGGGACCTAGTGAATGAACTGCAGAGAGCTGGGACCAATGTAACAAGGCCTACCATAAGTAACACACTACGCCACCATGGACTCAGATCCTGCAGTGCCAGACGTGTCCCACTGCTTAAGCTAGTACATGTCTGGGCCCGTCTGAAGTTTGCTACAGAGCATTTGGATGATCCAGAGGAGTTTTGGGAGAATGTCCTATGGTCTGATGAAACCAAACTGGAACTGTTTGGTAGAAACACAACTTGTCGTGTTTAGAGGAAAAAGAATACTGAGTTGCATCCATCAAACACCATACCTACTGTGAAGCATGGTGGTGGAAACATCATGCTTTGGGGCTGTTTCTCTGCAAAGGGGCCAGGACGACTGATCCGGGTACATGAAAGAATGAATGGGGCCATGTATCGTGAGATTTTGAGTGCAAACCTCCTTCCATCAGCAAGGGCATTGAAGATGAAACGTGGATGGGTCTTTCAACATGACAATGATCCAAAGCACACCGCCAGGGCAACGAAGGAGTGGCTTCGTAAGAAGCATTTCAAGGTCCTGGAGTGGCCTAGCCAGTCTCCAGATCTCAACCCTATAGAAAAGCTTTGGAGGGAGTTGAAAGTCCGTGTTGCCAAGCGAAAAGCCAAAAACATCACTGCTCTAGAGGAGATCTGCATGGAGGAATGGGCCAACATACCAACAACAGTGTGTGGCAACCTTGTGAAGACTTACAGAAAACGTTTGACCTCTGTCATTGCCAACAAAGGATATATTACAAAGTATTGAGATGAAATTTTGTTTCTGACCAAATACTTATTTTCCACCATAATATGCAAATAAAATGTTAAAAAAACAGACAATGTGATTTTCTGGATTTTTTTTTCTCAGTTTGTCTCCCATAGTTGAGGTCTACCTATGATGTAAATTACAGACGCCTCTCATCTTTTTAAGTGGTGGAACTTGCACTATTGCTGACTGACTAAATACTTTTTTGCCCCACTGTATGTGTCATCTCCCCTGTATATAGTATATACCTGTGTGTCATCTCCCCTGTATATAGTATGTACGTGTATGTCATCTCCCCTGTATATAGTATATATGTGTGTGTCATCACCCCTGTATATAGTATACACCTGTATGTCATCTCCTCCTGTATATAGTATATACCTGTGTCATCTCCCCTGTATATAGTATATATGTGTGTGTCATCACCCCTGTATATAGTATACACCTGTATGTCATCTCCTCCTGTATATAGTATATACCTGTGTGTCATCTCCCCTGTATATAGTATACACCTGTGTGTCATCTCCTCCTGTATATAGCATATACCTATATGTCATCTCCTCCTGTATATAGTATATACCAGTGTGTCATCGCCTCCTGTATATAGTATACACCTCTAGGTCATCTACTCCTGTATATAGTATATACGTGTGGCATCTCCTCCTGTATATAGTATATACCTGACTGGTGTGTGTTTTAGGGAGAGTTTCATGTGTCAAGTTGTGTGTGTTGAGTTGCATGTGGCGACATGCATATAGCATCTTTTGTGAGATGAGTTTTGTGTGGCGACATGCGTGTAGCAACTTTTTGTGTCGAGTTGCATGTGACAGGTTAGTGTAGCAAGTTGTTTGCAGCAAGTTTTGCACGTGGCGAGTTTTATGTGTGGTGCGTCTTGAGTATGTGCAAGTTTTGTGTGAGGCAACTTTTGCATGTGTTGCAACTTTTGTGCATGTGGCAATTTTTCCGCGTGTGCAAGTTTTGCGTGTGGCGAGTTTTCCATGAGGTGAGCTTTGCACGTGTGGCGAGTTTTGTGTGAGCCTAGTTTTGCATGTGGTGAGTTTTGCGCGTGGCGAGTTTTGAGCGGCGACTTTTGTGTTTCGACTTTTATGTGGCGAGGTTGGTGTACGTGTGGTGAAATGTGTTCAAGAACATGGTAGTGTGTGGCACATTTTGTGTGTGTGTTCATATCCCCGTGTGTGGTGAGTATCCCATGTCGGGGCCCCACCTTAGGAACTGTACGGTATATACTCTTTGGCGCAGTGTAAGAAAAGGTTGCTCAGGGAGCAGAGACAAGCCCCCGCTAGTTATGCCACTTGTGGGAACGGTGCCGGTCTGTGTATGCCGGGTATTCTTCTTACTACATGCACGCTCTTGCTTGTCACTTCCTATCAGAGTCAATGAGAAAGTTCACGGTCACTGAATAGTGTAGAATTGGCAATTGACGTATGCTCCGGGCAAAGACTTGCCCGGCCCCTGAAACACAGGTCACTGATAACGCTTCATTTCGGGGAGGGGACAGAGGCTGTGGCAGAGACCGCGGTTTCTACCGCCTGATATCAACTCAATTGATTATCCTAGAAAGAAAAGGGATTCTAAAACGAAATGTCATCAAGGAGGAAGTAGTACAACGAAAAAAAGAAAAGGGAATTTACCGTTGTAGGGAATTTTAAAGCTAAAGTACAGCGCAAGATGAACCAAATTCATTAGGGGTGTGAACATCTTTCAACCATCATGTGCCAATGCCAGAATTGTGGGGGGCTTTGGCATACCTTTGCGGCGTAAATGATGATGGATGTGTCCAGCTCTGCCCACTTCAAAACTTGCCATAACTAGAATAAAAGCGCTAAACTGTTTAACTTTTTTTTTTTTTGTAACTTTAGGTTAACGCAAAAAGTCCCTTCTAAGATGGTAAAGTGGACACCCAATCACCTTGAAAAAAGGTATTTCTAAAGGCCAACACATGAGAACTCGTAGGAACTGTTCTAGTAACAACAACTTTGTTAGACAGGCACATGACCTACGGAATCGGTTTCAGGAAAGGGGATACCCGGATCGGGTTTTAACCCCTTCATGACCCAGCCTATTTTGACCTTAAAGACCTTGCCGTTTTTTGCAATTCTGACCAGTGTCCCTTTATGAGGTAATAACTCAGGAACGCTTCAACGGATCCTAGCGGTTCTGAGATTGTTTTTTCGTGACATATTGGGCTTCATGTTAGTGGTAAATTTCGGTCAATAAATTCTGCGTTTATTTGTGATAAAAACGGAAATTTGGCGAAAATTTTGAAAATTTCGCAATTTTCACATTTTGAATTTTTATTCTGTTAAACCAGAGAGATATGTGACACAAAATAGTTAATAAATAACATTTCCCACATGTATACTTTACATCAGCACAATTTTGGAAACAAAATTTTTTTTTGTTAGGAAGTTATAAGGGTTAAAATTTCACCAGCGATTTGTCATTTTTACAACGAAATTTACAAAACCATTTTTTTTAGGGACCACCTCACATTTGAAGTCAGTTTGAGGGGTCTATATGGCTGAAAATACCCAAAAGTGACACCATTCTAAAAACTGCACCCCTCAAGGTACTCAAAACCACATTCTAGAAGTTTATTAACCCTTCAGGTGCTTCACAGCAGCAGAAGCAACATGGAAGGAAAAAATGAACATTTAACTTTTTAGTCACAAAAATTATCTTTTAGCAACAATTTTTTTATTTTCCCAATGGTAAAAGGAGAAACTGAACCACGAAAGTTGTTGTCCAATTTGTCCTGAGTACGCTGATACCTCATATGTGGGGGTAAACCACTGTTTGGGCGCACGGCAGGGCTTGGAAGGGAAGGAGCGCCATTTGACTTATTGAATCAAAAATTGGCTCCACTCTTTAGCGGACACCATGTCACGTTTGGAGAGCCCCCGTGTGCCTAAAAATTGGAGCTCCCCCACAAGTGACCCCATTTTGGAAACTAGACGCCCCAAGGAACTTATCTAGATGCATAGTGAGCACTTTGAACCCCCAGGTGCTTCACAAATTGATCCGTAAAAATGAAAAAGTACTTTTTTTTCACAAAAAAATTCTTTTAGCCTCAATTTTTTCATTTTCACATGGGCAACAGGATAAAATGGATCCTAAAATGTGTTGGGCAATTTCTCCTGAGTACACCAATACCTCACATGTGGGGGTAAACCACTGTTTGGGCACATGGTAAGGCTCCGAAGGGAAGGAGCGCCATTTGAGTTTTTGAATGAAAAATTAATTCCATCGTTAGCGGACACCATGTCGCGTTTGGATAGCTCCTGTGTGCCTAAACATTGGTCCTCCCCCACAAGTGACCCCATTTTTGAAACTAGACCCCCCAAGGAACTTATCTAGATGCATATTGAGCACTTTAAACCCTCAGGTGCTTCACAAATTGATCTGTAAAAATGAAAAAGTACTTTTTTTTTTCACAAAAAAATTCTTTTCGCCTCAATTTTTTCATTTTCACATGGGCAGTAGGATAAAATGGATCATAAAATTTGTTGGGCAATTTCTCCCGAGTACGTCGATACCTCATATGTGGGGGTAAACCACTGTTTGGGCACTCGGCAGGGCTCGGAAGGGAAGGCGCGCCATTTGACTTTTTGAATGGAAAATTAGCTCCAATTGTTAGCGGACACCATGTCGCGTTTGGAGAGCCCCTGTGTGCCTAAACATTGGAGCTCCCCCACAAGTGACCCCATTTTGGAAACTAGACCCCCCAAGGAACTTATCTAGATGCATATTGAGCACTTTAAACCCCCAGGTGCTTCACAGAAGTTTATAACGCAGAGCCATGAAAATAAAAAATAATTTTTCTTAACTCAAAAATGATTTTTTAGCCTGGAATTTCCTATTTTGCCAAGGATAATAGGAGAAATTGGACCCCAAATATTGTTGTCCAGTTTGTCCTGAGTACGCTGATACCCCATATGTGAGGGTAAACCACTGTTTGGGCGCACGGCAGGGCTCGGAAGGGACGGCACGCCATTTGGCTTTTTAAATGGAAAATTAGCTCCAATCATTAGCGGACACCATGTCACGTTTGGAGAGCCCCTGTGTGCCTAAACATTGGAGATCCCCCAGAAATGACACCATTTTGGAAACTAGACCCCCAAAGGAACTAATCTAGATGTGTGGTGAGGACTTTGAACCCCCAAGTGCTTCACAGAAGTTTATAACGCAGAGCCATGAAAATAAAAAAAAAAAATTATTTTCTCAAAAATGATCTTTTAGCCTGCAATTTTTTATTTTCACAAGGGTAACGGGAGAAATTTGACCCCAAAAGTTGTTGTCCAGTTTCTCCCGAGTACGCTGATACCCCATATGTGGGGGTAAATCACTGTTTGGGCACATGCCGGGGCTCGGAAGTGAAGTAGTGACGTTTTGAAATGCAGACTTTGATGGAATGCTCTGTGGGCGTCACGTTGCGTTTGCAGAGCCCCTGATGTGGCTTAACAGTAGAAACCCCCCACAAGTGACCCCATTTTGGAAACTAGACCCCCAAAGGAACTTATCTAGATGTGTGGTGAGCACTTTGAACCCCCAAGCGCTTCATAGAAGTTTATAATGCAGAGCCGTGAAAATAATAAATACGTTTTCTTTCCTCAAAAATAATTATTTAGCTCAGAATTTTTTAATTTTCCCAAGGGTAACAGGAGAAATTTGACCCCAATATTTGTTGTCCAGTTTCTCCTGAGTATGGTGATACCCCATATGTGGGGGTAAACTACTGTTTGGGCACATGCCGGGGCTTGGAATTGAAGTAGTGACGTTTTGAAATGCAGACTTTGATGGAATGCTCTGCGGGCGTCACATTGCGTTTGCAGAGCCCCTGATGTGCCTAAACAGTAGAAACCCCCCACAAGTGACCCCATTTTGGAAACTAGACCCCGAAAGGAACTTATCTAGATGTGTGGTGAGCACTTTGAACCCCCAAGTGCTTCATAGAAGTTTATAATGCAGAGCCGTGAAAATAATAAATACGTTTTCTTTCCTCAAAAATAATTATTTAGCCCAGAATTTTTTATTTTCCCAAGGGTTACAGGAGAAATTGGACCCCAAAAGTTGTTGTCCAGTTTCTCCTGAGTACGCTGATACCCCATGAGTGGGGGTAAACCACTGTTTGGGCACACGTCGGGGCTCAGAAGGGAAGTAGTGACTTTTGAAATGCAGACTTTGATGGAATGGTCTGCGGGTGTCACGTTGCGTTTGCAGAGCCCCTGGTGTGCCTAAACAGTAGAAACCCCCACAAGTGACCCCATTTTAGAAACTAGACCCCCCAAGGAACTTATCTAGATATGTGGTGAGCACTTTGAACCCCCAAGTGCTTCACAGACGTTTACAACGCAGAGCCGTGAAAATAAAAAATCATTTTTCTTTCCTCAAAAATTATGTTTTAGCAAGCATTTTTTTAGATTCACAAGGGTAACAGGAGAAATTGGGCCCCAGTAATTGTTGCGCAGTTTGTCCTGAGTATGCTGGTACCCCATATGTGGGGGTAAACCACTGTTTGGGCACACGTCAGGGCTCGGAAGTGAGGGAGCACCATTTGACTTTTTGAATACGAGATTGGCTGGAATCAATGGTGGCGCCATGTTGCGTTTGGAGACCCCTGATGTGCCTAAACAGTGGTAACCCCTCAATTCTAACTCCAACACTAACCCCCCCACACCCCTAACCCTAATCTCAACTGTAGCCATAACCCTAATCACAACCCTAACCACAACCCTAATTCCAACCCTAACCCTAAGGCTATGTGCCCACGTTGCGGATTCGTGTGAGATATTTCCGCACCATTTTTGAAAAATCCGCGGGTAAAAGGCACTGCGTTTTACCTGCGGATTTTCCGCGGATTTCCAGTGTTTTTTGTGCGGATTTCACCTGCGGATTCCTATTGAGGAACAGGTGTAAAACGCTGCGGAATCCGCACAAAGAATTGACATGCTGCGGAAAATGCAACGCAGCGTTTCCGCGCGGTATTTTCCGCACCATGGGCACAGCGGATTTGGTTTTTCATATGTTTACATGATACTGTAAACCTGATGGAACACTGCTGCGAATCCGCAGCGGCCAATCCGCAGCCAAATCCGCACCGTGTGCACATAGCCTAATTCTAAAGGTATGTGCACACGCTGCGGAAAACGCTGCGGATCCGCAGCAGTTTCCCATGAGTTTACAGTTCAATGTAAACCTACGGGAAACAAAAATCGCTGTACACATGCTGCGGAAAAACTGCACGGAAACGCAGCGGTTTACATTCCGCAGCATGTCACTTCTTTGTGCGGATTCCGCAGCGGTTTTACAACTGCTCCAATAGAAAATCGCAGTTGTAAAACCGCAGTGAAATGCGCAGAAAAAAACGCGGTAAATCCGCCATAAATCCGCAGCGGTTTAGCACTGCGGATTTATCAAATCTGCAGCGGAAAATCCGCAGAGGACCAGAATACGTGTGCACATACCGAAACCCTAACCCTACCCCTAACCCTACCCCTAACCCTATTCTAACATTAGTGGAAAAAAAAAATTTCTTTATTTTTTTATTGTCCCTACCTATGGGGGTGACAAAGGGGGGGGGTCATTTATTATTTTTTTTATTTTGATCACTGAGATATAATCTATCTCAGTGATCAAAATGCACTTTGGAACGAATCTGCCGGCCGGCAGATTCGGCGGGCGCACTACGCATGCGCCCGCCATTTTGGAAGATGGCGGCGCCCAGGGAGAAGACGGACGGGACCCCGGCTGGATCGGTAAGTATGATGGGGTGGGGGGGGGGACCACGGTGGGGGGGATCGGAGCACGGGGGGGGAATCGGAGCGCGGGAGGGGTGGAACGGAGCACGGGGGGCGTGGAACGGAGCACGGGGGGGCTGGAATGGAGCACCGGGGGGGGTGGATCGGAGTGCAGGGGGGGTGATTGGAGCACGGGGGGAGCGGACAAGAGCACGGGGGGGGAGCGGAGCACTGGACGGAGGGGAGCCGGAGCAGAGGACCGGCCAGATCGGGGGGCTGGGGGGGCGATCGGTGGGGTGGGGTGGGGGCACATTAGTATTTCCAGCCATGGCCGATGATATTGCAGCATCGGCCATGGCTGGATTGTAATATTTCACCCGTTATAATAGGTGAAATATTACAAATCGCTCTGATTGGCAGTTTCACTTTCAACAGCCAATCAGAGCGATCGTAGCCACGAGGGGGTGAAGCCACCCCCCCTGGGCTAAACTACCACTCCCCCTGTCCCTGCAGATCGGGTGAAATGGGAGTTAACCCTTTCACCCGGCCTGCAGGGACGCGATCTTTCCATGAAGCCACATAGGCGTCATGGGTCGGATTGGCACCGACTTTCATGACGCCTACGTGGCGTCAAAGGTCGGGAAGGGGTTAAAACTGGCCTACAATGAGGTGAAGAAGAAAGAGAGATCTGAGTTACTTGCACCAGCTCCGGCTAGAATGGATATCTACTCGGGCTTACGCTTTATAACCACGTTTAATAATGGTGCCAATCACCTAAGACAAATCCTTAACCCCTTTCTGACATCAGACGTACTATCCCGTCCAGGTGGGGTGGGCCCCCATGACCAGGGACGGGATAGTACGTCATGCCCTTTAATGCGACACTGCGACTTAAGTCGCGGTGATCACATTAAAATTCCGACGCCATCTTACCTCAGGGAAGATGGCCTCGGCATCCTGGGGTATGGCGTCCCCTCCCCCGCCTCCCGATCGCTGTGATTGGCTGTTCAATTCTGAACAGCCAATCACAGCCTTTCTCATTGTTTCAGCCAATCAGCTTGGCCGAAACAGTGAGGTTCCAGGCTAGGATCGAGTACCGATGTACTCGATCCTGGGGCCGGTGCCTGGCAACCCAGGCACCGGCCAAAACCCCCGGATTGGCGCGATCAACGATCACATCGATCGCGCCAATCGCAGGGCATAGCGGCGGTGTTACCGCGCTGTGCCCTGCCTGAAAGTGCCTGATCCGGAGCCGCAGGGCAGCTGAGGAAGGCTCCGGATCCTGCAGCTGTGATTGGCGCTATCGATGTGATCGTCGATCGCGCCAATCAGGAACAGTCCCGCCGGATCGGCGCGATCGACGTTCACATCGATCGCGCCGATCACAGGGCACAGCGGCGGTGTTACCGCGCTGTGCCCTGCTTGGAAATCCAGCCTCATCTGCCTGCCACCTCCCCCACCACCTCCTTCAGCTCTGCCAATCAGGGCACAGCAGCGGTGTGCCCGCGCTGTGCCCTGATGGTGACCTGCCGGTGACCTGCCGGTCACCTGCCGGTCACTTGCTGGTGACCTGCCGGTGACCTGCCTATGATCGGAGCTGTGAGCTCCGATCATAGGCTGGTGCCTAGCGACACCGGTGTCACCAGGGCCACCTCTGATTGGTGGGATCGATGTGATCATTCGATCCCACCAATGACAGGTCACAGCAGCGGTGTGACCGCTCTGTGACCTGTCTCACCTGTCCCTGACCTGTCTGACTGCTCTTCAGGAATCCTCACACTTGGTGAGGATTCCTGAAGAGCGGTCACGCTGACAGATCCCCTCCTGTGCTGAGACTTGTGGTGCCACAGTAGCCGGTGACACCACAATTCTTGCTAAAGAAAGAAGACAGAAGAAAGAAGACAGAAGAAAGAAGAGAGACTACAACCGTAAGTGTTCATCCCCGATCCCGGCCCGATCTTACTTCACCCCACCCTTACCCCTCCCCCCCTTCCCCTTCACCCTCCACCCCCACTTTGCGCCGCGTCCGTCCGTCCGTGCCCAAATTTAGCAGCCGCCGAGCGTTGATTGGTGACGCAGTTCACCGATCAACACTCGTGCTCGCTTTTCTTTCCCACATCCCCGTCCACGCACCCCGCCGCTGCGTCTGAACCCGTGCCTTTCATTTCTTTTTTTTTTTTCCACATCCCCGTCCACGCACTCCGCCGCTGCGTCTGAACCCGTGCCTTTCATTTCTTTTTTTTTTTTCCCCACATCCCCGTCCACGCACCCCGCCGCTGCGTCTGAACCCGTGCCTTTCATTTCTTTTTTTTTTTCCCACATCCCCGTCCACGCACTCCGCCGCTGCGTCTGAACCCGTGCCTTTCATTTCTTTTTTTTTTTTCCACATCCCCGTCCACGCACCCCGCCGCTGCGTCTGAACCCGTGCCTTTCATTTCTTTTTTTTTTCCCACATCCCCATCCACGCACCCCGCCGCTGCGTCTGAACCCGTGCCTTTCATTTCTTTTTTTTTTTCCCACATCCCCGTCCACGCACCCCGCCGCTGCGTCTGAACCCGTGCCTTTCATTTCTTTTTTTTTTTTCCCACATCCCCGTCCACGCACTCCGCCGCTGCGTCTGAACCCGTGCCTTTCATTTCTTTATTTTTTTCTCACATCCCCATCCACGCACCCCGCCGCTGTGTCTGAACCCGTGCCTTTCATTTTTTTTTTTTCCCACATCCCCGTCCACGCACCCCGCCGCTGCGTCTGAACCCGTGCCTTTCATTTCTTTTTTTTTTTTCCCACATCCCCGTCCACGCACTCCGCCGCTGCGTCTGAACCCGTGCCTTTCATTTCTTTTTTTTTTTTTCCCACATCCCCGTCCACGCACTCCGCCGCTGCGTCTGAACCCGTGCCTTTCATTTTTTTTTCCCACATCCCCATCCACGCACCCCGCCGCTGCGTCTGAACCCGTGCCTTTCATTACTTTTTTTTTTTTTTTTTTTTTTACACATCCCCGTTCACACACCCAGCAGCCGCCGAACGCAGTTCACTTATCAGAGCTAGGGCCTGCTGTTTTAGACTTTTCCTTTTACAGGTATTTTTTTTCCCTTTAGCTTTTTCCTTTCAGAATAGTTTGCACCAAACACTATCCCCCCCCACACGTACACAGTTATCAATAAATATTACACCCAAGCACCATAATCACACAAAAAATGTCCCGTTCGTCCCAGCAGCGCTATTCATTGGAGGAGGCATATGCTTTCCTTGCCTCCGACACTGATAGCGAGGGAGAGGATCCCACATTCCTTTACTCTTCAGATTCTTCATCCTCTTCCTCCTCCTCATCTTCCTCCTTGGGTCCTGCGGAACCGCCACGCAGATGCCCCAGGAGAGAAGATCAGGCAGCGCCCACTCCTGAAAATGAACCAGCACGACCCTCTTCGGACCCCATATGGACCTCGCCCCCCGAAAATTACGAGCCACTGATTCCTGATTTTGTGGCAGAATCAGGAATCAAGTTTGACACCACCGGCCTCACAGAAATAGACTTTTTCAAAGTCTTTTTCTCTGAGGCTTTCGTTAACCTCATGGTGGAGCAAACTAATTTGTATGCTTGGCAATTTTTGGAGCAAAACCCCCGTTCATTTTCTAACTGGTCTCCTGTGGACGCAGTTGAAATGATGCAGTTTTGGGGCCTGGTCCTCCATATGGGGATCGTGAAGAAGCCAGAAATTCGGCAATATTGGAGTGTAGATATTTTATATAACACTCCAGTGTTCCGAATGGTCATGGTTCGGACGCGTTTTGAGGCCATCCATAAGTTTTTGCATTACAACGATAATGCACGGTGTCCCGCACGAGATGACCCCAATTTTGACCGTCTGTACAAAGTTCGGCCGGTCATCGAACACTTCAGCAAAAAGTTTGCTGAAGTGTACGTGCCCAAAAGGGACATCTGTGTGGATGAGTCCTTGGTTCATTTTAAGGGGCGGCTCAGATTCCGTCAATACCTGCCCAGCAAAAGGGCCAGGTACGGAATCAAACTCTACAAGCTGTGTGAGAGTACCTCAGGGTACACCTACAGCTTTAGAGTGTACGAAGGGAAGGACAGCAGGATTGAACCGCCTGAGTGTCCTTCCATCCTGGGAGTGAGTGGGAAAATTGTGTGGGATTTGGTGCACCCACTGCTGGATAAAGGTTATCACCTCTACACCGATAACTTTTATTCCAGCATCCCACTCTACAAATCCCTCTCTGCGCGAGGTACCGCAGCCTGCGGTACTGTCCGCAAAATTCAGAGAGGCCTCCCGAAGACGCTACTTGGGCAGATGCTCAGAAAAGGTGAGAGCAAAGCCCAATGTAGCGACCACCTGCTGGTGTTCAAGTACAAGGACAAGAGGGATGTCCTTCTCTTGACCACCATACACGGTGATGGCAGTGCCCTCAGCAGTGTACGGGGTACCTCAACACAGGTCTGCAAACCGGATTGTGTACTGGGGTACAACAAAAACATGGGGGGCGTTGATCTCTCCGATCAACTCCTCCAACCGTACAGTGCTTTGAGGAAGGCCAAGGTGTGGTACAAAAAGCTGTCGTACATCGTACAAATGGCAATGCTCAACGCTTTCCTGCTGTCAGGATGTGCACGACACACTGATACGTCGTACCTTCAGTTCCAGGAGGTAGTGGTTAAGGCCCTGATATTTGGCACGAGGGAAGGAGCGGGCCCCAGTACTTCCGGAACTGAGGGTGCTCGTATCATACCAGGTCAGCATTTTCCAGGGGTGGTCCCGCCAACTGATAGAAAAAGTAAGCCGCAAAAAAGGTGCCGAGTGTGCTACAAAAGAGGAGTACGCAAGGACACCATCTATCAATGCGACACCTGCCCCGACAAACCTGGCCTGTGTATGAAGGACTGCTTCAAATTGTACCACACCTCCATGCACTACTAATTTACTTAACAGGAACCAGTAGATTAGTTCCAAAGAGGGGGCACATCTAAGTAAGTTCCTTGGGGGTCTAGGTTCCAAAATGATGTCACTTGTGGTTTTTTTTTACTGTTTAGGCACATCAGGGGCTCTGCAAACGGAACATGACGCCCTCAGAACTAGTCCATCAAAGTCTGCATTCCAAATCGTCACTGCTTCCCTTCTGAGTCCCGAAGTGCCCAAACAGTTTTTTCCCACATATGGGGTACTAGCGTACTCAGAACAAATTGGACAACAACTTTTGGGGTCCAATTTCTCCTGTTACCCTTGGGAAAATAAAAAATTGGGGGCTGAAAGATCATTTTTGTGGGGGAAAAAATAGAATTTTTTATTTTCACACCGGGCATCATAGACTTTAGTGAAGCACTTGGAGGTTCAAAATTCTCACGACACACCTAGATAAGTTCCTTAGGGGGTCAAGTTTCCAAAATGGGGTCACTTGTGGGGAGTTTCTACTGTTTAGGCACATCAGGGGCTCACCAAATGGCACATGATGCCTGCAGACAATTCCATCAAAGTCTGCATTCCAAGACGTCACTACTTCCCTTCCGAGCCCCGAAGTGTGCCCAAACAGTAGTTTTCTCCCACATATGGGATACCAGCGTACTCAGGACAAATTCAACAACAACTTTTGGGGTCCAATTTCTCTTGTTACCCTTGGGAAAATAAAAAATTGGGGGCTGAAAGATCATTTTTGTGGGGGAAAAAATAGAATTTTTTATTTTCACACCGGGCATCATAGACTTTAGTGAAGCACTTGGGAGGTTCAAAATTCTCACGACACACCTACATAAGTTCCTTAGGGGGTCAAGTTTTCAAAATGGGGTCACTTGTGGGGAGATTCTACTGTTTAGGCACATCAGGGGCTCACCAAATGGCACATGATGCCTGCAGACAATTCCATCAAAGTCTGCATTCCAAAACGTCACTACTTCCCTTCCGAGCCCCGAAGTGTGCCCAAACAGTAGTTTTCTCCCACATATGGGGTACCAGCGTACTCAGGACAAATTGGACAACAACTTTTGGGGTCCAATTTCTCCTGTTACCCTTGGGAAAATAAAAAATTGGGGGCTGAAAGATCATTTTTTGTGGGGGAAAAAATAGAATTTTTTATTTTCACACCGGGCATCATAGACTTTAGTGAAGCACTTGGGGGATAAAAGTGCTCACCACACACCTAGATAAGTTCCTTAGGGGGTCTAGTTTCCAAAATGGGGTCACTTGTGGGGGGTTTCCACTGTTTAGGCACATCAGGGGCTGTCCAAACGTGACATGGCGTCCGATCTCAATTCCAGCCAATTTTAGCTTGAAAATGTCAAGCGGCGCTCCTTTCCTTCTGAGCCCTGCCATGCGCCCAAACAGTGGTTCCCCCCCACATATGGGGTATCAGCGTACTCAGGACAAATTGGACAACAACTTTTGGGGTCCAATTTCTCCTTTAACCTTTGAGAAAATAAAAAATTGGGGACTAAACCATCATGTTTGTGGAAAAAATAGGATTTTTTATTTTCACGCCCGGGCGTTATAAACTTTCGTGAAGCACTTGGGGGATAAAAGTGCTCACGACACAACTAGATAAGTTCCTTAGGGGGTCTAGTTTCCAAAATGGGGTCACTTGTGGGGGGTTTCCACTGTTTAGGCACATCAGGGGCTGTCCAAACGCGACATGGCGTCCGATCTCAATTCCAGCCAATTTTAGCTTGAAAATGCCAAACGGCACTCCTTTCCTTCTAAGCCCTGCCATGCGCCCAAAAAGTGGTTCCCCCTCACATGTGGTGTATCAGCGTATTCAGGACAAATTGGACAACAACTCTTGAGGTCCATTTTCTCTTTTTACCCTTGGGAAATTAAAAAAATTATTGCTGAAAGAACATTTTTGTGACTAAAAAGTAAAATGTTCATTTTTTCCTTCCATGTTGCTTCTGCTGCTGTGAAACACCTGAAGGGTTAATAAACTTCTTGAATGTGGTTTTGAGCAGCTTGAGGGGTGCAGTTTTTAGAATCGTGTCACTTTTGGGTATTTTCTGCCATATAGACCCCTCAAAATGACTTCAAATGTGAGGTGGTCCCTAAAAAAAATGGTTTTGTAAATTTTGTTGTAAAAATGAGAAATTGCTGGTCAAATTTTAACCCTTGTAACTTCCTAGAAAAAAAAAATTTTGTTTCCAAAATTGTGCTGATGTAAAGTAGACTTGTGGGAAATGTTATTTATTAACTATATTGTGTCACTTAACTCTCTGGTTTAACAGAATAAAAATTCAAAGTTGGAAAATTGCGAAATTTTCAAAATTTTCGCCAAATTTCCGTTTTTTTCACAAATAAATGCAAGTTATATCGAAGAAATTTTACCACTATCATGAAGTACAATATGTTACAAGAAAACAATCTCAGAATCACTGGGATCC
The DNA here is from genome assembly GCF_032444005.1 of Ranitomeya imitator. Taxonomy (NCBI): domain Eukaryota; kingdom Metazoa; phylum Chordata; class Amphibia; order Anura; family Dendrobatidae; genus Ranitomeya; species Ranitomeya imitator. The sequence goes on from NC_091286.1 coordinate 366,334,882, forward strand.
GTTGAAGCGTTCCAGAGTTATAACCTCATAAAGGGACAGTGGTCAGAATTGTAAAAATTGGCCCGGTCATTAACGTGCAAACCACCCTTGGGGGTAAAGGGGTTAATGAACATTGGTCAGTTTTAAAAATGGATCAGGATATTGGGACATTATTGCCACCACTGCCTCAGATTACATTTTAGAGAGGGAGATCCATCAAAGACAGGCTGGTACACAGTCATTTTTCAGAGCCCCCACAGAAATCCTGGTTAACTTCCAATGTAGTTGGTTGCTTTAGATGTAGTGGATGTATAGCGTGCAAAAACATTGAAGTTGGCAGTTTTTTCTTTTCTACAAACAACCTTGAGAAATTTGAAATTAGATCTTTTATCAACTGTAGAAGCGAAGGAGTTATATATAGGGCAATCTGTAATTGCAATCTTATATATGTTGGTAAGACAATCAGAGAACTGAGAAGGAGGGTAGGAGAGCATTTGAGGGACATAGTGAAAAAAAGAGACACCCCTCTAGCAAGACATATAAATTCGGTCCATGGGGGAGATCTGACGGCTGTCAAGTTTATGGGCATGGAAAAGGTTCCTAAACCTGTACGGGGTGGTGATTGGGATAAAGTGATCCTCCAACACGAAACCAGATGGATATACAAAATGGGATCCATCTACTCTGCAGGACTTAATGAACAACTTTCCTTTACCTCTTTTCTCTAAAAGATTGAGGGCGTGATAGGGTATTAAAGTGAGGGTGAACCGCCGACGAGTGGGGGCGCCACTGCGCAGGTCTAGGGTGCCAACCTCCGCTGTTAGGTAGGGTGTATATAGAACAGGAAACAGCGTGAGGGTACCCATAGGCTGCTTTATTTACAACCATCTTACCCTTCTTTCTTCTTGTGGCGGTGGGAAATTCTGTTGGAGACTGGTCCCGTAATTTTGAACAGAATTTTTGAATTGAAAAAATAAAAAAATCCCCCCCCCCCTTTTTTTTGCTCTCCCTTCCCTTTTGCCCTTTTCCTTTAAGGTTGGTGTTTGTCTGTTTATGTGGTAGTTTGGAACCAGCCGAAATGCTTTTCAACAGCGCTTGAATATATCAATCGCTTTTTTTAGGCACTGTGGCCCATTCTTTGAAGGGCCCGCGATGCCAAAATTCTTGGACATAACCGTGTTAATGTCCCACAATGACTGTATCAACTTTGTATTGATGCAGATAATTCTAGTGGATTAAGTGTTATATTGGAATGCTCTTTTTGTTTAAAACATAATAGGTTGGACACCATTTTTATTATTGCGACAGAATGAGTCGTTTTCATTCATTAGGGATGGCGAGCGCACAGAGAGTTACAGGAGGGGGGACAAGCATTGCGGTCCCGTTTTCGTACAGCACTGTATGCGATGAGGTAACACCCCATCTATATATGCGGTGTGGTTTCGCCGTCACACTACATGAGTATATGCATTGGCCCCCTAGATAGGAGGGGTTCTAATTATATCTGCGGTGCTTTTTTCACGCCGCTAGTGCATGCGCAGTGGCTCGTGCGGTGTGTGTGAGTGATAGAGCATGGATGCCTGCGATATGTATGGGCTTCCATGTCGCACCGCTCACGCATGCGCAGTGGACTCTGAAGTGTAGCTCTCGTTCATGTGGGGAGCCGCTCAGCGGTGAAGTAACCGGATGTGTTGTAACCGGAAGTCATCAGACCCGGCGCCGGCATGCCTGGAGCGTGCGTTCCACAGGGTGCCATGCGGTATTCCCCACTGAAACGCCATCAATGAATACACATGCAGCTTAGAGGTGAGTGCCAGAAACATGTGGACATTGAGTATGCACGTGTCACACGCGGGCGGTGAACCTCGGGCCTCATGCGTTAAGGGTAATTAATCCACACCTGCTGAGCGCCGGATGCTGTTTGCTGATTGGTGATAGCTCAGCAGGTAATTAATGAGAGGACATAATAGCCTGATATCTGAGAGATGTCGCTGTAGTTTCCACCCAGGAGAGAAAGTATTGATGGCTGGGTATTCCATCATACATGACCGCTACCTGACCTTCAGATCCCCTGAGGAGTTCCTTTTCCCGGAATGAAACGCGTAGGGAGGTGGTCCTGAGCAAGAGATGGTCTATGGAGTGTGACACTGAATTTTCTGAACCTCCTAAATGACCGAGTGGTGGCGTGCACCCTGTGTATGGCTTCTTCAGGAACGGGTGAGACTGTTCCATACTATGTGGTGCACTGTTTGTGACTTTTGCAGATGCAGTTGATGATATTGTTTTGAGGTCATACTTCTGAGCAAAAGCACATAGGTACAAAGAGCAGCATTATTGTATATACCCTCCTTCAGCTGTGCTTCTGGAGCCCTGGGTAGGGACATGCTAGCAGGAAAAGCAGTTTTTAACTTTGATTTTTTTCTGCTTTAAGTACCGTTTTGTCTTTGTGATTTTTCTTGGATAACTGTCTGACCAACTGTTGGTATTTTACATGTTTGTCTATGTGTGTCGGGTTATGTCATTTTTAACTAGTATAATAAATGTTATGTTTTAGGTCCCCTTATTTTGCTATTTACATTAACGCAAAAAGTCTGACATATTTAAGTAGTGTTAGGCCATAATTCTGGTGAAATTCCCCTGATCTTTTTGGTGAAACAATTCCTTCTTAGGCTTCTTTCACACTAGCGTCGGAATCTCCCCGTCGCAATGCGTTGGGGAGAGATTCCGACGCTAGCGTTTAACGCTTTGCACAATGGGTGCAGCGGATGCATTTTTCCGGCGCATCCGCTGCCCCATTGTAAGGTGCGGGGAGGAGGGGGCGGAGTTCCGGCCGCGCATGTGCGGTCGGAAAAAGCGGTCCGTCGGGAGAAAAAAACGTTACATGTAGGGTTTTTTTTCCCCGACGGTCCGCCAAAGCACGACGCATTCGTCGCAAGACGGATGCGAAGTGTGCAAATCCGTCGCAAATGCGTCGCCAATAGAAGTCTATGGGGAAAAAACGCATCCTGCAAGCACTTTTGCAGGATGCGTTTTTTCTGCAAAACGACGCATTGTGACGGATTTACAAAAAACGCTAGTGTGAAAGTACCCTTAAAGGGAAGGTCCCACCAGTTTTCTTATAGTTTGTTTTTTTTGTGAAATTAAGTTTAAAATAGTAATTAAAATGTATTAATGCAATGTTTGCAAACATTTCTATACGAAAACTAAATATAACCACCACTAGGGGGAGCATTTTCCGTTTTAGACCTCAAGCAGCTATAGTAAGACTTACAGCTTAGCTGGAAAATTGGGGCAGTAACTGCTGACATCACCATTTCCCTCCCCTTTTGGGTGGTCTAGTATCCCTGGGGCAGAATGAAGAGCAGCATCACAGGGCAAAGCCATTTTGTGGGAGACTGTCCTGTGATCTGCTAACACCAGCAGTTACTGTTTTGCTCTCTCCCATCAGTCTCTCTCACCTAGATGACATGATTCTCTCACCTCCTTCCCAAACACCTGGCCATTCACTGCAGCTCCTTACCTTAGGAAGAGATTAATCACAGCTCCTGCAGCTGACAGCTCCTGCTACAATAATGGTACACTGTTCCTCCTTGATGTCTCTGCTATTATGCCTGTGCTTTTCTCCTGCATTTTACTACTGTCAGCCCTCAGTCTAGGATCTGTTTTGTTGGAAGCAGTACTGCTTATGTTCACTTAGCAGATCCGAGGGCTCCATGAATATGGCAGCAGAACACTCCCACTACTGTGAATTGTGCAGCCCAGAGGCGTGCCCAGTTCACAGCAGTGACTGCTCCATTACAATAGATAAGGTCAGCAGAGGTCTGTTATCTCCCATGACCATGGGGTGCCATATTATGACACTGATAGCGTCATGCTGCTGCTGTGAAAACAAGATGTCAGCCCCAGTGCCTTCTTTTAAGGGTACCGTCACACAGTGCCATTTTGATCGCTACGACGGTACGATTAGTGACGTTGCAGCGATATCCATACGATATCGCTGTGTCTGACACGCAGCAGCGATCAGGGACCCTGCTGAGAATCGGACGTCGTAGCAGATCGTTTGGAACATTCTTTCGTCGCTGGATCTCCCGCTGTCATCGCTGGATCGGTGTGTGTGACACCGATCCAGCGATGCGTTCGCTTGTAACCAGGGTAAACATCGGGTTACTAAGCGCAGGGCCGCGCTTAGTAACCCGATGTTTATCCTGGTTACCAGCGTAAATGTAAAAAAAAAAAAAAAAAAAAAAAAACAGGACATACTTACATTCCGGTGTCCGTCAGGTCCCTTGCCGTCTGCTTCCCGCACTGACTGACTGCCGGCCGTAAAGTGAAAGCACAGCACAGCGCGCTGTGCTTTCACTTTACGGTCGGCAGTCAGTCAGTGCGGGAAGCAGACGGCAAGGGACAGACACCGGAATGTAAGTATTTACTGTTTGTTTGTTTTTACGCTGGTAACCAGGGTAAACATCGGGTTACTAAGCTCGGCCCTGCGCTTAGTAACCCGATGTTTACCCTGGTTACCCGGGGACCTCGGCATCGTTGGTCGCTGGAGAGCTGTCTGTGTGACAGCTCTCCAGCGACCACACAACGACTTACCAACGATCACGGCCAGGTCGTATCGCTGGTCGTGATAGTTGGTAAATCGTACAGTGTAACGGTACCCTAACTCCTATAACACACGGAATATGTTTAAAATGCAATCCAAACTTGGTTATAACAGCATGTTATGCTACATTACAATGATTTATTAATTATCTACAAACGCGGTACCTTCCCTTTAACCTGCCATCCAGAGGGAGAATGTCTGGTGGACAGACAGCTGGAAAAAGTTTAGAGCTTTTTTTTGCTCCAGAGCTATAGATTTTTTTTAGGTCATATTAAATGTCAAATATACTCATTAGTTAGATTTTAAGGAAATAAGTAAATGTATTACTGGGTGATCTCTCATACTGTTCTCACAGCACTGGGAAACAGGAGGTTGTTCTGGAACCTGAAAACTCCATATGATATAATGCATACTCAACCCGATAACAGCCATTCAACTGAGATAAACGCAAGTTTTCTTTTGATTTCTGAAAGCAAACTTATAACATATCAGCTAATCTATAAATGCTAGGAAAGGGAGAAGTATTAGGCTAAGTGCACACGTTCAGGAATTCATGCAGAAAATTCCTGTGAAAAACCGGACATTTTCTGCATGAAATCCGGAAGAAAACCGCATGCGTTTTTTGCCGCGGTTTTGACGCGTTTTTTCCGCGGTTTTTTCCGGACACTTCCCAATGCATTTTGCAGTGGGAAATCCGCATAAAAACCGCAAAAAGAATGAGCATGTCCGGATTTTGTGCCTGATGCGTTTTTCATGCGGAAAAAAACGCATCATGTGCACAAAACATGCGGAATTCATTCTAAATGATGGGATGCTTCTTGTATGCGTTTTTTTTGCGGTTTTATAGCGTTTATATAGGGAAAAACCGCGAAAAAACCGCGAAAAAACCGGAACGTGTGAACACAGCCTTAAGGTACAGTCACACTCAGTGACGCTGCAGCGATATAGACAACAAGCCGATCTAAACTAGATCGCTGGAGCCTCGCTGTTTAGGTCGCTGTAGAGACGTCAAACACAGCAACTCCAGAACGATGCAGGAGCGATCCAGTGAAGTAACGGCGACTCTCTTCTTGTTCTCGCTGGTGGTTAGCTCCATGTCAAACAGCCGGAGTGTACCGATCCGACACACATCTAGGGGCCCTATGCTCGTTGCTGGCGTCGTTGCTTTTGATGTCAAACATGACGAATCACGCCGACTTGGCGACGAAATAAAGTTCTGGACTTCTAGCTCCGACCAGCGATGGCACAGCGGGATCCAGATCGCTGCTGCGTGTCAAACACAACGAGATCGCTATCCAGATCGCTGCAACGTCACAAATTGTTGTCGTTCTGTGTGCAAAGTTGCTGAGTGTGACGGTACCTTTAATCTTCCATTTTTATGCAATGTGAAATCGCATTAATAATCATCTAAGGCTCCAAACTGGATTTGTAAAGAAAAATCAAGCTAAAAAAAAAAAACTTCACCACTGTCCATATCGAAAAACCTATTTTACATGCACCCGTTGTGCAGTTCCATCTTTGCTAATAATTTAACACTGCACACAGCAAACATATCATTTCAAGTCAGCTCTCTAGTTGCCGCATCATCTTTCCATCAAATCCCCTATTAATTCTCCAAAATCCAACATTACATTCTATCTTTACAGCAAATTTCTCTTCTTTTCTCCCAAAAAACCTGTTAATGCCATCTCAGTAGGTAGAATGCATTTTCTTACTGGCCATAGACTAAAGAAATCATTCCCTGTGGAGGAAATAAAAATTACTTTCTTCAAGCCATCGCGGGAGTCCCTGTCTAATATTGACAGCTTAGGAATTGAAACGCCCATCTCTAAGCTTCTTATGTGACCCTTTAATGCATTTCCACCTTGACATGCAGCTACAATGGAAAAAAAGAAACAACCATCAAAGAATCGAATGATGAGACTGGTGAAAAGGGGCCTGCAATGAAGGATGTGACCACTGTAGCACTACGGGGGGAGAAGATGTCTAACTCTGCAGGAGAAACAGTGACATGACATCCCAGCCACCCTGGAAAGATCATGAAACTGTAGAGGGAAATAAAAAGATCACAAACTTTCCAGCTGTAAAAGAACAAGATACTTTTATTTGACAAGAGAAATAGAATTCACTTAACTCTGGAACCGGCTGAGAACCTTGAGAATTGTTTATGCTCGTCAGACTTAAACCATTATCTAAATGGGCAACATTAAATCTAAAAGGGTAAAAGAACCAATGTGTAAATATACAAGAATATGTGGCATAACAAAACGAGTAAAACAATTAAAAAAAACATTGTTTAAATACTCAGAACTCAGACAAAAGTCTGTTATCAAATTACAATTTCTGCTTGCTATGCTACAAACTCATTCATTTGACCACACCATTCTGTCTAGACTAGAGAAAGGCTTTAAAGGGGTACTCTGGAGAGATTAAAAAAAATGTATACTGCGCCTGCCCTCACACTATGAAGAAGATATGCCAAGTGCACATTAGTTATCTTTATAACCCTTGCAATTCCGTGTGACAGGAGCAGCTCCTCATTGTTCACCTCTCCTGACTGGAACATTACATCATGATCTTACCACCGATCAGAGCCGCCGTTTATCGCGCTGTCATGCAGATGACATCACGAGAAATACCTGGTGTTCAGTGTGCCGAACCTGAACAGTAACATGGACTTCCTGGTGAAAATCAGTGTTTGTGGTCCATGCTTTAACAGTAGGTTTTCGTGGGGACCCTGAACTTTACTGTTCAGGTTCATCAATCTCTATGCATCACAATGCTTTCCTCAGGCTAAAGAGACTCCTGACAATCCAGAGTGATAAAGGTGCAGGGGTCAGGAAACTACCAAGTTGATATGAGGGAGGGGGTATTGACCATGGCAGTACCGAATAAACCAATACAATGCTCTGCTTCTGTTCCTTGTATGACATATGACATGATACATTATGCACTATTATTCGTTGTACAGCAGAGGATCATAGCATGTATTTGCATCTTCTTGTTGACATGACTGGTACTAGAAGGGAGCATGCCCACTGTTCTTGGACTAAATAGACATATCATGGGGGGGGCTGCTAGGAACAGCCTTGCGCAGGCCACGTCCCGCTATTATCAAGAAACTGGCTTTTCCCCTACACTGGTGTGTGACGTAATGTCCCAGACAGGTGGGGTGAGCAGTGAGGAGCAGCTGCTGTCACACAGAAATACAACGGTTATAAAGATGGGTCATTCCACATCAAGTGGACCAGTTTTAAAAGTCGTCCCCACTCGACCATCTCCGATTTTGCTGAAAATTTATAAGGATGTACATGTATGTTTGAAAAGAGGTTCTGTAAATTTTTAGGGCCAGATCTCAAATACATTGGGCACTGATGACCTTTCACTGGAGGTTCCACCAAGCTGCGGCTTCAGCTAAGAGGATTTTGCAAACTTTGGCACATAGCCATTAGAGTTCTATACTGGCTATGATGCTGAAATTTGGCATACTAGCTCAACTTTTGCTGCTAAATACGATAAAATTATTACCGGCTATGATAAAACAATATTTCGGCCGCAATTTTGTGTCAAAGTAGCTTGAAAAACGCGTTGCATTAAAATTTATGCCAAACTTTGCCCATATACAGTGGGGCAAAAAAGTATTTAGTCAGTCAGCAATAGTGCAAGTTCCACCACTTAAAAAGATGAGAGGCGTCTGTAATTTACATCATAGGTAGACCTCAACTATGGGAGACAAACTGAGAAAAAAAAATCCAGAAAATCACATTGTCTGTTTTTTTTATAATTTTTTTTGCATATTATGGTGGAAAATAAGTATTTGGTCAGAACCAAACAATCAAGATTTCTGTCTCTCACAGACCTGTAACTTCTTCTTTAAGAGTCTCCTCTTTCCTCCACTCATTACCTGTAGTAATGGCACCTGTTTAAACTTGTTATCAATATAAAAAGACACCTGTGCACACCCTCAAACAGTCTGACTCCAAACTCCACTATGGTGAAGACCAAAGAGCTGTCAAAGGACACCAGAAACAAAACTGCAGCCCTGCACCAGGCTGGGAAGACTGAATCTGCAATAGCCAACCAGCTTGGAGTGAAGAAATCAACAGTGGGAGCAATAATTAGAAAATGGAAGACATGCAAGACCACTGATAATCTCCCTCGATCTGGGGCTCCACGCAAAATCCCACCCCGTGGGGTCAGAATGATCACAAGAACGGTGAGCAAAAATCCCAGAACCACGCGGGGGGACCTAGTGAATGAACTGTAGAGAGCTGGGACCAATGTAACAAGGCCTACCATAAGTAACACACCACGCCACCATGGACTCAGATCCTGCAGTGCCAGACGTGTCCCACTGCTTAAGCCAGTACATGTCCGGGCCCGTCTGAAGTTTGCTAGAGAGCATTTGGATGATCCAGAGGAGTTTTGGGAGAATGTCCTATGGTCTGATGAAACCAAACTGGAACTGTTTGGTAGAAACACAACTTGTCGTGTTTGGAGGAAAAAGAATACTGAGTTGCATCCATCAAACACCATACCTACTGTAAAGCATGGTGGTGGAAACATCATGCTTTGGGGCTCTTTCTCTGCACAGGGGCCAGGACGACTGATCCGGGTACATGAAAGAATGAATGGGGTCATGTATCGTGAGATTTTGAGTGCAAACCTCCTTCCATCAGCAAGGGCATTAAAGATGAAACGTGGCTGGGTCTTTCAACATGACAATGATCCAAAGCACACCGCCAGGGCAATGAAGGAGTGGCTTTGTAAGAAGCATTTCAAGGTCCTGGAGTGGCCTAGCCAGTCTCCAGATCTTAACCCTATAGAAAACCTTTGGAGGGAGTTGAAAGTCCGTGTTGCCAAGCGAAAAGCCAAAAACATCACTGCTCTAGAGGAGATCTGCATGGAGGAATGGACCAACATACCAACAACAGTGTGTGGCAACCTTGTGAAGACTTACAGAAAACGTTTGACCTCTGTGATTGCCAACAAAGGATATATTACAAAGTATTGAGATGAAATTTTGTTTCTGACCAAATACTTATTTTCCACCATAATATGCAAAAAAAATTATAAAAAAAACAGACTGTGATTTTCTGGATTTTTTTTTCTCAGTTTGTCTCCCATAGTTGAGGTCTACCTATGATGTAAATTACAGACGCCTCTCATCTTTTTAAGTGGTGGAACTTGCACTATTGCTGACTGACTAAATACTTTTTTGCCCCACTGTATAACTCAAGACCAAAAACCAATAGTAACTGGTGCTTTGCCCTGTACACTAAATATCTACATGACTTTGCATTGCTGCAATATCACGGTCAAAGCATATGTATTTGTGGAAATATTCACACCCACATATGAAAAACTTAAAAAAAAAACGAATTTTACCTATATTTAGGTCAAATTTCTCAAAAAGGGTACCCCTAAAATATATTAATTTTGATATCATTAGAAAGAGCACATTTTTCTCTACAAGGATCATTGTTTTTTTGGAGTCTCTCAGTTTAAGAAATGAAAAATACCACTGAACATGGTGTTATTTATTAATACGCAATGAATGGTAACTGCACTATTCAAACCCTTGCGTTGGTCCATGGTGGTTATACCACAACCAATTCCCTAAGAATTGGTATTATAATCCTATTAAGATTTGTAATAATGCTGTTTTTCAAGAATTGGCAGTCCCATCGCCTAGGAGCCATGGCCGATAGCCGTGCCAGGCGAGCCTCGGGCGGTCTCTTTATCGCAGGTTCCGAAGCCTGAGGGTGGGTGTCTTTGCCTAGGATCCACAGCCTAATATTGGGTATCTTTTGTTGGTTCCCAAGCCATAATGTTCAGTCTAAGTGGTCTGGAATTGTTGCTGAATTTGCAACATAATCGGTTCAGAGAATCTGTATTGTCGGCCCATTGCTGTTGCAGCTGGTGCTGGAATTATTGCAATGACTGACTGCTCGGGAATCCAGCATGTATCATTTCTCACAGGCCAGTGAAAGAAGCTAGCTGGTCCATGAGGATGCATAAAATTTATTAATGCATCATGCTCGTCGACTGAAATTTCAGAAATATTTCCAATACACCAGTTCCTATCGTAAATGCAGGCAATGTATTGCCCTGGCTGGAGGTTTGCAATTGGCACAAAAGGCATTTCTGATCTGACAGATCTATCTACATGGGCAATGAAACATGATGGGTCATTTGACACCCTTGAAATGCGAATCTTTTTGTCATCAATTGGCACAAACTGGTGATTTTCTCTTGTTCCAGCAATTGTATGTCCATCTTTGAACCTTTCCTCTTGAACTACCCGTATGTCATCAATTTTTTCTTTTGGAACAAAAAAAAAAACTTGATTCCATGCAGTTGCTCGTTGCAAAAGTTGAATAAATCCACCGGGGTCAGTATTTGGATTTCAGTTGGGCGTTGAAGACTGGCATAAGCTGCCAACCTCTTTGCTGTCCCTTCAATCCCATCACAGGGCGACTTTCCATGACTGGTACCAAAAAAATTCCATTCAGCGCTGATATTGAAATCAGCATTGTGGTGGCACAAGTTGAGAAAATTTTTGAAATTAAGAAAGTGTGGACTGCAACTGTGTCATGTCGTGAGCAATCACTGATTATGCACAAGCTGATGTTCTGCGCAGCTTCACCATTTAACTCCTTGAAGTAAATTACAAATGGGTGTACTGTAGCTTGACTATTCTCAATATGAGGGAAATGTTTGTTGCCTATCAGGATCGGAATGGCCCTGAAATTGAATTTTCCAAGTTTTGTGAGCTTCGGCCAAAGTGGTGCGTAACCATTGGATCTGCTGGAACACATTCTGTTTGTGTGTGTACCATTCACCAAAATGTCAAACTAATGCTTGCAGCATGCCCAATCAAAGAGTGACTACAAAGAGCTCACATGCAAAATGGTCTGTGGAATTGAATCCAAGGACTGTATGCTTGGCCGTTGTGATAAATGCCCGGGTCCTGAAGTTTTAAAAGAATTTCTAGTCAATGTGTTTGTCAACAGTGACCCTGAAGATATTATTGAGTTCAAACAATGGATTCAGACTGATCGAGACACGCTTGATACCAAACAACTGACTATAGAAGATTTCATTGAAGAGTTGGTTTTGAAAATATCTTAACTTTGTAGCCATCACTACATCGCCAAGCATCAAAGTTGCTATCTGAAATCATTGAAGGAAAATCTGAGACCTGGAGAGCTTGTGATCCTTATGGACTTTGCTGAAAATTACTCATTTATTGTTCAAGATGCCATTCAAGGTTTCCACTGGGAAAATAGTCAAGCTACAGTACACCTATTTGTAATTTACTTCAAGGAGTTAAATGGTGAAGCTGCGCAGAACATCAGCTTGTGCATAATCAGTGATTGCTCACGACATGACACAGTTGCAGTCCACACTTTCTTAACAGTAATTGTGGAGTATCTCAAGACTCATCTATGGGATTTGTCATATACACTACTTCAGCGATGGATCTGCAGCCCAGTAGAAAAATTTCAAAAATTCTCTCAACTTGTGCCACCACAACGCTGATTTCAATATCAGCGCTGAATGGAATTTTTTTGGTACCAGTCATGGAAAGTCGCCCTGTGATGGGATTGGAGGGACAGCAAAGAGGTTGGCAGCTCGTCCCAGTCTTCAACTCCCAACTGAAAACCAAATACTGACCCCGGTGGATTTATTCAACTTTTGCAACAAGCAAATGCAAGTAATCAAGTTTTTTTTGTTCCAAAAGAAAAAATTGACGAAATACGGGTAGTTCAAGAGGAAAGGTTCAAAGATGGACATACAATTGCTGGAACAAGAGAAAACCACTAGTTTGTGCCAATTGATGACAAAAAGATTCACATTTCAAGGGTGTCAAACGACCCATCATCTTTCATTGCCCATGTAGATAGAACTGTCAGATCAGAAATGCCTTTTGTGCCAATTGCAAACCTCCAGCCAGGGCAATACATTGCCTGCATTTACGATAGGAACTGGTGGATTGGAAATATTTCTGAAATTTCAGTCGACGAGCATGATGCATTAATAAATTTTATGCATCCTCATGGACCAGCTAGCTTCTTTCACTGGCCTGTGAGAAATGATACATGCTGGATTCCCGAGCAGTCAATCATTGCAATAATTCCAGCACCAGCTGCAACAGCAATGGGCCGACAATACAGCTTCTCTGAACCGATTATGTTGCAAATTCAGCAACATTCCAGACCACTTACTGAACATTATGGCTTGGGAACCAACAAAAGATACCCAATATTAGGCTGTGGATCCTAGGCAAAGACACCCACCCTCAGGCTTCGGAACCTGCGATAAAGAGACCGCCCGAGGCTCACCTTGCACGGCTATCGGCCATGGCTCCTAGGCGATGGGGCTGCCAATTCTCGAAAGACAGCATTTCTACAATTCTTAATGTGTTGCACTCTTTATATATTATTGTTACCTACAGATACTTCACAGTTACCATAACTATTGTGCCATTGTTTAGGTCATTTGCTGTTTAGGTTGACCAACAATAGGCTTGTATAGGTATTTTGTTCACTTGAGGGCATAAAACCTGCTATTTTGTAGATCGGAGGTATTCTCAATTTTATGACCTACTGTATGGTTGGGGAAAAAAAAGTTTTTAAATTGTATGTTTCAATAAAGAATTGTTTTACATTTTTGAACTATACATTCATGTGATCCCTCTGATTATTTATGTGAGGGGTCTTTGAGCGCGTATGAATTCTTAATAGGATTATAATACCAATTCTTAGGGAATTAGTTGTGGTATAACCACCATGGACCAACGCAAGGGTTTGAATAGTGCAGTTACCATTCATTGCATATTAATAAATAACACCATGTTCAGTGGCATTTTTCATTTCTTAAACTGAGAGACTCCAAAAAAAACAAACAATGATCCTTGTAGAGAAAAATGTGCTCTTTCTAATGATATCAAAATTAATATATTTTAGGGTTACCCTTTTTGAGAAATTTGACCTAAAAATAGGTAAAATTCGTTTTTTTTAAGTTTTTCATCATATGTGGGTGTGAATATTTCCACAAATACATATGCTTTGACCGTGATATTGCAGCAATGCAAAGGCATGTAGATGTTTGGTGTACAGGGCAAAGCACCAGTTACTATTGGTTTTTGGTCTTGAGTTATATATGGGCAAAGTTTGGCATAAATTTTATGAAACGCTTTTTTCAAGCTACTTTGACACAAAATTGCGGCCGAAATATTGTTTTGTCATAGCCGGTAATAATTTTATCGTATTTAGCAGCAAAAGTTGAGCTAGCATGCCAAATTTCAGCATCATAGCCAGTATAGAACTCTAATGGCTATGTGCCAAAGTTTGCAAAATCCTCTTAGCTGAAGCCGCAGGCTTGGTGGAACCTCCAGTGAAAGGTCAACAGTGCCCAATGTATTTGAGATCTGGCCCTAAAAATTTACAGAACCTCTTTTCAAACATACATGTACATCCTTATAAATTTTCAGCAAAATTGGAGAAGGTCGAGTGGGGACCACTGGTCCACTTGACATGGAATGACCCAGATAACTAAAGTGCACTGAGCATCTCATCTTTATAGTGTATGAGTGCAGGGACAGTACAACATTTTTTTAAATCTCCCCTGCATGGCCCTTTAAATATAATCCTCCTGCAGGGTGTTTTTTTCTTAAACTATTAGACAGTTCTGCAGGTAGAGTTATTTTTCTTCAGTAGAACAATGGACACTTTCTGATAACATTCTTGACTCTCCGCAATCTGGAACTCCTACTGTATACTTAACTTTCACTGGTCATTAAACAGACTATATGCAAGCTGATTGGTGGTTGTTTAAATTGGTAGCTTTGACTTGCTGACTGCGTTTCTATGCACATATATGGAACCATTGTTAGCACAACCTTATCTGTGTCCACAGATGGAAAGGTCTGTAATTTTTATTGTGGGTACACTTCAACTTGAGAGAAAGAAAAAAAAGTTCCAGAACTTCACATTGTATGATTTTTACATACAGTTAAGTCCATATATATATGGACAGAGACAACATTTTTCTAATTTTGGTTATAGACATTACCACAATGAATTTTAAACAAAACAATTCAGATGCAGTTGAAGTTCAGACTTTCAGCTTTCATTTGAGGGTATCCAAATTAAAATTGGATTAAGGGTTTAGGAGTTTTAGCTTCTTAACATGTGCCACCCTGTTTTTAAAGGGACCAAAAGTAATTGGACAATTGACTCAAGCTCATGGACAGGTGTGGGCAATCCCTTCGTTATGTCATTCTCAATTAAGCAGATAAAAGGCCTGGAGTTGATTTAAGGTGTGGTGCTTGCATTTGGAAGGTTTTGCTGTGAAGCAAACATGCGGTCATAGGAGCTCTCCATGCAGGTGAAACAAGCCATCCTTAAGCTGAGAAAACAGAAAAAAAACATCCGAGAAATTGCTGCAATATTAGGAGTGGCAAAATCTACAGTTTGGTACATCCTGAGAAAGAAAGAAAGCACTGGTGAACTCATCAATGCAAAAAGACCTGGGTGCCCACGGAAGACAACAGTGGTGGATGATCGCAGAATAATCTCCATGGTGAAGAGAAACCTCTTCACAACAGCCAACCAAGTGAACACCACTCTCCAGGAGGTAGGCGTGTCAATATCCAAATCCACCATAAAGAGAAGACTGCATGAAAGTAATTACAGAGAGTTCACTGCACGGTGCAAGCCACTCATAAGCATCAACAATAAAAAGGCTAGACTGGACTTTGCTAAAAAAAAAAAAAAATCTAAAAAAGCCAGCACAGTTCTGGAAGAACATTCTTTAGACAGATGAAACCAAGATCAACCTCTACCAGAATGATGGAAAGAGAAAAGTATGGCAAAGGCGTGGTACAGCTCATGATCCAAAGCATACCCCATCATCTGTAAAACACGGCGGAGGCAGTGTGATGGCTTGGGCATGCATGGCTGCCAGTGGCACTGGGTCACTAGTGTTTATTGATGATGTGACACAGGACAGAAGCAGCCGAATGAATTCTGAGGTATTCAGAGACATACTGTGTGCTCAGATCCAGTCAAATGCAGCCAAACTGATTGGTCGTCGTTTCATACTACAGATGGACAATGACCCAAAACATAAAGCCAAAGCAACCCAGGAGTTTATTAAAGGAAAGAAGTGGAATATTCTTGAATAGCCAAGTCAGTCACCTGATCTCAACTCAATTGAGCATGCATTTCACTTGTTAAAGACTAAACTTCAGACATAAAGGCCCACAAACAAACAGCAACTGAAAACCACCGCAGTGAAGGCCTGGCAGAGCATCAAAAAGGAGGAAACACAGCGTCTGGTGATGTCCATGAGTTCAAGACTTCAGGCAGTCATTGCCAACAAAGGGTTTTCAACCAAGTACTAGAAATACATTTTATTTAAAATTATTTAAATCTGTCCAATTACCGTACTTTTGGTCCCTTTAAAAACATGGTGGCACATGTTAAGGAGCTGAAACTCCTAAACCCTTCATCCAATTTTACTGTGGATACCTTCAAATGAAAGCTGAAAGTCTTTGTTTAAAATTCATTGTGGCAATGTCTATAACCAAAATTAGAAAAATGTTGTCTCTGTCTAAATATATATGGACTTAAACGTACTTAATTTGCATTTTATTGCATGAAATAAGTACTTCATACAATAGAAAAACAGAACGTAATATTTAGTACAGAAACCTTTGTTTGCAATTACAGAGGTCAGACAATTCCTGTAGATCTTGACTAAGTTTGCACACACTGCAGAAGGGATTTGGCTCACTCCTCCTCTTCCTTTTATTTTGACAGTAGAACTGGATAAAAGGATTCTGATCCCTCCTCCAAGATTGTGTTGAAGGTAGGAGGACCACTACATCTAAGCAATGGAATTCTTTTTTTTTTATTTTTTTTTTTATTTGCTGGATTCTGGCAGAAGGAGGGGAGAATAATTTCCTGTGATCTGTGAATACTGAGATCATCGTAGATGTGTCCAGTCGGAGAACAAGTCTATCACACAGAATTCTCAAATATGGATTGATTAAGGGGGCCTGAAGTTCACCCACTCTCCTGGCCATAGTAATAGCTACCAGTTAGGCTGTTCTCCAGGATAGTTTGTCTAGATCAGGGGTGGGAAACCTTTTTTTCTGCAAAGGGACATTTGCATATTTATAACATCCTTTGGAGGCAGCACAAATATCGCCCTAACTCCATCCTCAAAGAACATTCTGATGCTGGCACAGGTGTCAGGATGTAATCTTTCATTGCACATGCCTCAGCATTCAGCAGTTAACACTGTGTACAACCCCTGGCAAAAGTTATGGAATCACCGGCTTTGGAGGATGTTCATTCAGTTATTTAATTCTGTATAAAAAAAAAAAGCAGATCACAGACATGGCACAAAGCTAAAGTCATTTCAAATAGCAACTTTCTGGCTTTAAGAAACACTAAAAGAAATCAAGAAGAGCAAAAAATGTGGTAGTCAGTAATGGTTACTTTTTTAACCAAGCATAGGGAAAAAATATGGAATCACTCAATTCTGAGGAAAAAAAAATTATGGAATCATGAAAAACAAATAAAAAGACACACCAAAACATCACTAGTATTTTGTTGCCCTACCTCTGGCTTTTATAACAGCTTGCAGTCTCTGAGGCATGTACTTAATGAGTGTCAAACAGGACTCTTCATCAATCTGGCTCCAACTTTCTCTGACTTCTGTTGCAGATCAGCTTTGCAGGTTGGAGCCTTGTCATGGACCATTTTCTTCAACTTCCACAAATGATTTTTAATTGAATTGAGATCCGGACTATTTGCAGGCCATGACAATGACCTTGTGTGTATTTTTTCAAGGAACGTTTGCACAGTTTTCTCTATGGCAGGATGCATTATCATCTTGAAAAATGATTCCATCATCTCAAAACATCCGATCAATTGATGGGTTAAGAAAAGTGTTTAAAATATCAACATAAACTTTTTCATTTACTGAAGATGTAATGGCAGCCATCTCCCCAGTGCCTTTACCTGACATAAATTCCCATATCATCAATGACTGGAAATGTGCATGTTTTCTTCAGGTAGTCCTCTTTATAAATCTCATTGGAACGTCAAACAAAAGTTCCAGCACCATCACCTTGCCCAATGCAGATTCGTGATTCATCACTGAATATGACTTTCATCCAGTCATCCACAGTCCACGATTGCCTTTTCTTAGCCCACTGTAACCTTATTTTTTTTCTGTTTAGATGTTAATGATGGCTTTCGTTTAGCTTTTCTGTATGTAAATCACATTTCCTTTAGGTGGTTTCTTACAGTTCGGTCAAAGACGTTGACTCGAGTTTCTACCCATTCGTTTGTTTTGTTGTGCATTTCCGGTTTTGGAGACATATTGCTTTAAGTTTCTGGTCTTGACGCTTTGATATCTTCCTTGGTCTACCAGTATGTTTGCCTTTAATATCCTTCCCATGTTATTTGTATTTGGTCCAGATTTTAGACACAGCTGACTGAACAACCAACATCTTTTGCAACACTGCGTGATGATTCACCCTCTTTTAAGAGTTTAATAATCCTCTCCTTTGTTTCAGTTGACATCTCTCGTGTTGGAGCCATGATTCATGTCAGTCCACTTGGTGCAACAGCTCTCCAAGGTGTGATCACTCCATTTTAGAAGCAGACTAACGAGCAGATCTAATTTTATGCAGGTGTTATTTTTGGGTATGAAAATTACTACCATTACTACCACATTTTTTGTTCATTTCTTTTAGTGTTTCTTAAAGCCAGAAAGTTGCCATTTTAAATTACTTTAGTTTTGTGCCATGTCTGTGATCTGCTTTTTTTTCTACAAAATTAAACAACTGAATGAACATCCTCCAAGGCCGGTGATTCCATAATTTTTGCCAGGGGTTATACATGGTCACCAAGCAAGAAGAAATTAAACAGCTGGCGGCCGTCAAAATACAGCTGCCAGCCCAAACGCTACAGTTCCTGGGCATCTGCCCAGGGGCCGGATAAAAGACCATAAAGGACCCATGGGCCTGAAGTTCAAGGTCTACGGAGAATATAGGTTTAAATTGAGGTAGAGTTAGACCCTTGAGGATGATATTTAGATTCCACGATGGTGTTCGGTTGGTCGGGAAGCAGCAGTCATTAACGATTTTACCAAATGTGATCTGCTAGGCTTTGGTCAAAAAATGAGCTTAGGGCTGCAACTTGAACCTTGGGGGTGCTAAGTCTGAGACCCTTTTCAAGTCCTTCTTGTAAGAAGTCTAGGATCTGAGCGATGTCCGGATGATGGTTGTTTGGAGGACTAGACGCACACGTAGATACGAAAGTTCTATATTTTATAATAAATGGCATTTGGAACTGGTTTTCTACTTTTATGGAAAGTCTGTATGAGAGGCCCTAAGTTCTTAGGATTGCAAACTCAGAAGCTATGCAACCAGAGGTTTTTGAGGTCTGGGTGGTAGATTGGACCTTGGTGGAGAAGGTTTTTGATTGGTGGGAAAACCAGAAGATCTTCTAACCTCAAGTTGTTCAGAGTGCCGAAGCAGTTTCTCTTCGACCAGAGAGGAGCAATAGAGATAATTTTGACTTTCTTGGTTTTTATATTTTGTAGTGTTGTTGGCAAGATCAGAATGGCCAGAAATGCATAAGCCAGGAGGAATCTCCAGGGTGGGGCGAATGCATCCACCCCCCAGGTAGGTTGGATTAAGGGAGACGTACTGATCCACTTGTGCCTTCTGATGACTTGCAAACAGGTCTGCTTTTGGATGTCCCCATCTTCTTGTTATCAGGAAAATCTCTATATCCAAGCTCCATTTCACTGGATGCACAAATCTTCTGATGAGAAAGTTGGCCTGGATGTTGCCAGAGCCTCTTATGTGAAGAGCAGATAGGGAGCGAAGATGTTCCTCTGCCCAAGAAAAGATTCCTCTTGAGGCTGCTTTTAGACCTTCGTGCTTACCTGGTAATGGAGGTGAGCAACCGTAGTCATGTTGTCTGAGCAAACCCTTACATGGGTGCCTTGAATCACAGATGTTGCTGATCTAAGTACTTCCTCTACTGCCTTCAGCTCTCTGAAATTTGAAGATCACTGGCTGATCTCCTTTGTCGTTGCAGCTCTGAAATATGGCAAAACTGGTGGCAAATGGCATCTTGGCAGCTTCATGCTTGATTTTCCTTAATTCATGGGCAGTTATTTTGCGCCTTTTTTGTCCAACACGCTTCTTGCGACCCTGTTGGCTATTTGCCATGAAACGCTTGATTGTTTGGTGATCACGCTTCAAAAGTTTGGCAATTTCAAGACTGCTGTATCCCTCTGCAAGACATCTCACAATTTTGGACTTTTCAGAGCCCGTCAAATCTTTCTTCTGTCCCATTTTGCTAAAGGAAAGGAAGTTGCCTAATAATTAAGCACACCTTATATAGGGTTTTGTGATCATTAGACAACACCCCTCCTTATTACAGAGATGCACATCACCCGATTTACTTAATTGGTAGTTGGCTCTCAAGCCCGAACAGCTTGGAGTAGGATAACATGTATATAAAGTATCATGTGATCAAAATACAACTTGCCTAATAATTCTGCACATAGTGTAACGTATCAACATTTTTGTGAAATCCACATTGTATTTTCAAAGTGTTTCATAACCGCTATCTGGCAAAATAATTTAACGAATGTGTCCCTTGCTCTTTTGTCTTTCCAGATAAACTACAGAATTTACTCTTAATGAGCATATACCCCAAGCCTATTTCCCTACACCGAGAATGGGTGGCACTCCATTATATATGTAAACACATCAAAATCCAATGTCAAGTGGCATGCTATACTTCCGAGAACCCGGAGGTATAGCGTGCCACTTGGCATTGGATTTTGATTAGTGGCATAACAAATCCAGGTAATATGTACAGGTCCTTCTCAAAAAATTAGCATATAGTGTTAAATTTCATTATTTACCATAATATAATGATTACAATTAAACTTTCATATATTATAGATTCATTATCCACCAACTGAAATTTGTCAGGTCTTTTATTGTTTTAATACTGATGATTTTGGCATACAACTCCTGATAACCCAAAAAACCTGTCTCAATAAATTAGCATATCAAGAAAAGGTTCTCTAAACGACCTATTACCCTAATCTTCTGAATCAACTAATTAACTCTAAACACATGCAAAAGATACCTGAGGCTTATATAAACTCCCTGCCGGGTTCATTACTCAAAACCCCCATCATGGGTAAGACTAGCGACCTGACAGATGTCAAGAAGGCCATCATTGACACCCTCAAGCAAGAGGGTAAGACCCAGAAAGAAATTTCTCAACAAATAGGCTGTTCCCAGAGTGCTGTATCAAGGCACCTCAATGGTAAGTCTGTTGGAAGGAAACAATGTGGCAGAAAACGCTGTACAACGAGAAGAGGAGACCGGACCCTGAGGAAGATTGTGGAGAAGGACCGATTCCAGACCTTGGGGAACCTGAGGAAGCAGTGGACTGAGTCTGGTGTGGAAACATCCAGAGCCACCGTGCACAGGCGTGTGCAGGAAATGGGCTACAGGTGCCGCATTTCCCAGGTAAAGCCACTTTTGAACCATAAACAGCGGCAGAAGCGCCTGACCTGGGCTACAGAGAAGCAGTAGATATGAGTGCAGCGCCGGCACTCCACATCTATCCCAGAAGAGGTCTTAAGAAGGCGGAGAAAGAAGCAGTGAGTGCCTCATAGCTTCTAGCATCACTGTCAAACAAATAGTCATCAGGGGGTGCTGCACTCCTCTCTCCCGCATCATTTAGGACCATGGATCTAGGACATCTTCTAAGCGCAGAGATGCAAGACCTCAAGTACCGTAAGTAACTGCAGCGCTGCCCATTGATTACGTCCTGTTCCAGTAGGGGCGATAGACACTGCAGAGAAGTGATGGCAGAGTCAGCATCCTGTTTGAGACTCCTCTCAAATGAAATATCACGGGAAATGAAGTAAAAAAACATTTAGGGATTAGCTATATTGGGAGCAGTGTATGATGCTTTATAATAAAGCTAATTATAAAAATGAGTAGGGTGTAAGGACAGATCTTTAGAAAGGACATTTTAGGCAATGAACCAACTCTTGTAAATCATGATTTTCTTTTCATTCGATTTAAAGTATGTAATGTGAAATGGATTTAATCCACACAATCTTCTTTTATCCTTTTGGTATCAACAATAAGTGGCAAAATATACCAAATCTATATTACATTGCAATTGTGCTTACTTTGAGGCAACAGCTTTGAGGTGGCACAGCATACCAATAAAGTACTATACAAATTCTTCATAAATCACCCCTTTAAATAATTAACTTATTTAAATATTTATAATAACGGCCCTTTCACAGCTTTTGCTCAGCTATAAAGCAGATAAAACATTTAACAGCTGTCCTCTGATGAGAACAAAAAATTATTTTCCTCATAAATGATGCAATTTAAACAACTAGAAGTTCCCTACCTTTCCAAAAAGTGTGTTATTTTCAGGGCTTAAAGGAGCAGCATGTGGAGAAAATATCCACAGATTTGGTTAAAAACTAATCTGTCATCCCAAGATGATGAGAGGTAAAAAGAATAATGAGATTTTACACTTGTTGGCTGAAAAATAACTGTGATCTTCAAAACTTAATCTGCTAGGAGTTTAAGAACCCTTTGCACCCCTGGGAGATTGGATAATTTTACCACGTAAAACAAAAACAAAAAAAAACACATTTTTCTAAGAAAGCTCACAACTTCATTTATACACCCAACCACAATTCCGAAGCTTTGCATTACTTAGCAAATACTAAGCAACTATTTTAACTACCTAGTTTCGTCTTGGGTTTTTATAAGTTATGTGATCAATTCACTTTTAATGTGTATATAAAAATTAAAAGTATGTTTTAATCCCCCAAAAACGCTATATCTAGGTATAAAAAGTCCCCCGAAGAGAAGAGCCAGCATAAATCCTAAAAGTATAAACAAAAAAGAAAAAAGGCAGTATATGTCTGTAAATGTTAAAGGGGAAAATGGAGCGAATCTTTATTCGCCAAGGATGTTGTTTACAGTCATGGCCAAAGGTTTTCATACTGACACAAATTTTGATTTTGACAAAGTTTGTTGCTTCAGTTTTGTTTTTATAGTGGCAATTTGCACTGAACGGGAATTCTCAAGTTTAAAAGTTATCTCTATTCATTAGATAGAGGATATCTTCATAAGCACCGAGGTATGGCCACTGGGGCCTTCACTAGTCCCACAATCCACAGCTCTAAGGAACTCCGTGTAAATGGAAAGGTCATTTCTGACTTACATTTGTGAACAAAATTTTGTATTAGACATTTTTATTTAGCCTTAATCATTAGAGCTATGAGTGTAGTCTAAAGTACAGTACATCAAGAAACAATTACACAATAATGTAGTAAGCGCGTACGTATACCAGTTAAAGTTGATGTGCCATTATGGATTGTCTGCCATGTTGATTTCTTCTTTATCACTACATTTGCCATAACACCTCCCGCTTTGAAGAGGGAACAGAGTTTCATCCAAAGGCAGTTATGAAGTTATGATGTATGGGTGACAAGAAACTATTGTGGTGCAGTGTCGGCAGGGAGATTGAAGATTAATGCCTAGACGTTTAACACAGTGTCCCTGCAGTAAGCCCTGGGTGGGGCAGCCCTCTATTAAAACTCCTGAATCTGTCAGTTATAAGTACGTCATTATCAGGTCCACACCTCTGTGCTTTGCTTCAGTTCTGACTTCTCTTCTGACGATTTTGTGCCTTAATTTCACCTTCTGGCTAAGACCAGCTACGTGACTTTACTACCAGCCTGATCCATCAGTCAATAACAGCCTTGGGTTTAATCCTGATAGCAATTTAAAATTCAAAAACACCCCGGGTTAATACGAAAAGGCCTGGGACCTGATAGGCTGAGTAGCCATTCGTGGGCTTGATGTCTCCAAACAATACAAAGGTGACATAAACCCCACAAATATGAACCCTACTTGCCACCGCTACAGGGCAAGTGGGAAGAGCCAGACAAAGAGCCGGAGTTGGCACATCTAACAGGTGCGCCTTTTCTGGGCGGCTGTGAGCTGCTATTTTTAGGCTGGGGTGAGAAGGAGCATTGTAGCCCCAGCTGTGAGTCTTGTCTGTCTTGTTATCAAAAGTACAGTTGAACCCACGCTGGTTTTTTTTTTTTTTCTTAACTGTTCAGTCGAACCTGCCGGACCCAAACATCAGTGTGTCCGCCCATCTCTACTAGCGAGGTACTAGTATATATATGAAAAAAAAAATACTTGAAGACAGCCATGATCTAGCCTGAGCTGGAGACATTGGTAGCTAGCTACATTAGCAATCTTCGCAGTCATTTTACAATTTAGTTCTATGGTTATACAAGGGGTTTGTAACACTAAATTAGAAAAAAAATCCCCAACCAACATACTATAAGCATATTGTCACACAACTGAAAAGACTTTTGCTTCACTGTAAAGAACTTTTTTCCTCTTTATGGTGCCCAACATTTCAAGCTTTTACTTGCCTTTTCTGTAATGCTGGTGCAAGGGTCTACTGCCTGGCACTATATGCGATCTCCCCACCTAGATGGACATTTGCTATAATGTACATATTCTAAGATACTATACAGATGAGCCCCACATAAGGGCAGATAGTAGACTGCTTACTTTCCATAACTGGCACTGTAACATTTTACTGCAGTACCAATGTAGCCGTTAATGGGGTAGGCTGATACAATGGTTAAGATGTTCCTGATACTGGGCTCTCTGCTTCACAGTATAACAGACACAATCTGATTTACTTTTTCACACTTCAGTGCTGCTGAAAACGCTATCAAATCTTAACCATGTCACCAACGACTATTCACAATACCTTTAACCTTTAATATGCATTAAAAGATAGCACCAATGAAAGCAAAGCCAAATCAATAAGCTCCATAATCGGATCTTCTGTATCCAAGAAGATTCCATCAAGTCAAGGCTGTAGCTTAAATTAAGCACAAAATGAACTCTTAACTTTAGCAATTCATAATGCACAGAGCTGGAAAAGTTTTTCAATTTCAACTTTCAGTAATGCTGTGTAATCTGTAAGGGAGGAGGGGGGAAAAGATCAGCGTAGCGCTCGGCATGGTCACTGGGCTGTAGAGCACACATTAGAAGGTGGCGAGCTAGGACAATGCTCGTGGTGAACACCATACCAACACTACAGAACAAATCCATTGCACTGCAGTAAATGCATTACACTTCAGAAAGGCAGCTATATTCACACTATACAGTGGGGGTCTCTAATCATAAATGTGAACACAGTACAGCCGAGATCTAATAAGGAAAGCGCTAGAACGAGAGGGTGATGACAATCCGTGGATTCAATGGAAATTACTGTACAAGTGGTGCCGCTGAGAACCACTATCACTGGACTACACTTGATGAAATTAGATATACTCTTTACCTGGAAGACAATGCAAAAGAAGCAGCTGGCCTGCCCAACTTCTTCAATAGTGTCCTCCCAGTAGGTCCAGAAAGGAAATATCAAATCTCGCCTATACTTTTCTTTCATCTTTCTGACATTAAAGGGTTTATCCACTGCTCAGATAACCCCTTCTGAATGCCCATGTTTTCCACCAGTCAAATAATGACACTTAGACTCTGCGCCGTTCGAGCAGTGTGGACACTGGCTCTCCAGTGGTTCACGTGACATTCTGATGTAATACCTGTGGCCAATCAGCGCTGGCTTCACTCCCCTCTTACAGAAGCAATTGACTTCTGAAGAAAGTGATGGGCAGCCGCTGCTCTCAGGAGGGCAGAGTGAAGCCAGTGCAAACTGGTCACAGGGGTTGTGTGGCATGGTATGCCTGGGAGAACCAGTGCTGGAACAGCACCACCATCATCTGTGAAGTGTTATGATTTTACGGGGAACAAAAAAAGGGGTTCAAAAGTCCATCCCCCCCCGCCCCCCCCCCCCCCCCCCGAGTAGTGTGCAACCTCTAAAACTAAATAACTCTAGAAAATGCAAAACTTGAGAAAATATCTCATCAATTTCACCCTTGACCATTTTAAGCCAAGGAAGGTAGATTGGTGCTTGAACGTTTGTGAAAGTGTCAGAATTTTCCATATTTTTGCATACATTTGACCTAAAACTACATCAGATTTCTACACGAGTCCTTAAAGTAGATAAAGAGTAAAAATGTCAAAAATTCTAGTATTTGCACACTTATGAAGATCAGATTTCAGAACGGAGTCTCAATTCAAAATTTAACGTAGATGCCATAGAAGCCAACTTCCAGAGAATTCGCACAATCTGTTGGGTATCCGATACACAAAGCTTCCCTTACCTTCTCTACAGCAACAGGTTTCACTGGCTTTTCAGATTCCCTCTCCTTTTTCTTCTCTTCCCGTTTCTTCTCTTTTTCTTTCTAGTAATGGTTTAATTAAAATACATAATTAGACATTTTAATTTTTAAATATGAAAAAAACCTCCTAAAGAGGTTCTCTAAGTATTATTATTATTTATTATTAATGTGCCATTTATTCCATGGCGCTTTACATGTGAGGAGGGGTATACATAATAAAAACAAGTACAATAATCTTAGACAGTACAAGTCATAACTGTTACAGGAGGAGAGAGGACCCTGCCCGCGAAGGCTCACAATCTACAAGGGATGGGTGAGGATACAGTAGGCGAGGGTAGAGCTGGTCGTGCAGTGGTTTGGTCGATCGATGGTTACTGCAGGTTGTAGGCTTGCCGGAAGAGGTGGGTCTTCAGGTTTTTTTGGAAGGTTTCGATGGTAGGTGAGAGTCTGATATGTTGTAGTAGAGAGTTCCAGAGTATGGGGGAAGCACGGGAGAAATCTTGTATGCGATTGTGGGAAGAGGAGATAAGAGGGGAGTAGAGAAGGAGATCTTGTGAGGATCGGAGATTGCGTGCAGGAAAGTACCGGGAGACGAGGTCACAGATGTAAGGAGGAGACAGGTTGTGGATGGCTTTGTATGCCATGGTTAGGGTTTTGTACTAGAGTCTCTGGGCAATGGGGAGCCAGTGCAGGGATTGACAGTGGGGAGAAGCCGGGGAATAGCGGGGGGACAGGTGGATTAGTCGGGCAGCAGAGTTTAGAATAGATTGAAGGGGAGCGAGCAGGGTCGGACTGGCCCACTGGAGAAGGACTGGCCCACCGGAGAATTCTCCAGTGGGCCCAGGCACTGACACCTGCTGGCATACAGTGCCAGCAGTGCCTAGGGCCCCCACTGCTCCAGGGGCCCCCAGCAAGTGGGGTGTCGCTAATAGTGGCACACCATGCAGCTGCTATTGGGCCCCCAGTACCAGCGGAGAAGTAATGGGTGACGGGAAGCTTAAGCCTGTCCCCGCTGCTAAAGTGAAATGAATATTCACGCTTCCCCCACGCCCCCATGGACGTGGAGAGGAGTGAAGTCATCTCACTAATAGCGGGCAGCGTTTGCCGCAAATTGCGGCTAAACACTGCCCGCTATCAGAGCCCGCAGACCAGCCCCCCCCCCGCCGCTCCCTTAGGGGCCCCCAGCTCACACGGCCGCTATGGGGCCGTAAGCCAGGGGTCCCGGCACCAATGCTGCCCCCCAGCGCTCATTAATGGGGAGAGAGCATCAGATGACGCTCCCTCTCCCATGATTCCCCTCGTCGCTGACACAGCAGGTGCGCGATGACGTCACTTCATCGCGCACCTGCTGTGTGTGAGGCCGACAGCAGCGCAGCTCCTGAAATCGGAGCAGAGCCGCTGCTGGAGTCAGCGTGGGAGCGAGGAGGAGGTGTGAGTATTGTGCTTTTTTGTGTTTTTTTTTTATTATTGAGTCCTGGCTGGTTGTATGGGGGTGTGAGCTGCATGATGCCCTATGGGGCAAGGAGGGGGTGTGAGCTGCATGATGCCCTATGGGGAAAGGGGGGGGGTGAGCTGCATGATGCCCTATGGGGCAAGGAGGGGGTGTGAGCTACATGATGCCCTATGGGGCAAGGGGGGGGGGTGAGCTGCATGATGCCCTATGGGGCAAGGAGGGGGTGTGAGCTGCATGATGCCCTATGGGTCAAGGGGGGAGAGCTGCATGATGCCCTATGGGTCAAGGGGGGAGAGCTGCATGATGCCCTATGGGGCAAGAAGGGGGGAGCTGCATGATGCCCTATGGGGCAAGAGGGGGGGAGGTGAGCTGCATGATGCCCTATGGGTCAAGGGGGAGAGCTGCATGATGCCCTATGGGGCAAGAAGGGGGGAGCTGCATGATGCCCTATGGGGCAAGGAGGGGGTGTGAGCTGCATGATGCCCTATGGGTCAAGGGGGGAGAGCTGCATGATGCCCTATGGGTCAAGGGGGGAGAGCTGCATGATGCCCTATGGGGCAAGAAGGGGGGAGCTGCATGATGCCCTATGGGTCAAGGGGGGAGAGCTGCATGATGCCCTATGGGTCAAGGGAGAGCTGCATGATGCCCTATGGGGCAAGAAGGGGGGAGCTGCATGATGCCCTATGGGGCAAGAGGGGGGAGGTGAGCTGCATGATGCCCTATGGGTCAAGGGGGGAGAGCTGCATGATGCCCTATGGGGCAAGAAGGGGGGAGCTGCATGATGCCCTATGGGGCAAGGAGGGGGTGTGAGCTGCATGATGCCCTATGGGTCAAGGGGGGAGAGCTGCATGATGCCCTATGGGTCAAGGGGGGAGAGCTGCATGATGCCCTATGGGGCAAGAAGGGGGGAGCTGCATGATGCCCTATGGGGCAAGAGGGGGGGAGGTGAGCTGCATGATGCCCTATGGGGAAAGGGGGGTGAGCTGCATGATGCCCTACGGGGGGAGTGAGCTGCATGATGCCCTACGGGGGGAGTGAGCTGCATGATGCCCTACGGGGGGAGTGAGCTGCATGATGCCCTACGGGGGGAGTGAGCTGCATGATGCCCTACGGGGGGAGTGAGCTGCATGATGCCCTACGGGGGGAGTGAGCTGCATGATGCCCTATGGGGGGGGAGTGAGCTGCATGATGCCCTATGGGGAGGGTGAGCTGCCTGATGCCCTATGGGGAGGGTGAGCTGCCTGATGCCCTATGGGGGAATGAGCTGCATGATGCCCTATGGGGAGGGTGAGCTGCCTGATACCCTATGGGGAGGGTGAGCTGCATGATGCCCTATGCGGGAGTGAGCTGCATGATGCCTATGGGGGAGTGAGCTGCATGATGCCCTATGGGGGGAGCTGTATGATGCCCTATGAGGGTGAGCTGCATGATACCCTATGAGAGGGGGCAGCGTGATACCCTATGAGGGGGCTACATTATATTCCATGAAGGGGCTACATTATACCTTATGAGGGGGTTTGCACTATACGTTAAGGGGGCTACATTATACCCTATGTGGGCTGTATTATACTCTGAGGCTGGTTGCATTATATTCTATGGGGGGGCTACATTATATTCTACAGGGGGCTGCATTATATTCTGTGAGGGGGATACATTGTACCCTATGAGGGGGCTACTTAATTATGTAGCAGGGGTTGGGGTAGCCCCCTCAAACAAAATAAAGACGTGTACTACCTTATATTATACCCTGATATTAGGGTGTTTTATCGCACAATTGGTGGTCTTGTATTTATTTCTATGTAGCTACATAGTGGGCCAAAATAATGATTTTCTCTGGTGGGCCCAAGGTGCTCCAGTCTAACGCTGGGTGCGAGAGTGTTAGAAGGGAGGCCACAGAGAAGGAGGTTGCCGTAGTCAAGGCGAGAGATGATGAGGGCATGGACTAGAGTTTTTGCAGATTCTTGGTTTAGGAATGTAATGTACGTAATAAAATAGCAGCGGTCACACAATTCAAAAAGTAGCCTGTCCTATTCATGGGTCAGAACTGAGCTCCCAAGACCTGTGTCTCTACTATCAAAGAGTTATATCGTAAGTAGTGTTGAGCATTCCGATACCGCAAGTATCGGCCGATATTCGCGGTATCGGAATTCCGACCCTGAGTTCCGATACTTTCAGTATATCGGATACCGAAATCGGAAGTTCCCATAACGCAAAGTCCCGGGTTTATTTCATTCAGCCAATGAGGAATGATTACAAGTGTGGGCACATCCTGTTCTGTATGGTGGGCATGTAACTACTGGCATGGCTGTGATTGACTGCTGAAATGATGTCACGATGCCCCATAAAAGTTGCCGCCGCCATTTTGGGTTCACTCTACTGTGAATTCAGTTAGGGACAGGACGCCGTGTTCTGACTGAGGGCCAGTTTAGAGATAGCGATTTGCTTCATTATGCTTTACCCAGGCTAATTTAGCAACCGCTGTGTGAGAACCTTGCTTTTGCCTTGCAGCGCTGTTCACAGCTGTCTGCAAGGTCTCTGTGTGTGTGAGTGCAGTTCACTCTGTACAGCCACAGCCCGTCGTGGTCAGCTCAGGGTGCGTCACTGCCTCATACTGCTCAATCCATTGTCCTTTCTTGCAATTAGTGCAGCCTGCTGCACATTTTTTCAAATTTATCCTATTAGTGGCTTTCCCTCCGTATCCAGCTAGATTGTGGAAAAACACTATATAGGATTACATAGAGGAGCTTGTTTTGGCCTTGCAGCGCCGTTCACGGCTGTCTGCACGGTCTGTCTGTGAGTGCAGCTCACTCAGTAGTGTCTGTTCTGCAAAAAAAAAAAATAAATAAAAATAAAATAATAATAATAATAATAATAATAATAATAATAATAATAAAGTTCACCAAACACACCACTTTTCAGTTGTGTAGGCCACATTAGCTCATATTAAAGTGTAGTCCACACTTGATAAAATTAGTGTTTCTTATACTTGTTAGCAGCTGTTCAGGAATAAGCAAACTACGCCCTTAGTACTTTTCTGCCTATCTTTATCAGTCTACCAAGATGAAGAAGGCAGGGAGTTAGGCACGTGGTCATGGGCGTGGAGCAGGGAGAGGACGTGGGGATTCTGTGCCTGCTGCGGGCAACGGTGACTCATCATCACCCAGTTTTAGCAGGGAACAGACCTTCATGCGCAGCTTTGTAGGACGAACAAATTGAAGCTGTTGTCGGATGGATGGCAGCTAACGCATTGACTTCAATTAGTGCCACATCCTCTCAGGCACAGAGCACTGAAGAGCAACCATCTGTCTCTTCACCACCTGCCAAATTGCCCAGGCAGTCAGAGCCCAGGACAGGAGCCATCTCTACTTCTGTTCTCTGAATCTCTTGGCTTGGAAAGAGGGGGCCAGCCAAGCAGCATTCTAGAATCAGAAGAAGAGGCAGTATGCAGTGATGCCCAACAGCTTGTTCTCTCTGAATCTGAAGAGGCAGGTGGGACAGTGCCTCCGGTCAGCAGCACTCCTCAGTACGCATCTGATGATGAGACTCAGGTACCACTTTCTGGTGCGTACTGTGCTGCCGAGACTACCCAGGAGGAGCAGTTGGTGGCAGAGGGTAATGGAGATGATGAGGTCCTTGACCCATCATGGCGTGAGGTACAGGAAGGTGGTGGGAGCAGCTCTGAGGAAGAGCTTCCCTGAACGGCCGGGAGAGGGAGGGGGAAGACTGCGGTGCCTGTAGCCTCTACTTTGGCACCCATTAGGAGCATGCCTCTTCCAAAAGCCAAAGCGGGCGCTCCTAAGAGTTGCAGTGCCTGGTTCTTTTTTGACATAGTTGCAGATGACATTTGCTTTGTCAAAAGCAAGCTGTGTCTTCAGAAAATCAAACGAGGGAAAAATGTCAGCAACCTCAATACCACAAATATGTGGAAACATGTGCGGACCAAGCACGCGGTGGAGTTACAAAAACACACAGAAGACCTAGGCCAACCTGCAGCGGCACCTACCAACTCTTCAGCTCGTGTTGTAGCCTCTTCCTCCAGCTCACACACTGCTGGTTCGGCTTCCTCACAGGATCGCCATGAAAGAACCTCTGGCACTGTTGTCCAGAAACTCACTGTAATTCCACCCACAGCACCACGTTCCCAGTCATCCTCACACTCCCAGCCCAGTCTACAGCCATCGGTAGCACAGGCATGGGAGAAAAGGCGGCCATTCTCGGCAAACCACCCACGAGCACAGGCTCTGAATGGTGGCATTGCCAAACTGTTGTCCCTGGAAATGCTCTCATTCAGGCTGGTGGAGACTGACAGCTTCCGTAACTTGATGGCATTGGCAGTCCCACAATACAATGTGCCCAGCCGCTTTTATTTCAGCAGACAAGCCGTCCCTGCCCTGCAAAAGCATGTTGAGGGAAACATAAAACATGCGCTACTGAATGCCGTCAGTAGCAAGGTCCACCTCACCACTGATACGTGGACCAGTCACCATGGACAGGGACGATACCTTTCCCTCACTGCCCATTGGGTTAATGTTGTGGAGCTGGGTACAGATCGTGAGAGTGGCGCTCTACGTGTTCTGCCAACTCCAAGGATTGCAGGAATCCAGTCTGTACACATTGTCTCCTCCTCATACTCCAGTTCCTCAGAATCATCGCTGCAGGAGCCGTCACGGTCCACCTCCACATGGACCCGTGAACGCTTACCTAATCTGACCGATATGAGCACAGCCGTGGCCAAACGTCAACAGGCCGTATTGAAATTAATTTCTTTGGGGAATCGAAGCCACACAACGCAGGAGCTCTGGAATGCCATCAAGCAGGAGAGCGACGTGTGGTTTGTGCCAGCGAATCCCCAGTCAGGCATGGTAGTGTGTGACAATGGCCGAAATCTGGTGGCAGCTCTGGGCCTAGGCAACCTCACTCACATCCCATGTCTGGTACATCTGCTCAACTTGGTCGTGCAGAGTTTTTTGAGGGACTATCCGGATCTGGATGCACTGCTGCACAAGGTCCGCCTAGAGTGTGCTCACTTGCAGTGTTCCAGCATGGCAAGATCACGCATTGCAACTCTGCAGCGCCGATTCCGCCTTCCGGAACATCGCATCATATATGATCTACCCACCAGGTGGAATTCAACATTACATATGTTGGAGTGGTTGTGTGAGCAGCAGCCAGCAGTAATGGAGTACCAGCTGCATCAGGCGCAAAGAAGTCGCAGTGCGCGCCGTTCAGACTTCACAACCACTGAGTGGGCCACTATGAAGGACGTCTGCCAGGTTTTGCGTGCCTTCGATGATTCTACGCAGATGGCGAGTGCAGATGATGCACTAGTCAGCATGACTGTCCCCCTTATCTGCCTGCTTGAAAGAACACTGCAAGCGCTAAGGGATGAGGTGGTGGAAGATGTGGAGGATGAGGAGGTAGAAATGCCATCAGCTTCTGGACAGTCTGCGCCACGTGGTTCCTCACAAAGGCCTAGGCAGGGGACACTCTGTGAGGAGGATGAGGAAGAGTCAATGGAGGAGGAAGAGATCAGTCCAGAGGAGGGAGTTGCACAAATCTCCAGTAGTCAGTATGTAGAGCGAGGGTGGGGTGATGCAGAGCAGGCAGAGATCACGCTTCAAGCAGGGGACAGCGTTTCTTGGCCAGTTGGCAGTCTGTAGCACATGGTTGACTTCATGCTGCTGTGCCTGAGAAACGACCGCCGCATCGCCCACATTCTTACCACGGCTGATTGGGTGTACACCCTCGTAGATCCGCGCTATCGTGACAACTTACAAACCCTTATAACACCGTTGCAGCGGGAGCGTAAACTGCGAGAGTACCAAGACAAACTGGTGCAGTCCATCATCTTCGCCAGTCCAATCGAGAGAAGTGCTGCTAGTGCTTTACAAAGCAGCTCAGTGCATCGAGGCAGTGGAGGAAGCTCTGCACAAAGAGGGAGCAGAAGCAGTGCCTCAGCACAAGGCAAGACCAGTCTGGCCCAACAGTGGCAAAGTTTTGTGTGCCCGCCACAATTGTCTACACCATCACAGACGGGTCCACTCAGCAGGAGGCCACGTTTCCGTCAGATGGTGACAGACTACATGTCTTGCCCTCTCAGCGTACTCCGACGGCTCTTCCTCCTTCAAGTTTTGGGTCTCTAAGCTGGATACATGGCCAGAGCGTAGCCAGTATGCATTGGAGGTGCTGGCTTGCCCTGCTGCTAGTGTATTATCGGAACGTGTCTTTAGTGGCGCAGGTGGTGTACTAACAGACCGTCGCATGCGACTATCCTCCGATAACGTCGACTGGCTTACTTTTCTGAAAATGAACAAGGCCTGGATCTCGCAGGAATTTGCCACTCCTCCTCCAGATTAAATATTTGGTTGGCTACAGTATCCAGGTCTCCTGTTGTGTTCATGTTTCTACCACCTGAACTTTAATCCCTGGGCTGCAATACCGCCAGTTGGTGCCCAGAAGTGCTGGCTGCACAGAGACAAACACTCGCTCATGTGTCAGTGGGGTTCAGTAACGCCAGCTGTTTCCCTGCTGTGTAGCCAGCAACGTGTCCTGCGACCGCCACACAGACACAACAGACATTTAACTGAATCCAGTGCAGGCCTCGGCCTACACTTTGCTCCTCCTAGATTCCCTGGGCTCCAATACCGCCAGTTGGTACTCGGAAGTGCTGCCTGCATAGTTAACAGCTGCTCCTCTGTTATTGGGGTTCAGTAACATCAGCTGATCCCCAGCTGTGTGTGCGGCAATGTGTCATGCGACCGCCACGCTGGCATAACATCACATATTAAGCTGCCTCCAGTGCAGGCTTTGGCCTACACTCTGGTCCTCCTGCTGACCCTGGGCACTTACACCGCTAGTTCGTGCTCAGAAGTGCTGTCTGCACAGTCAACACTTGCTGCCGTGTTATTGGGGTTCAGTAACGCCAGCTGTTCTCCTGCTGTGTGTGCGGCAAGAACTAAAGTCTGCTCCTCCTGCTTTCCCTGGGTTTCAACACCGCCAGTTGTTGCTCAGAAGTGTCTTTGGCACGGGTACTCCATCCTGACCAGCCTGATTCCAGCACGCCTGTTGTTTCCGGGTAGTGTCAAGGTCAATACGTTGTCCTGTCGTGTTAGCCGACTCCATGGTGCCTCCAGTTTAGGTGCTTCCTATGTGGGCTGCGGGAAGTGGCAATCAAGGCTGGTTCTGTAGTGCCAATAGGACAAGCTCCCCCTGTAGAACTGTGTTTTCGGTAACTGCGGCCTGCTCGCGGCCTAGCTATTTTTTCTTTTACTGTGGACTTTCTGCTGCCTATCTGAGTTCCAGCACAGTTAGCTGTTTCTTGGGAAGACAATCTTGATTAGGTCCCCCTGGTTCCAGTACCGTCAGCGGGTTCCAGGCAGGGCCTTTGGCTTAGGTGCTTCCTTCTGGGTATCTGAGTTCCACCAACGTCAGGTGGTCATTGGTAGTGCTTTGTGGCACCTCCTGCTTAGTAACCGGGTTCCATTACCGTCAGCTGGTCCTCGGTAGTTCCATTGGCTCTTCTACCTTCGGGTAGCCATCCGGGTTCCAGTACCGTCAGCTGGTAATCGGCAGGGTCTTTTGCTCTTGTACCTTCTGCTACATTTCCAAGTTCAAGACCCTAAAGATGATGACCCTGAATACCGAGAAGCAGAAGAACAAGAAGCTGCAGAACTAAAAGCAGAAGAACATTAAGCATAAGACTAAAAATAAGAGCAAAAGATATTATCTATATTATAAGTAGAAGAAGACTAAACAGTGTATGGGGGCGAGTCCATTCCTCCCCGTGGTGCCCCTGGAAAATACCTGCGGCTGCAGGCAAAACTGAACGCGGACAAATACTGTTGTAAATCTTTTGTGACAGGCAGAACGGAAGGTGTAATCTTCAAACTTTTATAGATAACTTCAGGAATGCCTGTCACAAATAAGAATATTATGAAGAAGAAGAATATGAAGAAGAATAAGAGTTGAATAAGAAGAATATGGAGAATTTTTACAAAAAGAATAATAGGAAGAAGGTGAAGAAGAAGATGAATAAGGTGAAGAAGATCTTGATGAAAAAGATGCTGCTGCTGAGGATGATGAAGAGCAAAGTGTGGGAGAAGTAAAAAAAAAAAAGGTGCAGAGCATGGAAGTAGTGAAATAAATATGTGACAAAATATTAAAAATATAAACATAGTCAATATCTTTCTAACTCCGAACGTCTTAAAAAAAAAAATTAATTCCTGCTCTTCCAATTGATTTGGGCTAAACCTCTATGCCTTTAATGTCTCCTCCACCTCCCCCGATACATTCTACGTTATTCTTTGTTGTTCTCCTTCATGTGGAATTAACCACAAGGAAAGAAAGGGTTTATTTTAATTCCGATATTTTTGTCCCATTGACTTGCATTGGGATAGGGTATCGGCGAGATCCGATATTTTGACGATATCGACCGATCCAATCTGATACCGATACTTCCGAATATCGGAAGGTATCGCTCAACACTAATCGTAAGCATACATACCTCTGTTAGATGAGATAAAGGGGATGTGAAAGAGGGAAAAAAATATTCTCAGCTAGCTGAGCACAGAAAGACTGGAGGAAAAAAAATTAACTGTAGTCGGTAGATTTCTTGTGATCTCACAGCCCTTCACCAGCAGCTCACCAGTATGTGTGCTTACACTATTGCTTCTCTGTCAGTTGAGACATAGGCGGTTGTGTTTCTCAAACTGCATTATATTTATTTATTTTACTGACTTATATAGTGCCATTAATTCCACATCGCTTTACAGACATCATCATTGTCCCCATTGGAGCTCACAATCTAGATTCCCTATCAGTATGTCTATGGAGTGCGGGAGGAAACCCATGCAAACACGGGGAGAACATACAATCTCCTTACAGATGTTGTCCTGCAAGGCTGCAGTGCTAACCACTGAGCCACTGTGCTGCACATGCTGACAACATGTCAACAATACCGGAAGCAACCATCAGAGTATCTGTGATAGATTAGCGAGGGACTGAAGGTTTTTAGGAGTGATTTTACAATAGGTCAGGAAACCTAATTGAGGAAAAATATGCAAAAGATTTAGAATGATCTTCTAGTTCACTAAATGCAGCCAGTATTATAAATATTTGATGTTTTTACATGTTTCCAGGTTATGTATAGGTGTATATAGTCACTGCTTACAGGATTATATAAATATATACATATGGTAAGTTCTAAGTAAGGACCACAGCCCATCATCTTCACATATAGTCCAATATGAACAGTGCCCAAGAAATTAGTATATACCTGGTGCTTCGGTAAATGAGCTGCAGTATATTCATAATTACTTTTATGAAGAAAAAAAAATGCACTTAAATATTGCTTCTGTCATGTATACATGTTTATACATCCTCAGCTCACTGAGCTTCACAGAGGCGTTCTGAGTCCAGTACATGTAAGTTTATGTGCTGCATTTAGAAAATGTCGCCACTGATGGCACCTGGGTGGAGTGATCAAGGATATTTAGAAAAAAAAACAAAACATTATTTCTTTTCTTTTAAAATCATGACTCGGACCAACCCGAGGACTTGTGGTAACAGTTTTACACTGACGGAGGCAAGTTTTCGCTTTATCACCATATAAGACCACTACATTCAGTATACACAGTAGTTTAGCTACAAACATCATTGTAATAATCACGTAATTGCCTGCAGAAACCTGACCGTGATCCAGCATTTATCAGCCAGGAATGTTTAGCTTTGAAATGTTGAGGTGTTTGTGAAAATTTTTTTTAAAAAACTGCGGCGGACTGAGCCACACGGGAGACTAGTCGGGTAGACTGGTCCTCGCTGCTTCTCATCACTAGCCTGGAGTGACAGGGTCTTTCCTCTTATAAAGCTCACAGGGAGAGATCCATCAATCCAGGGCAGCGGGTGGGCTTAAACTACTGAGGACCCGCCTGTCCAACAAGCCTTCATGCAGTTTTGTTCCTCTGGAGATTTAAGAAGCCTATTTGCAATACTATATGTTCAGTTCAGTATTTATATGCTCATAAGCCAGTGGAGAGCTGCTCAGAAAAAGCAGAACGAGCTTACTGGCAGAATCTCAGGTAACTCATTCTGCAGCCCACAATGTACAGTGCAGCACACAGGCTGTAGAAGGAAAAATGCAAAAATGTAAATGCTGCCAAACTGCAAAAAATATATTTTACCCAAAAATAAATGTATAATAGGTAAAAAAAAAAAAATATACATATATATATATGTATGTATTACCCAAAAACATATATGTATATAGATAGATGAAGCTGCAACCCATAATGAGGTCCTGGTTATGGGGGACTTTAACTACCCGGATATTAACTGGGAAAGTGAAACCTGTGAAACCCATAAAGGCAACAGGTTTCTGCTAATAACCAAGAAAAATTATCTTTCACAATTGGTGCAGAATCCAACCAGAGGAGCAGCACTTTTAGACCTAATACTATCTAATAGACCTGACAGAATAACAAATCTGCAGGTGGTTGGGCATCTAGGAAATAGCGACCACAATATTGTACAGTTTCACCTGTCTTTCACTAGGGGGACTTGTCAGGGAGTCACAAAAACACTGAACTTTAGGAAGGCAAAGTTTGACCAGCTTAGAGATGCCCTTAATCTGGTAGACTGGGACAATATCCTCAGAAATAAGAATACAGATAATAAATGGGAAATGTTTAAGAACATCCTAAATAGGCAGTGTAAGCGGTTTATACCTTGTGGGAATAAAAGGACTAGAAATAGGAAAAACCCAATGTGGCTAAACAAAGAAGTAAGACAGGCAATTAACAGTAAAAAGAAAGCATTTGCACTACTAAAGCAGGATGGCACCATTGAAGCTCTAAAAAACTATAGGGAGAAAAATACTTTATCTAAAAAACTAATTAAAGCTGCCAAAAAGGAAACAGAGAAGCACATTGCTAAGGAGAGTAAAACTAATCCCAAACTGTTCTTCAACTATATCAATAGTAAAAGAATAAAAACTGAAAATGTAGGCCCCTTAAAAAATAGTGAGGAAAGAATGGTTGTAGATGACGAGGAAAAAGCTAACATATTAAACACCTTCTTCTCCACGGTATTCACGGTGGAAAATGAAATGCTAGGTGAAATCCCAAGAAACAATGAAAACCCTATATTAAGGGTCACCAATCTAACCCAAGAAGAGGTGCGAAATCGGCTAAATAAGATTAAAATAGATAAATCTCCGGGTCCGGATGGCATACACCCACGAGTACTAAGGGAACTAAGTAATGTAATAGATAAACCATTATTTCTTATTTTTAGGGACTCTATAGCGACAGGGTCTGTTCCGCAGGACTGGCGCATAGCAAATGTGGTGCCAATATTCAAAAAGGGCTCTAAAAGTGAACCTGGAAATTATAGGCCAGTAAGTCTAACCTCTATTGTTGGTAAAATATTTGAAGGGTTTCTGAGGGATGTTATTCTGGATTATCTCAATGAGAATAACTGTTTAACTCCATATCAGCATGGGTTTATGAGAAATCGCTCCTGTCAAACCAATCTAATCAGTTTTTATGAAGAGGTAAGCTATAGGCTGGACCACGGTGAGTCATTGGACGTGGTATATCTCGATTTTTCCAAAGCGTTTGATACTGTGCCGCACAAGAGGTTGGTACACAAAATGAGAATGCTTGGTCTGGGGGAAAATGTGTGTAAATGGGTTAGTAACTGGCTTAGTGATAGAAAGCAGAGGGTGGTTATAAATGGTATAGTCTCTAACTGGGTCGCTGTGAGCAGTGGGGTACCGCAGGGGTCAGTATTGGGACCTGTTCTCTTCAACATATTCATTAATGATCTGGTAGAAGGTTTACACAGTAAAATATCGATATTTGCAGATGATACAAAACTATGTAAAGCAGTTAATACAAGAGAAGATAGTATTCTGCTACAGATGGATCTGGATAAGTTGGAAACTTGGGCTGAAAGGTGGCAGATGAGGTTTAACAATGATAAATGTAAGGTTATACACATGGGAAGAAGGAATCAATATCACCATTACACACTGAATGGGAAACCACTGGGTAAATCTGACAGGGAGAAGGACTTGGGGATCCTAGTTAATGATAAACTTACCTGGAGCAGCCAGTGCCAGGCAGCAGCTGCCAAGGCAAACAGGATCATGGGGTGCATTAAAAGAGGTCTGGATACACATGATGAGAGCATTATACTGCCTCTGTACAAATCCCTAGTTAGACCGCACATGGAGTACTGTGTCCAGTTTTGGGCACCGGTGCTCATGAAGGATATAATGGAACTAGAGAGAGTACAAAGGAGGGCAACAAAATTAATAAAGGGGATGGGAGAACTACAATACCCAGATAGATTAGCGAAATTAGGATTATTTAGTCTAGAAAAAAGACGACTGAGGGGCGATCTAATAACCATGTATAAGTATATAAGGGGACAATACAAATATCTCGCTGAGGATCTGTTTATACCAAGGAAGGTGACGGGCACAAGGGGGCATTCTTTGCGTCTGGAGGAGAGAAGGTTTTTCCACCAACATAGAAGAGGATTCTTTACTGTTAGGGCAGTGAGAATCTGGAATTGCTTGCCTGAGGAGGTGGTGATGGCGAACTCAGTCGAGGGGTTCAAGAGAGGCCTGGATGTCTTCCTGGAGCAGAACAATATTGTATCATACAATTATTAGGTTCTGTAGAAGGACGTAGATCTGGGGATTTATTATGATGGAATATAGGCTGAACTGGATGGACAAATGTCTTTTTTCGGCCTTACTAACTATGTTACTATGTTATATACCGGTATTTCACACACAGTCAGTAATTTGTAATGGGTGCACTAACCCAAACATATTACAGAAATAGCTTAACACTTGCTGATCACGGCCACCAGGAAAACTCATTTCTACTGGTAGCATGTGAGATTTAGCAGCCCGTCCCCAATCCGCAGACAGCACTTATAAATATTCCAGATTAGGTATTTGATGCTGCAACACAGTACTTGTGTCACATACTGTCTCCCAACATGGATGACTAGTGACAGAAGCTGCCTTTCAGCACAAACCTACTGAGAATTCGCTCTTGCGGAGCTCAAGAGTAGTAGAGAATTCAGGCACTTCAAGGGAATCAAACAGAACAAGGACGAGAACATTGCAGATCCAGAGCGTCCTAGTGCCAGGACGGATAATAAACAGTCTGTTTATAAGCCGGCTTCATCTAGGGTTTAACCCTCCGAGAGACAATGTGCCGTGTCCTGTTGTGTTACACATTCATCAGAAGAACTGTTCATTTACTTGCCGTCACTATGATAACCAGAACTTTTTTTCATAGTAATATTAAAATAGCTATTTAAGAACTTTTTTTACATTTTCAAATCTCTTTAAAAAGCACGATTTATGGAAACTGATCAGTTTAGATTCATTTATATAGAAATGTTGCAAAACTAAATTCTAGCAGATTTATGGGTTTACATTTGTTTTTTCAATATTTTTTTATTATGGTTTAGAATTTAAATAAATATCTATTACTCTCTATTCTATCCATTTTCTCATTATACCGCATTTTTCGGACTATCAGACGCACCGGACCATAAGACGCACCCACAAATTTGGTGAAGAAAAAGAGAAAAAAATATTTTTTCATGTTAAATGGGGGTCTGTCTTATAATACCAGTGTCCGTCTTACAAATCATATGTCCCTCATCCTGGTATCTATATAACCCCCATCCTTGTGCTGGCACATGCCCCCCTGCGCTGCTGTCAGACACATGCATGGGGGGCCATATAAGAGTGACCGGGGGCCACATCCATGATGGGAGGGGGGGGGGGAGATGCAGGCACAGGTAATATTCGCTGCTCCTCTGTGAATTAACTCTGGCAGCTTCAGCACGAGGTGATGGACAGCAAGTGCAGTGAATATTACATGAGGCTAGTGAGCAGGAGCACAGGACCTCC
The DNA here is from genome assembly GCF_032444005.1 of Ranitomeya imitator. Classification (NCBI taxonomy): domain Eukaryota; kingdom Metazoa; phylum Chordata; class Amphibia; order Anura; family Dendrobatidae; genus Ranitomeya; species Ranitomeya imitator. The sequence continues at coordinate 366,376,234 of NC_091286.1, forward strand.
TGCTGTCTCTGCAGCCAACCCACCCAGCCCCCTGACACCACTCCTGAGCTGCTCCCCCTCCTCTACAGCACAGCACACAGATTCGGATTATAAGACGCACCCCCCACTTTCCCCAAAAATTTGGGGGAACAAAAATGCTCTTATAGTCAGAAAAATACGGTACTTGGAAATGATTAATTCTTTCAGAAGAGTGTCAGAATAAAATGCCTGTTCAAACTAAGCATAGCACCCAGACGGGGGCATGGCCTTCAGAAATATTGCACCTTTAGTGTTTTAATCTGTTAGCAGAATTTTTTCATTATTCAAATATGCTATTGAGGTGATCGGAGAACCCTTGGCACGCCTGAGCAGATCGGAGCGTTCCACCTACTCACTTTTCATCCACGTTTGACCCCCAGTTTCTTGACTGACAGGTCTGACAATACAGGAGCCAGAGATGGGTGGATATTTTAGGTGGAAGGTGTACTGACCTGTTTAGCCCAAGATGCCGAACCCCTGATTGGAATATTTGGAAAAAAAATTTGAATTTGGACACCAAGGTAACATTTTTATTATTACGGCTATGTCCCCTACTTGGTGCTGTGCTTGGCTTTAACATTCATTTTGTACCATTGGCGTCTATTGAAAACCTACAGGTCCTTCTCAAAAAATTAGCATATAGTGTTAAATTTCATTATTTACCATAATGTAATGATTACAATTAAACTTTCATATATTATAGATTCATTATCCACCAACTGAAATTTGTCAGGTCTTTAATTGTTTTAATACTGATGATTTTGGCATACAACTCCTGATAACCCAAAAAACCTGTCTCAATAAATTAGCATATTTCACCCATCCAATCAAATAAAAGTGTTTTTTAATAACAAACAAAAAAACCATCAAATAATAATGTTCAGTTATGCACTCAATACTTGGTCGGGAATCCTTTGGCAGAAATGACTGCTTCAATGCGGCGTGGCATGGAGGCAATCAGCCTGTGACACTGCTGAGATGTTATGGAGGCCCAGGATGCTTCAATAGCGGCCTTAAGCTCATCCAGAGTGTTGGGTCTTGCGTCTCTCAACTTTCTCTTCACAATATCCCACAGATTCTCTATGGGGTTCAGGTCAGGAGAGTTGGCAGGCCAATTGAGCACAGTAATACCATGGTCAGTAAACCATTTACCAGTGGTTTTGGCACTGTGAGCAGGTGCCAGGTCGTGCTGAAAAATGAAATCTTCATCTCCATAAAGCATTTCAGCCGATGGAAGCATGAAGTGCTCCAAAATCTCCTGATAGCTAGCTGCATTGACCCGGCCCTTGATGAAACACAGTGGACCAACACCAGCAGCTGACATGGCACCCCACACCATCACTGACTGTGGGTACTTGACACTGGACTTCAGGCATTTTGGCATTTCCTTCTCCCCAGTCTTCCTCCAGACTCTGGCACCTTGATTTCCGAATGACATGCAAAATTTGCTTTCATCAGAAAAAAGTACTTGGGACCACTTAGCAACAGTCCAGTGCTGCTTCTCTGTAGCCCAGGTCAGGCGCCTCTGCCGCTGTTTATGGTTCAAAAGTGGCTTTACCTGGGGAATGCGGCACCTGTAGCCCATTTCCTGCACACGCCTGTGCACGGTGGCTCTGGATGTTTCCACACCAGACTCAGTCCACTGCTTCCTCAGGTTCCCCAAGGTCTGGAATCGGTCCTTCTCCACAATCTTCCTCAGGGTCCGGTCTCCTCTTCTCGTTGTACAGCGTTTTCTGCCACATTGTTTCCTTCCAACAGACTTACCATTGAGGTGCCTTGATACAGCACTCTGGGAACAGCCTATTTGTTGAGAAATTTCTTTCTGGGTCTTACCCTCTTGCTTGAGGGTGTCAATGATGGCCTTCTTGACATCTGTCAGGTCGCTAGTCTTACCCATGATGGGGGTTTTGAGTAATGAACCAGGCAGGGAGTTTATAAAAGCCTCAGGTATCTTTTGCATGTGTTTAGAGTTAATTAGTTGATTCAGAAGATTAGGGTAATAGGTCGTTTAGAGAACCTTTTCTTGATATGCTAATTTATTGAGACAGGTTTTTTGGGTTATCAGGAGTTGTATGCCAAAATCATCAGTATTAAAACAATAAAAGACCTGACAAATTTCAGTTGGTGGATAATGAATCTATAATATATGAAAGTTTAATTGTAATCATTACATTATGGTAAATAATGAAATTTAACACTATATGCTAATTTTTTGAGAAGGACCTGTATACAAGATGTACATTTAGATATTTACATAAGGACACATTATATAAGCAATAGAGATGTAACAACAACCAAATTGGCAGAGAACGCGGCTTCAGAAAATGATACCTCCAATTTGCTTTTGTCGGCAGCAGCTTGCAGAGAAGGAGAGGATGCCGAAGGCTGCAGAGCATCAGAGGAGGACGTCTGTACAGAGCAGATGAAAGGCAGAAGAAGAGAAGCAAGACAGATGATCAGAATTAGTAAACGGCAAGGCAAGCAAAGCAACATATGAGCTCATTTTCTCACTAGGTATGGAGCACCTGGAAGAGAGAGACAAGGAAGCGCCTACAGCTGTGTATATTATTACTCTCACCCATATACAATGACAGATTGCATTTCCTGGATTGTTCAATATACTATAATCGACAGGGACAAGAGTAATGGTAAAAATACGATAGAAAAATGGTGAGAAGCTCAGCACAAATGTACTGCTGGATGGTAATGGTGTCAAAATGCTCTGCATCCAATATGCGGGCATGTAAGGAGAGCGGTCCAGTTCACATATGGGTTTCAGTGGAGAATCTCCATCTTAGGCACTATATAGCCCACTGCATAGGCATAAAAGTAATGCGTAAAAACCCCTAGGAGACTGGCACATACTGTCCTACCCATTGTAGATCATGGCTTCTCAATCATCATGCTCGGCATCACAATCTCTCACAGTCCATTCCAACATCTTTCAAATTCATTTCATTTTCTTGCAATTTTTCTTCCAAATCCAGGAGAGTATTGGATTGGATATTAGGCACAAACAACCCACTATTACTAAAGTGCAAATGCCAACAATTAATGACACATAAGGCAGTAACGAGTAAATCACACATATTGTATTGCCTTACTGCAGTCTTGTCAATTTCCCCCTTACGCAAGGAACGTGTCTGCACAAAACATTAAGACTACTATACCAGTAAGCTTGGTTTGTGGTCATTGTAGGGGTGCCCATTCCTATTATGCCCTAGATGTCGCCCAGACTTTCATGTCAGAGTGATATGACTGGTAGGTCCATACTGAGGATCATCACCAAAATGAAGACCTCAACTACAAACCTCATATCCCTATACAGGTCCTTTTCAAAAAATTAGCATATAGTGTTAAATTTCATTATTTACCATAATGTAATGATTACAATTAAACTTTCATATATTATAGATTCATTATCCACCAACTGAAATTTGTCAGGTCTTTTATTGTTTTAATACTGATGATTTTGGCATACAACTCCTGATAACCCAAAAAACCTGTCTCAATAAATTAGCATATTTCACCCATCCAATCAAATAAAAGTGTTTTTTAATAACAAACAAAAAAACCATCAAATAATAATGTTCAGTTATGCACTCAATACTTGGTCGGGAATCCTTTGGCAGAAATGACTGCTTCAATGCGGCGTGGCATGGAGGCAATCAGCCTGTGACACTGCTGAGATGTTATGGAGGCCCAGGATGCTTCAATAGCGGCCTTAAGCTCATCCAGAGTGTTGGGTCTTGCGTCTCTCAACTTTCTCTTCACAATATCCCACAGATTCTCTATGGGGTTCAGGTCAGGAGAGTTGGCAGGCCAATTGAGCACAGTAATACCATAGTCAGTAAACCATTTACCAGTGGTTTTGGCACTGTGAGCAGGTGCCAGGTCGTGCTGAAAAATGAAATCTTCATCTCCATAAAGCATTTCAGCCGATGGAAGCATGAAGTGCTCCAAAATCTCCTGATAGCTAGCTGCATTGACCCTGCCCTTGATGAAACACAGTGGACCAACACCAGCAGCTGACATGGCACCCCACACCATCACTGACTGTGGGTACTTGACACTGGACTTCAGGCATTTTGGCATTTCCTTCTCCCCAGTCTTCCTCCAGACTCTGGCACCTTGATTTCCGAATGACATGCAAAATTTGCTTTCATCAGAAAAAAGTACTTGGGACCACTTAGCAACAGTCCAGTGCTGCTTCTCTGTAGCCCAGGTCAGGCGCCTCTGCCGCTGTTTATGGTTCAAAAGTGGCTTTACCTGGGGAATGCGGCACCTGTAGCCCATTTCCTGCACACGCCTGTGCACGGTGGCTCTGGATGTTTCCACACCAGACTCAGTCCACTGCTTCCTCAGGTTCCCCAAGGTCTGGAATCGGTCCTTCTCCACAATCTTCCTCAGGGTCCGGTCTCCTCTTCTCGTTGTACAGCGTTTTCTGCCACATTGTTTCCTTCCAACAGACTTACCATTGAGGTGCCTTGATACAGCACTCTGGGAACAGCCTATTTGTTGAGAAATTTCTTTCTGGATCTTACCCTCTTGCTTGAGGGTGTCAATGATGGCCTTCTTGACATCTGTCAGGTCGCTAGTCTTACCCATGATGGGGGTTTTGAGTAATGAACCAGGCAGGGAGTTTATAAAAGCCTCAGGTATCTTTCGCATGTGTTTAGAGTTAATTAGTTGATTCAGAAGATTAGGGTAATAGGTCGTTTAGAGAACCTTTTCTTGATATGCTAATTTATTGAGACAGGTTTTTTGGGTTATCAGGAGTTGTATGCCAAAATCATCAGTATTAAAACAATAAAAGACCTGACAAATTTCAGTTGGTGGATAATGAATCTATAATATATGAAAGTTTAATTGTAATCATTACATTATGGTAAATAATGAAATTTAACACTATATGCTAATTTTTTGAGAAGGACCTGTATAAGAGAGGGAAACTTTCACTACATTACCATGAATAAACTCCGAACTGTGAGCCGGGTGGCCACAAATGATGTATTTCTTACATTTCTCCGGCAGAGCAGAGACCTGATCACACACATGAGCCTAACATGAACACTGGCTGTAATGATAAATCAATGTAGAAGCCTATTCCCCTGCAGTAGCAGAGTGCATAACCTCATTGCGAACGTTGTTCTTCCAGAATTACCCAGAGGTAGAAGGTGGAATGGTTACGTGGGAAGCAGAACCCATTTACGCACAAAAATAGGTTTCATCTAAAAGCATTCATTCTTTGTGATTTCTGCATGTGCTGTTGATCACTTTAATGGAACCATTATCTCCCCCATGCTCCTTTTCCTGCTAAAAATGCAACCGAGAAATGTTCTCCCACTGAGCACTAAATCTCCTCGGTAGTAAACCTGACATCTCCGTGCTCCCTACAATGTCAATAAGCCAACTTTGAAAATGGAAAGCCTAAAGCGCACCACTGAGCTCAGGTTAAGACATATTCTGGGAGAAGGAAAAAAAGACTAGCACAGTATGTAACTGGGAATCAACCCTTTACTTAGGTCCTGGAAATTGTATTCTTCACAAGCTAAGAAATGTCACATGGGTCCTAAAATAGGAGAAACTGACCCAGATTTAACAAAAAGGAGCTGAAAAACATTTACCTACTAGACTTTGTCATGCTTGGAACATGGACAGGACTATTCTGGAATATCATTTATTTGGCTGCAGGATTTTCTGGCATTTATTATAGAACCAACATTAAATATTTAAAGGGCATCTGTCAGTAGGGTCATCCCTCCCAAGCAATCTACATGGGCATGTAGGTCATGGGAAGCTGAATAAACTGAATAAACTGATTCCTTGTGATCTGCGATCTGAGGTCTTATTTAAGGTACCGTCACATTAAGCGACGCTGCAGCGATATAGACAACGATCCAATCGCTGCAGTGTCGCTGTTTAGGTCGCTAGGAGATGTCAAACACCGGCAACAGCTGAGCGATGCAGGAGCGATCCAGTGACGTACTTATCGTTCTCACTGGTTGTTCGCTCCATGGAAAAACATTGCAGGCATCGTTGCTTTTGCTGTCAAACATCACGAATCACGCCGACCTGACGACCAAATAAAGTTCCGGACTTTCAGCTCTGACCAGCGATGTCACAGCAGGATCCTGATCGCTGCTGTGTGTCAAACACAACGAGATCGCTATCCAGGACAATGAAACGTCACGGATCGCTGTCGTTCTCGTTGGAAAGTTGTTCAGTGTGAAGGTACCTTAAGAAAAGCATGGAATATGTAAATGAGCTATTAAGATCTATGGGCCGGACATAGATCTTCCCGAGAGATTATTTTAAATAAAAGGGGACATTACCAGTGTGAGACATGTAATTACTGACATGTACTATTACTACTTACTTACTACTGGGTATCTGCTCCTTGTTGTTATTCTAGGTTTTGTCTGTCAGTGACCACGGTATGAATGCGCAGCTACACATTGGTATGGCTTTAGTTCCTTGTACTCTGTACACTATAGGTTGCATGGCCTCTCTATTTTTGAGCAGTGCATCTGGTCTATGTAGCTTTTGACAGGCAGGTCAGGTCCATAATAGTCAGGCCTGTGTGTCATGCTCAGCCCAGCCTATCGAGGCCTGCTGACACAGAGAGGCAAAATACTAGAGATCGGACAGTCTTGATTTGGGTACACCTCGTCTCGATGGGGTGGCCATTACACTTTTTTGATCAAAATAGCGTCAACCCAGCACCCCATATTATTTACATGTACTACAGCTATTTACTTAATTTATTTGTACTTATTTAGCAGCATTTAGCTCGAATTGGCGACTTGCTGTATTTACTTACTGCTGGGTATTTGCTCCATGTTTTTATCATAGGCTATGTAATGACTGACAGCCTGCTCTCCTGGTCTACATATCTCACATTGGTAACGTTCCTCTTCATGGTAAATAAGCTGTGGAGGCAGATTCTTACGGAGATCTATGCCCCACCCATAGATCTTAACAGCTTGTTTACATAATTAGAAAAATATGGATTTCTTTGGAATAAGACATCAGATCACGTACATCAAGGAGTCATTTTATTCAGCGTTCTATGACCTACTTGCCCATACAGTAAAAGTGACAGGAATCCCCCCTTCACCTTGTGTTTTAGTATGGAACTTGGTGTAGCCCAAATGTACAGTTTACATGATGCTGTCATTCTCCAGCGTAACAGACTACATTTATGCCCTTTAACTGGCATCTGACAAAGATTGCAGCCCCTACACATAGGTGCAGGCTTCTGTGCACATGGCAAATGTAGGTAGGGCCAGGGCTGCACTATAGTCGCAGTCAGATTTGATTGATATTGTCCCACTGTTAACTAAAGGCCATTGTGGTGTCAGCATTGGCCCAAGAATAGTGTAATGCCAATGTAAGATTATGTGATGTGAGCACCCTGAACCACACTGCTAATATGGGGATGGGGACTTGTTAAAAGGGAATGGTTTGGTGCTTTGGGCGTTATGGTTGGCGTACTTATGGAGATTAGAAGACCAGAAATTAACCTATATGGTCGTTAAACCTGGGCTAGTGTATGAGTAGCATTGGCAAGATGGGGAGGCTCTTTTATTGGCAGGTGTTGATGGACTCAAGGCAGGCTGAAAACCAGAAAGCCTGACCAAGGGACGGTATAAATGATGTGTAGTGGGTTACTAGAGCCCTCCTGGAATTCTTTATAGGAGTTACTATCAAGTCACTGCTGTACACTGCCAGCTGACACAGAATTGGCAACAAATGACAAATGAACAAAAATTGCCATGTCTAACCAAGGGACTTAAATGTGTTCTCCACAACCCAAGCCAAATCCGATCAGGACCCCAATTAAAGTGCCAACAGTTGATACTCCCCTCCTACAGCGGAGGCAGTGCCGCTGTGCCCGGAAAGGGACATGAGATGTGTCAGGTTTCAGATGCTGCCAATGAGAGTCTGCTCCTTAGCACTATGATTCACATTTGGTGGGAGTGCTGCAAGATCAAGCCATTCTGGGAGAAGGTTTTTGACAGTTATCAACAAATCACGGGAAACAGTGTAGCAAGGTCCCCTCAAATAGCTCTTAGGGCAATTTTACCTTCTTCAATAGGGACTCAGAAAAGAGATATTCTTTGGTTTTGTCTAACAGCAGCACGAATGGAAATCCCGCAGTTTTTGGAAACTTACAAACCCCCCTGACATATTAGACTGCTATAAGGAAATGGTCAATATGTTTAGAATGGACGAGCAGTCTGCAGACTGTAATGGAACAAACAATACATTTAGAAGGATTTGGAGTGGATAGATTTTATTTCAGTACTCACCTGATTTCCATAATTTGTTCTGCTGACTTTTACAGTTACATAGGAATTTGCACATTAATGATTTTAAGGACCCCTTTATCCATAACCCCTTTTTTTCTCTTTCTTTCCCTCTTTATCTTATCCCATGTCTTTCTTCTACATAATATAGAGGATACTTTCTTTCTTGAATACCTTGCTATATATGATTACTGTTATTGTCTACCATGGTATGTTTGACTTACTGTTAAAAGTGGTATTCTCATTTTGAATACTAAATATTTTCTATGATTCTGCATACACTGCTCAAAAAAATAAAGGGAACACTTAAACAACAGAATATAACTCCAAGTAACATAGTAACATAGTTAGTAAGGCCGAAAAAAGACATTTGTCCATCCAGTTCAGCCTATATTCCATCATAATAAATACCCAGATCTACGTCCTTCTACAGAACCTAATAATTGTATGATACAATATTGTTCTGCTCCAGGAAGACATCCAGGCCTCTCTTGAACCCCTCGACTGAGTTCGCCATCACCACCTCCTCAGGCAAGCAATTCCAGATTCTCACTGCCCTAACAGTAAAGAATCCTCTTCTATGTTGGTGGAAAAACCTTCTCTCCTCCAGACGCAAAGAATGCCCCCTTGTGCCCGTCACCTTCCTTGGTATAAACAGATCCTCAGCGAGATATTTGTATTGTCCCCTTATATACTTATACATGGTTATTAGATCGCCCCTCAGTCGTCTTTTTTCTAGACTAAATAATCCTAATTTCGCTAATCTATCTGGGTATTGTAGTTCTCCCATCCCCTTTATTAATTTTGTTGCCCTCCTTTGTACTCTCTCTAGTTCCATTATATCCTTCCTGAGCACCGGTGCCCAAAACTGGACACAGTACTCCATGTGCGGTCTAACTAGGGATTTGTACAGAGGCAGTATAATGCTCTCATCATGTGTATCCAGACCTCTTTTAATGCACCCCATGATCCTGTTTGCCTTGGCAGCTGCTGCCTGGCACTGGCTGCTCCAGGTAAGTTTATCATTAACTAGGATCCCCAAGTCCTTCTCCCTGTCAGATTTACCCAGTGGTTTCCCATTCAGTGTGTAATGGTGACATTGATTCCTTCTTCCCATGTGTATAACCTTACATTTATCATTGTTAAACCTCATCTGCCACCTTTCAGCCCAAGTTTCCAACTTATCCAGATCCATCTGTAGCAGAATACTATCTTCTCTTGTATTAACTGCTTTACATAGTTTTGTATCATCTGCAAATATCGATATTTTACTGTGTAAACCTTCTACCAGATCATTAATGAATATGTTGAAGAGAACAGGTCCCAATACTGACCCCTGCGGTACCCCACTGCTCACAGCGACCCAGTTAGAGACTATACCATTTATAACCGCCCTCTGCTTTCTATCACTAAGCCAGTTACTAACCCATTTACACACATTTTCCCCCAGACCAAGCATTCTCATTTTGTGTACCAACCTCTTGTGCGGCACGGTATCAAACGCTTTGGAAAAATCGAGATATACCACGTCCAATGACTCACCGTGGTCCAGTCTATAGCTTACCTCTTCATAAAAACTGATTAGATTGGTTTGACAGGAGCGATTTCTCATAAACCCATGCTGATATGGAGTTAAACAGTTATTCTCATTGAGATAATCCAGAATAACATCCCTCAGAAACCCTTCAAATATTTTACCAACAATAGAGGTTAGACTTACTGGCCTATAATTTCCAGGTTCACTTTTAGAGCCCTTTTTGAATATTGGCACCACATTTGCTATGCGCCAGTCCTGCGGAACAGACCCTGTCGCTATAGAGTCACTAAAAATAAGAAATAATGGTTTATCTATTACATTACTTAGTTCTCTTAGTACTCGTGGGTGTATGCCATCCGGACCCGGAGATTTATCTATTTTAATCTTATTTAGCCGGTTTCGCACCTCTTCTTGGGTTAGATTGGTGACCCTTAATATAGGGTTTTCATTGTTTCTTGGGATTTCACCTAGCATTTCATTTTCCACCGTGAATACCGTGGAGAAGAAGGTGTTTAATATGTTAGCTTTTTCCTCGTCATCTACAACCATTCTTTCCTCACTATTTTTTAAGGGGCCTACATTTTCAGTTTTTATTCTTTTACTATTGATATAGTTGAAGAACAGTTTGGGATTAGTTTTACTCTCCTTAGCAATGTGCTTCTCTGTTTCCTTTTTGGCAGCTTTAATTAGTTTTTTAGATAAAGTATTTTTCTCCCTATAGTTTTTTAGAGCTTCAATGGTGCCATCCTGCTTTAGTAGTGCAAATGCTTTCTTTTTACTGTTAATTGCCTGTCTTACTTCTTTGTTTAGCCACATTGGGTTTTTCCTATTTCTAGTCCTTTTATTCCCACAAGGTATAAACCGCTTACACTGCCTATTTAGGATGTTCTTAAACATTTCCCATTTATTATCTGTATTCTCATTTCTGAGGATATTGTCCCAGTCTACCAGATTAAGGGCATCTCTAAGCTGTTCAAACTTTGCCTTCCTAAAGTTCAATGTTTTTGTGACTCCCTGACAAGTCCCCCTAGTGAAAGACAGGTGAAACTGCACAATATTGTGGTCGCTATTTCCTAGATGCCCAACCACCTGCAGATTTGTTATTCTGTCAGGTCTATTAGATAGTATTAGGTCTAAAAGTGCTGCTCCTCTGGTTGGATTCTGCACCAATTGTGAAAGATAATTTTTCTTGGTTATTAGCAGAAACCTGTTGCCTTTATGGGTTTCACAGGTTTCTGTTTCCCAGTTAATATCCGGGTAGTTAAAGTCCCCCATAACCAGGACCTCATTATGGGTTGCAGCTTCATCTATCTGCTTTAGAAGTAGACTTTCCATGCTTTCTGTTATATTTGGGGGTTTGTAACAGACCCCAATGAGAATTTTGTTACCATTTTTCCCTCCATGAATTTCAACCCATATGGACTCGACATCCTCATTCCCTTCGCTAATATCCTCCCTTAAAGTGGACTTTAGACAAGATTTTACATAGAGACAAACCCCTCCTCCTCTCCGATTTTTACGATCCTTTCTAAACAGACTGTAACCCTGTAAGTTAACTGCCCAGTCATAGCTTTCATCTAACCATGTCTCGGTTAAATCAAACTTCCGTGAAATCAAACTGTCCACTTAGGAAGCAACACTGACAATCAGTTTCACATGCTGTTGTGCAAATGGAAAAGACAACAGATGAAAATTATTGGCAACTATCAAGACACACTCAATAAAGGAGTGGTTCTGCAGGTGGGAACCACAGACCACATCTCAGTACAAATGCTTTCTGGCTGATGTTTTGGTCACTTTTGAATGTTGGTTGTGCTTTCACACTCGTGGTAGCATGAGACGGACTCTACAACCCACACAAGTGGCTCAGGTAGTGCAGCTCATCCAGGATGGCACACCAATGCGAGCTGTGGCAAGGTGGTTTGTTGTGTCTGTCAGCGTAGTGTCCAGAGGCTGGAGGCGCTACCAGGATACAGGCCAGTACACCAGCAGACGGAGGGGGCCGTAGGAGGGCAACAACCCAGCAGCAGGACTGCTACCTCAGCCTTTGTGCAAGGAGGAAGAGGAGGAGCACTGCTAGAGCCCTGCAAAATGACCTCCAGCAGGCAACAAATGTGCATGTGTCTGCACAAATGGTTAGAAACCGACCATGAGGATGGTCTGAGTACCAGACGTCCACAGATGGGGGTTGTGCTCACAGCCCAACACCGTGCAGGACATTGGGATTTGCCACAGAACACCAGGATTGGCAAATTCGCCACTGGCACCCTGTACTCTTCACAGTTGAAAGCAGGTTCACAATGAGCACATGTGATAGACATGACAGAGTCTGGAAACGCCGTGGAAAGCAATCTGCTGCCTGCAACATCCTTCAGCATGACCGGTTTGGCGGTCAGTAATGGTGCGGGGTGGCATTTCTTTGGAGGGCCGCACAGCCCTCCATGTGCTCGCCAGAGATAGCCTGACTGCCATTAGGTACTGAGATGAGATCCTCAGACACCTTGTGAGACCATATGCTGGTGTGGTTGGCCCTGGGTTCCTCCTAATGCAGGACAATGCCAGACCTCATGTGGCTGGAGTGTGTCAGCAGTTCCTGCAAGATGACTGGCCCAACGGTTCCCCAGACCTGAATCCGATTGAACACATCTGGGACATCCACCAATGTCACTTTGCACCACAGACTGTCTAGGAGTTGACGGATGCTTTAGTCCAGTTCTGTGAGGAGATCCCTCAGGAGACCATCTGCCGCCTCATCTTGTGCATGTCCAGGCATTGTAGTGAGGTCATACAGGCACGTGGAGGCCACACACACTACTGATCATCATTTCCTTGTCTTGAGTCATTTCCACTGAAGTTGGATCAGCCTGTAACTTCATTTTCCACTTTGATTTTGAGCATCATTCCAACTCCAGACCTCCGTGGGATATTAGTTGTGACTTACGTTGATCATTTTTATGTTTTATTGTTCTCAACACATTCCACTATGTAATGAATAAATATTTACAACTGGAATATTTCATTCAGTGATATCTAGGAGGTGGGATTTTAGTGTTCCCTTTATCTTTTTGAGCAGTGCATTATTATTTTTCACACAATATATTATCGTTTATAAAATGTTTAATAAAATAGAATGAACATAAAAATGGTCTTTACAGCACATTGTGAAGTGTTTTTCAAATTATAACATTACGACCTCTCCAATCAAACATGAATGGGGCGCCCTACCTATCATTTAGAAAGCTTTTGGCTTGAGCCCTCTCCAATGAGACTAGAACCCCTGCATCTATATAGCTAGACCCCCGTGCAATTTATAAATAAATCTGGTCTGCTCATTCAAAAACGACATGATTTGTTTTATTCTTGGGCAATGCTTTAAATGGTCGGAAAAAAAATAACAAAAAAAAAAAACACCAACATCAATGGAAGCTATCTACTGCTATAATGGCAGGCATGTAGCATGCTGCTGAGCTTTAGTCTGCTGCTTGTGATTTGCAAGTTTCAAACCCAATTATGTTACTTCACACAACTGTGAAATGCATTTTCTGCTTAGCAGCAGGTTTATGAAATGATACAAAAGTGCTGTAAGATAGTCTCATTAAAACCACTACATAATTGTATGCCTACTGTTTTAACTGCTGGGTACGCAGGATTGCCAAATCCCCCAAAATACACTAAACAGTCCATCCATCCGAACTAACTGACTATGCGTCCACAAGCCTCCACTTGTTCTGCGCCAATCTACCTCCAGGTATGCTCTGTAAGAGCGGCTCACAGCGGCATAATCATAACTCCATTTGGTAATCAGAACAAACACCCAGTCATACGATTATAACACACCTCAGGAGCCTCATTAGAATCATAAGCGTTCAGCTCCGAGCACACAGCATTACAACAGCTCCATGGGACCACCGGACAGCTTACACTACACTCAGCTTAATTAAAAGCTGGATTCTAAATCAGAAGATTCTGTTTTCTCCAGCAATTTTAAATCTATTGGGAAAGTCAGAAGTAAAAAGGGACAAATATAAATATATTATATATGACTAGATGGCAGCCCGATTCTAAAGAATCGGGAGTCTAGAATCCATATATACTTTATTTATTCAAATGTAAGAATAATACAATTAATAAATAATAGTAAGAAAGAACAAAAATAATAGGCAGTATATGGAGAAAACACCAAACAAAAGTTCAAAATTGGTGTGAAAATGTCACTGAACCACTTCACAACTAAATATATATAGTTTTGGTAAATGGTATTATCATTTTTTTGACGAAATTCGCCAGGAGCTTGAAGAGCAACGTCACTGGGCCCGCCTCCACGCAGTAGAAACTTGCTGTGAGGTAAAAATTCAAAAATCACACCAAAATGGCGGGCGGAGTGTGTCACAGTACGGCACGTTTCTGATTGGTCGCTCGCAGCAGGCGGCAACCAATCAGACACTGGACACTGTTGACGTCACTTATCTCCGGACATTAGCTCCGGACATTATCTCCGCACATTAGCTCCGGACAGGAAGTTGGCACAAATTGCAGGAAGTAGTATTCTAGGCAATTAATCTCCGGACATTAGCTCCGGACATTAGCTCCGGACAAAGCCACGGAAGTTGGCACAAATTGCAGGAAGTAGTATTCTAGGCAATTACAGGTCCTTCTCAAAAAATTAGCATATAGTGTTAAATTTCATTATTTACAATAATGTAATGATTACAATTAAACTTTCATATATTATAGATTCATTATCCACCAACTGAAATTTGTCAGGTCTTTTATTGTTTTAATACTGATGATTTTGGCATACAACTCCTGATAACCCAAAAAACCTGTCTCAATAAATTAGCATATTTCACCCATCCAATCAAATAAAAGTGTTTTTTAATAACAAACAAAAAAACCAACAAATAATAATGTTCAGTTATGCACTCAATACTTGGTCGGGAATCTTTTGGCAGAAATGACTGCTTCAATGCGGCGTGGCATGGAGGCAATCAGCCTGTGACACTGCTGAGATGTTATGGAGGCCCAGGATGCTTCAATAGCGGCCTTAAGCTCATCCAGAGTGTTGGGTCTTGCGTCTCTCAACTTTCTCTTCACAATATCCCACAGATTCTCTATGGGGTTCAGGTCAGGAGAGTTGGCAGGCCAATTGAGCACAGTAATACCATGGTCAGTAAACCATTTACCAGTGGTTTTGGCACTGTGAGCAGGTGCCAGGTCGTGCTGAAAAATGAAATCTTCATCTCCATAAAGCATTTCAGCCGATGGAAGCATGAAGTGCTCCAAAATCTCCTGATAGCTAGCTGCATTGACCCTGCCCTTGATGAAACACAGTGGACCAACACCAGCAGCTGACATGGCACCCCACACCATCACTGACTGGGTACTTGACACTGGACTTCAGGCATTTTGGCATTTCCTTCTCCCCAGTCTTCCTCCAGACTCTGGCACCTTGATTTCCGAATGACATGCAAAATTTACTTTCATCAGAAAAAAGTACTTGGGACCACTTAGCAACAGTCCAGTGCTGCTTCTCTGTAGCCCAGGTCAGGCGCCTCTGCCGCTGTTTATGGTTCAAAAGTGGCTTTACCTGGGGAATGCGGCACCTGTAGCCCATTTCCTGCACACGCCTGTGCACGGTGGCTCTGGATGTTTCCACACCAGACTCAGTCCACTGCTTCCTCAGGTTCCCCAAGGTCTGGAATCGGTCCTTCTCCACAATCTTCCTCAGGGTCCGGTCTCCTCTTCTCGTTGTACAGCGTTTTCTGCCACATTGTTTCCTTCCAACAGACTTACCATTGAGGTGCCTTGATACAGCACTCTGGGAACAGCCTATTTGTTGAGAAATTTCTTTCTGGGTCTTACCCTCTTGCTTGAGGGTGTCAATGATGGCCTTCTTGACATCTGTCAGGTCGCTAGTCTTACCCATGATGGGGGTTTTGAGTAATGAACCAGGCAGGGAGTTTATAAAAGCCTCAGGTATCTTTTGCATGTGTTTAGAGTTAATTAGTTGATTCAGAAGATTAGGGTAATAGGTCGTTTAGAGAACCTTTTCTTGATATGCTAATTTATTGAGACAGGTTTTTTGGGTTATCAGGAGTTGTATGCCAAAATCATCAGTATTAAAACAATAAAAGACCTGACAAACTTCAGTTGGTGGATAATGAATCTATAATATATGAAAGTTTAATTGTAATCATTACATTATGGTAAATAATGAAATTTAACACTATATGCTAATTTTTTGAGAAGGACCTGTATATATTAGATTTGTGTGTGTGTGTATATATATATATATATATATATATATATATATATATATATATATATATATATATATATATATATATATATATATATATATATATATATATATATATTCATTCTGAAAAGAATTAAGGGTCTCTGTACACAGTCCTGCATCTAGAAGATTCCGTAGATATACCATAAAATGTTCAAGAAAGAAATCATAGAATAGACTCATAGAATGGTAGAGTTGCATGGGACCTCCTGGGTCATCTGGTCCAACCCCCTGCTCAAGATTCACTAAAACATCCCAGGCAGATGTCTGTCCAGCTCTGAAGACTTATACTGGACTAACCCTTTAAAAAAAAAAAAAAAGCGCAGATGCGCCAATATTGCACAGCCTTTTAATTATATAGTGCAAGTGCACATCACAGTGCGAAAGGTGTGTACGTAGCTGATGGGCAACTATGATGGCACAAGGAAGGCAAGACACCAACACGTCATGTATACTATAAGGTCATATTAATGGGAAATTAAACACAGGGTGTCACCGACTTTTGCACTGTTCTGTAATAATGACTTGTGTGCACTGTAGATGCTTCTGCATCATTATTTGGCTTGAAAACGGTTAGTAAAAATTCATTTAGAAAATCTATACACTCTATAAGGCCTTGGTTGCCATATAAACCACCTTGCTTTTCAAAAGAATAATAATATTAAAAAAAAAAAAAAAAGAAGATCTCTTCATATCCCAAAGGAACAACTGTCTCATCTCGTCAACAACGCTGTGTAACTTCAAAGCAGGTCAGGTTTATACATATTAATCAACACCAATCACAAGGCTGGAAGCTGCCAGCTGAATGTGTGCGATAATAAAGACGATCTCTGCAGAAATATGCTACATATCAATGCAACCTTGGCTGCCAAGCATACAGCATTACAAAAGGACCTGTAAAAAAAATTTCAAACCAAATGATAGTGGTTAGAAGCAGTATGGAAAAAAACAGCAGTGACAACTAGCACAAGGTTTGGGTTTTTCCACTTCTAGACTTGCCATTTAGGTGCGGACTATTAAACATTGGTCTTATAAGTAAATTAGCGGATGTTATAGCTTCTATTCTATGATACAGGATTAAAGGGCTCCCAAACCGCCATGTATTTATTGCTAACATTACACTTTCCTTAATAAGACCATTTTATTATCTTATTGATTTCTTCAGATGCTAAAAATCAATGTTCTACACGAGATACTAATTAGTGGGCGACTAGTTGTGGGGGCCAATTTCCCCAGACGAGTCGTCCCACTAATTATGTTATCATTCCCCTGTGGGGATAAGTAACATGATTCATGATTCAAGCTTGAGGAGGCTAATTTGCATATTCCAGGTGCCTTCCGGGAAAAGCGAAGAGTCTCCCTAAGCTAGAAGATCGTTGGGTACAGCCGGGACCAGCTGATTGGAAAGCATCACCAAACCAGGGATTCAAGCTTGAGGAGGCTAATTTGCATATTCCAGGTGCCTTCCGGGAAAAGCGAAGAGTCTCCCTAAGCTAGAAGATCGTTGGGTACAGCCGGGACCAGCTGATTGGAAAGCATCACCAAACCAGGGATTCAAGCTTGAGGAGGCTAATTTGCATATTCCAGGTGCCTTCCGGGAAAAGCGAAGAGTCTCCCTAAGCTAGAAGATCGTTGGGTACAGCCGGGACCAGCTGATTGGAAAGCATCACCAAACCAGGGATTCAAGCTTGAGGAGGCTAATTTGCATATTCCAGGTGCCTTCCGGGAAAAGCGAAGAGTCTCCCTAAGCTAGAAGATCGTTGGGTACAGCCGGGACCAGCTGATTGGAAAGCATCACCAAACCGCGCGCCGTAATTTTTGCCTGTAGGACATTATTGCAAGAGAGCTTGGCTGAGTAGATTACACAAGAAGGAAAACACACAGCAAGTCAGCAGGATCTAGGAGCAACATGGCAGATGTGACAACCTACATGGTGAGCTGCAGCATGTGCTACATGTTCACAGATCGACCAGAAGAAGAATCAAATTTCACCTGTCAGAAGTGTAGACTAGTGGCCCTTTTAGAAGAAAAGGTGTGGGGTCTGGAAGAAAGAATAGCAACTTTGAAACTCATCAAAGAGAATGAAGACTTTCTAGACAGAACAGAAGCATCTCTACTGGTCACAGAAGGTGAAAAAAGTGTCAGAGAACCTCCAAAAGCAGATGAGTGGAAGCATGTGACCAAAAGAAGCAAGAAGACCATGGAGAAATCACCAACCACACAACTAAAGAACCGATATCAAATCTTTGTAGAGGATGAAGATGGCACACCTAAGGATGAAGCAATACCAGCAAGCAAAAAAGAAAAGGGCACACAGCAACAAGTGACAGCAAAAAGTACAGCCAAGAAGCAACGAAGAGTGGTGGTGGTGGGAGACTCACTACTGAGAGGCACAGAAGCAGCCATCTGCAGACCGGACATAACTGCAAGAGAAGTATGCTGCCTTCCAGGTGCGATGATCAAGGATGTGACCGATAGGATACCAAAGCTCTTTAGCTCCAAGGACGTCCACCCATTTCTTCTGATACATGTTGGCACCAATGACACGGCAAGGAAGGACCTACCGACAATCTGCAAAGACTTTGAAGAGTTGGGGAAGAAAGTAAAGGAACTGGATGCACAGGTAGTTTTTTCTTCTATCCTTCCAGTAGACGGGCATGGCACCAGGAGATGGAACAGGATCCTTGATGCAAACAACTGGCTAAGACGATGGTGCAGACAACAAGGATTCGGATTCCTGGACCACGGTGTGAATTACTTGTACGATGGACTCCTCGCCAGAGACAGACTACACCTCAACAAACCTGGGAAACACACATTCGCCAGAAGTCTTGCTACACTCATCAGGAGGGCGTTAAACTAGAAGAAGAGGGGACGGGAAGAAAAACATTAGACTTGAACAAAGAAGATCCAGGAAAACATACTCAGAAGGGAGGTAAGAACATTTCTAAAACAATCCACAGCGAGGAGATTGGAACAAAACAAAATCCTCTAAACTGCATGCTCGCAAACGCCAGAAGCCTGACAAACAAGATGGAAGAACTAGAAGCAGAAATATCTACAGGTAACTTTGACATAGTGGGAATAACCGAGACATGGTTAGATGAAAGCTATGACTGGGCAGTTAACTTACAGGGTTACAGTCTGTTTAGAAAGGATCGTAAAAATCGGAGAGGAGGAGGGGTTTGTCTCTATGTAAAGTCTTGTCTAAAGTCCACTTTAAGGGAGGATATTAGCGAAGGAAATGAGGATGTCGAGTCCATATGGGTCGAAATTCATGGAGGGAAAAATGGTAACAAAATTCTCATTGGGGTCTGTTACAAACCCCCAAATATAACAGAAAGCATGGAAAGTCTACTTCTAAAGCAGATAGATGAAGCTGCAACCCATAATGAGGTCCTGGTTATGGGGGACTTTAACTACCCGGATATTAACTGGGAAACAGAAACCTGTGAAACCCATAAAGGCAACAGGTTTCTGCTAATAACCAAGAAAAATTATCTTTCACAATTGGTGCAGAATCCAACCAGAGGAGCAGCACTTTTAGACCTAATACTATCTAATAGACCTGACAGAATAACAAATCTGCAGGTGGTTGGGCATCTAGGAAATAGCGACCACAATATTGTACAGTTTCACCTGTCTTTCACTAGGGGGACTTGTCAGGGAGTCACAAAAACACTGAACTTTAGGAAGGCAAAGTTTGACAAGCTTAGAGATGCCCTTAATCTGGTAGACTGGGACAATATCCTCAGAAATAAGAATACAGATAATAAATGGGAAATGTTTAAGAACATCCTAAATAGGCAGTGTAAGCGGTTTATACCTTGTGGGAATAAAAGGACTAGAAATAGGAAAAACCCAATGTGGCTAAACAAAGAAGTAAGACAGGCAATTAACAGTAAAAAGAAAGCATTTGCACTACTAAAGCAGGATGGCACCATTGAAGCTCTAAAAAACTATAGGGAGAAAAATACTTTATCTAAAAAACTAATTAAAGCTGCCAAAAAGAAAACAGAGAAGCACATTGCTAAGGAGAGTAAAACTAATCCCAAACTGTTCTTCAACTATATCAATAGTAAAAGAATAAAAACTGAAAATGTAGGCCCCTTAAAAAATAGTGAGGAAAGAATGGTTGTAGATGACGAGGAAAAAGCTAACATATTAAACACCTTCTTCTCCACGGTATTCACGGTGGAAAATGAAATGCTAGGTGAAATCCCAAGAAACAATGAAAACCCTATATTAAGGGTCACCAATCTAACCCAAGAAGAGGTGCGAAACCGGCTAAATAAGATTAAAATAGATAAATCTCCGGGTCCGGATGGCATACACCCACGAGTACTAAGAGAACTAAGTAATGTAATAGATAAACCATTATTTCTTATTTTTAGGGACTCTATAGCGACAGGGTCTGTTCCGCAGGATTGGCGCATAGCAAATGTGGTGCCAATATTCAAAAAGGGCTCTAAAAGTGAACCTGGAAATTATAGGCCAGTAAGTCTAACCTCTATTGTTGGTAAAATATTTGAAGGGTTTCTGAGGGATGTTATTCTGGATTATCTCAATGAGAATAACTGTTTAACTCCATATCAGCATGGGTTTATGAGAAATCGCTCCTGTCAAACCAATCTAATCAGTTTTTATGAAGAGGTAAGCTATAGGCTGGACCACGGTGAGTCATTGGACGTGGTATATCTCGATTTTTCCAAAGCGTTTGATACCGTGCCGCACAAGAGGTTGGTACACAAAATGAGAATGCTTGGTCTGGGGGAAAATGTGTGTAAATGGGTTAGTAACTGGCTTAGTGATAGAAAGCAGAGGGTGGTTATAAATGGTATAGTCTCTAACTGGGTCGCTGTGACCAGTGGGGTACCGCAGGGGTCAGTATTGGGACCTGTTCTCTTCAACATATTCATTAATGATCTTATAGAAGGTTTACACAGTAAAATATCGATATTTGCAGATGATACAAAACTATGTAAAGCAGTTAATACAAGAGAAGATAGTATTCTGCTACAGATGGATCTGGATAAGTTGGAAACTTGGGCTGAAAGGTGGCAGATGAGGTTTAACAATGATAAATGTAAGGTTATACACATGGGAAGAAGGAATCAATATCACCATTACACACTGAATGGGAAACCACTGGGTAAATCTGACAGGGAGAAGGACTTGGGGATCCTAGTTAATGATAAACTTACCTGGAGCAGCCAGTGCCAGGCAGCAGCTGCCAAGGCAAACAGGATCATGGGGTGCATTAAAAGAGGTCTGGATACACATGATGAGAGCATTATACTGCCTCTGTACAAATCCCTAGTTAGACCGCACATGGAGTACTGTGTCCAGTTTTGGGCACCGGTGCTCAGGAAGGATATAATGGAACTAGAGAGAGTACAAAGGAGGGCAACAAAATTAATAAAGGGGATGGGAGAACTACAATACCCAGATAGATTAGCGAAATTAGGATTATTTAGTCTAGAAAAAAGACGACTGAGGGGCGATCTAATAACCATGTATAAGTATATAAGGGGAAAATACAAATATCTCGCTGAGGATCTGTTTATACCAAGGAAGGTGACGGGCACAAGGGGGCATTCTTTGCGTCTGGAGGAGAGAAGGTTTTTCCACCAACATAGAAGAGGATTCTTTACTGTTAGGGCAGTGAGAATCTGGAATTGCTTGCCTGAGGAGGTGGTGATGGCGAACTCAGTCGAGGGGTTCAAGAGAGGCCTGGATGTCTTCCTGGAGCAGAACAATATTGTATCATACAATTAGGTTCTGTAGAAGGACGTAGATCTGGGGATTTATTATGATGGAATATAGGCTGAACTGGATGGACAAATGTCTTTTTTCGGCCTTACTAACTATGTTACTATGTTACTATGATTCACAAGATCAGAGTCACCGGTGGCTCCTTGAAATCTCTGCCCCCAGACAATGAGCAGTAAGGCTACGTTCACACTAGCGTTCGGCTAGTGTGCGTCGCGCTAGCGTCGGGCGACGCAGCGGCGACGCACGCGTCATGCGCCTTTATGTTTAACATGGGGGACGCATGCGTTTTTGCTTGTTGCGTTTTCCGACACGTGCGTCTTTTTTGACGCTAGCGTCGGACCAAGAAAACGCAACAAGTTGCATTTTTCTTGCGTCCGATTTTCGTCAAAAAACGACGCACGCGTCGAAAAACGCAGCGTTTTTGCGTGCGTTTGCACGCGTTTTTCGGTGCGTTGTGCGTCGCGTCGCCGGCGCACAACGCTAGTGTGAACGTAGCCTAAGCTGGATGTATGCTATCAATCTTCACCGATGCACTGTGCTTCACCAGGGGCCAGCGGATGCATCCAGCCACAAGAGTTGCTCATCCGGTGGTCATGCCTGGCTGAGCACACCGTCTCCACAGCCTCCACGGGCATGCGCATTGTACCGATGGTGTCAGGCAGAGATCCGGCAGTGACGCTGCGCTTGTAAATCATGGTCCTGATACCCACTGTGGGTGTGATTACATGATTAGTGGGATGACTACTCTGGGGAAATCTATGCCCCCATAACAGGTCAACCACTAATTAGAATGTGGCAAGCTACATTATAAAACATGACTATACAAAGTTCTGTAAAGACAGCAATAAACACATAATGGAGGTTTGGGGGCTGGAGAAGTCGGCAGGTTCCCTGAAATATAATACACTCATACATTTGTGTGGCACATGTGTGATAGAACTTCTAAAATTAACATGGAAGGGGATTAGTAGGTACTGTACGCTGAAGATGTAATTTAGCCCCAATCTAATTTTTTATTTCTTTCTATAGCTACATGTTACTCACAATAGTAAGAAAACCACATCTAGTAAGTGAGATGCAGAGGATTGATGAGGCCTAAAAAGTGTAGATGATAGGTTTTCTAAAATACTGGAGAAGAGATTGCTAGATTGAGATCAAGGCCCTTAATATAGTATAATTCCTTCACGTTTTATTTATGGTCCTATATCGTATCGAAGACAGGAGGCATCCGAGAAAGCTGAAATAATTCTGTGCTACGTTAGTGTGTCAAGGACTGGCCTAGAAGAGGATTATTCCTACTAATGAAGGGGTATTCAATCTTCGGTTCTGGGCCCTTTCCAATACTGTACAGTAAAACTCTAAGGAATATAAGAGGACCTCCAGAGAATAGTCGCTGCCTGCTCCATTGGGATAATATACTACTGTTTCAGTGTTAATGACAAGAGCAACCTGTCTAACTGCCTAATACTACAGAACACGGAACTAAAAATAGGCAAAAAGAAAGCAAGTCCGCAGAGAGCACTAGTGCATAAAGCGGTTACAAATGTTCACCTTCCAGACTTCTAGCATAAGAAATGGGGTGGTGAAATAGCAAGATGTCCACATTTATAAAACTTGGGGTCATCTAGTGAAACACTTTTTTTTTCATTGAATTTGCTTATATAGCGCCATTAATTTCACAGCCCTTTACACACATCACTGCCCCCATTAGAGCTCACAATCTAGATTCCCTATAAGTATGTCTTTGAAGTGTGGGAGGAAACCCACAAGAATACGGGGAGAACATACAAACTCCTTAACCCTGCTGTTGTCTTCGGTCAAAAACGACCGACCTTGAACTTCAATATTCTTTAAAATATTCAAGATGAGGCTCTGAAACCCGTGGCCGACCGACCCATCCTCATTTAAGTCAATCAACCACAAGTTTCAGAACCGCATCTTTAACACCCCAAAAAAATGCCAAAGTTCAAAATCGGTCTCCCCAGACCGAAGACAACAGCAGGTTAATTAAAGAGGTTGTCCTTGGTGGGATGTGAACCCAGGACCCCAGCACTGCAAGGCTGCAGTACTAACCACTGAGATAAACCTACAGTAAAAGCCAAGTGTCAAACGCTACCTTAAAGACTCCATGTGTCTAAGGTGACCTCAGAAAGGGCTAAAAGCAGCCATGACCAGTCACATACATTATACAGAAATCTAATCAACTGTTACCATTAAGATGCTGGCTGTGGGCAGCATTCTTCAGAGCAAGAAGAACAGAGCAGATTGACATATACACTACCGTAACAAAGTTTAGGGTCACTTAGAAATTTCCTTATTTTTTAAAATAAAAGCACAGTTTTTTCCAACGAAGCTAACATTAAATGATTCAGAAATACACTCTATACATTGTTAATGTGGCAAATGACGATTCTAGCTGTAAACGTCTGGTTTGTAATGCAATATCTTCATAGGTGTATAGAGGCCCATTTCTAACAACCATCACACCCCAGTCCAGCAGAAACAGAGGCTGGCCTGCTCAATTGCAGATAGATATAAATTTTCTCTGAAAAGGTCCAGCGTTTCAGAGGACATATAGTATGAAGATCCCACCAGGGACTGGACCATAGAAGACTACTCGGGCGTCAACCACGGTTGACTCCTCCCAGCTCCATTGTAGTTAATTAACAGGTCTCTCACTAACTACATAAATGAGGGAGAACTGTCAATCACCTGGAGCGGCGTTGGGGAGGTTGCGGAGCTGAACTAGTCTCTTTTCCTATGATCCCCAGCTGGATCTGCAAACTAACCTTTCTCTGAAATGATGGAGCATTTAACAGAAAAATATTGCTGGCTGCAATTGTGCAGTCAGGCTGCCCATTACTAGGACAACCCCTTCATCTAAATGTTTGTCCCCGATAAAATAAAAAAAACCTATACTCCTCCTCCCATGCTGGCGCCGCTCCTACGGTTTCAGCACTCATGTGCCCCAGGCACTCGTGCGGTTGTTGCGACATGTGACCCCGATGCCAAATCGGCACCAGCATGCCCTCCGTCTGACAAATCAAACATTAGAAGGAAGTCTGGGCTGCAGCTCCGCTCTCACTTCCTCTTCATGTTCAATTTGACAAGCCGCGGGGACAGAGACTTTAGCGCTGAGTGAACGCCGGGGGTCACGTGTCACAACAGCAGAACAGGAACCCAGATACGGCGAGTGCCGACACTCCGGGAACGGCGCCAATACGGCCAAGTGTGGGATATGAGAAGAAGTTGCCCAAGTAGTGAATTTCTTTAAAGGTTTGGGCATCATGAATCAGCTGACAGGCTCCCTATAATATGTTTCATACCACGATGAAGCATACCTTAAAGAAATTGGCCACTACATTTTTTGATGGTTTATCTTTAGGATAGGCCATGAATATTTAGATCAATGGGGGTGCGACAGTTAGCCACACTGCCTATCAGCTGTTGCCGGTGGCACTCGGAAGCTCTTGGATGCTGCCGGAACACAGCACAAGTCTATAGTGGTCCTGACTGTATAATTCAGATCCACCCCCTATTCTTTTGAATAGGGGGTGGATCTACAGTACCCGGCCAATTAATTATAAAAATGCCGCAGCTGTTGTGATCCAGCAGAATCTGAACTTTGGGCCGCCACCGGCAACAGCTGTCACACCGCCCACCAATCAAATATTGATTGCCTATCCCAAGTATAAGCAAAAGCCATTAAAAAGGTCAAGCACAATTTCTGTATTGGTATGCTCATTTTGTATGCTTTCTGCGGAATCCAATGAGGGGTCTCACAATTAATATATTTTTTGAAGAAGTGTGCAAGCAGTGACAGCTGTCAGTCACGGTTTAGGATCATGCACTGGACTCCTAAACTCAGAATGAACATCGGTCAAATAAATGATGTGCAAGTTATTCTTAATCTTCATAGAAAATTATGTGTATAAGCCTGTTCAACTTCTCATGCCTTAGAACAGTGTTCCCCAAGTCCAGTCCTCAAGAGCCACCAACAGGTCATGTTTTCAGGATTTCCTTAGTATTGCACAGTTGATAATTGCATCACCTGGACAGGCAAGCATTCAATGACCTGTGCGATGCTAAGGAAATCCTGAAAACATGACCTGTTGGTGGCTCTTGAGGACCGGACTTGGGGAACACTGCCTTAGAACATGCAAGCCGCACCATTGGTGTTACAAGATCACATTTGGGCCGGAGTCACACTTGCGAGTGCAATGCGAGAAACTCACGCATGTCTCTCGCATCAATACCCGCCACAGCCGCCGGGACTCGGGAACGGAGTGTTCAGCTGCATAGAAATACATGCAGCCGCACACTACGGGTCCTGAGTGCCAGCGGCAGTGCCAGGTATTGAGGCGAGAGACTTGCTTGAGTTTCTCGCATTATATTTGCAAGTGTGACCCCAGCCTTAAGATCAAGCTCACCCACCCCTTTAAAATTGTTTTCAGAAGTAAGTTCAAGCATCAGAATATTATATATATTAGTGTTCAATGCAAAAAGTGTTAATAATGCACAAAAAATGGTGGCCCGCTAAGAGGATCGTTCACACTATAATGCCCTTTACGAGTAAATTTACAACCCCAAGATGAATGTCACTCTGTTTATAAGTATGAAAACCTTTGAAGATTTCCAGTCTCAGCTTCAATTAACGATCTATAAAACTTATGAGAACAACAAAGACAAGGTTATGTGAATTCTGTCTATGTTTTCGCTTTTTTGGTAGCAGAATTATTTTCAAGTCAAAAACACAAAATCACAGCTGATCCGTCAAATAAACTGTCTTAAGAGGCTATAAAACCTTCTAAAAACGTGTCCTGCATTTAGAATTGTGGCGGTTGATGAAAAATGCTTGTATATTCACAGCTCGCGCTCTTCTACGTGTCTGCTGCAAATGAAGCTCGACTGTGACCCACTTAACACAAGGAAGCAGTCAGGTATCCAAAAACTACATTAAAAGTGTGAACACAGACATATTAAAATATTTACAGTTTTTACCAGTTTCTGGCACTACGGTAAGAAGAGTACAGAAATATATACAATAATAATGGATGACGTAATAAAGTCTTAAAGGCTTACCGTGATTTATGGGACACATACTGGACAGAACATATCGAAAGCAGAGGTGTCTTAGCATCTGAGACAAACAAATATGGAACGCACGTATGCCCACTTATGTGTCACTATTACTCTGGGCAAATAGCAGAAAGTAGATATACTCATACCGGATACTAGCTTCAGAATCTGAGAAATGAAGAATCGATTTTCAATATACTTACATTTATAGTGGTTGCCACATTCTTGTCATAGTATTTCTTTCGTTCGTATTTATCCCTGATAAAGAACTCCACTGATCTGGTGAATTCATTAAGGAAAACCAACGACTGGTTGTAAAGTGATAGTAAAAGGAGCCCATACACATTAGATGAATGTCAGCAGAACCTGCATATTGCCAGCGGCACAGGCCGACCATGTAATGTCCATCGAGGTGTGCTAGACTTTTCCCAAGGACAGATTTCTGGAGACACATGGCTCAGACATATGGAGTTCAATATGTCCAACCGTTTAAAAAAAAACAAAAAAACAAAAAAAATGACGCTCACTCAATAGGTATCTAAGGTATATGGTCATCTTGTGTATAAAAAAGGGGGGAGAAAATTAAAACCTCTGCCAATCCCTTTACATTGTAATTCTTTACATAAACATCGCCGAAACGCGCGCAGGGGAAGTGGCACCACCATCTGGGTTTAGGCAAGGCAACTTTTCACTATCATTTAAGGTTTTTTCAATCCTTTTTCTGGCAGCATTTGAGTCTTTTTGCACTATCTAATCCTGAAACCTTCATAGTCGTGTCATATGACTGTAATTATGTATTGCCATTGATATGGATTACCAATTGTTTCAGGATGCATATATTTGTCTATGTCACAGACATTTAGTATAACATCGCCATTCCTTGCCATATGGTTGTACTTGTACCTGCCTTGCTTGTTTTCCCAGGGTGGTGCCACTGAGATCTATTTTGTCTCCTTTCAGGCCCTCATGGCTACTTTTTTAATAATTTTTGTTTTGCTTTGTTGCGATTATTAATACATTTTCTACTTTGTTCAATATACGTTTTTTGTTTGTGTGTTCCTATGATGTGTTAATGTATAGTGTGTATCTATATGTGCATGTAGCAGAACTGTGTATGTCTATACGTGTATATAGCAGAGCTGTGTATGTCTATACGTGTATATAGCAGAGCTGTATATGTCTAGGTGTATATAGCAGATCTGTGTATATTTACGTGTATATAGCAGAGCTGTGTATGTCTACGTGTATATAGCAGAGCTGTGTATGTCTGTGTATATAGCAGAGATGTGTACCGTACAGACCAAAAGTTTGGACACACCTCATTTAAAGATTTTTCGGTATTTTCATGACTATGAAAATTGTACATTCACACTGAAGGCATCAAAACTATGAATTAACACGTGGAATTATGTACTTAAAGTTTGAAACAATTGAAATTATGTCTTATATTCTAGGCTCTTCAAAGTAGCCACCTTTTGCTTTGATGACCACTTTGCAAACTCTTGTCATTCTCTTGATGAGCTTCAAGAGGTAGTCACCGGGAATGGTTTTCACTTCACATGTGTGCCCCGTCAGGTTTAATAAGTGGGATCTCTTGCCTTATAAATGGGGTTGGGACCATCAGTTGTGTTGAGCAGAAGCCTGGTGGATACACAGCTGATAGTCCTACTGAATAGACTGTTAGAATTTGTATTATGGCAAGAAAAAAGCAGCTAAGTAAAGAAAAACGAGTGGCCATCATTACTTTAAGAAATGAAGGTCAGTCAGTCTGAAAAATTGGGAAAACTTTGAAAGTGTCCCCAAGTGCAGTGGCAAAAAACCATCAAGTGCTACAAAGAACCTGGCTCACAAGAGGACCGCCCAGGAAAGGAAGACCAAGAGTCACCTCTGCTTCTGAGGATAAGTTTATCCGAGTCACCAGCCTCAGAAATCGCAGGTTAACAGCAGCTCAGATTGGAGACCAGGTCAATGCCACACAGTTCTAGCAGCAGACATCTCTACAACAACTGTTAAGAGGAGACTTTGTGCAGCAGGCCTTCATGGTAAAATAGCTGCTAGGAAACTACTGCTAAGGACAGGCAACAAGCAGAAGAGACTTCTTTGGGCTAAAGAACACAAGGAATGGACATTAGAACAATGGAAATCTGTGCTTTGGTCTGATGAGTCCAAATTTGAGATTTTTGGTTCCAACACCACCGTGTCTTTGTGCGACGCAGAAAAGGTGAACAGATGGACTCTACATGCCTGGTTCCCACCGTGAAGCATGGAGGAGGAGGTGTGATGGTGTGGGGGTGCTTTGCTGGTGACACTGTTGGGGATTTATTCAAAATTGAAGGCATACTGAACCAGCATGACTACCACAGCATCTTGCAGCGGCATGGTATTCCATCCGGTTTGCGTTTAGTTGGACCATCGTTTATTTTTCAACAGGACAATGACCCCAAACACACCTCCAGGCTGTGTAAGGGCTATTTGACCAAGAAGGAGTGTGATGGGGTGCTACGCCAGATGACCTGGCCTCCACAGTCACCAGACCTGAACCCAATCGAGATGGTTTGGGGTGAGCTGGACCGCAGAGTGAAGGCAAAAGTGCCAACAAGTGCTAAGCATCCCTGGGAACTCCTTCAAGATTGTTAGAAGACCATTCCCGGAGACTACCTATTGAAGCTCATCAAGAGAATGCCAAGAGTGTGCAAAGCAGTCATCAAAGCAATAGTCATGAAAATACAGAAAAATCTTTAAATGAGAAGGCGTGTCCAAACATTTGGTCTGTACTGTATGCCTATGTGTATATAGCAGAGCTGTGTATGTCTATGCAGCAGAGCTGTATATGTCTATGTGTATATAGCAGAGCTATGTATGTCTATATGTGTGTATAGCAGAGCTGTGTATACCCCTCCACTTTACAAGGCCAGGGAAGTCTTAATATGAAAAAAATGGTTTTCCAATTTTCCGCTGTCTAAACCTGGGGTGTGTCTTGTAGTCCAAAAAATACGGTATACAAGTCTGCTCAGCTCTTCCTGCTCTATAACATGCTGCTGGCAAATTGGTCTGCATTTAAAAGCTGCCATCACACTAGCAGTATTTGGTCAGTATTTTACATCAGTATTTGCAAGCCAAAACCAGGAGTGGATGATAAATGCAGAAGTGGTGCATATGTTTCTATTATACTTTTCCTCTAATTGTTCCACTCCTGGTTTTGGCTTACAAATACTGATGTAAAATACTGACCAAATACTGCTAGTGTGACGGCAGCCTAATGGTGAGAGGATCCCTTTAAAGGAGATGAGACAACCCCATTAAACACGGAACATTGGCAACTTGACATATGCTTTGTACTATTTCAAATAAATGGCACCTCTATGGAATAGGGACAATTTAATTATTTATGGACAAGGTAGAAAATAAGGGGCAATTCTGGCTTAACAAAGACCCGGGACAAAAATCATATCACACCTTCTTTAACACAAAGCCACAATATTATAGGGAAAAAATGGTGGCTATATAGTGGCTTGCAGTGGTGCGCTTTTTGACAGGAGTTAGATGAGGCAGTTATAGCATCATATTACACCACTCTGCTAACGCTATAGCGGAAGCTGCCATCCCTCCCTACTCTCCTTACTTGTACTTTCTATGTAACTAAACAGACAACATATGTCGGATTCTGTTTGGACCACTATTAAGAAAATTTGGGGCCACCTTTACCTAATGGATAAGGTAGAGCAATTTGGACCCTACAGACATCAATTTTGATCATTCTCCCTTTCCCCCCCAAAAAATGACTATCCAAACAAGCACAACTGCTCAATGAAACTTTGTGTGGCCAAATAGTTCAGTGCACCTTCCAATCATTGCTTCCATC
This sequence comes from Ranitomeya imitator, assembly GCF_032444005.1. Classification (NCBI taxonomy): domain Eukaryota; kingdom Metazoa; phylum Chordata; class Amphibia; order Anura; family Dendrobatidae; genus Ranitomeya; species Ranitomeya imitator. The sequence goes on from NC_091286.1 coordinate 366,407,115, forward strand.
TACTGGCACCCTACCATGCAGGGGCTCCTATGCGCCAGAGCTATCAATCAAGGAAAAGGGGGGCAAAATTAAAAAACAAGTGGGAACCTGCACTGAACTGCTCGGCCACGCCAAGGGTGCACAATGCATCTGTGCTTGGTGTGAATCCTCATTTGTGCCTAAATACTCCAAACATAACCAGTGCAATCTTACAGCTGCACAGAATGGCCCATGTAAAATGCTTGTGCTGCATAAATATACTGTATACATGTAAAGCAAATCCCATAAAAAATATTTGTTCTAACTTGCTGTATCCACATTACAAGAAGAGAACAGCGCAAGCATACAAATAGAAAGGAAACTCAGAGCGCATCTTGTTACTGATTATAGCACAGTAGATCAAGGTTTTGTGATATGTTTTCTTAGGGCAGCGGCATCTGATTATGGAAGTCACTGAATTTAGGCATTATCAGATTTTTTTCCTTTGCATTAAGTTTAATCACAAAAACTCAATTGCATTGTGAAACTTTCATGATTCAGGGCAAAAGAAAAAAAAAAAAACTATACTTGATCTACAAGAATATTAAATAGGACAAAATATCCCCTAGCTAGAGCAAAAGCATCAGAGACTGCTTTGAAAAAAATAAAAAAACAAAACATTTTGATCCCATGGAAAAGCAGAAAACTGATGCAACAAATCAAATATAGTGATTTGGTGAGAAAAAAAAATAGAACTAAAATAAAATGTCTATTCACAAAGTTATATAATGTTCTTCACCGAGGCTTAAAACACAGCCTGTAAGTTTCTATCCCCTACCACTAATTAAGGGAATATACAGCTTTTATACTATTGTTTTATAGAACATATGCAACAATACAAAGTATTTACAGTACATATCATACACTACAGTGTTTTCCATTATGTTTAGGACTGTAGGTGAGCAAACTTCCTCTAATCCTAAGAAATGTCCTTAAAAACTCATTTTGTTTTAATTTCAATAGAAGAGAAAGAAAAAGAAAATAAAGAACAAGAGAAACTACAGAATGAATGCAAAGCATCCATCAAGTCCTCTTAGTACCTCTGGGAACTCGTTCAAGACTGTTAAAAAACCATTCCAGGTGACTACCGGTGAAGTTGCTTGGGAGAATGAAAAAGGCGTGTAAAACTGTGAGCAATATAAGAGTAGTTTGATAAATCCAAGGCTGTAGGGATCATACAAATTTTTTCAGTCCGATCCAAGCTGAGAAAAAAAATCATAGATGAACACAATCATTGATCATCATTAGTTAGAGTGCAATATGATTTTTTTTATTGGATTGCACTAGTCCGTTTTAAAACACTCATGATAAAAATTACATACTGCCATTTTTAGGTGAGAAAATTTGCAAAATCGTTAGTGTATCTAGTGCGTGCGTGGGTACATGCGTCCAGGTGGCTAGAATCTTTATTAATACATTTTTAATGTTATGCCTTCTTTTTATGACACGGTCTGCGAATTTGCTTTTGAATTTTGTCATTGCTTTCACCAATAGAGGTACTATATAGTAGCATGAGGCGTTGTCTACAACCCACAGAAGTTTCTCAGGTAATGCAGCTCATCCAGGATGGCACATCAATGCGAGCTGCTACTCAGTACTGAGCAAAGGGTCTGAATACTTATGACTAGGGTTGAGCGAAACGGGTCGGCCATTTTCAGAAGTCGCCGACTTTTGGCAAAGTCGGGTTTCATGAAACCCGACCCCTGTGTGGGGTCGGCCATGAAGTCGGCGATCTTCTGAACTGGAATCGGAATTCCGATACCGATTCCCAATATGTTTAAGATATCGGGAATTGGTATCGGAATTCAGATTTAAGTGTAAAATAAAGAATAAAAATAAAAAATATTGCTATACTCACCCTCGGACGCGCCCTGGTTGTAACCGGGAGCCTTCCTTCCTAAGAATCAGCGCTTGAAGGATCTTTCGATGACGTCGTGGCTTGTGATTGGTCGCGTGACGCCCATGTGACCGCTCACGCGACCAATCACAAGCCGCGACGTCATCGAAAGGTCCTTCAAGAGCTGATTCTTAGGAAGGAAGGCTGCGGGTTACAACCAGGGCGCGTCTGAGGGGGAGTATATTCCTAATAGGTATATACTCACCCTCGGACGCGCCCTGGTTGTAACCCGCAACCTTCCTTCCTAAGAATCAGCGCTTGAAGGACCTTTCGATGACGTCACGGCTTCTGATTGGTCGCGTGACGCCCATGTGACCGCTCACGCGACCAATCACAAGCCGCAACGTCATCAAAAGGTCCTTCAAGCGCTGATTCTTAGGAAGGAAGGCTCCCGGTTACAACCAGGGCGCGTCCGAGGGTGAGTATAGCAATATTTTTTATTTTTATTCTTTATTTTACACATTAATATGGATCGCAGGGCCTGAAGGAGAGTTTCCTCTCCTTCAGACCCTGGGAACGATTAGAAACCCAATGCACTGCATTGGGTTTCGTGTTTCGGCCGACCCCGACTTTTCTATAGGATCGGCCGATTTCACTCGACCCGACTTTTGAAGAAGTCGGGTTTCGTGAAATCCGACCCGATCTTATAAAAACAAAAGTCTCTCAACCCTACTTATGACCATGTGATATTTCAGTTTTTCTTTTTTAATAAATTTGCAAAAATTACAACATTTCTGCTTTGTTTTTTTTCAGTCAAGATGGGGTGCAGAGTGTACATTAATGAGGGAAAAAAATTATTTTTTTAATTTACCAAATGATTGCAAGGAAAGAGTGAAAAATGTAAAGGGGTCTAAATACTTTCCGTACCAACTGTATTTGCTACAGGAAGAAGAAAAGAGTATAGCATAGTTAGCAGCGCAGTATGTGAGCGCATGCCATAGGCTATGACATGCAATGGACTTCTGTAGCCCCCACCCTGAATGTGACCTGTTCATCGCTTCTACAGTCCCTATTCCCTACTGAACATGTGTTTTGACAGAACTAATGTTTTTAGTCCTGCCAATAAAGCTAGCTTCTTTGAAATTGAAAAGAAAAAAAAAAAAGATCTTTCTCTCCATATCTATATACATAAACACACAAGATTTTCTGAAAAATTGCAGATGAGTTCGAGATATGCCATAGGTAAAATCTATTACAACCTCAGGAGATAAAGCCCTTTTCACCGTATTGCTGCTCCCTCAGGATCCAACCTTAGAAGCCACATATGACCTCAATTACAGTAACAATCACGGACTAGAATTTTAAATTCTTGCCAGTAATCCCTAATGCATTCTTAATAAACATCCAATTACTGTGCCTCGAGCGACATGCAATTGCTTATATTCTAATAAAGTAACCTTGACAATCTACTATATAATTGTCTAAGGGTCACTTCCGTCTGTCCCGGATATTCATTGGTCGCGGCCTCTGTCTGTCATGGAATCCAAATCGCTGACTGGTCAAGCCAGCTACCTGTCATGGCTGCCGATTAGTCCCTCCCTACTCCCCTGCAGTCAGTGCCCGGCGCCCGCTCCATACTCCCCGCAGTCACCGCTCACACAGGGTTAATGCCAGCGGTAACAGACCGCGTTATGCCGCGGGTAACTCACTCAGTTACCGCCGCTATTAACCCTGTGTGACCAAGTTTTTACTATTGATGCTGCCTATGCAGCGTCAATAGTAAAATGATCTAATGTTAAAAATAATTAAAAAAATAAAAAAGATTATATACTCCCTTTCTGCCGCCTTTCCCGCTCCTGGCGACGCTCCATGCAAGCGGCAGGTTCCGGTGGCAAGGATGGTATGCGACAAGGACCTGCCATGAGGTCACGGTCATGTGACCGCGACATCACAGGTCCTGCGCGAGAAGGACCTGCCATGACGTCACGGTCATGTGACCGCGACATCATCACGGGTCCTGCGCTATTAACCCTGGGACCAGAAGCTGCCGAGTGCACCGCACGCAGGTGACATGACTACAATGGCTCCCTCGGAAGGTGAGTATATGTTTATTTTTTAACCTGTGACATACGTGGCTGGGCAACACAGTATACTACGTGGCTGGGCAACACAGTATACTACGTGGCTGGGCAACACAGTATACTACGTGGCTGGGCAACACAGTATACTACGTGGCTGGGCAATACAGTATACTACGTGGTTGGGCAATAAACTACATGACTGGGCAATATACTACATGACTGGGCAACACTACGTGGCTGGACAATACACTACGTGGCTGGGCAATACACTACGTGGCTGGGCAATACAGTATACTACGTGGCTGGGCAATATACTACGTGGTTGGGCAATATACTACATGGCTCTGTGCTGTATACTACGTGGCTGGGCAATATACTACGTCACTGGGCAATAAACTACGTGGCTGGGCAATATACTACGTGGCTGGGCAATATACTACGTATACTATATATACAGTACAGACCAAAAGTTTGGACACACCTCATTTAAAGATTTTTCTGTATTTTCATGACTATGAAAATTGTACATTCACACTGAAGGCATCAAAACTATGAATTAACATATGTGTGTGTATATATATATATATATATATATATATATATATATATATATATATATATATATATATATTGTATGTATATATGTATATATGTATATATATATATATATATATATATATATATATATATATATATACACATATACACACACACACACACTGTATATATATATATATATATATTATACACACAGTGCCTACAAGTAGTATTCAACCCCCTGCAGATTTAGCAGGTTTAATAAGATGCAAATAAGTTAGAGCCTTCAAACTTCAAACAAGAGCAGGATTTATTAACAGATGCATAAATCTTACAAACCAAAAAGTTTTGTTGCTCAGTTAAATTTTTATAAATTTTAAACATATAAGTGTGGGTCAATTATTATTCAACCCCCTAGGTTTAATATTTTGTGGAATAACCTTTGTTTGCAATTACAGCTAATAATCGTCTTTTATAAGACCTGATCAGGCCGGCACAGGTCTCTGGAGTTATCTTGGCCCACTCCTCCATGCAGATCTTCTCCAAGTTATCTAGGTTCTTTGGGTGTCTCATGTGGACTTTAATCTTGAGCTCCTTCCACAAGTTTTCAATTGGGTTAAGGTCAGGAGACTGACTAGGCCACTGCAACACCTTGATTTTTTGCCTCTTGAATCAGGCCTTGGTTTTCTTGGCTGTGTGCTTTGGGTCGTTGTCTTGTTGGAAGATGAAATGACGAGCCATCTTAAGATCCTTGATGGAGGAGCGGAGGTTCTTGGCCAAAATCTCCAGGTAGGCCGTGCTATCCATCTTCCCATGGATGCGGACCAGATGGCCAGGCCCCTTGGCTGAGAAACAGCCCCACAGCATGATGCTGCCACCACCATGCTTGACTGTAGGGATGGTATTCTTGGGGTGGTATGCAGTGCCATCCAGTCTCCAAACGTCACGTGTGTGGTTGGCACCAAAGATCTCGATCTTGGTCTCATCAGACCAGAGAACCTTGAACCAGTCAGTCTCAGAGTCCTCCAAGTGATCATGAGCAAACTGTAGACAAGCCTTGACATGACGCTTTGAAAGTAAAGGTACCTTGCGGGCTCGTCTGGAACGGAGACCATTGCCGTGGAGTACGTTACTTATGGTATTGACTGAAACCAATGTCCCCACTGCCATGAGATCTTCCCGGAGCTCCTTCCTTGTTGTCCTTGGGTTAGCCTTGACTCTTCGGACAAGCCTGGCCTCGGCACGGGAGGAAACTTTCAAAGGCTGTCCAGGCCGTGGAAGGCTAACAGTAGTTCCATAAGCCTTCCACTTCCGGATGATGCTCCCAACAGGTAGGCCCAACTCCTTGAAAAGGGTTTTGTACCCCTTGCCAGCCTTGCGACCCTCCACGATCTTGTCTCTGATGGCCTTGGAATGCTCCTTTATCTTTCCCATGTTGATCATGTATGAGTGCTGTTCACAAGTTTGGGGAGGGTCTTAAATAGTCAGAAAAGGCTGGAAAAAGATAATTAATCCAAACATGTGAAGCTCATTGTTCTTTGTGCCTGAACTACTTCTTAATACTTTAGGGGAACCAAACAGAATTCTGGTGGGTTGAGGGGTTGAATAATAAATGACCCTCTGAAAAGACTTTTCACAATTTAAAAAAAAAATCAGACGCGGGATTTCTACGTCCTTTATGACATCATCGTCGCTGTGCCCGTTGCTGGCCTCGACCAATCAGAGAGCCGGGATTTCCAGGACAGACAGACAGACAGACGGAAAAACCCTTAGGCAATTATATACAGTGGGGCAAAAAAGTATTTAGTCAGTCAGCAATAGTGCAAGTTCCACCACTTAAAAAGATGAGAGGCGTCTGTAATTTACATCATAGGTAGACCTCAACTATGGGAGACAAACTGAGAAAAAAAAATCCAGAAAATCACATTGTCTGTTTTTTTATCATTTTTTTTGCATATTATGGTGGAAAATAAGTATTTGGTCAGAAACAAACAATCAAGATTTCTGGCTCTCACAGACCTGTAACTTCTTCTTTAAGAGTCTCCTCTTTCCTCCACTCATTACCTGTAGTAATGGCACCTGTTTAAACTTGTTATCAGTATAAAAAGACACCTGTGCACACCCTCAAACAGTCTGACTCCAAACTCCACTATGGTGAAGACCAAAGAGCTGTCAAAGGACACCAGAAACAAAATTGTAGCCCTGCACCAGGCTGGGAAGACTGAATCTGCAATAGCCAACCAGCTTGGAGTGAAGAAATCAACAGTGGGAGCAATAATTAGAAAATGGAAGACATACAAGACCACTGATAATCTCCCTCGATCTGGGGCTCCACGCAAAATCCCACCCCGTGGGGTCAGAATGATCACAAGAACGGTGAGCAAAAATCCCAGAACCACGCGGGGGGACCTAGTGAATGAACTGCAGAGAGCTGGGACCAATGTAACAAGGCCTACCATAAGTAACACACTATGCCACCATGGACTCAGATCCTGCAGTGCCAGACGTGTCCCACTGCTTAAGCCAGTACATGTCCGGGCCCGTCTGAAGTTTGCTAGAGAGCATTTGGATGATCCAGAGGAGTTTTGGGAGAATGTCCTATGGTCTGATGAAACCAAACTGGAACTGTTTGGTAGAAACACAACTTGTCGTGTTTGGAGGAAAAAGAATACTGAGTTGCATCCATCAAACACCATACCTACTGTAAAGCATGGTGGTGGAAACATCATGTTTTGGGGCTGTTTCTCTGCAAAGGGGCCAGGACGACTGATCCGGGTACATGAAAGAATGAATGGGGCCATGTATCGTGAGATTTTGAGTGCAAACCTCCTTCCATCAGCAAGGGCATTGAAGATGAAAAGTGGCTGGGTCTTTCAACATGACAATGATCCAAAGCACACCGCCAGGGCAACAAAGGAGTGGCTTCGTAAGAAGCATTTCAAGGTCCTGGAGTGGCCTAGCCAGTCTCCAGATCTCAACCCTATAGAAAACCTTTGGAGGGAGTTGAAAGTCCGTGTTGCCAAGCGAAAAGCCAAAAACATCACTGCTCTAGAGGAGATCTGCATGGAGGAATGGGCCAACATACCAACAACAGTGTGTGGCAACCTTGTGAAGACTTACAGAAAACGTTTGACCTCTGTCATTGCCAACAAAGGATATATTACAAAGTATTGAGATGAAATTTTGTTTCTGACCAAATACTTATTTTCCACCATAATATGCAAATAAAATGTTAAAAAAACAGACAGTGATTTTCTGGATTTTTTTTTCTTAGTTTGTCTCCCATAGTTGAGGTCTACCTATGATGTAAATTACAGACGCCTCATCTTTTTAAGTGGTGGAACTTGCACTATTGCTGACTGACTAAATACTTTTTTGCCCCACTGTATATACTAGTTTGTGGCCCGATTCTAACGCATCGGGTATTCTAGAATATGCATGTCCCCGTAGTCTATGGACAATGATGATTCCAGAATTCGCGGCAGACTGTGCCCGTCACTGATTGGTCGAGGCAACCTTTATGACATCATCGTCGCCATGGCAACCATTATGACATCATCGTCGCTGTGCCCGTTGCTGATTGGTCGAGGCCTGGCGGCCTCGACCAATCAGACGCGGGATTTCTACGTCCTTTATGACATCATCGTCGCTGTGCCCGTCGCTGATTGGTCGAGGCCGCCAGGCCTCGACCAATCAGAGAGCCGGGATTTCCAGGACAGACAGACAGACGGTAAAACCCTTAGACAATTATATATATAGATATATATATATATAGATATATATATATATATATATATATATATATACACACACACACACACATACATATATACACATACACACACACATATATATAGATTCAAGATTCAAAGAAGCTTTATTGGCAGGACCAAATACATATCAGTTTTACCAAAGCAAATGTATAAAGGCAATAGGGATAGGGACTGGGGATGTTGGGTAGGAGCTGTAGGGAAGGTGGATGGGGGCAGATCCATTGTGGGGGCTATAGTCCATGGCATAGGGGAGGTGGATGGGGCAGATCCATTGTGGGGGCTATAGTCCATGGCATAGGGGAGGTGGATGGGGCAGGTCCAGGTTGGGGGCTATAGTCCATGGTATCATAGTTCTCTTTCTCGCAGTCTATGACATTCGCCCACATACCGTGCTGCTATCTCCACTGCTCTCTCTTCTTCTCCCAGCAGGATATAGGTTTTCTCTTCCTCCTTCATGGTGATAAAGTCCGGGAAGAGATGTGAGAGTCTCCTGAAGTGAGTGTCCCTCACTGCTTAGTATTTGGAGCAGTGTAGCAGGAAGTGGGTTTCGTCCTCTATGGCCTCCTGATCACAGTGTTGGCACAGTCTTTCCTCCCGGGGCTTGTAGCTCTGCCTGTGTCGGCCACATTCGATGGCCAGACTGTGGGCACTGAGTCTATATCGGCTCAGGATCTTGCGATCTCTGGGGTCCGGGAGTTTCTCCAGATATGGGGCCAGTTTGTAGTCTCTCTGTAGGCTCCGGTACATGGTCAGTTTCTGTGAGCTGACATCATTCTTCCAGTCATTGACATACCTCTCCTGGCCTTCGTCTGCCATCTTCCTAATTCCGGCTTTTGTCAGGTTGTTGTGATTGGTGTTCTGGTCCGTTTGGGTTTGGCTGGGCTGTTCCGAGGGTTCTGGTTTTTCTGTTTCACCTACATGTATCAGGGCTTTATGGTGATGGGAGCTTGGATTGCTCCTATGCAGGTGAGCTCAGAATGACCGCGCCCTCTTTAGAACTGTTAGGTGTAGAGGGAATCTGCCCAGCTCGGCCCAACAAGCACTGTTGGAGGTGCTCCGATGGACCTGGAGAAGGTGCTTGCAGAATTCCAGGTGCCCGACATCAGGTTGAATTTAAAGAAGTTTAACACTTATATACAGAAAAATGTATAAAGAGATAAATAACAAAAAATTTAGAAAATTAAGTGTGCATATATTTTGTTTATCAAATATGTCCTCCACATTGAACTCCAATCTACCAGGCCAAGGGACATCCATCATTTGCTGGGAGTGGAGATATATCTAAATATCTAATATACAAACATAACATTCATTAAAATTAGAGCATACTTTTTCATTCCGCATACTCCAAATATATAACAGGAGTGAATATATATCCGATTCGAAGTTACACATCCCCCTAGGATTATTGCATGTAGGGATGAATTTTAAAATCTACATTTAAGCCTTTCGGCTTTAGTGTATCCAACTCGTAAATCCATCGGAGTTCCAATTTTTTTAAAAGGCACGTTCTATCCCCCCCCTCTCCTTTGGGCAGGGACCCTGTCTATTATTCTAAATTTAAGATCTTTTTCCGTATGTTTAAATTCTGTAAAGTGTTTCGAGACTGGAAGATCTAGTCGTTTTTTCCTTATCGAGTGCCGATGATTATTCATGCGAGTTTTAAACTCGCACGTTGTTTCCCCAATATACCACAATTTGCAAGGGCATTCTAACAAATATATGACAATCAGATTTACATGTTAGATATTCTCGGATTCTATATTGTTTATTTGTTACAGGGTGTTCAAAAGTAGACCCCTTCATCATGTATGTGCAATTCACACACGATAGGCATGGAAAGCAACCTTTTTGTTTAGTACCTGTTATTGTGGTTTGGCCAGAATTTTTTAGAGGACTAATATCCGATTTTACCACCTGATCTCTGATATTTTTGCTTCGGCGGTATGAAAAGAGTGGGGGTTCCCCAAATTCCTTAATATTTGGTAGGCATTTACACAACATACCCCAATGTTTTCTAATCACCTCCGCTGTGGGTCCACTCTCCTCAGCATACGTCATTACACATGGTATTCTCCTCATTGTTTTCTTTTCTGTGTTTTTCTTGAGTAACTCCATTCTATTCTTTTTAAGGGTCCTATTCTTCACCCTATTTAATAGTTCCTTCGGGTATCCTCTCTCCATGAATTTTTTTACCAAATTATCTACAACTCCCTCTACCTCTTTTTCTTCTTTCCCTATCCTGCGTATCCTCAGCATTTGGCTGAGGGGTATTGACCTCACCATACTGCGGGGATGTTGGCTGTCAAATGTTAGAAGATTGTTTTTGTCTGTTTGTTTGACAAATAGGGTTGTTGTCAATTCTCCCTTCCCCTGTCTTACCAAAACATCCAGGAATTGTATACTGGATCTTGACGAGATTAATGTGAATTTGATGGTTTCGTCTATCTCATTCAGGTATTCATGAAAAACCTCTAATTCTTTCTCTGTCCCTGTCCACAGGAGGAAGATGTCGTCTATGTATCGCCACCACACCAGCACATGCCGGAAGTGGTGGGACACACAGACGAGATCCTCCTCCAGGACACTCATTACTAAATTGGCATAAGCGGGGGCCATACTGGCCCCCATTGCTGTTCCACGTTGTTGTGAATAGAATGTGTCACCGAAAAGGAAGTAGCTCCGCTTCAAAATTATTTCCAATAATTTTAATAGAAATCCTTTGCCTTCCATAGATACTTCAATTGTATTCAACTTTTTTTCAACCGCTCTAAGTCCAGAATCATGTTCAATTGATGTATAAAGTGAGATGACATCAAATGATGCCAAGATCACCTCCCCCTCAAGTTTTATGGCTTCCAATTTATTTAAAAAAATCGGTTGTATCTTGGATAGAAGACTTACTATTTTTGGCAACTGGGTTCAGGATTTTGTCTAGGAATGTTCCCATCCTACTAAACACTGAGTCCACCCCTGACACTATGGGTCGTCCAGGGGGGTCTATCAAGGATTTGTGGATTTTTGGGGTCGTATATAGAACTGGTGCCTTTGGGAAATTTATACTCAGGTAATCCATAAATTCTTGATCTATTATCTTCTTATTTACTGCTTCCTGCAAACATTTTTTGATCTCCCCCATAATGTTAAATTTGGGGTCACTTTCCAATTTTTGATAAACTTTTTCATCCTTTAGTTGACTATCGATCTCTGCAATGTACTTATGCCTGTCCATGATGACGACAGCACCCCCCTTATCCGCGGGTTTAATGATGACTTGACGGAGAGGCAATTTTTCTTAAGACACCATCTACACTTGAACTCAAACGCAAGTATGAAAGTGATATCAAACGTATGATTAATCTACAATTGCATATGATGACCTTGGGCCAATACTATAAGGAAGGTAAAATTCCTAGGGGCTTGAGGTCGTGCGTGTGTGTGTGTGTGTGTGTGTGTGTATATGTACGTACGTACATATATACGTATATATATATATATATATATATATATATATATATATATATATATATATATATATATATATATATATATATATATATATATATATATATATACATACACACACACACAAACATACACATATATATATATATATACACTAGCTGAAGAGCCCGGCGTCGCCTGGGCGTAGTAAATATCTGTGGTTAGTTATGGCACCTCACTTTTCTTATTTTCCCATCACGCCTCTCATTTTTCCCCCCTCACATATCTCATTTTCCCCTTTAATAATAATAATAATAATAATAATAATATTATACCTCACTTTTCTTATTTCCCCCTCACTCCTCTCATTCCCCCCCTAAGACTTGTCATTTCTACCTCACATCTGTCATTTTCTGATCACTCCACTATTTTCCCTCACTCCTCTCATTTTGCACTCACACCTTTTCATTTTCATCTCACACCCCTCATTTTCACCTCACACCTCATTTTCCCCTCAGTTTATACATGTTTGTCATCTCCCTTATATATAGTATACACCTGTATGTCATCTCCCATGTAAATAGTATATACCTGCTGTATGTCATCTCCTCCTGTATATTGTATATACCTATGTGTCATCTCTTCCTGTATGTAGTATGTACCTGTATGTCATCTCCCCTGTATATAGTATATACCTGCTGTATGTCATCTCCTCCTCTATATACCTATGTGTCATATCCTCTTTTATATAGTATATACCTGTATGTCATCTCCTCCTGTATATAGTATATACCTGTAAGTCATCTCATGTATATAGTATATACCTGTGTGTCATCTGCTCCTGTATATAGTATATACATGTGTGTCATCTCCTCCTGTATATAGTATACAGTATAATGAATCGATCTATGTCATTTGCATCTAAGTACTTTATTACCTGTCATCAGAGGAGCACAGCATCTCTGCGAGTCCTCGGCATTGACAAACTCAAACTATCAGCAAGAAGGGAAGATTTCAAGAGACACCTAATGACCCATGAAGCATACTGGATGTTTTGCCATCCTGCAGGTCTGAATGCACGGAGAGAGATTATGTTCCACTACTGAATTGCAACTACTATATGTAGTGTGGTTTTCTTGCGACTTCTTTTGTTCATTTTTTTGTAAGTTATTTAAAGTTATTCTTTGGTTTTTTTTTTTTAACTAGATGAGTTGCTCCCTTTATCTTGTGATTGATAGAGTAATTTTCATTGGTGGCAGCTGGTATTTAACCTTCCTGCCATATGTATGCAGTAGCTTTGAGAAAGAACATACCATTGTTCGAAACGCGTTGCTTGCTACTCACCGCTACATTTAGCCCAACTTGGGTCTCTCCCTAAGGTGGCTAGCATGTGTGTATCGCTTGCTCACCGAGCCCCACTCCATACAGCCAACCAATAGCAGCCCTGTGCTGATGAGGGCCTAAAGCCCAAAACACGTGTCCACAGGTAGGAATTGGTTGGCTGTGTAAATTTAGAAACTAATCCGCAGCATTGCACGCTTGGCGGTTCCAAGCGCTGTGGATTAGACAGGGGTGGAAAGAGATGATTTGCATAGCTCCGCCTACTGCAAAGGATTCTGGGTAAACCTGCTATTATTTGCATTATGCTGCGTGCAAGTACTTTCCGTTTCAGGGAAGCATCCACTATGTATTTCCTTTAAGTAGAGGGCTTTTCGGTCTCTTTCGTCCCGCTACATTTAGCCCAACTTGGGTCTCTCCCTAAGGTGGCTAGCATGTGTGTATCGCTTGCTCACCGAGCCCCACTCCATACAGCCAACCAATTCCAGCCCTGTGCTGATGAAGGCCTAAAGCCCGAAACACGTGTCCACAGGTAGGAATTGGTTGGCTGTGTAAATTTAGAAACTAATCCGCAGCATTGCACGCTTGGCGGTTCCAAGCGCTGTGGATTAGACAGGGGTGGAAAGAAATGATTTGCATAGCTCCGCCTACTGCAAAGGATTCTGGGTAAACCTGCTATTCTTTAAATTATGCTGCGTGCAAGTACTTTCCGTTTCAGGAAAGCATCCACTATGTATTTCCTTTAAGTAGAGGGCTTTTCGGTCTCTTTCGTCCCGCTACATTTAGCCCAACTTGGGTCTCTCCCTAAGGTGGCTAGCATGTGTGTATTACTCACTGCTATGTAATTTATTGGACTGGACTTTGCATGTTATTATTAATAAATTTTAAAGTTTTTAGAAGCTGGATTTTTTTTTTTTTTGCTGGATTACTTTGCTCACGTCATGACTACACGATATCCGTGCTTCCCCACAACACATGCCGACAGGTGAGCTGGTATATTTTTTCTTTTTTCTGCTATATGGTGTAAAGATGCCAGTTGAAGAACGGCTGCAATATCGTCCGTGAAGTTAATTCTGGAAAGTGTCGGCCGGTTGCACCTGGGAAAACCCTGGCTGTTGCACCAGCATCTAAAAGTGTTCATAGCCTGGGAAAACAATCAGATCCATTCTTTCATTTTCTTATCAAGGGTGGAAAATGACGCAGGAAATCTCCATGGCTGTTTTGGTCTCTATACACGTTATTATAATAATCTTTATTTTTATATAGCACTAAAATATCTCGCAGCGCTTTACAGTTTGCACACATTATCATCACGGTCCCCGATGGGGCTCACAATCTAAATTCCCTATCAGTATGTCTTTGGAATGTGGGAGGAAACCGGAAAACCCGGAGGAAACCCACGTAAACACGGGAAGTCCAGACTCCTTGCAGATGTCCTCGGTGGGATTTGAACCCAGGACCCCAGCGCTACAAGGCTGCAGTGCTAACCACTGAGCCACCGTGCTGCCCCATTGCCTGCACTCCCTCGTATAATGGAGGACCATTATTGAGAAATGTGCCTCTTTTGGGGGGAGCGCCGTCGATCGCGGCCGAGTGTCAGTTGCTTATCGCAGCTGACATCCGGCACTATGTGCCAGGAGCGGTCACGGACCGCCCCCGGCACATTAACCCCCGGCACACCGCGATCAAAGATGATCGCGATGTGCCGGCGGTGCAGGGAAGCACCGCGCAGGGAGGGGTTGCTGCGAGGGTCTTACCTCCTTCCCTCCCTGCTCCAGGCCCGAATCCAAGATGGCCGCGGATCCGGGTCCTGCAGGGAGGGAGGTGGCTTCACAGAGCCTGCTCAGAGCAGGCACTTTGAAGGCTGCAGCGCTGCATGTCAGATCAGTGATCTGACAGAGTGCTATGCAAACTGTCAGATCACTGATCTGTGATGTCCCCTCATGGGACAAAGTAAAAAAGTTAAAAAAACAATTTCCAAATGTGTAAAAGAAAAATAAAAAAAATATTCCTAAATAATGAAAAAAAAAAATAAATATTATTCCCATAAATGCATTTCTTCATCTAAATAAAAAAAAAAAAAAAAAACAATAAAAGTGCACATATTTAGTATCGCCGCGTCCGTAACGACCCGACCTATAAAACTGGCCCACTAGTTAACCCCTTCAGTAAACACCGTAAGAAAAAAAAAAAACGAGGCAAAAAACAACGCTTTATTATCATACCGCTGAACAAAAAGTGGAATAACACACGATCAAAAAGACAGATATAAATAACCATGGTACCGCTGAAAACGTCATCTTGTCCCGCAAAAAATGAACCGCCATACAGCATCATCAGCCAAAAAATAAAAAAGTTATAGTCCTGAGAATAAAGCGATGCAAAAATAATTATTTTTTCTGTAAAATAGTTTTTATCGTATAAAAGCGCCAAAACATAAAAAAATGATATAAATGAGGTGTCGCTGTAATCGTACTGACCCGAAGAATAAAACTGCTTTCTCAATTTTACCAAACGCGGAACGGTATAAACGCTTCCCCCAAAAGAAATTCATGAATAGCTGGTTTTTGGTCATTCTTCCTCACAAAAATCGGAATAAAAAGCGATCAAAAAATGTCACGTGCCCGAAAATGTTACCAATAAAAACGTCAACTCGTCCCGCAAAAAACAAGACCTCACATGACTCTGTGGACCAAAATATGGAAAAATTATAGCTCTCAAAATGTGGTATTGCAAAAAATATTTTTTGCAATAAAAAGGGTCTTTCAGTGTGTGACGGCTGCCAATCATAAAAATCCGCTAAAAAACTCGCTATAAAAGTAAATCAAACCCCCCTTCATCACCCCCTTAGTTAGGGAAAAATAAAAAAAAATGTATTTATTTCCATTTTCCCCATTAGGGCTAGGGTTAGGGCTAGGGTTAGGGCTAGGATTAAGGCTAGGATTAAGGCTAGGGTTAGGGTTAGGGCTAGGGTTAGGGCTACAGTTAGGGTTGGGGCTACAGTTAGGGTTAGGGTTTAGATTACATTTACAGTTGGGAATAGGGTTGGGATTAGGGTTAGGGGTGTGTCAGGGTTAGAGGTGTGGTTAGGGTTACCGTTGGAATTAGGGTTAGGGGTGTGTTTGGATTAGGGTTTCAGTTATAATTGGGGGGTTTCCACTGTTTAGGCACATCAGGGGCTCTCCAAACACGACATGGCGTCCGATCTCAATTCCAGCCAATTCTGCGTTGAAAAAGTAAAACAGTGCTCCTTCCCTTTTGAGCTCTCCCATGTGCTCAAACAGGGGTTTACCCCAACATATGGGGTATCAGCGTACTCAGGACAAATAGGAAAACAACTTTTGGGGTCCAATTTCTCCTGTTACCCTTGGGAAAATACAAAACTGGGGGCTAAAAAATAATTTTTGTGGGAAAACAAAAAGATTTTTTATTTTCACGGCTCTGCGTTATAAACTGTAGTGAAACACTTGGGGGTTCAAAGTTCTCACAACACATCTAGATAAGTTCATTGAGGGGTCTAGTTTCCAATATGGGGTCACTTGTGGGGGGTTTCTACTGTTTAGGTACATTAGGGGCTCTGCAAACGCAATGTGACGCCTGCAGACCAATCCATCTAAGTCTGCATTCCAAATGATGCTCCTTCCCTTCCGAGCCCTCACATGCGCCCAAACGGTGGTTCCCCCCCACATATCGGGTATCAGCGTACTCAGGACAAAATGGACAACAACATTTAGGGTCCAATTTCTCCTGCTACCCTTGGAAAAATACAAAACTGGGGGCTAAAATATAATTTTTGTGGAAAAAAATATTTTTTATTTGCACGGCTCTGCGTTATAAACTGTAGTGAAATACTTGGGGGTTCAAAGCTGTCACAACACATCTAGATGAGTTCCTTAGGGGGTCTACTTTCCAAAATGGTGTCACTTGTGGGGGGTTTCTACTGTTTAGGTACATCAGTGGCTCTCCAAACGCAACATGGTGTCCCATCTCAATTCCTGTCAATTTTGCATTGAAAAGTCAAATTGCCCTCCTTCGCTTCCAAGCTCTGTCATGCACCCAAACAGTGGTTTACCCCCACATATGGGGTATCGGTTTACTCAGGACAAATTGTACAACAACTTTTGGGGTCCATTTTCTCCTGTTACCCATGGTAAAATAAAACAAATTGGAGCTGAAGTAAATTTTTTGTGAAAAAAAGTTAAATGTTCATTTTTATTTAAACATTCCAAAAATTCCTATGAAACACCTGAAGGGTTAATAAACTTCTTGAATGTGGTCTTGAGCACATTGAGGGGTGTAGTTTTTAGAATGGTGTCACACTTGGGTATTTTCTATCATATAGACCCCTCAAAATGACTTCAAATGAGATGTGGTCCCTAAAAAAAAAATGGTGTTGTAAAAATGAGAAATTGCTGGTCAACTTTTAACCCTTATAACTCCCTAACAAAAAAAAAAATTTGGTTCCAAAATTATGCTGATGTAAAGTAGACATGTGAGAAATGTTACTTATTAAGTATTTTGTGTGACATATCTCTGTGATTTAATTGCATAAAAATTCAAAGTTTGAAAATTGCAAAATTTTCAAAATTTTCGCCAAATTTCCGTTTTTTTCACAAATAAATGCAGGTACTATCAAATAAATTTTACCACTATCATGAAGTACAATATGTCACGAGAAAACAATGTCAGAATCACCAGGATCCGTTGAAGCGTTCCAGAGTTATAGCTTCATAAAGGGACAGTGGTCAGAATTGTAAAAATTGGCCTGGTCATTGACGTGCAAACCACCCTTGGGGGTAAAGGGGTTAATATTTATAACAATGTAGCAGTGATAAAGTAAGCCTTTATCTCAAGCGGGAGTTAACTAACCTGAATACAAAGTATAAGGGAGGGCGAGAAAAGTCATCCTTCCCATTTTCACCCCAACAATGAAATTAGCATTAGGCCTATGGGGAAGGTTAGGTGGCACACAGCGCTCACATTTTAATTCGAGCTGGAGCACTGATTAAATATGCATTTTGTCTTCCACTGAACATAACGAGTGTGCAGACAATTAAATTACCATTTAGCCCCATAGAAGAGTAAATCAGAGTGAAGTAAATCTCACATTTGCAGGCACATTCCATTGACAACAGAGCAACTTTGAAAAGATCAAACAACCTCAAAGGAGCAGAACTGTTGATTAGGTCTGCTGCACAATAGATCTCCGGAAACTAAAGTAATTAAAATTTTGCGATAAGACCTGAAATCCTAATAATGGAGAGCTTAATGTAAAACTATCATTTGTCATTTAATGGTATGTACGGACTATAATTAACTGCATCCCACAAGAGATATTATTCTATTCCATCCCAACATATGAAATTACTTTCATTTTAGTGAGACTATCAAGTGCTGGAGAGGTAAATTACTCCAGGAGCGCTCAGGGCCCCTGAACAGTAACATCTTCACTATTCCGATTATGCCATCTAGGGTGGGGTGGGTTCTGGTTATCAAGCATGGCAGCTCGGGTATATAAATGGCAATTGTGATGAGCAATCAACCCTGTAATAACACAAACTCTTCAGAATGTGACCTTTCTATGGCAGGATCACACTCCTCTGCAAGAGCCCAAATCATCCACCTTTGTAAATTACAAATGAAGTAATCACAAGGTCCCGACCCACAACTGAACACAAAGGGAAAGTACATGATTAAAGCTTAGTCACAACACAAGACGAGCGGCAAGGAAACCTAGACTCAAAGGGCAGGCTACTTTATATCAGCTCGTATGTCCTCACTACGCAAATATAATAAATGACAACGTGAGAGAGTTCAAACCTGTCACTTGTGAACTTCTCCCAACGCTGAGGTGCCATTCCAAAGTTCTTAGAATAGCGGACATTCAGAACAGAAACGCTTTATTGGCTTTCTGGCTGGGATAGCACGCGTGTGGGTTTGTGTGTGCAACAGATTTTAAGTGCAACAGTTTAAAGTGCTTGGCAGTTGGAAAATGGCAGTTGGACAGGGCAGGAGACAGGTAAGGCTACTTTCACACTAGTGTCGGCACGGGGCCGTCGCCATGCGTCGGCCCGACGTACCGACGCAAACTGTGAAAAAAAAACAAAAAAAACCGGGGGCGTTGTAAAACTGCATCCGCTGCCCCATTGAAAGGTCCGGGGAGGAGGGGGCGGAGTTCTGGCCACGTATGCGCGATCGGAAATGGCGGACTCAACGCACAAAAAGTTACATGTAACGTTTTGTGCCAACTGTCCGCCAAAACACGACGCATCCGTCGCAAGACGGATGCGACGTGTGGCAATACGTCACAATGCGTCGCTAATGGAAGTCTATGGAGAAAAAACGCATCCTGCGGGCACAACGATTCTAACAGTTTTGTTTTTCAGGACAGACTGAAGTTTTTACCCACTACCCCGACAACTTCTCGATTGCTCTACAGCTCTGGCAAAAATTAAGAGACCACCACATCAAACCCCTGCCATGGGCAGCCCAATCTCCAGACCTGAACCCCATTGAAAACCTCTGGAATGTAATCAAGAGGATGATGGATAGTCACAAGCCATCAAACAAAGAAGAACTGCTTACATTTTTGCCCCAGAAGCAGTGTAAAAGACTGGTGGAAAGTATGCCAAGACGCATGAAAGCTGTGATTAAAAATCATGGTTATTCCACTAAATATTGATTTCTGAACTTTTCCTGAGTTAAAACATTGTTATTGTTGTTTCTAAATGATTATGAACTTGTTTTCTTTGCATTATTTGAGGTCTGAAAGCACAGCTTTTGGTTTGTTTCTGTAATTTTGACAATTTCTCCTTTTCATAAAAAAAAGCCGGATTACTTACCGGTAATGCCCTTTTAATGAGCCACGACAGCACCCACTATGAGAGAGGGACCCGCCCATAGGAACAGGAAACCTACAGAGACAAAAAGGGCGGCCCCCCTCTCCTCCTCAGTTGTTTTTCAGAGTACAATAGGAACCGCCATTGTCCAATTAGCATATACGCTCATTATTGCATAAATAATTTAATTTATATTCACCCGTGGTATGTATATATATATATATATATATATATATATATATATATATATATATATATATATATATATATATATATATATATATATATATATATATACACACACACACACACACTAGATTGTGGCCCGATTCTAACGCATCGGGTATTCTAGAATATGCATGTCCCCGTAGTATATGGACAATGATGATTCCAGAATTCGCGGCAGACTGTGCCCGTCGCTGATTGGTCGAGGCAACCTTTATGACATCATCGTCGCCATGGCAACCATTATGACATCATCGTCGCTGTGCCCGTTGCTGATTGGTCGAGGCCTGGCGGCCTCGACCGATCAGACGCAGGATGTCTACGTCCTTTATGACATCATTGTCGTGGTGCCCGTTGCTGATTGGTCGAGGCCTGGCAGCCTCGACCAATCAGACGCGGGATTTCTACGTCGATGCTGTGCCGGTCTCTGATTGGTCGAGGCCTGATGGCCTCGACCAATCAGAGAGCCGGGATTTCCAGGACAGACAGACAGACAGACAGACAGACGGAAAAACCCTTAGACAATTATATATATAGATATCTAGAGTGGGAAGTGACAGGGTGCTGTCGTGGCTCATTAAAAGGGCATTACCGGTAAGTAATCCGGCTTTTTACCCTTCGCCACGACAGCACCCACTATGAGAGACTTTCAGAGAACCTTCACCTGGGTGGGATTACCGTACTAAGGACGGCTCTCCCGAATGCCAAGTCAGATGTGGAAGACAGATCAAGTCTATAATGTCTATAGAAAGTAGAAGGAGACGACCAGGTTGCGGCCTTACATATGAGTTCGATGGAGATGTCTTTATTCTCCGCCCATGAGGATGACACAGCCCGAGCTGAATGTGCTTTCACTCCCTCTGGAGGATCTTTGCCTTTTGACGAGTATGCAAGATGGATAGCCTCCCTGATCCAACGAGACAAGGTAGCTTTCGTGACACCATAGCCTTTTCGGTGACCCTGAAAAGATACAAACAGAGCCCTACTCTGTCTGCAGGACTGGGTTCTCTCTATGTAGCTTAGGACTGCTCTTTTTACATCCAACATATGTAGCCTCTCTTCCTCTGGATTTAGTGGATCATCAAAAAAGGAAGGTAGGAAAATTTCCTGAGATCTATGATATTTTGTCGCTACTTTAGGGAGATATGATGGATCTGGTTTGAGAACCACCCTGTCCTGATATGTCATTAGGAATGGAGGGTCTATGGAGAGGGCTTGTATGTCTCCTACTCGTCTGGCTGACGTTAAGGCTATCAGTAAAGCTACCTTGTATGTAACATTTTTTAGAGGGATGGAATCTAAAGGCTCAAAGGGAGGACCCGTTAAGGCGTCTAGAACAAGATTCAAATCCCAAGGTGGTAGACGTGGGACATGATCTGGAGTAGATCGTTCACATGCTCTAATAAATCTAGCTATCCATCTATCACCCGCTATGTTAGCACTGTAGAGGGCTCCTAAAGCAGACACCTGAACTCTTAAGGTATTAACTGATAGACCGAGCTCATGACCCTTTTGTAGGAACTCTAGAATAGCTTTAATAGGAACCTTACTAGAGAAGGGCTTTGTATAGAAGGTAAGGAATTTTTTCCATACTCTGCTATATATTAGGGTTGTAGACCTCTTTCTACTTAGCAGCAGCATGTTAAGTTGTTGAGAAAATCCCTTTAGGGTTAGTATCTGCCTTTCAAGTTCCACGCCGTTAGGCGAAGATTTTTGACTTGCTGGTGATAGAATGGACCCTGAGATAGTAGGTCTGGGGTCATTGGCAGAACCCAGGGATCGCAAACTGACATCGCTCGAAGACATGAGAACCAGGGCCTCTTTGGCCAAAATGGTGCTATCAATATCACCCTCGCTTTCTCTTCCCTTATCTTTTTGATGACCAAAGGAATCAGCATCATTGGAGGAAACGCATAAGCCAGATCGTACTCCCACGAATGTTGGAGTGAGTCTATCATGTCTGGATGGTCTGTTGGATTTAAGGAGGCAAACATCGGTACCGGTCTGTTGTTTTTGGTTGCAAATAAATCTATTTGCGGCAGGCCCCATATGTCCACTATGTTCTTGAATATCCGAGGATTGAGAGTCCACTCTCCTTGACGGAGTGTGTGGCGACTTAGGAAGTCGGCTTTTACATTTTCTACTCCTCTGATGTGGAGAGCTGTTAGTGATAAGAAATTGTTTTCTGCCAAGTTGAAGATGTTTGCCGCTGAACACATTAGACTTCCTGATCGCGTTCCTCCTTGATGATTTAAATACGCGACAACCATCGTATTGTCCAATAGGACTCTGATATGAGATCCTCGGAGCTGGGGAAGAAACAAATTCAAAGCATAATAAACTGCTCTTAATTCTTTCCAATTAGAGGACTGCTGTATTTCATTAGAATTCCAGCGGCCTTGAGCTATATCTTGATTCAGATGGGCCCCCCAACCTTCTGGACCTGCGTCAGTAGTGACTAATTTTGAGGGTTTTATTGACCATGAGACTCCCCTGGAGAAATGTGTTCTATCTAGCCACCAAAGGAGAGAACTAAGTACGTCTTTAGACAGGGTCATCTTTGTATTTAAATGATCATGGCAATACGACTGAACCTGCAGAACTTGATGTTGTAAGGTTCTAGTATGGTATTGGGCCCATTGAACCGCAGGAATACAGGAGGACAGAGAACCCAAGAGAGACATAGCGTCTCTGAGGGACATCCGAGGGTTAGACCTCGCCATAGCCACCTTAGAAATTATAATCGATTTTTTGTCTTCTGGCAAGAGACATCTTTGACTTACAGAGTCCAAGATTAGACCTAGGAAGGACTTAAGAGTCTCTGGCTGTAGTCTGGACTTTTTGAAGTTCACAATCCAACCTAAATCCTGTAATGATGAAATGGCATTAGTCAGATGTTCTTTACATTGTGAAGCTGAGTTACCAATTATCAGGAAGTCATCTAGATAAGGGACAATTAACGTATCTTGATGACGCAGATAAGCCATCACCTCGAGCATAACTTTTGTGAAAATCCGAGGAGCCATGGAGAGGCCGAACGGCATGGCTGTGAACTGGAAGTGGCGGATTCGGCCCTGTAGCTGTACTGCTACTCTGAGATACTGTTGGTGTTCTGCACAGATGGGAAGATGGTAGTACGCATCTTTCAAATCTAGACCCGCCATAAAGCACCTAGGGAACAAAAGTTTAATAGCTGATCTTATCGATTCCATTTTAAAAGGTATGATCACGGAGATAGGAGTTTAATCTTTTTAGATTTATTATAGTACGGAAAGTACCATATGGTTTCTGAATCAGAAACAAAGAAGAATAGAATCCTTTTCTCTCCTGATTTTTTGGTACCTCTATGAGAACATTCTTAGCCAAAAGGCTCAGAATTTCTATTTGAAGCGCTTTACGTTGTTCCGGCGCTTTTAATGATGTAACTACAAAAGTATTTGATGGTAATTTGGAGAACTCTAATTTTAGTCCCCTTTTGATTATGTTAAGGATCCATGGGTTTGAAGATATTTGCTCCCACTGTTGATGGAAATATTTCAGTCTTCCCCCCACTGGGATACTACTGATGGTATCTACCACGTCTAGAGGTCTCGGGGTTACTGAATAAGGCACCTTTCGGTTTTGCTTCCTTCGGATCCCAACGGTCTCTCTGCTGTTCATACGGCCTCCTTCTGTTGAACGGCCGTCTCCTAAACGCTCTCCTATAAGAAGGAAGAAACTGTTTAGGGAATCCCTTCCTTCTTTCTCCTGCTTTATTAAGGAGTTTGTCAAGAACCTTTCCAAACAGGAACTCACCCTGGCATGGGCTTTACATAATCTGGACTTAGATTGTGTATCGCCCTTCCATCCCTTCAACCAGAGGGCTCGACGAGCTGCATTGACGAGTCCTGCAGACGTTGCTGCCAATCTTAGAGAATCTGCTGAAGCGTCAGCCAAAAATGCCGCCGCACTTTTAATTAAAGGGACTGCTTGCAAGATTTTGTCCCTTGCGACTTTTCCTTTTATCTGCTGTTCAAGCTGGTCTACCCATACCAGTAATGACCTTGCAGTGCACGTGCCAGCAGGCTTAAAGGCTCCTGTGTTTGTCTCCCAGGATCTTTTCAGGAGTGCTTCAGTCTTACGATCCAAAGGATCTAGTAAGATCCCTGCATCCTCCACCGGAAGAGATGACGGTTTGGAGGTGGATGCCACTGCTGCATCTACTTTGGGAACCTTGGACCATACTGTTAGTTCTTCGTCACTGAAGGGGTAACGTCTCTAAAGAGGATGGGAGAAACCCTTTCCCTTGTTTATCCCACTCTTTTTTTACAAGGTCCTTGATGGCAGAAACAACTGGAAAAACTCGCCTTTTTTATGACCCAGACCTGAAAACATGATATCCTGCGCAGATTTTACAGCTCTCGTATCTGGACACCCCATAGTGTTCCTGACGGATCTTACAAGGTTATCTATACTTTAATAATAAATAATAATAATCTTTATTTTTATATAGCGCTAACATATTCCGCAGCGCTTTACATTTTGCTCATATTATCATCACTGTCCCCGATGGGGCTCACAATCTAAATTCCCTATCAGTATGTCTTTGGAATGTGGGAGGAAACCGGAGTGCCCGGAGGAAACCCACGCAAACACGGAGAGAACATACAAACTCTTTGCAGATGTTGTCCTTGGTGGGGTTTGAACCCAGGACCCCAGCGCTGCAAGGCTGCTGTGCTAACCACTGCGCCACCGTGCTGCCCGTACTTTCTACAGGAAAACATGCTCCACCTTCATCTTCAGACGAGCTGGGAGATGATCCTGAAGTATTGGAAGATCGGATGAGGCCCTCTTCGGACTCCGTACTAGAGGCAGGGGAGAGACTTTTAGTTCCATGTTTCTCTAAGGATTTTGATCCGAGAGACTGGATCTCCTGTCGTATCATGGCCCTAATATTCGTGGTTGTTACAGCCTCCTCGTCCTGCAAAGTCTGCTTTATACAGTCCTGACATAACCTCTTGGGGTACGTGTCAGGCAGGGGTTGCAAACATAGAGCACATTGTTTGTGCTTAGTTTTATTGGATTTTTTAGCCTAAGGGGAGATCAGAGAAGGAAGGGATCAGCTTATAGGTAGAGGACTATGAAACACTCACCCAGTGAAGCTAACGCCATACTGGTCTTGGAGGTGGAGATTTTGTGTGGGGAATAAGTAGATCTGAATCTCTACTTCTTGTCTTGCTTCTGTGAGTATCAGCTCCTGCCATGGAGCGATCACTCTTCTTTGCCGATTTTGCACTGCTCATGTCAGCGCTCTCATCCACCGCTGGTGGAAGCTCGTTATGTGCCGGGGACAGCATAGTGAGCGATTAGCGCTGTGCCCCGGCCTGTATTTGAAAAGCGCGGTCATTAGAACGCTGCCTGCCGCGAACCGGAAGTGTACCCATCCACTTCCGGTTCAGTGAATCAGCGCGGACTTACCAGCCCAATGCTGCCGCCGCCGCTCCTATGTGACACACGTGCAGCAGCGCCGCTGGAGAGCGGCCGATCCTCCACACTTGCCTCCTCCATAGGCCGGACTTCTGTCGCCCGGAACCTGCCGGATGGTGCCCAGACGAGGGGGAAGGATGCATGCAGTGCCTCCCCCGATGCTGCCGCTGACACCGCAGCCCCTGCTGTTCCCTCGGATACCACACAGGCGGGTGCATGGGTCAGGTAACATGGAGGTGCTCCAACCACCTCCCTCCATGTAGGTTGCAAGATTTCCGATAGGAACAGGAAACCAACTGAGGAGGAGAGGGGGGCCGCCCTTTTTGTCTCTGTAGGTTTCCTGTTCCTATGGGCGGGTCCCTCTCTCATAGTGGGTGCTGTCGTGGCGAAGGGTAAAAATACAAAATTTATTGCTTGGAAATTCGGAGACATGTCAGAAGTTTATAGAATAAATGAACAATTTACATTTTACTCAAAAATAAACCTATGCAGAGAAAAATCAGACAAACTGAACATTTTGCAGTGTTCTCATTTTTTTGCCAGAGCTGTATCTCTCTTTATAATACAACAACAGCCTAGACTCCCTTCAGATGCCCGCGCCACTCCAGCGACTTTGGCACCTGATCTCCCAGAACAGCTAAAAGTCATGAGAGCCCTGCAGCAGCTACTTCACCCTTGCGTCCTTCAGATGTAACCAAAATCTGGAGGCAGTTACAGCAGCTCCGTCTTCCTTTGGGTGTCCGATTCTTCTGAAGAAAGTGAGAGTGAAGGGGCTTGCAGGCACTGAAGAGACAATGACACCAGAGGGGAGTCTAGGTGGTTATTTTATAAGGGGGAATATAGCAATTGACAATGGGTTGTCCAAGTACTGGACAACCCCTTCTACACAATATATGGTTTTGTTAATTACCTACTCAAATATATAACACGAGGAAAGGCATCTAGAAAGGAAAATATGTCATTCAAAGGCGCTACAACTACAAAAGGCCCTGAGCGGGTCAATCATGCAAATATATACAAATGGAGCCTGTACATAAACAACTTTAAAAGGATACTGGTCGGTCTGAGGTCTTCTGAAGTTGTCAGGAAGATTAGCTTCATATAGCTGCCTGGCTTTTGTGTTTCCCATGTCTTGCATACACTGAAAGAAAATAAATGTGTCAGCACAACAAGCAGATTAGCTTAAAAATAATAAAAATTAAAAAAAAGGGGGGGGGGGGGGGGAAGGTTCAAAACGTCTACGCCACAGCTAACGAAGGGGATGATCTTTCACATCAACTGATAAATTTAATTTTCCCACTATGATACATTGTTTGAACTGGCCACACAACCAATGCAACGTCTCATTATAAAATAGTTTATAGGAGAAATCACATCCTTTCCGTGAATTAGAAAGGGTCTGTCACAGGGTCAAAAGTGACCAGTTTGGGGTCTCATTTTATTCCTATTGCTCTCCTAACTAATGTGCAGGTTTATTTACTTAAATCCCTTATACAGTTCCAGAGACGAAGGCTTTTTTACTTTTGCTATGCAGGGCTGTTGAGTTGGAGTCTATCTTGGTAGAGTCGGTGTCAAGGAAATTGAGGAGTCAGAGGTGTGGTTTTCCGACTGCACAGCCCTGTCAGGGCTGTGGAGTCAGAGTTGGAGCCTATTTTGATGGAGTCGGAGTCATGGAAATTGAGGAGTCGGAGGTTTGGCTTACGTGGCTCACGGTATAATACCGGTAATGTAGAGCAGCCTAAACACATACCCCCAGAGAATCCTGGGACCCCCGCTCCATTGTAAAGACCATAAATACAGCTCTAAATATTAAGGTCCATATCTCTGGAACCACATGGTGGATTTAGAGACACAAAATAAATAGAATGGAATACTCAGGGGAGCAGAGGGAAGAAGATCAAAAAAAAGTCACCATTTTTTACCCAAGACAGATCCTCCAAGTAGAAAGTAAGACATTTACCACTAAAAACCTTAAGTGATGAAAAGAAAAAAAAAAAAGAAAAAAAAAGAAAAAACAGATGCAATACGTTTTCCAATCTGATGGAACTTCTATTGGAAAGTCAGATACAACTATACTTAATGATCAAATATATATTTAGACATTTTCTGTTTTATTGAATTTAACACATAAAAAAGCCCTAATTGTATTTACAAGGCAATATCAGAAATAGCACAGTGTACTGTTACATGCAAAAAAACATATACAGAATTACTAGCAAAGGTGACAGATTTCTGGGGGTTAGTGTACTAATGAACCCCCCAGCACTCCCTAGGAACAGTATCACAAGTCATTTTCCCTCGCTGCATCACAAATGACGTCTCCACTTCACTTTCAACAGTAATGAGATTTCAATTACAGTGTAAAGGAGGGCGCCATGGTCTACAGAGCCAGGTAATTATGATTCAATGGCTCCCGCATGGACGTCAGACTCCTTACTTTAGAAGATCGCCCTGTTTACAAGCATACATATTGACATGCACAAATTAAAGAATTTCCATCCATAGAATGAAACGTGAGGTGTAAGAAGTCGGAGTCTGTTCAGATAAGCCTAGAAGACAACTCTTGTATTAGATGGTATAACTTTGTGAGTCAGCTTTATTAATAAATGGGGCAGAACAACCTGTGATCACAAACATGCAGACATAGTAACATAGTAACATAGTAACATAGTTAGTAAGGCCGAAAAAAGACATTTGTCCATCCAGTTCAGCCTATATTCCATCATAATAAATACCCAGACCTACGTCCTTCTACAGAACCTAATAATTGTATGATACAATATTGTTCTGCTCCAGGAAGACATCCAGGCCTCTCTTGAACCCCTCGACTGAGTTCGCCATCACCACCTCCTCAGGCAAGCAATTCCAGATTCTCACTGCCCTAACAGTAAAGAATCCTCTTCTATGTTGGTGGAAAAACCTTCTCTCCTCCAGACGCAAAGAATGCCCCCTTGTGCCCGTCACCTTCCTTGGTATAAACAGATCCTCAGCGAGATATTTGTATTGTCCCCTTATATACTTATACATGGTTATTAGATCGCCCCTCAGTCGTCTTTTTTCTAGACTAAATAATCCTAATTTCGCTAATCTATCTGGGTATTGTAGTTCTCCCATCCCCTTTATTAATTTTGTTGCCCTCCTTTGTACTCTCTCTAGTTCCATTATATCCTTCCTGAGCACCGGTGCCCAAAACTGGACACAGTACTCCATGTGCGGTCTAACTAGGGATTTGTACAGAGGCAGTATAATGCTCTCATCATGTGTATCCAGACCTCTTTTAATGCACCCCATGATCCTGTTTGCCTTGGCAGCTGCTGCCTGGCACTGGCTGCTCCAGGTAAGTTTATCATTAACTAGGATCCCCAAGTCCTTCTCTCTGTCAGATTTACCCAGTGGTTTCCCGTTCAGTGTGTAATGGTGATATTGATTCCCTCTTCCCATGTGTATAACCTTACATTTATCATTGTTAAACCTCATCTGCCACCTTTCAGCCCAAGTTTCCAACTTATCCAGATCCATCTGTAGCAGAATACTATCTTCTCTTGTATTAACTGCTTTACATAGTTTTGTATCATCTGCAAATATCGATATTTTACTGTGTAAACCTTTTACCAGATCATTAATGAATATGTTGAAGAGAACAGGTCCCAATACTGACCCCTGCGGTACCCCACTGGTCACAGCGACCCAGTTAGAGACTATACCATTTATAACCACCCTCTGCTTTCTATCACTAAGCCAGTTACTAACCCATTTACACACATGTTCCCCCAGACCAAGCATTCTCATTTTGTGTACCAACCTCTTGTGCGGCACGGTATCAAACGCTTTGGAAAAATCGAGATATACCACGTCCAATGACTCACCATGGTCCAGCCTATAGCTTACCTCTTCATAAAAACTGATTAGATTGGTTTGACAGGCGCGATTTCTCATAAACCCATGCTGATATGGAGTTAAACAGTTATTCTCATTGAGATAATCCAGAATAACATCCCTCAGAAACCCTTCAAATATTTTACCAACAATAGAGGTTAGACTTACTGGCCTATAATTTCCAGGTTCACTTTTAGAGCCCTTTTTGAATATTGGCACCACATTTGCTATGCGCCAGTCCTGCGGAACAGACCCTGTCGCTATAGAGTCACTAAAAATAAGAAATAATGGTTTATCTATTACATTACTTAGTTCTCTTAGTACTCGTGGGTGTATGCCATCCGGCCCCGGAGATTTATCTATTTTAATCTTATTTAGCCGGTTTCGCACCTCTTCTTGGGTTAGATTGGTGACCCTTAATATAGGGTTTTCATTGTTTCTTGGGATTTCACCTAGCATTTCATTTTCCACCGTGAATACCGTGGAGAAGAAGGTGTTTAATATGTTAGCTTTTTCCTCGTCATCTACAACCATTCTTTCCTCACTATTTTTTAAGGGGCCTACATTTTCAGCTTTTATTCTTTTACTATTGATATAGTTGAAGAACAGTTTGGGATTAGTTTTACTCTCCTTAGCAATGTGCTTCTCTGTTTCCTTTTTGGCAGCTTTAATTAGTTTTTTAGATAAAGTATTTTTCTCCCTATAGTTTTTTAGAGCTTCAATGGTGCCATCCTGCTTTAGTAGTGCAAATGCTTTCTTTTTACTGTTAATTGCCTGTCTTACTTCTTTGTTTAGCCACATTGGGTTTTTCCTATTTCTAGTCCTTTTATTCCCACAAGGTATAAAAAGCTTACACTGCCTATTTAGGATGTTCTTAAACATTTCCCATTTATTATCTGTATTCTTATTTCTGAGGATATTGTCCCAGTCTACCAGATTAAGGGCATCTCTAAGCTGTTCAAACTTTGCCTTCCTAAAGTTCAATGTTTTTGTGACTCCCTGACAAGTCCCCCTAGTGAAAGACAGGTGAAACTGCACAATATTGTGGTCGCTATTTCCTAAATGCCCGACCACCTGCAGATTTGTTATTCTGTCAGGTCTATTAGATAGTATTAGGTCTAAAAGTGCTGCTCCTCTGGTTGGATTCTGCACCAATTGTGAAAGATAATTTTTCTTGGTTATTAGCAGAAACCTGTTGCCTTTATGGGTTTCACAGGTTTCTGTTTCCCAGTTAATATCCGGGTAGTTAAAGTCCCCCATAACCAGGACCTCATTATGGGTTGCAGCTTCATCTATCTGCTTTAGAAGTAGACTTTCCATGCTTTCTGTTATATTTGGGGGTTTGTAACAGACCCCAATGAGAATTTTGTTACCATTTTTCCCTCCATGAATTTCGACCCATATGGACTCGACATCCTCATTTCCTTCGCTAATATCCTCCCTTAAAGTGGACTTTAGACAAGACTTTACATAGAGACAAACCCCTCCTCCTCTCCGATTTTTACGATCGTTTCTAAACAGACTGTAACCCTGTAAGTTAACTGCCCAGTCATAGCTTTCATCTAACCATGTCTCGGTTATTCCCACTATGTCAAAGTTACCTGTAGATATTTCTGCTTCTAGTTCTTCCATCTTGTTTGTCAGGCTTCTGGCGTTTGCGAGCATGCAGTTTAGAGGATTTTGTTTTGTTCCAATCTCCTCACTGTGGATTGTTTTAGAAATGTTCTTACCTCCCTTCAGAGTATGTTTTCCTGGGTCGTCTTTGTTCGAGTCTAATGTTTTTCTTCCCGTCCCCTCTTCTTCTAGTTTAACGCCCTCCTGATGAGTGTAGCGAGTCTTCTGGCGAATGTGTGTTTCCCAGGTTTGTTGAGGTGTAGTCCGTCTCTGGCGAGGAGTCCATCATACCAGTAATTCACACCGTGGTCCAGGAATCCGAATCCTTGTTGTCTGCACCATCGTCTTAGCCAGTTGTTTGCATCAAGGATCCTGTTCCATCTCCTGGTGCCATGCCCGTCTACTGGAAGGATAGAAGAAAAAACTACCTGTGCATCCAGTTCCTTTACTTTCTTCCCCAACTCTTCAAAGTCCTTGCAGATTGTCGGTAGGTCCTTCCTTGCCGTGTCATTGGTGCCAACATGTATCAGAAGAAATGGGTGGACGTCCTTGGAGCTGAAGAGCTTTGGTATCCTATCGGTCACATCCTTGATCATCGCACCTGGAAGGCAGCATACTTCTCTTGCAGTTATGTCCGGTCTGCAGATGGCTGCTTCTGTGCCTCTCAGTAGTGAGTCTCCCACCACCACCACTCTTCGTTGCTTCTTGGCTGTACTTTTTGCTGTCACTTGTTGCTGTGTGCCCTTTTCTTTTTTGCTTGCTGGTATTGCTTCATTCTTAGGTGTGCCATCTTCATCCTCTACAAAGATTTGATATCGGTTCTTCAGTTGTGTGGTTGGTGATTTCTCCATGGTCTTCTTGCTTCTTTTGGTCACATGCTTCCACTCATCTGCTTTTGGAGGTTCTCTGACACTTTTTTCACCTTCTGTGACCAGTAGAGATGCTTCTGTTCTGTCTAGAAAGTCTTCATTCTCTTTGATGAGTTTCAAAGTTGCTATTCTTTCTTCCAGACCCCGCACCTTTTCTTCTAAAAGGGCCACTAGTCTACACTTCTGACAGGTGAAATTGGATTCTTCTTCTGGTCGATCTGTGAACATGTAGCACATGCTGCAGCTCACCATGTAGGTTGTCACATCTGCCATGTTGCTCCTAGATCCTGCTGACTTGCTGTGTGTTTTCCTTCTTGTGTAATCTACTCAGCCAAGCTCTCTTGCAATAATGTCCTACAGGCAAAAATTCTCCCAGAAGGCACCTGGAATATGCAAATTAGCCTCCTGAAGCTTGAATCAGCGCCAAGAAACCACAGGGTGGTTCACGACAATGGATTTTGATACACAGATGACAAATTTTAAAAGATGTGATCCTAAGTGAGTGATGAAACCGCCCAACCTGCTTTACCAAACACAGGAGCACGTGACCAAAAACAAAGTAGGTTCCACCAAGTCATTTCATTACAGAAACCGCTTGTCCTCCTCCCCAGCTGAAAATGAAGATTTAATACCCCTTGAACTCAGCAGCAGTGAGGGTCACAGAGGTCAACTGGCATCTAAACTTCCTTTTATTACCATTCTGATTGATGAAGAATCTATTTAAAGGGAATAGGTCAAGCTGTAAAAAAATCAGACCAACAAAAAACTCAGATTTGTAGATAATGGAAAAAAAACAAAAAGGGATCTGATACTTTTACATCCCTTAAAGAGGTTCTCTAATGTGGAGAAATCCAATTCAGAAAGTATTTCCTGATGAGTCTGGAATTGCAAGGGGGCATGTCGGTGCAAAGATCCATTAGTCGTTTTCATTGCTCACTCAATTAACAGTTTTACCTTCAGCCTGCCAAGTGTTTAACAGCAAAAGGTGGAGCTGTCCAAGGAGGAAGGTGGAGCCAGGTGAGGAACAATGTAGAAGACTAATGCACTAATGGAACTTATACACCCCCAAATATGCAAATTGCCTCTTCAGAGAAAAAGAGGAATTGAACTCTATAGTGTTGGAAGTAGCGATCCTAAGGCAATCTGCATATTACATTTCCCAGAGGAGCGTTGCACGGCAAAAAAGCCTCCTTACCTTGACAAGCCAGAGCTGGTATGTCACTCTCCACAAGGAGAAACCTTACCCCTTAGAATACACCCCCAAATGCACTGCCAACAATTAGCATACACTCCGAACAAGATTTCTCAGAAATGGAGAAATGCTTTGTGGCCAAACATCACTATAGAATCACATGTATTTTCAAAACTTACAAAGTCATGCAGTCTATTGGGGGGTGGGTTTAAGGGGAACAAGTCAGCAGGATTGTGCACAGTAACCTACAGACAGTGTCTGGTGAGCGTCATTATACTGATTACAATGATACCTGGTGATGAAATCCATCTTGTAGTTGTTGTGTTATCTTTATTTTCAGTTAAGGTACCGTCACACATAGCGACGCTGCAGCGATACCGACAACGATCCGGATCGCTGCAGCGTCGCTGTTTGGTCGCTGGAGAGCTGTCACACAGACAGCTCTCCAGCGACCAACGATCCCGAGGTCCCCGGTAACCAGGGTAAACATCGGGTAACTAAGCGCAGGGCCGCGCTTAGTAACCCGATGTTTACCCTGGTTACCATCCTAAAAAGTAAAAAAACAAACGCTACATACTTACCTACAGCCGTCTGTCCTCGGCGCTCTGCTTCTCTGGTCTGGCTGTGAGCGCCGGGCAGCCAGAAAGCAGAGCGGTGACGTCACCGCTCTGCATTCCGGCTGACCGACGCTCACAGCCAGAGCAGGAGGAGTGCAGAGCACAGCGCTGGAGGACAGACGGCTGTAGGTAAGTATGTAGTGTTTGTTTTTTTACTTTTAGGATGGTAACCAGGGTAAACATCGGGTTACTAAGCGCGGCCCTGCGCTTAGTTACCCGATGTTTACCCTGGTTACCAGCGAAGACATCGCTGAATCGGTGTCACACACGCCGATTCAGCGATGTCTACGGGGAGATCCAGCGACGAAATAAAGTTCTGGACTTTCTTCCCCGACCAGCGATCTCCCAGCAGGGGCCTGATCGCTGCTGCCTGTCACACTGGACGATATCGCTAGCGAGGACGCTGCAACGTCACGGATTGCTAGCGATATCGTCTAGTGTGACAGTACCTTTAATGAGATTCTTGTGCTCCTGGTGGACTGTGTGGGGGTCTTCATGTGGTGCTCTAATGAGATATTCATCACTATGGCTTCTGACAGGTCACCGATTCCTCAGTGACCCTCTCCTGGCATGATCGCATGTATAATGTACATTAAATTGTTTCATTTATACATTGCTTCTGAAAAAACAAACCTCTCAATACGGCAGTGGCATCCATCATCAACCCAATAGGTGCAACTACGCATGCACCATTTTTTTTTTCAGAATCAATGTGCATGGCTAAATCAAACAATTTAATTCACATTATACATGCGATCATCATGCAGCACAGGCGGCGTCTGCTTGAGAATGCAATACTTTCAAGTACAGTGATTTCTCACATCATGCTGCATTGAGTGTGCCTGTGGAATACTGTACTTTTCATCAGTTTTCTTCTCAGCACTCTCCCTCTTATTTGCAATGGACAGAGCTAGTGGGTGGAACCTTTCTTCTGTGAGGTCTCCCATACAATGCACGTACACAGATAGGGGTTTCTGCTCTTATTTTTTTAAGGCAGCATAAAGAAGCAGCAGAGGCATGGAAGAAATTAGCAATTTATGCCAGGGCTGGATTCACAGCTACTGTTCAGTACTGCATTGTAAACAGTAACTGCAATGATCGGCACAACAAGAATTTATCTCTGTTGGAAGGGAAAAGCACTGCACATGGTCGACCACTGCTCCATTTATTGTCTATGGGACTGCCAAGTACTGCACTTTTTCTGACAGCCCCACAGAGAATGAATGGAGCGCCTCTGGAGTTTGACCAGCTGTGCCATTTTGAATAGGGATACAAGTTCTCTGGGCTGCCAATTGGTGCAGGACCCAGTGGAGGGACAGTAACTGATCAGCCAGGTAACACTTATCCAGATGACTTGTTTTCACTGGATAACACCATTACCTCTGTCTTGCTTTAAACTTTACATAGTTCAGCTGTTTTTCTGAGTGGTTGGCGAGTTCAGGAGGCAGAGAGCACAGATGAAGAAGAGGATCATACGAAGAGAAGTGCATTTTTTCAAAAGGTATACATCAAAGTTTCAAATATATTCTCGCATTTTTGATGTATACAAAGTTTGTTCAAACTATACAGTGTCCATGTAGGAATAATTAGCTTATACACAGATGAAGCAAGTTATCTTCTAGTACAGGTTCCCAATGGGCACTATTCTCGCACCATACAGGAGATGATTTATAAGAAGTGTCGTGTAGCTGACATTGATGTGAATGGCTAAGTTATGCAAACTGAAAACCTACTCAACAGTAATTTTTTCACATCAGGTTTAACACTTCTGAAAAATTCTCATACAAGTGAAAAAAAACTACAAAATGATTTAGATAGAAAGAGATAATTATTAGTGTAATATTTTCAGAAAGATGTTGATGGATGAATCCGTCAAGTGTGCCAAAAGCCATCAGCTGCGTAATCTATCTTGGTCGAGAAGGGGGACTCGAGAGGAAAAAGTCTACTCCGCTTAATTAGCAAGCGATGGATATAAAAACAACACACAATGTTATGCATGCAACTAAACTCCAGAGCTGCACAAACAGATATGTAGGATGTAGAGATTAAAGGGACATCGAGCTGTTATAAAAAAAAAAAAAAAAAAAAAAGTGGAGTTGACTACCCTTCCTCCCAACTATCATTTTTCTCAGATCATGACAGGGTAAAGTGGAGGATAAATCTGAAGTGTTGCGAGTAGGGTTGAGCGACTTTTACTTTTTTAGGGTCGAGTCGGGTTTCGCGAAACCCGACTATCTCAAAAGTCGAGTCAAGTGAAATCGGCCGATTATGGCGAAAAGTCGGGGATCGACCGAAACACGAAACCCAATGCAAAGTCAATGGGAAATACGGTATCTCTCTCTCTCCTCCGTCCCTGAACAGAAAAGCTGGTGTTACACATTGCAAATCGCTACAGCGCACAAGCGACAAGATGGCGATAGGCGTCCACGCCCCTAAGACCTATGTCATCACTCTGCCCACGCTCCTTCATTGGCTGAAAAAATGGCGTCAAACGCATCATGCGAAACTCGACTTTGGCGCGAAGATCGCCGACCGCATGGCCGATCCCACACTAGGATCGGGTCGGGTTTCATGAAACCCGACTTTGCCAAAAGTCGGCAACTTTTGAATTTGTCCGATCCGTTTCGCTCAAGCCTAGTTGCGAGGGCTAGCAAATTGTGTTTTGAGGAGGCTTTCCTTGTTTTATAACTGAATGAAAAATAAAGGCATTCAAAATATGTAATATTGTGCATTAAAAAATCTGGCAGCAACGTCCCTTTAACTCCTCCGTAGTACCTACACAGCTAGCAGACACTATTGTGGCACATGCAACTAAGGATTACGTCCCGACACTGGTCAGCGCCAGGATAATCATTGTGCAGAGCGTTGGCGCGCTATGTGCTTACCAAATGATAAAGGCAGCAGTCGCGCAGTCTCCTGTGTAATGCATACAGTGCATTTGTGGTGTCTCTTGTGCTATGTACAGTACAGACCAAAAGTTTGGACACACCTACTCATTTAAAGATTTTTCTGTATTTTCATGACTATGAAAATTGTACATTCACACTGAAGGCATCAAAACTATGAATTAACACATGTGGAATTATATACTTAACAATTAAGTGTGAAACAACTGAAATTATGTCTTATATTCTAGGTTCTTCGAAGTAGCCCCCTTTTGCTTTGATGACTGCTTTGCACACTCTTGGTGAGCTTCAAGAGGTAGTCACCGGGAATGGTTTTCACTTCACAGGTTCTGCCCTGTCCGGTTTAATAAGTGGGATTTCTTGCCTTATAATTGGGACCATCAGTTATGTTGTGCAGAAGTCTGGAGGCTACACAGCTGAAAGTTCTACTGAATAGACTGTTAGAATTTGTATTATGGCAAGAAAAAAGCAGCTAAGTAAAAAAAAATGAGTGGCTATCATTACTTCAAGAAATGAAGGTCAGTCAGTTCGAAAAATTGGGCAAACTTTGAAAGTGTCCCCAAGTGCAGTGGCAAAAACCATCAAGCGCTACAAAGAAACTGTCTCACATGAGGTCCGCACCAGGAAAGGAAGACAGAGCCATCTCTGATTCTGAGGATAAGTTTATCCGAGTCACCAGCCTCAGAAATCGCAGGTTAACAGCAGCTCAGATTAGAGACCAGGTCAATGCCACACAGAGTTCTAGCAGCAGACACATCTCTACAACAACTGTTAAGAGGAGACTTTGTGCAGCAGGCCTTTATGGTAAAATACCGTATTTTTCGGACTATAAGACGCACCGGACCATAAGACGCACCCCAAATTTGGGGTGAAAATTGCAGAAAAAAAGATTTTTTATAAGATGGGGGTCCGTCTTATTGTCCGAATTTACAGTATCTTACCTGAGGGCTGGCGGTGGCAGAGCAGGGTCACAGGAGGCAAGGTGTCGGCAGAAGTGGGGTGATGCTGGGATGAGGAGGTGCTGGGATGAGAAGGTGCTGGGATCAGGAGGTGCTGGGATCAGGAGGTGCTGGGATCAGGAGGTGCTGGGATCAGGAGGTGCTGGGATCAGGAGGTGCTGGGATCAGGAGATGCAGTGAGAGGTATGGCGTGAGAGGGGTCCCAGGCTTACCGTGCAGGCAATGCAGGCTTACCGTGGCGGCAGAGGTGCGGCGGCAGAGGAGGCGCAGTAAGCGGGGTCCCTTTCCCCGGTATGGTGATGCAGCAGCCCGGTAAGCAGCAGAGCCGGGTGAATCCTGTTGTTATCGGTGGGCGCGGCCATCTTCCTGAGGCTCAAGCCTCACTAGGTCGATAGCATAATAGTTAGAAATACGATTTGTTATAATATTTAGGATGTATTCAACCAGTTACTTTAGTGAACTTTATTGTCTGAACTCACTCCTTTGCGACACGGTTGTAAATTAATTGCGCTAAATGTAACAATTGTTAGTACATTGGACCCAATTTTTGTATATACTTCCTTTTTATGTTCTTTGTTTTTCGTTTTCAGCACATTGATGAAGGTCTTGTGTATAGACCGAAACGTCTTGTTTGTACGATACCTCATTAAATTTTCATTCACTGCATCTACATATTAGTGTGTGCCAAGTTTATCGTTACTAGTACCAAAAACAGTGACACCCATCAGACCGGACCACCCCTCAGGAGAGTGTTATTTTTCTTCTCTTACAGGTTGGGTTGGGGGCAGATTTACAGCATTAGAGATTTCTGTATATAAGCCCTGAAAAGTGATGGCTGTATCTCTTATTGGCCAAACCAGTTGACAGGTTCCCTTTTAACTGGATTTTTGTGGGGGAAAGAACCCTTAATCACATATGGATAGGGGATCACCAACGATCCCGAGATCTGAAATCTGAAACCCCAAGTGTGTGGCTTTGTTGCCCTGTCCTGCATGGAGCGGTAGTGCGATACATGGCATCTTCACCATTTTATGTTAATGGGGCTGCTGGAGAAAAAAGGACAGCACTCTGCTTTCTACTCCAGATTCCTAGAGTCTAGACAATAAATAGAGCAGTGGTCAAACATGAGCATGCCTCCACTATATTTCAGAAGGGGCTACAGAGCCTTAAGGTCAATCAGCAAGTTATCCCTATCCTTTGGACAGGTGATAACTGATTTTTTTTTTTAATGGATACTGGATATGCCTGAGGAGGAGGCCGGAGTAGTCTCGAAAGCTTGCAATTTGTTACCATCTTTTCAGTTAGCCATTAAAAGGTAACACTGAGGACTCTCAATTCTAAATATTTTTCTATTTTTTTGGAAAAACCATGGTTATTTCTATCATGCAGAGTTATCGTGCAGAGTGATGAAACATCACGTATGAACACAACATAAGGGTTTGTTTAAACAAGTCTATATTTGGTCCGTGTGCGCTTCTTACTGCTCAGTCCCAATATATCCAATTGATGGTCTGTGTATAAGGAAAAAAAGAAAATCCCAGCATGTTCAGTTCTAGTCCACTTTTTGCCATGGAATATAAAGGTAGGCCCATCATCACTCTGCAGTGTGGATGCAGTCATGTCCACAATTTATGAACGAAATTGGCCCTTTTTTCACTCTGGCCGTCTAAACCTTGCCCAAATTGGCATCTTGCCATCTTTAGTGGTGTAATTGCAGATTTGGATGCATGTAGTGGTCATCTTTATATTCTAGAAAGTCTGATTTCATGTGGATTGACTTAAATGGCCCTTTATTAGTCCAAGTCCTCATATGCAACGTTACTTCCTTTTGGACTTAGAAACATTTAATGTGACAGTGTCAGCTGAAACATGTTGAGAGTTCACCCATAAAAGCTAAATTCGAGCAATTCTGAAAATATTTTATTCAATATATTACTTTGACTTCTTTATATGACACATTAAAAGCATTAAGTATAATAATTCTGTCGTTGGAGATGACTCCTTTTATCCCTTACTGATAGATGTTAACGACTGAATTCTCTCTATTATAGGGCATCATACTGTGTGAGAGCAACCATTTAAGTCAGAGGTGGGAACCTTTTTTTCTGCCAAGGTCCATTTGGATATTTTTTTTTTAACATCACTCGCGGGGCATACAAAACTATCAACTTAATTGTCGAGTGATATCTGGTCAAACATTGAATTAGCTCATCCCTATTGTGATGGCTGGAACTGCTTCTCTTTGGTGACATGTGTGATTTTAGGTGGTAATGATGATGTCACTCGCAAATGTTCTTCCAAGTTTGCGTTGGTTTGGGGCACAGTCGACTCGTTGTGATCGGTTTTGTAAAGAGTCGCAGCAGCAAGTTGATCCAAACACTATACATATACTATACAGTGGCATGTAACGTTTGGGCACTCCTGGTCAAAATTACTGTTATTGGGAACAGTTAAGCAAGTTGAAACTGAAAGATGATCTCTAAAAGGGCTAAAGTTTCAAGATGACACGTTTCAATTCTAATTTTAAGCAAAAAAAACAGAAGTGTCATTTTTTTACATTTTAAAAATTACAGAAAGGAGAATGGGCCAATGCAAAAGTTTGGACACTAGTGAGGAGCAAACGTGCTCGGATAGGATCTTATCTGAGCATGCTCGGGTGTTATCTGAGTACCTTGGGTGTTCTTGTATATTATGTTAGTCCCCGTGGCTGCATGATTTGCTGCTGTTAAAACAGGTTCAGCACATGTGGGGATTCCCTAACAAACAGGCAATCCCCACCCCCCCCCCCCCCCCGCAAGCTGTCTAAAGGTACCGTCACACTCAGCAACTTTGCAAAGAGAATGACAACAATCCGTGACGTTGCAGCGTCCTGGATAGCGATCTCGTTGTGTTTGACACGCAGCAGTGATCTGGATCCCGCTGTGCCATCGCTGGTCGGAGCTAGAAGTCCAGAACTTTATTTCGTCGCCAGGTTGGCGTGTATCGTCATGTTTGACATCAAAAGCAACAACGCCAGCAACGAGCATAGGGCCCCTAGATGTGTGTCGGATCGGTACACTCCGGCTGTTTGACATGGAGCTAACAATCAGCGAGAATGAGAAGTGAGTCGCCGTTACGTCACTGGATCGCTCCTGCATCGTTCTGGAGTTGCTGTGTTTGACGTCTCTACAGCGACCTAAACAGCGACGCTCCAGCGATCTAGTTTAGGTCGGCTCGTTGTCTATATAGCTGCAGCGTCGCTGAGTGTGACGGTACCTTTACAGCCGCAAATCATGGAGCCGAGGGGACTCGAACATAATATAAATTCACGCCCAAGATGCTCAGATAATTCCCGAGCATGCTTGGATGAGATGTTATCTATGTACGATCTCTCATCACTATTGGGCACCCTTGGAGATTTGTGTGCTCAGATACTTTTGACCAAGGTTTCAGACCTTAATTAGCCTGTTAGGGTTATGGCTTGTTCACCTTCATCGTTAGGAAAGGCCAGGTGATGCCAACGTCCCAGCTTTATAAAAACTTAGCCTCCTCTAACTTTGTACCATAAAAGAGCAGCCATTGGTTCTTCTAAGCAGCTGCTTAGCACTCTGAAAATTATGGAAGCACACAAAGCAGGAGAAGGCTATAAAAAGATAAAGTGTTTTCAAGTTACGGGCTCCCCTCAGTTTGAAATGTAATTAAGAAACGGCAGTTAACAGGAACAGTGGAGGTCAAGATAAGGTCTGGAAGACCAATCAAAATTTAAGTGATAGCTGCTCATAGGATTGCAAGAAAGGCAAATCAAACCTCCTCTTAACTGCAAAAGACCTTGGGAAAGATTTAGCAGGCTCTGGAGTTATGGTACATTGTTCTACTATTCAGAGACACATGCACAAATATGGCCCAAAAGAAGAAAGAAATGTCCAGCTTCACCGAGTCCGTAAAAAAGCGATTTCTTTATTAACAAACTTTAAACATGGAGGAACCAGATTTCAGCACAACCATATGGGTAAGAATCTCAACGCGTTTCTGGAGACTAGGCTCCCTTAATCAATGATTAATGACGCGACAGACACCGGAATGTAAGTATGTAGTGGGTTTTTTTTTTTTACATTTACAATGGTAACCAGGGTAAATATCAGGTTACTAAGCGCGGCCCTGCGCTTAGTAACCCGATGTTTACCCTGGTTACCAGTGAAGACATCGCTGGATCGGCGTCACACACGCCGATTCAGCGATGTCAGCGGGTAATCCAGCGACGAAATAAAGTTCTGGCCTTCTAGCTCCGACCAGCGATCTCACAGCAGGATCCTGATCGCTGCTGCGTGTCAAACACAATGATGTCGCTATCCAGGACGCTGCAACGTCACGGATCGCTATCGTTATCGTTCTTAAGTCGCTCAGTGTGAAGGTACCTTAAAGCTTTACTTCTTGTGTGTCAATGTTCTTCACTGCCCTTATCTAATCTTATACTTGGTTAACCTCATGCTGCCCCAATCCCCCTATTTACAATGTATGAAACAAAGTGGAAATGTGTTGCAAATTCTTAGTAGTAAAGCACATCCTCTAGACTAAATGTTTGGTGTGCGTCTTCCAAGCATCTCACAGCTGCTACTCAGAAGAGGAAGACTGTAAGAAGTATTATCCTTTCAACAAACTTTGCATCAGTTAACTGTGAGTGCATGAGGAATAAAAGTATTACTGACCACTATATCAGTTGTACGACCTGGCAATAATTTTGTACAATTGTTTTTAGTAAAAACAATTGTCATTTGGATTGTGAATGCAGAATTAAAAAACCTGAGAATGTCAAAGAAGCGTCACATTAAATCAGCTGTATTTGAACATTTCACCATCACTCAATATAGAAAACATTATGTCTGTCAGTGTATGACAAATGATCCAGACGAAAACAAATGCTGTGAAGCCAACATCAGTGCATATTAAGGCAAAGATAAAAATGCTCCTACCAGAGCTTCTAATCTAAAGAGAAATTTACAGCGCTTTCATCCAGAAGTACTGAAAGCAGTGGATGAGAAAGACTGCATCCAAACCAATGCCCAGCTCTTCCAGCCAAACAAAGGAGCAGAGAACTTTGCAGCCATCAGTTGCAAGATATTTTGTCAGTGACAAAGTTACTGTGACAATGACCGTAGATACATTTAAAAAAAGAGATCATAGAGCTTGTTGTAAAGGATAGTGTGCCTATTTCATTATTTTCACGACCAGCTTTTGTGTGCCTGAATGGGGAAATGGCCCACAAGCTTGGTGTTTCTCTGGAGAGAGAGAGTGTTAAAAAATTAGTAATCGAAGAAGCTTTTAAACGAAAGGAAGAACTTAAAAAAACTCTCAAGGGACGCTTTCTGTTTCTTAAAATGGATGCCTGCACACGTCACAGAGTGAACTATTTTGCCATCAATGTCCGATTTGTTTGTGACAAAAATGAAATAGTTACCAAGACATTGGCAGTAAGAGACACCAAAGCTCATCACACCAGTGAGTTTCTCCATGTCTTGGTGAAAAAGGTGCTGCAAGACTATGAACTTAAAAAAGAGCAAGTTCTTTCTGTCGTAATTGACAATGCTTCAAATATGATAAGTACTATTAAGCTAATGAATGAGTGTAATGATGGTGACCAGCAGCTAGAAGAACATTCTGAGTCCACAGACACAGAAATGTTTGAAATAGAGGAGCACAGTATTGTAACTGAGGAGAAAACTGAAGTTGCTTCAGATGAACAGCAACATGATAGTTTAGATGATCTTGTTGAAACTGTGTCAATACGTTCTTTCATTCATCACATGCACTGTGTTGTGTATACGCTACAGCTGGCTATAAGAGACAGTCTGCAAGAAGGACATGCTGCTGCACTGATTGGCAAGGTGAGAAAATTGGCTACTGTTGCCAGAACCCCTAAAGTTGACTCAATTTTGAAGAGATGTGCTGGAAAAGGGGCAATTATTGATCAAGCCACATGATGGGGCAGTACTTACTTAATGATTCAGCGCTTGGTTGAACTGAAAACCTTTTTTGTAGACATGGCTAACCCTCAACTGACGCTAAATGAAAGTCAGTGGAATCAGGTGACTGAGCTGGAAAAATTGCTAGAGCACCCATTTACAGTGACTAAAAAATTACAAGCAGAGGACTTAACTCAGGTATTTTCTTAAAGAAGTGGAAGAACCTGATGTTTCGCCTGTCCCAAAGAGGAGGGTTAATTGCAAGTGGCATTGCTACATCAATGAAACGGAGAGAGGAGCTACTATTACAAAATAACATTCTTTTGGCAGCTGTTTATGTAGACCCTATGCATCGGATTCTTCTAGATGATCAGCAGCTAACTAAAGGAAAAGAAGCTCTGTTTGAAATAGCAGTAAGGATGAAAGGGTTGCAGAACAGTCAGGAGGAACAAGAAGAATTTGGTCGTCCTGCCACACCTTCACCCTCATCAACTGATGAAGAATTTAATTTTGAAAAATATTTGGATCACAAGGACCGTGCAAAGTGTTCCCGCATAGAAGAGTCATCCCCATCAAAGAACACAGCCAGTACATTTCAGCAGAATTTTTCATGGGCACTAAAAGAAATTGAGAAATATGACCGTTCATCAAAAATAACAGTGCAACAAGCGATTCCTCTGTATCCTGACATTGTCAGAGATGTTGCCCGAGTGGTTACTGCTTTGCCACCAACCCAAGTTAGTGTAGAGAGGTTGTTCTCTGCTCTCAAAATAATTAGATCAGATTTGAGGGCATCCATGAAGGAGGATCTGACAGAGGCAATACTTTTTCTGAGGACAAATTTATAGATTTCTTCTTATTAACTGCATTACAGTGTTTATTGCATATTTACTTACAAGAGTTTAGAAAAGTTTATAAAAGTTATTTGCTGTATTCTAATAAATATAGTTTTTGCTCTAAGTGGTCTGATTACTGAAACTGAAACTGAAGAAACTGAATAAGCACGATGTTAATATTTGACAACAGCAAATTTATTGTTACGAATTGGCCATTTATGAAGGAGTCGGATTCGGAACCTGATAAAATCCAGAAGTCGGAGTCACAACTGTGGCTTACCGACTCCACAGCCCTGGGTTTTGCCCAGAGTTTTAGAATTAAACGCATAGTTATACATCTTATTACTTCTACCCAAGTGCATGACCTTACATTTATCCCCATTAAAGTTCATTTGCCATTTGTCAGCCCAAGCTTCCA
Organism: Ranitomeya imitator; assembly: GCF_032444005.1. NCBI lineage: Eukaryota > Metazoa > Chordata > Amphibia > Anura > Dendrobatidae > Ranitomeya > Ranitomeya imitator. The sequence continues at coordinate 366,451,899 of NC_091286.1, forward strand.
GTTTACATAAATCATCCTGTAATATAAAACCATCCTCCTCTGTATTGATTACCCTGCAGAGTTTAGTGTCATCTGCAAATATTGAAATTCTGCTCTGAATGCCCCCTACAAGGTCTTTAATAAATATGTTAAAAAGAAGAGGGCCCAATACTGACCCCTGTGGCTAACCATGACCCAGTCCGAGTGTGCGCCATTAATAACCACCCTTTATTTCCTATCCCTGAGCCAGCTCTTAATTTTATGTATCAACCTTTTGTGTGGCACCGTATCAAAAGCTTTTGAAAAGTCCATGTACACTACGTCCACTGTGTTCCCTTGGTCCAGTCCAGAACTTACCTCTTCATAGAAGCTGATCACATTAGTCTGACAAACGGTCCCTAGTAAACCAGTGCTGATACTGGGTCATGAGGTTATTCCTCTTCAGATACTCCAGTATAGCATCCCTTAGAATGCCCTACAGTATTTTACCCACAGTAGAGGTTAAGCTTACTGGCCTATAATTACTGAGTTCAGTTTTTGTCCCCTTTTTGAATATTGGCATCACATTTGCTATACGCCAGTCCTGTGGTACAGACCCTGTTATTATGGAGTCTTTAAAGATTAAAAATAATTGTCTATCAATGACTGTACTTAATTCCTGCAGTACTTGGGGGTGTATCCCATTCGGGCCCGGAGATTTGTCAATTTTAGCGATTTTTAGACGCCGACGTACTTCCTGCTGGGTTAAGCAGGTGACATTTAATGGGGAATTTTTATCACTAGTCATTTTGTCTGCCATGGGATTTTCTTGTGTAAATACTGATGAGAAAAAGTCATTTATCATATTGGCTTTTTCCTCATCCACCATTTTCACCCAGACACACGTGTCGTCCTATCATAGTACTTCATATCAGGTGCCGCTACTTTTTCTTAATGTCTTTCTCTTTTCATTGGTCATGACCACTATATAACCCAGATCTGGCCAGTACCCAACCATCCCTGGACGAAGCAGTTCAGTGCGAAACGCGCGTCGGGTGTGGTGGGTCCCCGGGTTCTTCCTCCTGGTAACTATACCTATATTCAATATCTTTGCAGTATCTATTCAACTTGTCCTAGCTGGCTTAGTCCATTTGACTGCTTGTATTCGTGCACTGTGGAGATATGTATAGACATATGTGTCATTATTTACACTAGTATTTATATTTATTTCTGTTTAGCTATATGTTCCATTTGCACTGTTTGCACCTTACTTATCTTAATGTTATACTAAGCCAGATACTATTGCTTTGTTACTGCTATTGAGGTTGTTTCCTGTGTGGGTCCCACTGTTGCTGCTGCACTGGTGGTTACTGCCCTGCCTTTTATGTTTCTGTAGGTTTGTCTTAATAAAATTTACATGGTTTTTATTACTTTTTTGGTCTCAGTGTGAAGGTGTTCGTTTGTTTTTTTTTTTTTTTTTTTTTAATGGGGCCAACACTATCTTTTTTTAGTTTCCTGCTATTTACGTAGTTAACCCCTTCATGACCGGGGGATTTTTCATTTTTCCGTGTTCGTTTTTCGCTCCCCTCCTTCCCAGAGCCATAACTTTTTTATTTTTCCGTCAATTTGGCCATGTGAGGGCTTATTTTTTGCGGGACGAGTTGTACTTTTGAACGACATCATTGGTTTTAGCATGTCGTGTACTAGAAAACGGGAAAAAAATTCCAAGTGCGGTGAAATTGCAAAAAAAGTGCAATCCCACATTGGTTTTTTGTTTGGCTTTTTTGCTAGGTTCACTAAATGCTAAAAATGACCTGCCATTATGATTCTCCAGGTCATTACGAGTTCATAGACACCAAACATGACTAGGTTATTTTTTATCTACCGTATATACTCGAGTATAAGCCGAGATTTTCAGCCCAAATTTTTGGGCTGAAAGTGCCCCCCTCGGCTTATACTCGAGTCACGGTAGCGGTGGGGTCGGCGGGTGAGGGGGTGAGGGCGCTGAGGCATACTTACCTAGTCCCAGCGATCCTCGCGCTGTCCCTGCCGTCCCACGGGCTTCGGCGCTGCAGCTTCTTCCTCTCTTCAGCGGTCACGTGGGACCGCTCATTACAGAAATGAATAAGCGGCTCCACCTCCCATAGGGGCGGAGCCGCCTATTCATTCCTCTAATCAGCGGTGCCGGTGACCGCTGATAGAGAAAGAAGCTGCGGCACCGAAGACAGGAGGGGACAGCGCGAGGATCGCCAGGACTAGGTGAGTATAGCATATTCACCTGTCCTCGTTCCAGCCGCCGGGCGCCGATCCATCTTCCCGGCCGGCGCCTCCATCTTCCCGGCGTCTCTGCTCTCTGACTGTTCAGGCAGAGGGCGCGATGACGCATACAGTGTGCGCGGCGCCCTCTGCCTGATCAGTCAGAGCAGAGACGCCGGGAAGATGGAGGCGCCGGAACGAGACGCCGGGAGCTGCAATCAAGGGAGGTGAGTATGTGTTTTTTTTTCTTTATTGCGGCAGCGGCGGCACAAATTTATGTGGAACATCTATGGGGCACAGTGAACGGTGCAGAGCACCGTATATGGCACAGCACAGCTATGGGGCACAGTGAACGGTGCAGAGCACCGTATATGGCACAGCACAGCTATGGGGCACAGTGAACGGTGCAGAGCACCGTATATGGCACAGCACAGCTATGGGGCACAGTGAACGGTGCAGAGCACCGTATATGGCACAGCACAGCTATGGGGCACAGTGAACGGTGCAGAGCACCGTATATGGCACAGCACAGCTATGGGGCACAGTGAACGGTGCAGAGCACCGTATATGGCACAGCACAGCTATGGGGCACAGTGAACGGTGCAGAGCACCGTATATGGCACAGCACAGCTATGGGGCACAGTGAACGGTGCAGAGCACCGTATATGGCACAGCACAGCTATGGGGCACAGTGAACGGTGCAGAGCACCGTATATGGCACAGCACAGCTATGGGGCACAGTGAACGGTGCAGAGCACCGTATATGGCACAGCACAGCTATGGGGCACAGTGAACGGTGCAGAGCACCGTATATGGCACAGCACAGCTATGGGGCACAGTGAACGGTGCAGAGCACCGTATATGGCACAGCACAGCTATGGGGCACAGTGAACGGTGCAGAGCACCGTATATGGCACAGCACAGCTATGGGGCACAGTGAACGGTGCAGAGCACCGTATATGGCACAGCACAGCTATGGGGCACAGTGAACGGTGCAGAGCACCGTATATGGCACAGCACAGCTATGTATGGGGCACAGTGAACGGTGCAGAGCACCGTATATGGCACAGCACAGCTATGTATGGGGCACAGTGAACGGTGCAGAGCACTGTATATGGCACAGCACAGCTATGGGGCACAGTGAACGGTGCAGAGCACCGTATATGGCACAGCTATGGGGCACAGTGAACGGTGCAGAGCACCGTATATGGCACAGCACAGCTATGGGGCACAGTGAACGGTGCAGAGCACCGTATATGGCACAGCTATGGGGCACAGTGAACGGTGCAGAGCACCGTATATGGCACATCTATGGGGCACAATGAACGGTGCAGAGCACTATATGGTTCACACCTATGGGGAAATATGAACGGTGCAGAGCACTATATGGCACAGCTATGGGGAAATAATGATCTATTTTTATTTTTGAAATTCACCGGTAAATGCTGCATTTCCACCCTAGGCTTATACTCGAGTCAATAAGTTTTCCCAGTTTTTTGTGGCAAAATTAGGGGGGTCGGCTTATACTCGGGTCGGCTTATACTCGAGTATATACGGTAAGTGGTGAAAAAAAATTCCAAACTTTGCTAAAAAAAAAAAAAAAAATTGCGCCATTTTCCGATACTCGTAGCGTCTCCATTTTTCGTGATCTGGGGTCGGTTGAGGGCTTATTTTTTGCGTGCCGAGATGACGTTTTTAATGATAGCATTTCAGTGCAGATACGTTCTTTTGATCACCCGTTATTGCATTTTAATGCAATGTCGCGGCGACCAAAAAAACGTAATTCTGGCGTTTCGAATTTTTTTCCCGCTACGCTGTTTAGCGATCAGGTTAATACTTTTTTTTAATTGATAGATCGGGCGATTCTGAGCGCGGCGATACCAAATATGCGTAGATTTGATATTTTTTTTTATGGATTTATTTTGATTGGGGCAAAAGGGGGGTGATTTAAACTTTTATGTTTTTTTTATTTTTTTCACATTTTTTTTAACTTTTTTTTTTTAACTTTTGCCATGCTTCAATAGCCTCCATGGGAGGCTAGAAGCAGGCACAGCACGATCGGCTCTGCTACATAGCAGCGATCTGCTGATCGCTGCTATGTAGCAGAATTGCACGTGTGCTGTGAGCGCCGACCACAGGGTGGCGCTCACAGCGACGGGCAATCAGTAACCTTAGAGGTCTCAAGGACCTCTATGGTTACCATTCACAAGCATCGCCGACCCCCGATCATGTGACGGGGGTCAGCGATGACGTCATTTCCGGCCGCCCGGCCGGAAGCGGTAGTTAAATGCCGCTGTCTGCGTTTGACAGCGGCATTTAACTAGTTAATAGGTGCGGGCAGATCGCGATTCTGCCCGCGCCTATTACGGGCACATGTCAGCTGTTCAAAACAGCTGACATGTCCCGGCTTTGGTGCGGGCTCACCGCGGAGCCCTGCATCAAAGCAGGGGAGCCGGCATCGGACGGTATAGTACGTCCGATGCCGGTAAGGGGTTAAAGAATATTTTGGGATTATTTTTACTCTCTCTGGCAATGAGTCTCTTTGTCTCAATCTTTGCTGCCTTGATTTGCTTTTTACAGAATTTATTTAATTTTCTGTATTTAATGCCTCATTACTACCTACTTCCTTTAATTCTCTAAATGCTTTCTTTTTGTCACTTATTGCGCCCCTTACAGCTCTATTTAGCCATATTGGTTTCCTCCTATTTCTAGTATGTGTATTCCCATACGGTATATACTGTGAACAGGTCCTATCCAGGATGCTAATAAATGTCTCCCATTTTCTTTGTGTATTTTTATGTCTCAGGATATCATTTCAGTTAATTGCACCAAGATCATCTCTCATCTGTTGGAAATTTGCCCTCCTGAAGTTTAGTGTCCTTGTAACCCCTCTATTACACATCTTATTAAAGGATACATGAAAACTTATTATTTTGTGATCACTGTTCCCTAAGTGACCCCCAACCTTATATTTGATATGCGGTCTGGCCTGTTGGTTAATATTAGGTCTAGCAGTGCCCCCCTTCTTGTTGGGTCCTGAACCAGTTGTGAAAGGTAATTGTCTCTCATAGTTGTCAAAAACCGATTACCTTTGCTGGAACTGCAGGTTTCTGTTCCCCAATCTATTTCAGGGTAGTTGAAGTCCCCCATAATAATGACTTCCCCTTGAGTCGCAGCTTCATCTATTTGCTTTACAAGGATATTCTCCATTGCTTCCATTATTTTTGGAGATTTATAACAAACCCCTATCAGTGATTTATTATTTTCCCCTCTCTCCTTATCTCCACCCACAGGGACTCTACATTTTCATTAGATTCACCTATATTATCACGCCGGATGGGTTTTAAGGACGATTTTACAAATAGACACACCCCTCCCCCTCGCCTATCCATTCGGTCATTTCTGAACAGACTAACTCTGCAAGTTAACAGCCCAGTCATGGCTCTCATCCAGCCACGTTTCAGATATCCCCACCATGTCATAATTATGCTCCAACACCATTAATTCTAATTCGTCCATTTTGTTGGCGAGGCTTCTGGCATTAGTATACATGCACTTGATTTTCCTCTCTGTACCTCTATTCTTTCTTAAATTATTAACTGTTCTAACCCCACCCCCCCATCTTCCTTATTTGTGCCAAGGTCTCTATCTGCACTAACTTCCCCTCCTATAAAATGAATACCCTCCCCCACAATCCCTAGTTTAAACACTCCTCCAACCTTCTAGCCATTTTCTCTCCCAGCACAACTGCACCTTCCCCATTGAGATGCAGCCCGTCCCTAGCGTAGAACCTGTAGCCAACTGAGAAGTGGGCCCAGTTCTGAAAGGAACCCAAACCCCTCCTTCCTACACCAATTCTTGAGCCACTTATTAACCTCCCTAATCTCCCGTCGCCTCTCTGGCGTGGCACGTGGGACAGGCAGTATTTAGGAGAATACCACGTTGGAGGTCCTTGCTTTCAGCCTAATTCCCTTAATTCATCTTTAAGAACCTTCCACCTACCTCTAACTTTGTCATTTGTGCCAATGTGCACTATGACCGATGGGTCCTCACCAGCCCCTCCCAGTAATCTGTCCACCCGATCAGCGATGTGTCAGACTCGAGCGCCAGGTAGGCAGCACACCGTTCAACGATCCCTGTCTTTGTGACAGATTGCCCTATCTGTTCCCCTAATAATTGAGTCCCCCACTACCAGCACCTGTCTGGCCTGCCCTGCTCTCCTATTTCCCTCCTTACTGGAGCAGTCACTCCTCCGGCTTTCAGAGGACATGCCTTGCTGCAGCAGTGCTACCACTGTACTGGCACCCCCCCTCATCTGCCAACTTAGCAAACTTATTGGGGTGTGCCAGATAAGGACTAGCCCCTCTGGCACTCTTCCCTCTACCCGGCCTTCTGTCACCCAGCTTGCTACTTCACTGTCCTGCAGCTCCATCTTACCATCCCCTGCCTCATCTATCCCATTGAGCGTCTGCTCAGTGATCAGAAAACTCCTTTCCATGTTGTCAACGGATCTCTGTGTTGCCAGCTGCACATTTAGATCCAGAATCTGGGCTTCCAAATGCACAACGTGCTCACATCTCGCACAGCAGTATGCACCCTCGACCGGCTGCTCAAGGACTGCATACATGTGGCAAGATGTGCACTGGATGGCATTAACAATAGTGGAGCACATTTCCTAATGGGGATTGCACCAGACAGAACCGTTAAAAAAACAAAAAAACAAAAAAAAACAAATGTAAAGTATTAATAAAATACAGACAGCAATTCAGTATTTCCTCCCTTGGAAACTCCCTGAATCCAAAGTCACCGAATCACACGTCACTTACCGCCATTCACCCTTATGCTCAGGTCACACTCGCTAAGCTGAAGATTTAAAGATTGTTTTTTTCTTTTTCCCCTCAGCTGCAATCCACCTTGCAGTTCCAAAAAGGCACCACTTTTTAGTAGTGCCTACGTTTTCTATATCACTTTTTTTGGTATGGCGCCTCCCAACTTCTTATGATCGCCCCCCTCCTGCTTGCTTCGTCTCCTAGGCACCACACAACTGCGCAGGTGCACTTCTCTGCCCTGTTGAGGGCAGAGTAAAAGTACTGCCGTGCACAGAGGTCGGGAAACGTCAAAGATCCCCGGCGCATGCGCACTGCAGTACGTTACTCTGCCCTCGACAGGGCAAAGAAGTACACCTGCGCAGGAGCGCTGTAGCGAGGAGACTGTGGATGACGAAAGGACGCGTAATCCACACGAAGCAGGCAGGAGGACGGCATAGCAAAAAGAAGGGAGTCGCCGGACCACCCTGCAGGTGAGTATAATAAAAAGTTATTTTTCTTCTCTTGCAGGTCAGGTTGGGGGAAGATATACATATCATAGAATGCTACAGTTGTGCTCAAAAGTTTTTGCTTTCTTGGCCTTTTTTCAGAGAATATGAATGATAACACCAAAACTTTTTCTCCACTCATGGTTAGTGGTTGAGTGAAGCCATTTATTCTCAAACTACTGTAGTTTCCCTTTTTAAATCATAATGACAACCCAAACATCTAAATGACCCTGATCAAAAGTTCACATATCCCATTTCTTAATACTGTGTATTGTCCCTTCTAACATCAATGGCAGCCTGAAGTCTTTCATGGTAGTTGTGGATGAGGTTCTTTATTTTCTCAGATGGTAAAGCTGCCCCCACTCTTCTTGGTAAAAAGCCTCCAGTTCCTGTTAATTCCTGGGCTGTCTAGCATGAATTCTGTGCTTCAGATCTCCCCAGAGTGGCTCAATGATATTGAGGTCAGGAGACAGACATGGCCTCTCCAGAATCTTCACTTTGTTCTGCTGTAGCCAATGACAGGTCAACTTGGCCCTGTGTTTTGGATTGTTGTCATGTTGGAACATACAAGTACGTCCCATGCACAACTTCCGGGCTGATGAGTTCAAATTTCCCTCTGCTTATAACGTGCTGAATTCATCTTTCCTTCAATTTTGACGAAGATTCCTGTGCCTTTGTAGCTCACACATCCCCAAAACGTCAGCAATCCACCTTGTTGATCTCTCTCCAAATATGGTTGTGGCCAAAAAGTTTTGGTCTCCTCACTCCAATTACCTTGTTACAGAAGTTTTGAGTCTTGTCTCTGTGCTCTTTTGCATATTGTAGGCAAGATACTTTGTGGCATTTGCGCAGTAATGGCTTTCTTCTGGCGACATGACCATGCAGCCCATTTTTCTTCAAGTGCCTCTTGAAACAGCCACACAGCTATTTTTCAGAGAGTCCTGTATTTCAGCTGTCATTGGTTGGTTTTTCTTTGCATCCAGAACAATTTGCCTGGCAGTTGTGAGCTGCATTTTTGTTGGGCTACCTAACCGAGGTTTTGTTTTTACAGAGCCCCTGATTTTCCATTTGTTGATCACAGTTTGAACGTTGCTGACTGACGTTACCAATTCCTTGGATATCTTTTTGTATCCCTTTCCTGTTTTATACAGTTCAACTACCTTTTCCCATAGATCCGTTGACAATTATTTTGCTTTCCCCATAACAATTCAGAAATGTCAGTGGCTGGATGAAAGATTCAAGAATCTTTCTGGATCCCAGAAACTCACTCAGCTTTTATGCACGCACACCGATTACAAGCAAACAGGTCAGAGGTGAGGATGTTACCTTTAGTAGCCATTCAAACCCAACTGTATCAACTTCTGTGCATATTTTCAGGCCTAAATCACCAGGGTATGCAAACTTTTGATCAGGGTCATTTGGATGTTGTGGGTTGTCATTCAGATTTAAAAAAGAGAAAACAGTAGTTTGACAATAAACAGCTTCACCCAACCACTAACCATGAGTGGAGAAAACGTTTTGGTGTTATTCATATTCTTTGAAAAAAAAAAAAAAAAAAAAAAAAGAGGCCACGAAAGCAAAAATTCTGCCGGGGTATATAAACTTTGAGCACAACTATATAGATCAGCCCTGAAAAGGTGATGGTCGTATCTCTTATCAGCAAAACTGGGTGACAGGTTCCCTTTAAAATCGGCCTTTCAGAAGAACATTTGATCCTTAACTAAAATGGAATGAGTAAAATTCCTTTATGTCTTATTACATTCATATCTTTCTCGTAGAATATGGTTGGTGCACTAATGAGAAATCTATTTTTAAAGTTTTACTCTCGTGCATCAGGGCAGGCACTTCACTAGTTTTGATGTACGTATCTGCCATCAGCACACGGTTATTGACATGTCATGCTTCCCTTAGTGACCCGTCTATTCTGCGCAGGTGCAATTATTGCCAGGGTTTGCTTTATCAGAAGGAGTGGTGCCCGCGCAGTGAGCAGCCGAGGACGTTATGGGAACTGGTAGATTGATCTTTTTAACCTTATTACACATTTGCCTAAGATTTATATTGTGCTTTGGTTTTACTTTTACACAAATTTCTCAGTTCATAAATACAATTTGCTTTTTTTGTATGAGAATAGCCATGGGCAAATTAACAATTAAGTCATTGGACAAGGTCTTCAAATCGGCTAATACCTAGTTTGGTCTTTTCTGTAGTAACAAATGAATGAAAAACCTGGACAATAAAGAAACAAGACAGAAAAAGAATCAACGTCTTTGAAATGTGGTGCTGGAAAAGGATGCCATCAATACCATGGACGGCAAGATGAACAAACAAATCAAATTTGGAACAAATCAAGCCAGACACGTGGCTCAAAGCAAGGGTCACCAAGCTACAACTTCCCCACTTTGGACACCTCATACGAAGAGACTGGAGAAGGCCATCATGGTAGGAAGAATAGAAGGAACAAGGCAAAAAGCAAAACCTGTCAATCCGATGGCTTGGTGCAAATCAAGATAACGACAGAAAAGACCCTGGTGCTGCTAACCATTATTGGCACCCCTTTATTTTTTTTCCATAGACTGTACTATATCTTCAGAAATGGAAATGTACCATAGTTATATCCTTACGATTTTTTAATTAGTAGTCAAAAGTAATGCAACACTAAAACATTGTTTTTCAACTTACATGTTGCAATTTAAAAAACCCCACAATAAACAGCATGGGCAGCAATAAAGGCACCCCTAATAATACTTGGTTGTACACCCTTTACCATGGATGACAGCCTTTAAACGATTCTTGTAGCAATCTATTAGTTTCTTGCACTTCTCAGCTGTTTTTTTTTCTCCCACTCTTCCTTTGCAGTATGTTTAAGCTCTTGAATGTTTGCAGGGTTCTTTTTCCCCAATTGTAGATTCAATGGGATGGAGATGAAAACTTATTGCTGGCTATTTAAACAGTCCATTTTTTTTTATTTATTTCAACCATTACGGTGTACTTTTGGATTTGTGATTTGGGTCATTACCTTGCTGGGGGACCCATGATCTTCCACTCAACCCAAGTTTTTTTTACACTGATAGGACATTTCGCTCTAAAATCTCTTCATAATTCTCTGATTTCATGATTCTCTTGTGATACAGTCATGTCTTCTATTGCCAGACACAGCATAGCAACTCACATTATGAATCCTCCACCATGCTTAACTGTTGGTAGGGTGTTCTTTTCCTTATAAGCTATATCGCGCGGTCTGTAAATAAAATGTTGCTTTGCATTGCATTGCCAAAAAGTTCTACTTTTGTTTCATCTGTCCACGGAACATTTTCTCAGAAAGATTGTGGTCATTTTATGTCTTTTCTTCAGCAATGGTTTCTTACTTGGCCTTCGCCCATAAAGCTCTGCTTGGTTTAATGTGCAGTGTAAAGTACTTGTTGAAACCATGACCCAAGACTGTTCCAGGTTGGCCTTTAGATGTTTGACATGGTTTGTTTTTTCCATCATTCGCACCAACCTTTGAAGACCTCTCGTCAATTTTCCACTTTCCCCCACGGCCAGGGAGGTTCTTGACAGTACCATGCTTGTCAAACTGCTTAATAACATTGCAAACTGTTGAAACTGGGAAACCAAGGTCTTTGGAGATGGCCTTATATTCTTTGGAAGACTTGTGTTTGCTAATAATAGCAGTTCTGATGTCCTCAGACAGCTTCTTTGTCTTCACCATTTTGACAAAGGAACAGGGAATACCATGTGACTTTTTAAAACACCAAAATCATCATTCATCGTCTAATTCATGTCACATGGGCACCAATAATTAATCACAGTTGATTCTAATTTGTGATTTACCACAGGTGAGTCAAAATGTGTTTCCACACTAATTTAATGTAAAGGGTGTAAATACCAGTGTCACAGCAAGCCATACATTTTCTATTTTTCCCTCTGAAACATTTATGTAAAACAAAAAACAATATAACTTGCTCTTTTGTATTTAACACAAGTGTGCTACACAAAAAAAAAAATAACTTTCACTTGACTCTTTTTCAGGAGATATTCCACATTATTTGCTTAAACTTCATTGGTGCCAATAATGATAAGCAAGACCATCTAGGCTTGCACAAGATCGCTCTTCCTACAAAGGGCTCCACCATTAAGACGCCACGGCTCCAGATAGAGATGAAGGCTGTTAATATATAACAATATACAGAGAGCCGTAACTTACTAATTCTTAATCTTGGCTTTTAGCAGGATGCCACCATTTGCATTGGTACCATTTTAGGTACATACAACTTGTTGCTTATTTTTTATTCCATTCTTGAATTAAAAAAAGCAATTACGTTATACCCTTGATCCCCCTTATTATTTTATATCGCGTTCACCGTGGAAGATTTAATCTCTTCAGTCATTGCAGACACCAAGTTTTGTACATTATATATAGTAAGGCTATTTTAGTGAGGAACACTTTTTTGATGAGGGGATTGAGGAAGTCTCTCACCTGTCTAGCTAAATAATTGCCAGAGTTAATATTAACTGCTACATTTTTGGGTGTAAATGGCCGGGACTGACCGTATTTTTGCAGTTGCAGCAAGATGCTGGCTGTGTAGTACAGCCTGATCCTGCCGCTCATCTTGTGGTGCGCTAATGTAATCAGATTTGGCTGGGTTTTGAGCTTATTGCAAGATACTATCCAATGACATGATCAAGACGGATTCCTTTCTCCAAACAAAGAAAACACTGAAGTTCTTCACTAAACGCACAGATTTTGAAATCCTGAAGAACAAATGCATAAAATATATTAAAATTAAATTGAGTTGTGTAAAGAGAAGCTATACATAAGTAATGGATCCCACCGTAGGAACAGAACTTAAGGTTAAATATCAGGAAATAAACCACTGATCCTTTATTGTGCAGCATTGTCACGTACGACAAGAACTATTTCACAGAATGAGGCAGTGTCACCCTGTACAAGTTATTACATTTGGGAATTTAGTAACGTGATCCATCTGATAGTTGCAAAGGCAGCCTAGCATAGGAGCAGTGCACCAAGCCGGGCCCTTTGAGAATAAGTGAGAAGATCGTATTCACATTGGTGATAATTACAGCAGAGTGTCATCTTATCCCAGTGGATACCGTCTGCCTTGAAGGGAAATGCAAAAACATACCAAAATAGCAATTTTATCCACTAAAATATAACAAATTTACAGGCTCTCAAAACATGTCTAATGCAAAGTAACATATATAACAGCTGAGGCTCAAAACTCGAGCATGGAGACGTGAGCTGAACACACAAGGGTCATCACAATATCTCAAGTGTCGGGCAGAAATCCCCATTCTGCAACAAGCCAACTGCGCTTTCATAGGCATCATAAACAATGCAGATACAAACTGGACAGATAAAGGCCTAAAGAACACACATGTAGCCTCAGTCTGGTGATTGTGGGCCAATATCAATGTTAAAGGGAAGCTGTCACCAGGTTTTTGCTAACCCACCTGAGAGCAGCATGACGTAGGAGCAAATACCTTGATTCCAGTGATCTACCACTTATGGGCTGCTTTCTGTAGTTTTCATAAAAATCAATGTTTTACCTGCTGTAGGTCTACTAGTTCTGGGATGTTACCTGCTGTAGGTCTACTAGTTCTGGGATGTTACCTGCCGTAGGTCTACTAGTTCTGGGATGTTACCTGCCGTAGGTCTACTAGTTCTGGGATGTTACCTGCCGTAGGTCTACTAGTTCTGGGATGTTTCCTGCCGTAGGTCTACTAGTTCTGGGATGTTTCCTGCCGTAGGTCTACTAGTTCTGGGATGTTTCCTGCCGTAGGTCTACTAGTTCTGGGATGTTTCCTGCCGTAGGTCTACTAGTTCTGGGATGTTTCCTGCCGTAGGTCTACTAGTTCTGGGATGTTACCTGCCGTAGGTCTACTAGTTCTGGGATGTTACCTGCCGTAGGTCTACTAGTTCTGGGATGTTACCTGCTGTAGATTTACTAGTTCTAGGATGTTACCTGCTGTAGGTTTACTAGTTCTGGGATGTTATCTGCTGTAGGTTTACTTGTTCTGGGATGTTATCTGCTGTAGGTCTACTAGTTCTGGGATGTTATCTGCTGTAGGTCTACTAGTTCTGGGATTTTATCTGCTGTAGGTCTACTAGTTCTCGGAATGCTGAGTTCTGTATGACCACACCACCACCACCGATAAGCAGCTTTCTGTATACATAGTGCAGAGGCAGAAAACTGCCAATGAGTGTTGGGGGCGGGGTTTTACAGAGCTCATGAATAAGGAGGACTACATGGCAGCAGGTTTACTAGTCCTCTAGAGATAAAATGACTATTTTTCAGCAGTAGATTATCAAAATGATAGAAAGCACCCCGTAAGGGACATCACTGGAATCAAGGACTTTGCTCTTACATTGGGAAAAGCTCCAACCCAATATTTTGGATAAATGAACCAATGTCGTTTCTTCTTCTTGCTAATACAAATCATACTGAAGAAGGGGGTTTCAGTATTTTCAGTATTGTAACTTGCCAAAAAAGGTAGCTATTTTTTCAACATGGTAGACTATGGATTCCACTGTATGCTGTCACAAGTATTGTTGAATCATACATCAAGCATCTTTCATAAATCATACATCAAACTGAATATAGCCTATGACTTCGTTTGAGAAATACAAAGTAACAAAATGGTCCCAGACCCCTAGAGAGCAGAGAACCTATGACATGACCTCTGCCCTTGAGTGCCTAGAACATGATTCACTCCAGGTAGGACTCAGTGGAAACAGATGGCTGCCGTCAGGGCCAACTTCTCCACTATGCTCACCTGAGCATGCATGGCAGTTGAGCATGGAGAGCATGATAATGCCCTGGCAGAGTTCTTGCTCATCTCCAGATGATGACTGATCCTTGTTTACCCCAACAGCAGATGTCAAGGGAAAGGCGGTCTTACATTAATTATCTAAGAAGTATTGTCAGTCTCCGCTGATGGGAGGGACACAAAAAGGCAGAATATTTACTGCATATAATTCAAGTGCTACAATCCAAAGGGCCTCTGATAGTAAATGGTCTTTCAATCATTATCTCGTCTCTGATCAAAGAAATATTCTGCAGCTGACATCCCTTCCAAAAGATGCAACGCTTTAATCTACGAACAGTTCAAACACTCGAAAAAAGGAAAGTGATCCTTACAAGCTAAATCATTTCCAACAAGCCATCTGCATGCTTCACATCCATTTATCATCCGGCATAGCAAACCAGGTCCGCGAGTATGAGAACGGCACAATGCGCTACACGCACAAATCTGCTTCTAACGAGTTAAAGGCTTGAAGAAGATATTTCCAAAGTTCTCCTCTGGGGTAAATGTAGGACCCCACTCATGGGGTTTGCGGAGCGCATTGATGATGTGCTCTCCTTCCAGGCATTGCCATTTCATTTCGCAGCTGCTGTGCCAGGAGATTAGACGTGTTCTGCTAATAGCACCTAACATAAATATGCGGCTCACGTCTGACAAGAGCAAAGCACAGAAAGGCACAAACAGGAAACTTTTGGGACATGAGTGGCTGAAAAGTAAGATAAGCTACAGGCAAAATGTTTGTTAAGATTTATAGTGCTACAGAGGGCCCCAAGCCACACGGGGTAATGGAGAAGCCTGGACCTCTGGCAGGGAAGAAACTATGAGACACATTAGGAAATGGAAGCAAAAGGACTGAGCAGGGATATTCCACCTTTACCTTCATAATAAGCAGTGAAAACCTGATATTCCCAAAATGACAAGTCTGATAATAGGATACAAAAAAAAATGGTGAACTCTATCCTAAAATTTGTGAGAAAAATTGATAGCTTAAATTATCAGGGATAACAAACCCTCAGTAGCGCTCAGCTTACGCTGCTGAATATTCCACAGTATATCTTATCTGCAATGCTTTTACTCTATGGAATACACTAGAAACTAGGATCCAATCAGAAGTATACCGGAAGGACACATGGGGTTATCATATCTCCACATAAATCAGTACAGGGGGTACAAACAGAAATTCATCGATTTACCTGGATTTGTTCTGGTGTCCATTGATCCAGGTTGACAGACTTCACTCTTGATATATGGACACCAAGGTTTCTATGAATTCCAGCACATCTGATGCAAATAAAAACTCCTAAGTTCCAGGAAGCCCATCTTGGACCTGAAAGATACGGTAATAAGAGAGGTTTAGTAATGTCACAGACATTCAAAAGGCTTGAAAATGGCATTTTCAAATATAAAAAAAAAAAAAAAAAGTTTCCAATAGTTTTAGATGACGAAAAAGCAAAAATGAGTTTATGATATACCGTACTTTCATGAAAGCTAATATCACATAACATCTCCCAATAACAGATTACGTTCCAAAAATGCTTTAACCATCAAGACTCACACGTCAGAGTAACCAGTTAAGTAGGATTTAAGTAGGATTTTAGCATGAGAAAGTTGAAAGATTACATCCTTAGGGTATGCGATTTTTCCATGCACTGGAGTGGATGAAAAATGCTGAAAGAACTGACAAGCTACAGATATGAAGCGGCTTCAGATCTGAAGGAAAAAATCGTCAACGAGTGCATTGAGATTTCAGAAATCTCGGCCACTTGCTGGCAACTAAGTAATTATTTCGCTTTAGTGCCAAAACGGAGCGCAAAAAAAAAAAAAAAAAACAGCATTAAATACTCAACATGTGCATGTACCCCAATACCAACACTGATGTGAGGGATATGATCAAAATTGGGAGAGATTAGGCGTTGACAGAAGTATCATTAAAGGGGTTTTCCAGAGGCCTTTTATATTGACGGCATATCTATACTATAGGTCATCAATATTTGATCATTTGGGGTGCGACACCCGCCATCATAGCGGATCAGCTGTACTCGTTGCTAGGTAGATGCACTCCGTTGTGGAGCGGGACTACAGAGCTGTCAACCACATAGTGGCCGAGGCTGGGTACAGAACATCTGCCCCCTATTGACTCAAATAATTGTATAGCTGCATTATAGAAATCAATGTGCTGGAAAGAGGTGGCTGGGATCTCATGAGTTAACACCTCAGCTTGAAATGTAGCTACTGGCCATGTTTGGACATGCTCTAATTGTCAGTCTCCTTGGTAACAAGCTGTAAACAATACAAGACAAAATCTCTCATAGCAGGAGCAGGACAGCAAATAGGAAAAGCAAGTCATTTGCAAACTGGCTTATTTTCATGCTGTCTAACCATAACAATTTCATACACAAGAATAACCTTTTAACCCCTTAGTGACAGAGCCAATTTGGTACTTAATGACCAGGCCAATTTTTGCAATTCTGACCACTGTCACTTTATGAGGTTATAACTCTGGAACGCTTCAACGGATCCCGCTGATTCTGAGACTGTTTTTTTGTGACATATTGTACTTCATGTTAGTGGTAACATTTCTTCGATATTACTTGCGATTTTTTATGAAAAAAACGGAAATATGGCGAAAATTTTTTAAATTTTGCAATTTTCAAACTTTGTATTTTTATGCCCTTAAATCAGAGAGATATGTCACGAAAAATAGTTAATAAATAACATTTCCCACATGTCTACTTTACATCAGCACAATTTTGGAAACAAAATTTTTTTTTGTTAGGGAGTTATAAGGGTTAAAAGTTGACCAGCAATTTCTCATTTTTACAACACCATTTTTTTTTTAGGGACCACATCACATTTGAAGTCATTTTGAGGGGTCTATATGTAGAAAATAATGAAGTGTGACACCATTCTAAAAACTACACCCCTCAAGGTTCTCAAAACCACATTCAAGAAGGTTATTAACCCTTTACGTGCTTCACAGGAACTGAAACAATGTGGAAGGAAAAAATGAACATTTAACTTTTTTTTGCAAACATCTTAATTCAGAACCATTTTTTTTTATTTTCACAAGTGTAAAAACAGAAATGTAACCATAAATTTTGTTATGCAATTTCTCCTGAATACGCCAATACCCCATATGTGGGGGTAAAACACTGTTTGGGCGCACCGTAGAGCTTGGAAGTGAAGGAGTGCCGTTTTACTTTTTCAATGTAGAATTGGCTGGAATTGAGATTGGACGCCATGTCGCGTTTGGAGAGCCCCTGATGTGCCTAAACAGTGGAAACCCCCCACAAGTGACACCATTTTGGAAACTAGACCCCTTAAGGAACTTATCTAGATGTGTGGCGAGCACTTTGAACCCCCATGTGCTTCACAGAAGTTTATAACGTAGAGCCGTGAAAAAAAAAATTGCATTTTTTCTACAAAAATGATCTTTTTGCCCACAAATTTTTATTTTCACAAGGGTAACAGGAGAAATTAGACCACTAAAGTTGTTGTGCAATTTCTCCTGAGTACGTCGATACCCCATATGTGGGGGTAAACCACTGTTTGGGCGCACCGCAGAGTTTGGAAGAGAAAGAGTGCCGTTTTACTTTTTCAATGTAGAATTGGCTGGAATTGAGATCGGACGCCATGTCGCGTTTGGAGAGCCCCTGATGTGCCTAAACAGTAGAAATCCCCCACAAGTGACCCCATTTTGGAAACTAGACCCCCCATGGAACTTATCTAGATGTGTGGTGAGAACCTTGAATGCCCAAGTGCTTCACAGAAGTTTATAATGCAGAGCCGTGAAAATAAAAAATATTTTTTTTTCCACAAAAAAGATTTTTTAGCCCCCAAGTTTTTATTTTCACAAGGGTAACAAGAGAAATTGGACCCCAGAAGTTGTTGTCCAATTTATCCCGAGTACGCTGATGCCCCATATGTGGGGGTAACCCACTGTTTGGGCGCACGGCAGAGATCAGAAGGGAGGGAGCACCATTTGACTTTTTGAGCGCAAAATTGGCTGTCGTGTTTGGAGACCCCCTGATGTACCTAAACAGTGGAAACCCCCCCAATTCTAGCTCCAACCCTAACCCCAACACACCCCTAACCCTAATCCCAACCTGATCCATAATCCTAATCACTAACCCTAACCATAATCACAACCCTTACCCCAAAACAACCCTAATGTCAACCCTAACCATAACCCTAATCAAAACCCTAAATCCAACACACCCCTAATCCTAATCTCAACCCTAACCTCAAACCTAACCCTAATCCCAATACACCCCTAATCCCAACCCTAACCTTAACCCTAATCCCAAACCTAACCCTAATCCCAAGCGTAACCCTAATGCCAACCCTAATCCAAACCCTAACCCTAATCCCAGCTCTAACCCTAACTTTAGCCCCAACCCTAGCTCTAACTTTAGCCCCAACCCTAAACCTAAGGCTACTTTCACACTTGCGTCGTTTGGCATTCCGTCGCAATCCGTCGTTTTGGACAAGAAACGGATCCTGCAAACGTGCCCGCAGGATGCATTTTTTGCCCATAGACTTGTATTGCTGACGGATCGTGACGGATGGCCACACGTCGCGTCCGTCGTGCACTGGATCAGTTGTGTTTTGGCGGACCGTCGGCACAAAAAAACGTTCAATGAAACTTTTTTTGTACGTCGCATCCGCCATTTCTGACCGCGCATGCGTGGCCGTAACTCCGCCCCCTCCTCCCCAGGACATAGATTGGGCAGCGGATGCTTTGAAAAACTACAGCTGCTGCCCACGTTGTGCACAATTTTCACAACGTGCGTCGGTATGTCGGCCCGACGCATTGCGACGGCTCCGTACCGACGAAAGTGTGAAAGAAGCCTAACCCTAAATTTAGCCCCAACCCTAACCCTAAATTTGGCCCCAACCCTAACCCTAAATTTGGCCCCAACCCTAACCCTAAATTTAGCCCCAACCCTAGCCCTAACCCTAGCCCTAACCCTACCCCTAATTTTAGCCCCAACTGCGGTTCTCCTGCCGGCCGGCAGATGGAGACAGATGGCGGGCGCACTGGGCATGCGCCCGCCATTTTCTTCTGCCGGCGGCCAGGAGGAGCAGCAAGAGGATCCAGGGACCTAGGTGAGTATGCTAGGGTCCCCGAATTCCCCTATTTCTCTGTCCTCTGATGTGCGATCACATCAGAGGACAGAGAATTACACTTTACTTTTTTTTTTTTTTTTTTGCGGTCGCCGGTAAACAGTTAATTACCGGCGATCGCAAAACAGGGGTCGGTAATACCGACCCCGATCATGCTCTTTGGGGTCTCGGCTACCCCCGGCAGCCGAGACCCCAAAGATTCTCCCGGTGCCGGCCGGCTGGCGGGCGCACTGCGCATGCGCCCACCATTTTGAAGATGGCGGCGCCCACCGGGAGACACGAGGAGCATCGGGGGAGCTAGGTGAGTATTGGGGGGCCACCTGGGACCCCTTTTCTCTGTCCTCCGATGTGCGATCACATCGGAGGACAGAGAAATTAAAAAGATCGCTTTTTTTTTTTTTTTGCGATCGCCGGTAAACGGTTAATTACCGGCGATCGCAAATGCGGGGAGGGTTAAAAACCCCCCGAATCATGTTCTCTGGGGTCTCGGCTACCCCCGGCAGCCGAGACCCCGGAGAGAATCGGCCTCTGGGGGGCGCTATGTACTTTTTCCACAGCGCCGTTAATTAACGGCGCTGTGGTTTAAGTACCCTTAGCGGCCGCCGTTAAAAGGCGTATCGGCGGTCGCTAAGGGGTTAAAGGGAACCTGTCACCACGTTTGACCGATATGAGATGCGGCCATCACCGTTCAGGCCTGAAATACAGCATTCTATATTGCTATATATCTGCCTCCATCCCAACCTGAAAGAGGAGGAAAAGACCTTTTATTGTACTCACCTGAGGGGCAATCTGATCTGATAGGTGTCACAGGTCCTGGTCCGGCACCTCCTAACTTCTTGCTTTGTGTGGATGACGCGTCCCTACGTTATCCAGTGTCTCCCTGGCATCGCAGTCCATCACAGGCGTAAAGTACTGCAGTATGAAGGTGTCTGGAAAGGTCAAAGAGCCCCAGCACATGCACACTGCTTTAGTTAGGGAAGAAAAGTACGCCTGAGCAGGAGCGCAATGCCGGAGAGCCCGTTTGGATGACATAGGGACGTATCATCCACATGAAGCAAGAAGGAGGACGGCATCACAAGAAGATGGGTGGTGCCAGACCAGGCCCAGGACACTCCTCGGACCGGACTGCCCACCGAAAAGCGCGTTTGGGTGGGCACGTGTCCACCCAGGGACCTTAGTGTGCTGCTCAATTGATCCAGGTAGGAACAAAAATTACCTCTATATTTAGTAGTGGATCAGGTACCTAGCAGGGGATCTTTGGGACTCCATAGGCCAGATGGGATGGTGTAAAATAGTGGTTTTATAGCAATATTATTGTGCACATTGTTTTCATTGACCGATGCCCTATTAGTGCCACCTGCACCAAAACTTTATGGCTGATATTTATAGTACTTTTCAGACTATAGACGCACCAGACCAAGGAAAATAGGCGGAAAAAAATAATGTGCCAAATGGGGGGTCCTTCTTACAGTCCGAATTCAGCTTACCGGGGTGGAATCGGCAGCACTGGTGGAGCGTGGTAACAGGGGTCTGTTAGGTGGTCCTAGGCTGGTGCGTCAGGTGCAATGGCCTCTGGGAAATCACATCCCAGGCTGGTGCGGTAGGTTCAGCAGGTGCTGCAGGTGTGGCGGTGGTGCGGGGGGCTCCGTCGGCATTTTGAGAAAGCCCGGAGGCCCCCGCACATCCATTCCTGCGATGCGGTGGCCTCCGGGAAAATGGCCACAGAGGGTGGCGCATGCTCAGATTGAGATCTCTCAGCCACGAGATCTCAATCTGAGTATGCACCGTCCCCGAAGGCAACCGCTTCGCAACAATGGAGGTGCAGGGGCCACCAGGCTTTCACAAAATGCCGACGGAGCACCCCGCATCACCACCGAACCAGCCTGGGAAGGGAGTTTGACCATCAGACCAAGACCGCTGCAGAATCGCCCGACTCCTGCTGCCGTCAGGGTATTGGTAAGTGTATTCGGACTATAAGCAGCACCCCCATTTTCCCCAAAAAAATTTTTGGGAAAAAAGTGCGTCTTATAGTCTGACAAATACGGTAATCGTGATCCCTTATGCCATGCAGGATGTCTTCACTGTTACTCAGTAGATCTCTATGACATGTACAGCGGGATGTTTTCCTATTATGATATACTGTGAGTAATACATGTTTCCCTGTTGGACATGCACCCCTATTTATAATGTGTATTCTGTCGGTCCCCTCGTACTTTGTGATTTTTCAATAAAGTTTCTATATGTTCTATTGGGATATTGATCGTTCCTTTTTTCGCTCTGTGCTTTGCTAGTATCCCAACGATCCATCCCCTATAATAAAGTCCCATATCACACATATACTGCAAACTGATTATTATATCATGTATAAAATATGTATTTTTCTATTCTGTAATTATGGTATTTCCTTCATGAATACAGCATTTCCTTGGTGAGATGAACTAGCTACTCTGAACCAAGTTCTTCTTTATAGCACAGTGCCCACAAGAACAAATAAAGGGAAGGACATCTGAAAGTGTTTGAGTAGATTAGCAGCACTCACCTCTGTAATTCCACTAGGATCAAAGAAGCCACCATCTGAATGATTTCAGTAAACTAAAGCCAAATAATTTACAGATCTATTTGACGAGGCTTTATATCCTTTTGATCACAGGTATAAAAAGGATGAGATTTTTATTCTATATTCAATGTCTTCACTTAAACAGGAGATGAACTGCAGTACTTGGCTGCTAGTACTAAATGTACAGAGCTGTGTATAATGCATACAATGCTTACAGCTGATGGGCAGTGGTGTCAGGTGGCTGACCCCACTAATCCCACAATGATTGACCTATCCGATATCTTATCTTAGGTCATCAATGCGAGTCACAAATTATACCTTCAATGTCCTTTATGCAAGAAACTGCTGAGATCCAAGTACCGTACTTAAATTGAAACATGAAATTGCGCGCAACATTGTTTTATTTTATTCAGAATGGAACTTAAAGCAGGGCTGTTGAGTCAGTAAGCCAAACCACCGATGACCGACTCCTCAATTTCCCCGATTCCGACCCCACAGCACTGCCTCACTACTGAGCATGTGCATAAAGTGCAGCACAGATTCATCTAATCTACGACCCCACCGCACTACCTTACTGAGCATGTGCATAAAGTGCAGCACAGATTCATCCCATCTACAATCCAACAGCACTGCCTCACTACTGAGCATGTGCATAAAGTGCAGCACAGATTCATCTCATCTAAAATCTCAGATCCTTAGATCAGGAACAGAACAGACATTTATAGGACATTTCATAACTTTCCCCAATTATTATGAAAACAATTACAGCACATCCTGAATTGTACTACTCAATCCAAGAGTTGGTCCATTTTATATACAGACTCCAACTACACAGCCCTGTCTCAAAAAAGGTTTGAGGATGCTTACAAAGTTCAGTGGAATCAGCTACAATTAAAAAATAACCTGTAGGGTCCAATTCAGATATCCATAAATCACACTCATGGTCTCTGTTTTTCATGGTAGAACAGTTACCCATTATAATCTATGGGGTTGTTCACTTGACTGTGTATTTTTGCAGTCTATGTGGTTTGCAGAAAATCATGGGGACATGTCCTTTTCTGAACCGAGTAACAGATCAAAATTATCCATACAAGTATATGGGTCCATAAAACACATGGACAGCACATGGATGACATCAGTGCGCAATCCGTGTACTACCCATGATTAACATTGTAATGGGTAGGAGAAGCCTCGCAATTTAAATTATGTGTGACATTACACTATAGAATGATCAAATGATTCTTGGTATGTTTTTTTTTTATATATAACAAAAAACTGGCATTTAAACAGGGGTGTGAAGACTTTTTATATCCATTATAAGATACAAGAATTGCAATGCTAGGCAAAGTAGGAGATCCCAAAGGTATAACTGACAAGAAGCCGAAAAGAACAAAATGTATGACAGGACCCCCGATGATGCATTTGTGAAATGCATTTCTTGTATTTTGCGAGTGAGCCTTCATTTACTTTATGCACCTTTTTCAGTTTTGTTTTTAAACTTTGGGAATTACTTTACAACTGGCATTCCAGTCTGAGTTACTGTGTGGATGTATAGGTGATACTATTTTCTTATTAATTACTTGTACAATTATATACCTCTATAGGTAACCTTTCTGTGATTACTATTTTGTATTATTGATTAGTGCCTTTTTACCATTGATGCGCCTTACTGGCTCCCCCACCAATGTGTCATTTTGTTGCATTAATTGTTTTAAAATAAATAATTGCACTTCCCTTAGTCCTGGCATACATTTATTCTTTTCGGCTTCTTTTGATATCCACTGTAGCAGTCAAAACAAAAAGTTAGAGAAAACGAATTTGAAAGCAAAAAATGTAATAAATGCCCCATTAATGACAATGTTTCAAATTGTACTACCATTATCAAACTGAGGCATGGACACTACTTAGAATTAAGCAATGAAAATAACTTTAATACATCTTAGACCTGATGGCTGGTGTACTTATTGAAAATCCAATGTCAGAATGGCTGTATAACCCATAGGTCAGCTGAAGAATGAGCTTATGAGGCCATGTATTTCATTTCCATCTATCTTTACTGACAGCTGCAGCTTGTACTGAGCTGTGTGAAATCTCAGCAGCAGCATCAGGGAGGAGGGCCACTGAGGAGCAGTCAATCAGGCGACGTGCATAGAGATTACATTTAGAAACAAACTCATAAGCCCTCTTTCTTTCACTCAATTGCTTCATCACAAGCATTCAAAAAGATTATACAGTCATTCTGACAACTTTTAAGTGAGTTTTCCAGTCACATTAGGTCTAAGAGATCTACTAGTGAAGTTTCTTATGCTTAGAGCAGTAAGATAACGTTATATAATCTTCACTGACCGACAAAAGTCCAATAATTACATTTTAGGAGCAGCTTTCACTTACAGGAGAACCACAGAAAGGTACATTAAATTTTCTAATAAGAGGTATTGTTTTGATAGAAAAAGCAGAAATCTATTTTTTTTTTTGTTTGGGTTTTCTCTTTCTCCAGCCTCAGATTGAAGCTTAAGGGAAGGAAAGCCTCTCTTTTCAACTGCAAGCTATGTAAAATATAATTACTGCAAACAGAATTGCAATTTAAGCACCCGACCATCTGTGCACAATAAAAACTACAACCCACGTACGTAGTGGAGATCTGGAGAAAATATCTGGTGTTATTATCCAAGTTGCAAAAATAAACTCCAATGTAGGTGCCAAGGGTCAAATAGAAGTTTAATTTCTGTGTGTAGAATGCAGCAACATGCTGCCGCACAGCGTGCCAAGTCTATCCACAACACGTAGCTAAACTAATGAGAGCTAGGGAAGAACAACCTTACCAAGAAAAATAATGTTAAGGGTCAAAGAAGATTTGAAAAAGTAACATATATACTATACTATACTATACACTTGGTTCAAGAGAGGCCTGGATGTCTTCCTGGAGCAGAACAATATTGTATCATACAATTAGGTTCTGTAGAAGGACGTAGATCTGGGGATTTATTATGATGGAATATAGGCTGAACTGGATGGACAAATGTCTTTTTTCGGCCTTACTAACTATGTTACTATGTTACTATGTTACTTAACGTAGTAACTACATATACTTTACAAGCCAAATACAAAATAAAATAGAGAACTGAGAGTCTATAGACTTGGACAAGTCAACCTTTTTCTAGTGCAGAGAATTTTTTATTTTATTTTTTAATACACAGCAGGGATCTCAAATTCAAACACACAAGGGGCCAAAATGAAATACTTGGACAAAGTCGCAGGCAAACCAATATACAGAATAATGGGCCCCACATAATCCTCCATCCCGAATAATGGGCGCCACATAGTCCCCCATCCTGCAAAATGGGCCCCACATTGTCCCCCATCCTGCAAAATGGGCCACACATTGTCCCCCACCCTGCAAAATGGGCCCCACATTGTCTTCCATTCCAAGTAATGGGCCCCACATAGTCCTCCATACGGAATAATGGGTCCCACATAGGAGTGGTGGTTCTGGCATTGCGGGCCAAATAAAACCACCTGGCGGGCCAGAGTTTGACATGTATGATATAATGCCAGGAGCGTCACTCTGTCCGAAGCCTTTATAGACTGCGCAAGCGCGACGTGCTTGCGCAGTCTGGACCACACAGTGTTACGCATTCAACAGTAGCGTAGCTACCGGGTGCTCAGAAGGAGCCCACCCGGGGCTACACTACTGTAATTGTACTGGCGGGCACAGCTCTGCGCAGAGCAGGGAGAATCGATCTCCCTGCTCTGCCGCCTGGCCACTATGGGCCCCTGAGCAGGCTGGGGAGGGCGGTGCCAGCAATGGGTTCCCCCGCCTGTCATAGTAACATAGTAACATAGTTAGTAAGGCCGAAAAAAGACATTTGTCCATCCAGTTCAGCCTATATTCCATCATAATAAATCCCCAGATCTACGTCCTTCTACAGAACCTAATTGTATGATACAATATTGTTCTGCTCCAGGAAGACATCCAGGCCTCTCTTGAACCCCTCGACTGAGTTCGCCATCACCACCTCCTCAGGCAAGCAATTCCAGATTCTCACTGCCCTAACAGTAAAGAATCCTCTTCTATGTTGGTGGAAAAACCTTCTCTCCTCCAGACGCAAAGAATGCCCCCTTGTGCCCGTCACCTTCCTTGGTATAAACAGATCCTCAGCGAGATATTTGTATTGTCCCCTTATATACTTATACATGGTTATTAGATCGCCTCTCAGTCGTCTTTTTTCTAGACTAAATAATCCTAATTTCGCTAATCTATATGGGTATTGTAGTTCTCCCATCCCCTTTATTAATTTTGTTGCCCTCCTTTGTACTCTCTCTAGTTCCATTATATCCTTCCTGAGCACCGGTGCCCAAAACTGGACACAGTACTCCATGTGCGGTCTAACTAGGGATTTGTACAGAGGCAGTATAATGCTCTCATCATGTGTATCCAGACCTCTTAATGCACCCCATGATCCTGTTTGCCTTGGCAGCTGCTGCCTGGCATTGGCTGCTCCAGGTAAGTTTATCATTAACTAGGATCCCCAAGTCCTTCTCCCTGTCAGATTTACCCAGTGGTTTCCCATTCAGTGTGTAATGGTGACATTGATTCCTTCTTCCCATGTGTATAACCTTACATTTATCATTGTCAAACCTCATCTGCCACCTTTCAGCCCAAGTTTCCAACTTATCCAGATCCATCTGTAGCAGAATACTATCTTCTCTTGTATTAACTGCTTTACATAGTTTTGTATCATCTGCAAATATCGATATTTTACTGTGTAAACCTTCTACCAGATCATTAATGAATATGTTGAAGAGAACAGGTCCCAATACTGACCCCTGCGGTACCCCACTGGTCACAGCGACCCAGTTAGAGACTATACCATTTATAACCACCCTCTGCTTTCTATCACTAAGCCAGTTACTAACCCATTTACACACAATTTCCCCCAGACCAAGCATTCTCATTTTGTGTACCAACCTCTTGTGCGGCACGGTATCAAACGCTTTGGAAAAATCGAGATATACCACGTCCAATGACTCACCGTGGTCCAGCCTATAGCTTACCTCTTCATAAAAACTGATTAGATTGGTTTGACAGGAGCGATTTCTCATAAACCCATGCTGATATGGAGTTAAACAGTTATTCTCATTGAGATAATCCAGAATAACATCCCTCAGAAACCCTTCAAATATTTTACCAACAATAGAGGTTAGACTTACTGGCCTATAATTTCCAGGTTCACTTTTAGAGCCCTTTTTGAATATTGGCACCACATTTGCTATGCGCCAATCCTGCGGAACAGACCCTGTCGCTATAGAGTCCCTAAAAATAAGAAATAATGGTTTATCTATTACATTACTTAGTTCTCTTAGTACTCGTGGGTGTATGCCATCCGGACCCGGAGATTTATCTATTTTAATCTTATTTAGCCGGTTTCGCACCTCTTCTTGGGTTAGATTGGTGACCCTTAATATAGGGTTTTAATTTGTTTCTTGGGATTTCACCTAGCATTTCATTTTCCACCGTGAATACCGTGGAGAAGAAGGTGTTTAATATGTTAGCTTTTTCCTCGTCATCTACAACCATTCTTTCCTCACTATTTTTTAAGGGGCCTACATTTTCAGTTTTTATTCTTTTACTATTGATATAGTTGAAGAACAGTTTGGGATTAGTTTTACTCTCCTTAGCAATGTGCTTCTCTGTTTCCTTTTTGGCAGCTTTAATTAGTTTTTTAGATAAAGTATTTTTCTCCCTATAGTTTTTTAGAGCTTCAATGGTGCCATCCTGCTTTAGTAGTGCAAATGCTTTCTTTTTACTGTTAATTGCCTGTCTTACTTCTTTGTTTAGCCACATTGGGTTTTTCCTATTTCTAGTCCTTTTATTCCCACAAGGTATAAACCGCTTACACTGCCTATTTATGATGTTCTTAAACATTTCCCATTTATTATCTGTATTCTTATTTCTGAGGATATTGTCCCAGTCTACCAGATTAAGGGCATCTCTAAGCTGGTCAAACTTTGCCTTCCTAAAGTTCAGTGTTTTTGTGACTCCCTGACAAGTCCCCCTAGTGAAAGACAGGTGAAACTGTACAATATTGTGGTCGCTATTTCCTAGATGCCCGACCACCTGCAGATTTGTTATTCTGTCAGGTCTATTAGATAGTATTAGGTCTAAAAGTGCTGCTCCTCTGGTTGGATTCTGCACCAATTGTGAAAGATAATTTTTCTTGGTTATTAGCAGAAACCTGTTGCCTTTATGGGTTTCACAGGTTTCTGTTTCCCAGTTAATATCCGGGTAGTTAAAGTCCCCCATAACCAGGACCTCATTATGGGTTGCAGCTTCATCTATCTGCTTTAGAAGTAGACTTTCCATGCTTTCTGTTATATTTGGGGGTTTGTAACAGACCCCAATGAGAATTTTGTTACCATTTTTCCCTCCATGAATTTCGACCCATATGGACTCGACATCCTCATTTCCTTCGCTAATATCCTCCCTTAAAGTGGACTTTAGACAAGACTTTACATAGAGACAAACCCCTCCTCCTCTCCGATTTTTACGATCCTTTCTAAACAGACTGTAACCCTGTAAGTTAACTGCCCAGTCATAGCTTTCATCTAACCATGTCTCGGTTATTCCCACTATGTCAAAGTTACCTGTAGATATTTCTGCTTCTAGTTCTTCCATCTTGTTTGTCAGGCTTCTGGCGTTTGCGAGCATGCAGTTTAGAGGATTTTGTTTTGTTCCAATCTCCTCGCTGTGGATTGTTTTAGAAATGTTCTTACCTCCCTTCTGAGTATGTTTTCCTGGATCTTCTTTGTTCAAGTCTAATGTTTTTCTTCCCGTCCCCTGTCATCGCAGGGTCAGCTGTATCGGCATCTAGCCAATACAGCTCACCACATTGATGAGGGAAGGAGCGATATGCTCTGCCGCCCGGCCACTATGGGCCCCTGAGCAGGCTGGGGAGGGCGGTGCCAGCAATGGGGTCCCCCGCCTGTCATCGCAGGGTCAGCTGTACCGGCATCTAGCCAATGCAGCTCACCACATTGATGAGGGAAGGAGCGCTACGCTCCTCCCATCATCCCCCTATCAGCAGCTGACGTCACCGATGCCTACACTGACAGGGGGCGCGATGACGTAACTGTCCAGCGCCCATGGTCCGGAGGTGAGTGGGAGCAGCGCAGGAACCAGGAAGACAAGTATTTATTTATTGTTTTTATTTATGGGGGTGCCTTGTATTACAGGGTCTGCCTGTGGGGGGGTGCTGCCTTATACTACAGAGTCTGCCTGTGGGGGGTGCTGCCTTATACTACAGAGTCTGCCTGTGGGGGGGTGCTGCCTTATATTACAGGGTCTGCCCGTGGTGGGTGCTGCCTTATACTAAAGGGTCGGTCTGTGGGGGGTGCTGCCTTATACTACAGAGTCTGCCTGTGGGTGGGTGCTGCTTTATACTACAGTCTGCCTGTGGGGGGTGCTGCCTTATACTACAGAGTCTGCCTGTGGGGGGTGCTGCCTTATACTACAGAGTCTGCCTGTGGGGGGGTGCTGCCTTATATTACAGGGTCTGCCCGTGGTGGGTGCTGCCTTATACTAAAGGGTCGGTCTGTGGGGGGTGCTGCCTTATACTACAGAGTCTGCCTGTGGGTGGGTGCTGCTTTATACTACAGTCTGCCTGTGGGGGGTGCTGCCTTATACTACAGAGTCTGCCTGTGGGGGGGTGCTGCCTTATATTACAGGGTCTGCCCGTGGTGGGTGCTGCCTTATACTAAAGGGTCGGTCTGTGGGGGGTGCTGCCTTATACTACAGAGTCTGCCTGTGGGTGGGTGCTGCTTTATACTACAGTCTGCCTGTGGAGGGGTGCTGCTTTATACTACAGAGTCTGCCTATGGGGTGCATTATACAATATAGAGTAGGCCTATGGGGGTGCATTATTCTTTATTGTGGAATATCTGGTGCATTATACTATATGGAGGCTATCTAGGTGGCCATCATACAGTGTTGAGATTACAGTGAGGGGGTCATCTTACAGTGTTGGAGCCATCAAATAGTTTGGGGGCTACTAAGGGTCCAGCCACTTTCTATTGAATATATAGAAAATACGTCAGTGCAGCAAGCCAGTGACTTTTTACTGCACGACAGAATGGGGGCGCAGGATGAAAGCAGCAAATTACAGAATGGGGCTGCAGGATGGGAGCACCACATTAAAGGATGGGGGCGCAGAACTAGAGTAGCACATACCAAGATGGGGGCAGCACATACCAGTATTGGGGCACAGGATGGTAGCACAAGACAGGATGAGGGTACAGGAACAGAGTAGCACATGACAAGATGGGGGCTGTACATGACAGGAAGGGGGCGCAGGATGGCAGCTGCACATGACAGGAAGGGGGCGCAGGATGGGGGTTGCACATGACAGGTAGGGGGCGCAGGATGGGGGCTGCACATGACAGGTAGGGGGCGCAGGATGGGGGCTGCACATGACAGGAAGGGGGCGCAGGATGGGGGCTGCACATGACAGGAAGGGGGCGCAGGATGGAAGCAGCACATACCAGGATGGAGACCACATACCAATACCAATATAAATGCTCGCCACCTGGGCATAGAACGGGTTCAATAGCTAGGACAGTATATTTGACAAATTTGTAATTTAAAAAATATACAAGATCTAAGCAGGTTGACCAGACCAACTGCCAAGAAAATTAGCAAATAATTATGATTTAAGAAGAACTGTAACCTGATTGCACCATATATAATGCCTACATTATTAAATAGATCTACCAGCCCTGATGAGTCTGGTGTACTTACTTTGAAAATTAAATTACCGGTACTATCAGAATGGCTGCATAATCCCAATATTAAGAGCATTTCAGTATTGGGCAAAAAAAATGTAGACATTAAGGCTATGTGCACACGATGCGGATTTAGTGCGGATCCGCAGCAGATTTTTCCGCACAGAAACGCTGCAGATCTGCACTGTGATTTACATTACAATGTAAATCAATGTGAAAAAAAAATAAAGCTGTGCGGAAAAATCCACGCGGAAACGCTGCGGATTTAAAAGAAGTTCATGCCCCTTCTTTTGCGCGGATCTGCAGCATTTCTGCACCCCTCCATTATAGAAATCCGCAGTGGTAAAAACCCGCATAAAATCCACATAAATTCCGCATAAAATCTGCACAATATCCGCATAAAATCCGCAGCAAATCTGCACCTGCTGATTCTGCCTGGAGATGCGGATTTTGTGCAGAAAATTCTGCACCCCATTCCGCAACGTGTGCACATAGCCTAAGTATTTTGGCAAGGTTTTTTTTAAAGTAAGTATATCTGATCTAAGTGACCTATATAATGAATGCATTTTGTATTGTGAAATTTGGTACCAGATTTTCTTTAGACTTATGCTACTCCCTGGTTGCGTATCCAACCATGTAAAAATGATATAAATTTTGTGACATCAAATTGTGGAGGGCAACTTCAGATTTAAAGCCTGATTATTTATGTGCTCTTCATGTCATATGGGTACAGACTCTGATCTGCAAGCCATTGATCCACTTTAAATTTAGTAAATTACATTTGTAGGCATTTTTGTTAATATTCAAACACGTATATATATATATATATATATATATATCAGTACAGTATATTTATGGAAGGTTTGACATGTCAAGCTATAAAGTAGGAGCTTTTCTTAGTATCAAGTAGTCACACTTAGAAATTCCATAATGACAGACCTCAGCTACCTCTTTCCAAATTCATCCGATCAGAACTGCCACATGAAAGATAATGAGTGGCTATTTTGTAGAATCATACAGATTTGGAATATGTATTTGTATACATGACTGCCGCATATCAGAAAGGATTTACCACTGCCATACTGCAGCGCGATAGATCATTGCCCAGGTTTCCGAGTTAGAGAAGCGTCGCCCCTGCTGAGACAATCTGCTATTGAGCACAGCCATCCGCAGGTGCGCATCTAAAAACCAAACACCTCCTTTCCATGCTGCAGGTTTAGAAAGCGGGATAAAGAGTATCAAATCCGAACGTCTTGCCGACAAATTTCAGACTTGAAAATAATGTAAAAAAAGAATGAACAAAAAACAGCTTGTCTAATTAATTCACTATGGAAGCCTCCCGAGCCAATATATGCTGCACAGCACATAGGCATTTACATGAGGGACTAGCTTTCAATTTGTGTCCATGCAAGTGATGGTCCACAGCGAGCATGAACCTTCAGAGCCAAGAGGCTATGGGGACACGTGAAGGAATTGGTCTTCAAGACATGACGGCCAAAGTGTGTCCACAAACACAGGTTGGGAAATCGTAAAGTTCAAAGTGAGTAGATAGAACTAGTCATGGAATCTTATTCCAAGCACATCAGTATCAACCTCTTACACTTTGTAGAGACAATATAAAGACGTCTCCTGTAAGATCTGCATGTAAAGTATTAGGGAACACTGCAGCGCAAATCTTGTGCGCATTGAATCCCTATTCCACGCAGCGCTGCTCCATGCAGTGCATCACATGCCGTCGGTCTGACGAAGGTCCTTTCCACGGCACTGCTTTTGGATCGCTTTTCTAATATATCAGATATAGTTTTTCTGCAACCCAATAGAGTGCCAGATTTTGTTGTCACTGATTATGTGGAGAGGTATCCTACCATGGCACCGTATTCTTATACAGAGCGACGTACATCCCAGCTACTTTTATTGGAAACACTACTATATAAATGAATGGCTATTTCCACTCTTCCTCCCCATAATTTTCTTTACCAGCATCCCAATGGTTAATCTCCAATTCCTCCTCCATGCACTCTGTGCTGTTGCACCACCAGTGCCCTCGGCGGGCAGAGCTAGACGGCATTATGCAAGGAGCGCTCTACAAAACATCACA
Source organism: Ranitomeya imitator (assembly GCF_032444005.1). Classification (NCBI taxonomy): domain Eukaryota; kingdom Metazoa; phylum Chordata; class Amphibia; order Anura; family Dendrobatidae; genus Ranitomeya; species Ranitomeya imitator. The sequence continues at coordinate 366,484,812 of NC_091286.1, forward strand.
TTACAGCCCATTTACCATGTACAGGAAAGTAGCCGCAGCACTGCTCCGTTCCAAAACAGCTGCTCTTTAGATCAGGGCAGAGGTGAGGACAAGAGAAGAAGCAAGATGCTGCCTATGGCAGTTTCACGTCCTCGATTCCTGGAATAAGAAGCTATCTTGGAAGTGAGGAGTGCGGCGAGTTCTCATCTGCACAGGAGCACCTTGTTATGTAGCATCCATTATCACAGACACCACTCTGTTACAGCGTCTGATCGCCTAGCCTGACATTTGGATGAAATATGGAGCAGTGCGAGTGGTGCCAGCTTGTATTATCTCTATTGGGAATGTCACCACCTGCTCCTACATCCATGCTCCAGGAGATGTCCTATTCACTTCTATTGACCGGCAGAGTGGTGTCTGGGCCACTAGCTCCTAACTATGCATTCAAGGCAAGAAACACAAAGAAATGAGAAATATAGCAAGAGAATTGAAGATGAATCTATCAGAAAATGGCTTTCCTTACATTGTGAGACAGCGATGACAATCAAGCACAGCTCAGCATCTTGCCCATCAAGATGGAAAAGTCATGGAGTTCTAGAAATCACAGGCTGGATAGGCATGTTGGCGATTTCAAAACCCACTTTTTCAACATTACATAACATCTTGATTTTTTTTCCAGACTAGAGTATAAGTGGAACATGCAGATATATACGCACACTTACATGCTTACACCTGACATCAATGAGGTTACCAATGGTTTACTGAGGAATGGTCTGCAACGATGAATGCATGTGGGTATAGAAATCATCAATATACGCTGCTGGCAGCTTCCTATGCAATTGTTGACCAACATCTCTCCTTGATCACATCTGGGATGTCAAGTCCGGAGACACTGCAGGCCATGGTAGGATGTTTCGGCCACAAAGTAGATGCTTGTATCACTGAGCAGCCTGCAAGGCCAAAACGTGCTACCATGGCCTGCAGCGTATTCAGACTGGTCTCTCAGAGAAATTTGAGACATCATCGGGTGGCAATTTCAAAGGGAGATGCCAGCAGAGGATATTGATGATTTGCATGCATATAGAAATAATTTTCCACAGCTTATCTTTTTGTTATTAAAGTATCTTGTGTAACGCAAATTTCTGGAATAGCCGTTCAAGCAGCACAAGCAAGCTGGCTGCTCTTAAATTCTTAAAGTTTCTGTGCGCAGCGTATGATCCGCATACATCCGCATGCATACATATCTAACATTGTGTATGCAGGGACATGTTTTTGCATGTGTTCGCATGTGGATGCGTACGCATGCGTCGTTTCGCGGTGTGCGGCGGAGTCCGGCGAATGCAAGATGTTGGATTTTTGAGGCGTTCAATATTGCACAAATGTCCGCATGCGGACGATTGCAGATAATGGTGTAAAAAAATATTATTACTGTCTATGGAAACGCATTGGTACACAAGGACATGCGTACGCATGCGTTCGATACGCATGCATACTTTAGACTGCGCATGCCCAGAAAATGATGTCACTGCCTCCACCATAAGCATCAATAACGCAAACACATGCCAAAACACATTTAAACGCATGCACACGCAGCATTTTTGTTTGCGTCATGCACAAGATGATGCGCAGGCGTAAGTATGCTTTTGCATGCATTTTGGCATGCATTTGCACATGCAGATGATACTCTGCGCACAGAAACACTAATGTGACCCTAGTCTAAGACATTAGTGTTTTTTTTTCATACGTAAAAACACGGATTGCTGTTCTCTAGTGTTTTTGATCAACATTTCATCAGGGTTTGGTTAGGGTTAGTTGTTACCATTAGTGATGACTTGTATCATAAACAGACATGTTAGAAATTTTTATACGATTCTTTAGAAAGTTGCTGGGAATATTCGGATTTCAGAACATAAATTAGCACTTCTAACATTGCCTCAAAAACCCAATTTCTCTTTTTTCTCCTCTTGACATTGGAGCTAATAAAAAAAGAAGGAAAACATATCTAATTAGAGCAGATCGCTAAATATATTCCCCGGCCACCCTGATTAAAAGCTCAAGCCCAGACTGTAGACGGCTTCTCTGCTAAAGATAACATGTTCTCAACATTACAACTGGGAAAACCGGCCGTACACGGCAACAGACATCAGCTTTCGTTATTTTCATTTATTAAGCCAGAGCCTGTCAAATTACTGGAGTTTAGAAGTCAGCAAGACCACTCCAAGAAACAATTTACCGGTAGTTTTGTTTTTTTAGTGGCCGGGTAATAAGAAACTCCATCAAACGAAATCAGCAGAAAAAAGGCCGAAAGCATTTTGGGCCTTGTCGTACTGCAAAGCATTCAGTTCAGCAACAATCATTTTTTCCAATGTTTTTTGTTTTATTATGAACTGAAAATCTTTTTAACTTCTGCAGCTTCTATGCATCACAATACATTGCAGGCTGCAGAATGACATTTATATTCGCTCTGATCATAAATCAGCCTAGAAGATTGCTCAAGAGGATGGAGACAGACGTCATGCGGTAATGCAAGTGGAGGGCATTCGGTAGCTTGCTATGCATCGCGATAGTGAGAATATCGGGTTAGCTATTCTAAGAATATAAGATCTGAGTGTGCCCAACGCCGGCATCCCACCAAGGTGCTGAGTAAAGGCTTGGCCCCTTACGTTTACCAAGGGCAGTAACATCTATTTTGTAGTTGCGGTGCTTAATCCATTTCATTAAAATGGAACTGAACAGCAAAGAGCTGGAAATATGTGGAGGGGCGGCTATGTAATGAAGAAGAAGTAATAATTTCAACTAGCAAAGCACCTTATTAGTACAACTAACTAAAGAAGGATTTCTAGCAAAAGCAAAAAAGCAGAATAGGCCACCTATATTAACCCCTTTGCGACCGCCGATACGCCTTTTAACGGCAGCCGCTAAGGGTACTTAAACCACAGCGCCGTTAATTAACGGCGCTGTGGAAAAAGTCCATAGCGCCCCCCAGAGGCCGATTTTCTCCGGGGTCTCGGCTGCCGAGGGTAGCCGAGACCCCAGAGAACATGATTCGGGGGGGTTTTAACCCACCCCGCATTTGTGATCGCCGGTAATTAACCGTTTACCGGCGATCGCAAAAAAAAAAAAAAAAGCGATCTCTTTTTAATTTCTCTGTCCTCCGATGTGATCGCACATCGGAGGACAGAGAAAAGGGGTCCCAGGTGGCCCCCCAATACTCACCTAGCTCCCCCGATGCTCCTCGTGTCTCCCGGTGGGCGCCGCCATCTTCAAAATGGCGGGAGCATGCGCAGTGTGCCCGCCGGCCGGCACCGGGAGAATCTTTGGGGTTTGGGGTAGGGTTTGGGGTAGGGTTAGGGGTAGGGTTAGGGGTAGGGCTAGGGGTAGGGCTAGGGCTAGGGTTAGGGCTAGGGTTAGGGCTAGGGTTAGGGCTAAATTTAGGGTTGGGGCTAAATTTAGGGTTAGGGTTGGGGCTAAACTTAGGGTTAGGCTTCTTTCACACTTACGTCGGTACGGGGCCGTCGCAATGCGTCGACCCGACATGCCGACGCACGTTGTGAAAATTGTGCACAACGTGGGCAGCAGCTGTAGTTTTTCAACGCATTCGCTGCCCAATCTATGTCCTGGGGAGGAGGGGGCGGAGTTACGGCCACGCATGCGCGGTCAGAAATGGCGGATGCGACGTACAAAAAAAGTTTCATTGAACGTTTTTTTTGTGCCGACGCTCCGCCAAAACACAACTGATCCAGTGCACGACGGACGCGACGTGTGGCCATCCGTCACGATCCGTCGGCAATACAAGTCTATGGGCAAAAAACGCATCCTGCGGGCACATTTGCAGGATCCGTTTCTTGTCCAAAACGACGGATTGCGACGGAATGCCAAACGACGCAAGTGTGAAAGTAGCCTTAGGGCTAGGGTTAGGGTTGGGGCTAAAGTTAGGGCTAGGGTTGGGGCTAAAGTTAGGGTTAGAGCTGGGATTAGGGTTAGGGTTTGGATTAGGGTTGGTATTAGGGTTAGGGTTGGCATTAGGGTTACGCTTGGGATTAGGTTTGGGATTAGGGTTAAGGTTAGGGTTGTGATTAGGGGTGTATTGGGATTAGGGTTAGGTTTGAGGTTAGGGTTGAGATTAGGATTAGGGGTGTGTTGGATTTAGGGTTTTGATTAGGGTTATGGATAGGGTTGACATTAGGGTTGTTTTGGGGTAAGGGTTGTGATTATGGTTAGGGTTAGTGATTAGGATTATGGATCAGGTTGGGATTAGGGTTAGGGGTGTGTTGGGGTTAGGGTTGGAGCTAGAATTGGGGGGTTTCCACTGTTTAGGTACATCAGGGGGTCTCCAAACACGACAGCCAATTTTGCGCTCAAAAAGTCAAATGGTGCTCCCTCCCTTCTGATCTCTGCCGTGCGCCCAAACAGTGGGTTACCCCCACATATGGGGCATCAGCGTACTCGGGATAAATTGGACAACAACTTCTGGGGTCCAATTTCTCTTGTTACCCTTGTGAAAATAAAAACTTGGGGGCTACAAAATCTTTTGTGGAAAAAAAAATATTTTTTATTTTCACGGCTCTGCATTATAAACTTCTGTGAAGCACTTGGGCATTCAAGGTTCTCACCACACATCTAGAGAAGTTCCATGGGGGGTCTAGTTTCCAAAATGGGGTCACTTGTGGGGGGTTTCCACTGTTTAGGCACATCAGGGGCTCTCCAAACGCGACATGGCGTCCGATCTCAATTCCAGCCAATTCTACATTGAAAAAGTAAAACGGCACTCTTTCTCTTCCAAGCTCTGCGGTGCGCCCAAACAGTGGTTTACCCCCACATATTGGGTATCGACGTATTCAGGAGAAATCGCACAGCAACTTTTGTGGTCTAATTTCTCCTGTTACCCTTGTGAAAATAAGAATTTGTGGGCGAAAAGATCATTTTTGTGTAAACAAAAGCGATTTTTTATTTTCACGGCTCTATGTTATAAACTTCTGTGAAGCACTTGGGGGTTCAAAGTGCTCACCACACATCTAGATAAGTTCCTTAAGGGGTCTAGTTTCCAAAATGGTGTCACTTGTGGGGAGTTTCCACTGTTTAGGCACATCAGGGGCTCTCTAAATGTGACATGGTGTCCGATCTCAATTCCAGCCAATTCTGCATTGAAAAAGTCAAACGGCGCTACTTCACTTCTAAGTTCTGCGGTGCGCCCTAACAGTGGTTTACCCCCACATATGGGGTATTGGCGTATTCAGGAGAAATTGCATAACAAAATTTATGGTTACATTTCTGTTTTTACACTTGTGAAAATAAAAAAAATGGTTCTGAATTAAGATGTTTGCAAAAAAAAGTTAAATGTTCATTTTTTCCTTCCACATTGTTTCAGTTCCTGTGAAGCACGTAAAGGGTTAATAAACTTCTTGAATGTGGTTTTGAGAACCTTGAGGGGTGTAGTTTTTAGAATGGTGTCACACTTATTTTCTATCATATAGACCCCTCAAAATGACTTCAAATGTGATGTGGTCCCTAAAAAAAAATGGTGTTGTAAAAATGAGAAATTGCTGGTCAACTTTTAACCCTTATAACTCCCTAACAAAAAAAAATTTTGTTTCCAAAATTGTGCTGATGTAAAGTAGACATGTGGGAAATGTTATTTATTAACTATTTTTCGTGACATATCTCTCTGATTTAAGGGCATAAAAATCCAAAGTTTGAAAATTGCAAAATTTTAAACATTTTCGCCATATTTCCGTTTTTTTCATAAATAATCGCAAGTAATATCGAAGAAATGTTACCACTAACATGAAGTACAATATGTCACGAAAAAACAATCTCAGAATCAGCGGGATCCGTTGAAGCGTTCCAGAGTTATAACCTCATAAAGTGACAGTGGTCAGAATTGCAAAAATTGGCCTGGTCATTAAGTACCAAATTGGCTCTGTCACTAAGGGGTTAAACATCGTAGGGTAAACATCGTTTTTGATTTGAAAAAAAAAAGTAAAAGTCACCGCCCACCAGTGTCAAGCTGAACCACAATTGGGATGGTCCTAACCTTTAGCATTTAGTCCAGGTAAGAGTGTGGCCTCCCTTTCTTTGAGCATTACATAACATTTATATAGCTTCTCATTTGCTGGGTATTTATTCGGGATTTGGTCCTGCCCTGCTCTTATTAACATTGACATCACTTTGGGAAGGTTTTAATGCTTTAGGTTAGGAACAGCCCAATTGAGGTACACCTTGATGCCGGTGGGATGGCTTTTAAGGTATGTTTTTGTTTTGTTTTTTTAAATTAAAAAATGGCGCTTACCAAATACTTTACAATATTTATATGCATTATTTCTTTTACTCATTTACTTACAGCAGGGCATATGTTCATTTTGTTTCTGTCTTAGACCCTTTAGCCAGGAAAGAACCTAACCGTAGGGTGAGTGGCCTTCTCTTTCCTCCCACATCTTACCATTTTTGCTCATCTTTCATCATTCTAGTCTGTATGCGATCCTTCTACATTGTTCCTTCTTTACCTTGTCTTTAGTGTTTTTTTTTTTATTTTGGTCTAGTATGGTCAGTAATTTACCTGAATCTATTGGGCACCCGGAGATCCACGACTCTCCTCCTTAGTTCCTTCCTAAATCAATACAAAATTTACACAAGGGAGGGGAGAAAAAAGAAGAAGAAGCAGCGACATAGCCTCTCTCTTCCCGCCCCCATTGCATGCTAATGAAATTCTACCATGTATCTCCCCAATGTGGTCGATTTGTAAAAGGAGCTGTTCATTTGATATTTCCCATCATTCACATGAGTAAAAAACAACAAACAGGTAAAGCATAAAAAAAACACATTGATGCAACTAAAAGCATTATTTTACGACCTTATGACCAAAAGGCTGTCCCTTAGTAAATGATCCATGTCTTTATCACATGTAACAATGACGCTTCTAAGGGACCCAACATGCTTGGCCGCCCTGCTCTTGTGTGACAATCAGTGGGGCACATTACACAGCTTCCTGGTAATTAGGTGAGTGGCGCCCCCTGCAGGATTTAACACCACTGCATGTCACCATAGAGCTGCCATATGCAGCAGCTCTCCCCTCCGACCTACAGACAGCAGTTGTCTACGGCAGACATCCCATCTCCTTCATTACAGACCACTCTAACCATGACCGGAGACATTTTTTCCAATAAGTAACCAAATTGCCTTTAGGACATGAAATAAAACTTTGTGCACGCTTCAGCTGCCCTTTTCCCACCGTGAAAATTACCGACTCCTATTAATTTAGCTCATTACTTAACACTTTATTGTATTAGCGGACTGTACAGAGATAAGCCATTTCCCCATCAGTGGAAATCTCCCTACATTGTATGAGATATAGTAATATATAATAATATAGTAAGAGACTCATTAATATCTTCTCCCATCTCTCCTCAATTAGATATGCGCTTACATAACTTCTCTCCTTTCACGGGTCCCTGTAATGTAGAATCAGACGCCATCTGTTCTCTGCCTAGATTATGATAAAAAGATCATTTATACGTATTTAAAGACTATTCTAATAAATAGCTGCATTAAAAACCTCAATGTAGGGATATTGTGTCACGTTCTTAAGAATCGACACGCAAGTTCCTCCTCATATGTACTAGGCATTCAATGCCTGTTGTAACAACTGTGCTCAATTACTGGACAAAAATCACATTAATAAAGCACAAGCTTGGACTGCCAACATCTGAAGTTTGGAATTCACGGGAATCTGTCAGCAGGTTTTTGATCTTCCATCTGATGTAGGGTCAGAGACCCTGATTCCAGCGATGTATCATTTACTTTGCTGCTGTATCTATTTTTTATCGCCGTTTTCTCTGTGGCAGATCCACCAGTTCTCTGAATGCTGAGCTCTGTAACACCACGTCTACACCACTGATTGGCAGAAAGCTGCCAATCAGCGGTGGGGCGGAGTTACACAAAGCTCATCATTATGGAGGACTACATGGCATCAGGTTACTAGTCCACTTGTCATAATCTCCTGACACTAAAGCACTGATTTTATTGAGACACAAATGGTCAGCTTTCTGCCTACATACACAGAAAGCTGCAAAATCAGTGGTGCGGACGGGGTTGTACAGGACTCAGCATTCAGAATACTGCTAGATCTACAGGATACAAAACAGTGATTTTAATCAAAACTTCTACAAGCAGACGAGAAAGTGACACTGCTAGAATCAGGGTCTCTAACCCTACACCATGATGCTCTCAAATTTCAACTCCTGCTGACAGATTCCCTTTAACTGGCTGATTCTTGTGTTGTGTAAGCAGATGGGCTTTGCTACAGATAAGACAGACATCTACTTTCCACATACAGAATGACTTGTCTGACCATGCAGTCAATTGAATTTGGAAATTGGGAAAGATAGCAGTTTGTCAAAAGGGCATCTTTAAGGGCCACAGCACCAAGGACGTGTTCTCACATGCTAACCACAACCATGTATATAATAATATAATATATAATAATATATAATTCAATAATATATAATTCAATTATATAATATATAATTCAAGGTGCTAAAAATGGCAGCAGTGACCTAGCAGGGGAACAAAACTTTCTTACCTGGGAAAAAGGACAAATCAAAGTGGGAGGAAGAAGCTCAGCATAGTCTAGTTTCAGCTTTTCTTCTACCATCATGAACAGCAGGCATAAGGACTCAATTACATTTATTTTCAGCTTTCTCACTGTTAAATGCATAGTTATTCAGCAAGGTCAATGAATATTTAATTAAGATGGATTCCCATTTCCAAGATCAAAAGAAAAGAAAAATTACAAGACCAAAGGGGTTATTATGATGGATCAGCTCATATTAATAGATACTGGGCCGACTAATAGAAACACAGAAAGCTCAAAAACATCCAATAGATAGCCTAACTCAATCACTGACGATGCTGGGCGCAGTCCATAACCCAGAGGATAGAGGCTGCCAAGTACCTGGACCCCATAAAGAACAACGCCCAGCAGTTTCTTTTCTCCAATTAAATATGTATAGGATGTAGGGTACATACGGTACATTAAAAAAAAAAAATCAAAACAAGAACTTCCCGTTTCCAGCGTTGCGTGGTCACACCTCATCATTAATGGCTCACACAGGGACTCGGGCTACTGCCAGCTATGTGAGCCTACAAGGGTTCTAATATCTCACATACAACGGTGATCAGGCTGATAGAGAAGGCACGTGATGGAGAAGAGGAGTGGAGCCGAGCTGTAAATGGGAGGAGGCAGCGATCACTATGTATTCTAACGCATTTATTTAAAAAAGGATTATGGGATAACATTTTGGCTACGAGCGCTTTAAATGATTTTTTCATTTTTTCCCCCCCTTCTACCAAGAGTCATAACAGTTGTATTTTGCCGCCGATACAGCCAGCACAAGGGCTTGTATTTTTTCCTGGATAAGTTGGAGTTCTGAATGCAACTGTTAATTTTACTAAATGGACTCACAATGGGATTTTTTTTCTAAGTGTCGTGAAATAATCTGATTCTGCGATCAATTTTTTTTTTGTGGAATTATGTTTTTATGGTATTCATTGTGCTTAAAAATTACCAGGCAAAAATGATTTGCCAGGTCAGCACAATTCCCAAAATTGAGTTTGTTATGGTTTTATTTTTAAGTTGGTGGCAAATATTTGGAAATTCACAAAAAAAAAAAAAAAAAAATTAAATGTTATATTGGGTGTGTGCTGCCATTTTTTGAGACTTTTTTCGCCATTTTATGTTGACAATTTTATTACGCTATTGGAGTACATACCACATTTTGTGTTACTTCTTATTGCATTTTATGTGGAATTGCAGTGACCGAAAAACACCAGTTTTTGAGTTTCAATTTTTATTCCCCGGAATTAGCATTCCCTGTACGAGATAAAAAAATATATTTTTGACACCTGCAGCCATACTAAATTTGTTAACTGTTGATACTTTGCACATTTTGCCATTTAGTTTTGGGGAAAAGGGCGTGGTTTAAACATGTATATTTATATTATCCAAATACATAATTTTAAAATAATCTTTTTATACATAAGTATGTGGTCACCACTGCTGCAAGCAAAGCCAGCTACGCGTCTGCAGCATCGGAGAAGTGCAGAGGGAAGAAAGTTGGCTTGATCCAGCCAGGTTCGGCCACATGCACAGGGTCAGTATTTGGTCAGGATTTCACATCAGTAAATGTAAGCCAAAAACCAGGGGTAGGTGATAAATGCAGAAGTGGTGCATATGTTTCTATTATACTTTTCCTCTCCTTGTTCCACTCCTGGTTTTGGCTTAAAGATGCGGAGGTAAAACACTGAGGTAAAAACACTGAGGTAAAAACACTGAGGTAAAAACACTGAGGTAAAAACACTGAGGTAAAAACACTGAGGTAAAAACACTGAGGTAAAAACACTGAGGTAAAACACTGAGGTAAAACACTGAACATGTGAACTTTGCCTTGAAGTTGCCCTTGCAAGCTCTATAGCAAACCACTCATTGCCTAGGGGGAACTAGCCACCTGAGACCGCAAAAGTGGCTGGTAAAATAGACAAGGAAAAAAGCTATAGGGATAAAAATCCTTCAATACTTGCGAAAAAAGTTGCATTTTGCAATCTTTCCCATTTAAAAAGTTGAGACTGACTCATCAAAGGAATGGTTTGGACAGATGTGGAATGACTAAAGCCCGCTTTATTCTATTATATCGATTCTATTATATTACATTCTTGCTTGCAAATAGTAGTTCTATTTTTTACTACCTAGGAAAGTGTCGTCTACGAAAGGTGCTTTATTAGAGAGATGCAATACTTTAACAATGGAAAATGGAAGCCCATTAGTGATGTATCCCACCATAGGCCTACACACTAGAATAAGTCGCAGCCTTTAGTTTGATGTGTATCACGAAATCCTCCAGATATACAATACATGGCAAGTATGGCACACAGCAGACAAGGCAAACAAGATGTGAACGGAGCCCTACTTTATAAAAAGCTGAAACTTCGCTTTATATAGAAAAAAAATTATAGTTAGAATATAGCATAGATACCATATATCCTTTTACTGTATTTCGAAAGCGCACTTGTGAAAACCAGGATTTTTCTTTAATAATCTAAGAAAACACTGCAGTGCTAAACAAGTCGATTAGAGAATGTCTCCGGAGCGACATGTAAATATAGGTAACATTTTGATCCTGATGACTGGCAGTGAACTTTAGCTAATTGATGTGGGAATTGGGCATTGCCCGTAATCAGTCGCTGCACAATGGCCATGCTGCCAAAATTAACTTGTTAAAGAAACTAAAAGTCAAATATAATTGAGATGAAAAAGAAAATTGTAACAACGGCAAATGGCTGGTGTATATGCAATAGCATGCATCAGCCACAGGCAAGCGATGTAGGATATTGGCAACCAATCTGAGCGATACCCATCTTCTGAATATACCTGGAGCAACACATGCTCGGAACTGCTGTTAGTGAAGGGGAAGCAGTCATTGGATTTAATCATGGGTAGCATGATCAGAGCCTGGCTGTGCAACTGGAGGCCTGCATGGTGGACTCAAACACTGCAGGGTTCCCGGTCCGCTTCTCCCTGCACAGCTCCAATTGCCTGACAGGTCTGCCTTATATACACACACACACACACGGCAGAGGCAATCAAATGGACCCGTCAGAGAAGGGGACAAGGAATTACACCAGACACACAGGTCTCTCCTAGTGATGAGCGAATGTGCTAGGATAAGGCGTTGTCCGTGCATGCTCGTGTACTAACAGGGGGTCTTCAACATACTCAAAAAATATGCTAGAGTCCCCGTGCCTGCATGTCACACGACTGGTCGACACCTACAACACATGCAGTGATTGCTTGCAGTTCTCAGCTTTTCAAGCTATGTTTTTTTCCTGAAATGCCGAGGTGCTTGATAGTAAAATATACCTGTTTGCAATCACCAGTAAGGCTGATTTATGCTACACGTGGGGCGGGAAGCATGAATACAGTGACAGGCTCCATTTACGTCTTCTATTCTAGGTGTCTGATTACTCCTGTCCATTCTTATCTCTTTGATAACAATGTGATGTCATTTGTCAAAAAAACAAAACAGAACACATTATAGGATGTTGATCCAGGCAAAAGTTTACATATGGAGGACTCCTAAGCTCCATGCAATATTATGAGGACTCCTAATTGCTTCAACACCACCAAGGACAATGGCAGGATTACAATGCGTCAGTTAACAAGTAGTCAAATATTTCCATATTCTGAATTGGGGTTTTTACAGATCTACATGTTGAAAATAAATATATTTTTATAACAAGGATGTCATCTAATATCTTCAAACACCTAAAAAGCATACTTAAAAATATCAAGGAAGGAGGAGAATTGCAGAAAAATGAATAGTGCACTGCCTGCTAATAAACACTAAAAATACAGGGCCTCAGTTCTCCCTGGCAAAAAGAAAATCACAGCTGTGCTACACAGAGATTATGACCAACCTCTAAAGCACAACCAAAGTTCTCAAGGTATTGCTGCCACATCGCAGCGCACTACAAGTGGATAAGGTCGCATTGCATCCCAGAGGGTACTGCGACAGTGACAAACAAGTCACAAAAACTCCAATGTGGTTGGACTTCTTGCAGTACGCTCTATGTCACAACGAGACCCATCCACTTGTACTGCGCTGTCAGTTAGTATCAACAACTAGCCAACTTAGGGTATGTGTCCACGTTCAGGATTGCATCAGGATTGCTCAAGATTTCACGCAGGTAAAATCTGCACCTGAGATCACCTGCGTTTTTTTCATGCAGATTTGTGTGTTTTTGTAAGCTAAATAAAGATATACAAAAAAAGAAAAAAAAAAAGAATTGTGATGTAATTTCTTGTCCAACCTCCTCATTTACATACTCCATTGAAGAATAATGTTTACACACAGCTACATACGATAGATATCCATCTATATATTATCTACTGAGACATCCATCTGTCGATAGATAGATGGATACGATAGATAGATGGATACGATAGATAGATGGATACGATAGATAGATGGATACGATAGATAGATGGATACGATAGATAGATGGATACGATAGATAGATGGATACGATAGATAAATGGATACGATAGATAAATGGATACGATAGATAAATGGATACGATAGATAAATGGATACGATAGATAGATGGATACGATAGATAGATGGATACGATAGATAAATGGATCACACATGAGAGAAACTCTTATGAGTCTCACATCTTAATACCCGACACTGCCGCCACCACTCGGGAGCAGAGCGTGCTGTTGCATGTATTTCTATGCAGCCGCATGCTCCGGTCCCGAGTGCCGGTGGCAGTGCCGGGTATTAAGATGCGAGACTCGTCCGAGTTTTTCGCATGTGTGATCCCGGCCTTAAATAAAGACACATACACCCATTAAATCTGCGTTAGGCCGGGGTCACACTCACGAGAAACTCACACAAGTCTCTCGCTTCAATACCCGGCACTGCCGCGGGCATTCGGGATCGGAGTGTGCGGCTGCATGTATTTCTATGCAGCTGAACTCTCCGGTCCTGAGTGCCCGCGGCAGTGTCGGGTATTTACCAAGGCCTTAAATGCATTATGTTTACTTTAAAAAGATAAATGGCTTAGGCTCCTGCGCAATTTTCTGCACCATAGAGGGAAAGCCAGCGACTGAGGGATTGATATTTGTAGCCTGGGAAGGGGTTAATACCCATGAAGCTTCCCAGACTATGAATATCAGCTCACAGCTGTCTGCGTAGCCTTTACTGGATATAAAAATAGGGGGAACCGGGGGAACCGGGGGAACCCCCCCCCCTCCCCCCCGGGGGAACCCCCACCCCCCAAAAAAAAAAATGATGTGGGGTCCCCCCTATAATTTATAGCCAAAGGCTACGCAGACAGCCGCAGGCTAATATTCATAGCCTAGAGAGGGACCATGGATAGTGCTCCTCCCTTCCCCCCTCCCCCCGGCTACAAATACCAGACCCCAGCTGCCCCAGAAATGGCGCATCCATAAGATGCGCCAATTTCGGCGCTTAGCATCTCTCTTCCCACTCCCGCGTAGCGGTGGGATATGGGGTAATAAGGGGTTGATGACACCTTAGGTGACATTAACCCCTTCCCGCCCTTTTCCGCTCCCCTCCTTCCCAGAGCCATAACTTTTTTATTTTTCAGTCAATATGGCCATGTGAGGGGTTGTTTTTTTGCGGGACAAGTTGCACTTTTCAACAACATCATTGGTTTTAGCATGTTGTGTACTAGAAAATGGGAAAAAAAATTCCAAGTGCAGTGAAATTGCAAAAAAAATGCAATCCCACACTTGTTTTTTGTTTGACTTTTTTGCTAGATTCACTAAGTGGTAAAACTGACCTGACATTATGATTCTCCGGGTCATTACGAGTTCATAGACACCTAACATGTCTAGGTTACGTTTTATCCAAGTGGTAAAAAAAAAAATCACAAACTTTGCTTTAAAAAAAATTGCGCAATTTTCCAATACCCGTAGCGTCTCCATTTTTCGTGATCTGGGGTCAGGTGAGGGCTTATTTTTGCGTGCCGAGCTGGCATTTTTAAAGATACCATTTTGGTGCAGATACGTTCTTTTGATCGCCCGTTATTACATTTTAATGCAATGTCGCGGCGACCAAAAAAAACGCAATTCTGGCGTTTCAATTTTTTTTTATAGCTACGCCGTTTAGCGATCAGGTTAATCCTTTCTTTTATTGATCGGGCGATTCTGAACGCGGCGATAACAAATATGTGTAGGTTTGATTTTTTTATTTTGGATGGGGCGAAAGGGGGGTGATTTAAACTTATTTTTTTTATTTTTCCATATTTTTAAAAACTTTTTTTTAAACTTTTGTCATGCTTCAATAGCCTCCATGGGAGGCTAGAAGCTGGCACAACTGCATCGGCTCAGCTACATAGCAGCGATCATCAGATCGCTGCTATGTAGCTTAATTACAGGCTTGCTTTGAGTGCCGACCACAGGGTGGCGCTCACAGCAGGCCGATATCAGTAACCATAGGACGTCTCAATGACCTCTATGGTTACCATCCTGACGCATCGCCGACCCCCGATTATGTGACGGAGTCGGCGATGCGATCATTTCCGGCTGCGCGGCCGGAAGCGCCAGTTAAATGCTGCTGTCAGCGTTTGACAGCGGCATTTAACTGGTTAATAGCAGCGGGTGAATCGCGATTTCACCCGCCGCTATTGCGGGCACGTCAGCTGTTCAAAACAGCTGACATGTCCCGGCTTTGAGGTGGGCTCTGCGCCGGAGCCCACATCAAAGCAGGGGACCTGACCTCCGCAGTAATAGTACGGCGGAGGTCGGGAAGGGGTTAAGCCTGGTTAATAATGGAGAGGCGTCAATAAGATGCCTATCCATTATTAATCCTAGTAACGTGTAAATAAAACACATACACTAGAAAAAAGTATTTTAATGAAATGATTACACTTTTTGACCATATCTTTATTGTACGCTCAATCCTCTTGAAGACCCTCGTCCTGCAAAAAAAGCAAAAAACAAAAAAACAAACCAAATTCCTGTCCGCAGATATCCCATAACGAGTGTCCCACGACGAGTCCAGCTCTGCTACATCTGGATGTCTGAATAAACTGAATAAACTCCCACCTGAAGAAGACGGTGTTTACCGTTGAAACGCGTTGTGGCAAACGACATGTTGTCTGAGTTTCCTTCAGCGCTCCTGGGACTGATTTCTGTTTGTCACACATCTGGATGTCTGACATCCAGACATAGCAGAGCTTGTAGATGATCGCTGGAGATACCTCTCCAGCGATCACCTACATTCTAGCACTCCACGGTCAGCTGACCGTGGGAACCAGCCTAGTGTGACTGGAGATAAATCCCGATCACGTGCACAGCAGTTCTCGCGGAAAGCTAAGTTATCGCAAGAACTGCAGTGGATGAGGGACTTCTGGCGGCGGGACAGGTGAGCCGGCAGACATGCGTAGTAAGCTTCATTAACGCAGTTTCTACGCATGTGACTAATCATTAGATGCGGTTTTACCGCATCTAAATGATTATCTATGGGAAATTTACGGTGCGGCGACGGAGCGTCGACGCATTGTAAACAGACATGCTGCGTTCTGAAAAGACGCGCCGCATGTCCGTTTCCGCGGGTCTGCCGCCTGCGTGTTTTACCGCATAGTGGAGACGGGATTTCATGAAAATCCCCTCCACTATGCTGTAACATCTGGACGCTGCGTGTTTGACGCCGCGGCTCTACGCACAATCAAACACGCAGCGTTTCCAACACATGGACACATACCCTTAGGCAGGTGTTGAGGTGAATGTCGCCTGAAGGGAGGCACCATGTACATAATGGAGTGTTACAATCAGTGCAGAGACGTAATGGAGAACAGGCTATTTCTATACAAATACATATAGCCACACACACGGTGCACAATTTGTAGGCAATTGAGCTTCTTATAACTTTTGTGGAGATTTTCCAACTCCAGGCTGTATAAACTTGAATGCTTATTGGATGAAGCAGATAATGTGATGGGTATTTGTGTAATGAGGAAGGCTATGGCCTAAGGATATCATCACTATTACTGAGGCGTGCAGAATTATTAGGAAGCTTGTTTTCCTCAGGCAAAATGGGCCAAAAGAAGAAATTTTGCAGACTGAGGGTATGTGCACACGTTCAGGTTTTTTCACGTTTTTTCGTGTTTTTTCGCGATAAAAACGCATTCAAATCGCATGCATATGCATCCTATCATGTAGAATGCATTCTGCAATTTTTGTGCACATGATGTCTTTTTTTCCGTGAAAAACACACATCGCGGTAAAAAAAAAAAAAAGCAGCATGTTCATTAATTTTGCGGATTTTTCGTGTTTTCCCGCTATTCTATGCGTTGGGCAAAACGCAAAAAACGCACAAAAAACGCACAAAAACGCATAAAAAAAGCGATTTCTGGCAGAAATGTCCAGTTTTTGTCAGGAAATTTCTGCAAGAAATCCTGACGTGTGCACATAGCCTGAAACATCAAAAATTGTCAAAATTTTACAAAGGGGTGCAGAACTCTTAAAATTGTGGTGCTTTGGGGGCGTGATCACGCAACCATCAAAAATTTTGATGGAAATTCTCAACAGGGTAACAAAAAAATAAAAAAATAAAAAAAGTACACGTTAGCAGCCAAAAATTTGAGAAGGATCAAGTGTGAAGCAACCAAGTACCCATTGTTCTCCAGTGCTGTCATATTCCAGAACTGCAACTTCCTTGGAGGCCTAGAAGCAAAAGGTGTTCAGTGCTCAGAGACATGGCCAAGGGGAGGAAGGCTGAAACCCGACCACCACTGAACAAGACAGATCGGTAGAAATATCTGAAGACCAATTCTTCAAAGGTTTTAAGGACTGATGAGAGGAGAGTGACTCTTGACGGACTAGATGGATTGGCCAGTGTCTGGATCAGTAACGGGCACAAACCTCCACTTTGACTCAGACGCCATCAAGGAGGAAGCACAATACTAGTTTGGGCTGGTATTATTAAAGATGACCTAGATGGAACTTTTTGGGTTGAAGATGGAATCCACCCCCAAGCCTAGTGACAGTTTTTTAGAAGACACTTTCATGTAGTGTTACAGGGAAAAGTCTGCCTCAAGTAAGGCATGATCTTCATGCATCAAAGTAGTTCCCTGCTTGGCTGCCAGTAAAGGCCTTATAGATGAACGAATAATGACATGGTCCTTCCTCACCTGACCCAAACACAACCGAGTTGTGGACCCTTTAACGGGAAACTTCCAGGGAAGGAACACAGTGCTCCTCTCTGACCAGTGTCCGGGAGGCCATGGTTGGTGCTGTTCAAAAAGTTGATTAACAAAAGATTAAGCAACGGAGAATCCATGGATGGACAGTATGAATGGTATGGAAAAGAAGGGTGGCTTTATTGGTCACGGATAACCTTTTTGAAATGTCAGAAATGTATTATGTACATTGAGTTGTTTGATTATTGTCACTTCAACATATAAAAAACAACGGAGATGGAAAAAGCTACATTTTTATCTAATAGGCAAAACTTCTTTGTTTTTTAGAATATTCAGGTTTAGTAACCTTTTGGATTGATAGCACTGGAGTTGTTCAATATGAAAATTAATCCAAAATACAAATTGTTTAATAATTGTGCACTCTGTATACTACTAGATTTGTGTCACTCGATTTACAGCTAAATATTCTCACCATAGTCTGGTAAATGTGTTATTTTACTCACTTACTAATAGTCATGTATGAAGTGGAAAATGGAAAAGCATCTAACAGGCATTGTTCAGAACTGTGCTGGTTATATATCTGCTGCCATTACGGAATCTTAGACTGCCACCTAGTGGAGAAACTACAGTTTAAGCTTAGTGCAGCTTCTTCAAAATAAGAGGATGTGTCCCCAAATGTCACTATATGAACTATATACATTAACCACCAGATTTTATAGACCTCATAAGTACTTTGAAACAATTTCCTGATTTGAAATGAGCATTTCAAAGCATGACATAATAAAATGGATATTTTAATCAGCAGATTATACAGGCATTTAGACAAAAATTTACATAGTGTCATGATTCAGTCTGGAGTTTGTTTTCTGCTATCCTCTCTCTCTGGACTGGTCATGCGGGGGTTAACACCCTCTGCCTCATTTTGGAGCTGGCTGGGCTATTTCAGTCCTCTGCAGTCTGCTGGCCAGCATCAGTGATGGTTCATGCTCCCAGGCTAGAGCAGCTAACCCGTATACCCTGGTGATCCTTCTGCCTCTGACATCCCGTATTTGTGTGAGACCCGTTCCCTATCCCTGACGTGGTGTTCGACTGGTGGTTTTTCTTTACAGTGTATGACTCGGCCTGATCTCTGAACCCCACCTCTTGTTTTCCATCTCTGATACTACGTACCCAAAAGGCTTTGACTTCTGGCTTGTACCCCAACTTCATCTTACGTCTCCCGTTTTGGATACCGCACTCCAGTTTGGCTCTGACTTCTGGCTTGTCTCTGACTTTGTGCATGCTGTGACCTCTGGTACCTCTGCTCCTGAGTTTTTGACTCTGCTCGTCTGACCACTCTTTCGTTACCTGTGACACCTGTGCGGCTGCTCAGTGTTGCTAATCTGTTAGTGTGCAACTTCTCTTCCCTCACCAGCACCCCCTGGTGGAGGTTGCGCTAAACTGCACTGCAGCTGCATCACACATATTAAATATGTTAGCCTCACCAGGTCTAAGAGTTCGCTTTAGTAATGTAGGCAGTAAATATTGTGACATCTGGTGAAAGATCCACTTTAACCCCTTCCTAACATAGGACCTAATAGTAGTCTGCGCCACACGCTGTGGATACCAGCTTTAAGCTATGTTCACACATTGCGTTTCTGCTGCATTTTCTTTTCTGCTAATTTTCAGTATAATTTTACAGTAATAGCAAAGTCTATGAGACTTCATAAATCTCATGAACACACATTGGTTCTATTTTCCTGTCCATCTTGGAAAACAGCTGCATTTTTACAAACTTCAACATGTCACTATAAGCATTTTCTGCGTATTAGCAGTGTTTTTTCACCCATAGGAAATAATGGGTAAATACAAAAATGCAGGTATCAGTTTTTGCTGCAAAAACCTGAAGGAAGTTGCATTATGATTTCTAGGGGGCGCTAAAGTTTATCAGCATGCACCAGAGACAACTAAAATGCAGCAAAAAAATCTAGCAAAAACGCAGCAAATACACAGCAAAACCTGCAGGTTTGGCCTGCTGAAAAAAAAAAAAGCAGCAAAAACGCAATGTGTGAACAGTCTTAAGATGCTACTTGTCAATCTTGACAGCGTCATATAAGGGACGGGAGTTTATTCGTAAATGGTGGGTGGGGGCCTGCTATAGGTTCCATGTCACCACCACCATCTTTGGTACTCCTGTGACAGGCACTGTCACACAGTGATATTCTCTATATACTGCAGTATACAGAACAAGCCATGAAACAATGGCAGGTTCTATTCACTGAAAGTCAAAAATTAAAATAAAAAATATCACATTACAGTACAAGTAGCAAATATTCTGGTAACTAAAAAAAGAGACACTATGACCATGTGGCAAAAAAATATGACACTGACACATCAAACAAGGCAGGGCATCAAGAATTTGTAGATTGTTTAAAGGGTTACATCCTTTTAATTACACAGGAAATCTGTTTTGTCCAAAGGCGCGACTGACAGCTTGTTTATCAAGGTACAACCCAAGCAGAAATATGCTGTTTGTCTGAGACACTTCTCCCTAAAAGAATGCGTGTGGGGTACATAGAGCAACCTTGTGTCTACAAGAAAGTCCAGCAATACCACCGGCTTCCACAAGAGGGCAGAGGAGAACTGTAGAATATACTACACTATCTAGCCATATAGATATGACTACAATCACTAGAGTTGGGGTCATACACATCTGTAGCACTAATTATATTTCTTTCAACTGTCATCAACACTTACGTTAAAATGACAGCCGTAATAAGAGACCAAAGGAAAATGCAATCTACAGAGTTAAGGAAAAAGAAAAACGACAAAGAAATGAATATTGACGTGTACATTGCACAAATGGTTCATATTGTGTCCGTCTTACACAAGAAACAAACTACATATTAGAGCACGGTCCCGTAAGTCAGCTCTCAGCTTTCAGTACTCATATCAGATACCAGTACCCTAATGGCTACTGACAATTAGGACACGATTATGTCTGATAATTGGAGCATCTAGCTTTTGTATTCGGCAGCTTTTTGTGATCTGTAAAGGCCCCTTCACATTTAGCGACGCTGCAGCGATACCGACAACGATCCGAATCGCTGCAGCGTCGCTGTTTGGTCGCTGGAGAGCTGTCACACAGACCGCTCTCCAGCGACCAACGATGCCGGTAACCAGGGTAAACATCGGGTAACTAAGCGCAGGGCCGCGCTTAGTAACCCGATGTTTACCCTGGTTACCATGCTAAAAGTAAAAAAAAAAAAAAACAGTACATACTTACCTACAGCTGTCTGTCCTCCAGCGCTGCGCTCTGCTTCTCTGCTCTCCTCCTGTACGGTCTGGGAGCCGGAAAGCAGAGCGGTGACGTCACCGCTCTGCTTTCCGGCTCACAGCCAGTACAGGAGGAGAGCAGAGCGCAGCGCTGGGAGGACAGACAGCTGTAGGTAAGTATGTAGTGTTTGTTTTTTTTTTACTTTTAGCATGGTAACCAGGGTAAACATCGGGTTACTAAGCGCGGCCCTGCGCTTAGTTACCCGATGTTTACCCTGGTTACCAGTGAAGACATCGCTGGATCGGTGTCACACACGCCGATCCAGCGATGTCTCCAGGGAGTCCAGCGACGAAATAAAGTTCTGGACTTTATTCAGCGACCAACGATCTCCCAGCAGGGGCCTGATCGTTGGTCGCTGTCACACATAACGATTTCATTAACGATATCGTTGCTACGTCACAAATAGCAACGATATCGTTAACAATATCGTTATGTGTGAAGGTACCTTAAGGTACAAACAGTCGACCTGTTGCTAGAATGGTTAGTGAGATAGGACATCACAGAGACCCCACAAGCTGGTACCATACCTTTCTCATCTCCTCTATGGGAGGAGCAGCACTAAACTCTGTAACAGCAAGTCCTCTGGGAAAGGCCAACCACATAGAATTCAGCTCACCATGCAGGTGCATCTCCATGGTGTTTGCTGCTTTGATGTTACCTCACCTGGTCATTGACTTTAACATAGACTCTGGCAGGGTCTAACCAAAGAATTGCTCAGACAGAAATCATGACCAGGTCTCTAGATCGCGATTCAATCCTAAATTATAGGACACTAGTAAAAAAAAAAAATCAGCCACAATAGTTCAGTGCCCTGCGATGGTGCTATAGAAACAACAAGGTTACTTATAACCAGTCTGGATCTACTACAGGATCTTATAAACCGAGACACCCATTTATTGGATGCTAGGTTGCAATTATACAAGGCCCCCAGGGCCGATACCTGAACCTTGAGAGTGTTCGTTGCTAACGCTAGTTCCAACCCCGACTGCAGAAACTCTAGAATGGACCCAACTGGGGCCTCATCCCCTTAGGGCTGCCCTAAAAAAATCCAGTAACCTCTTCCATGTTCTACCATAGATAGGGTGGAGACTAGCCCTGGTGAGAACCTCAGCCGACTCAATAATGCCCTCTCAAATTCCATGCTGCTAGATGGAAGCCCTTCACTTGAGAGTGGCATACTAGCCCCTGGGTAAGAAGGTCCAGGATCTCTGGTAGAATCCATGGATCGGACACGAACATTAGTCTTAGAAGGGAAAACCATGGTCTCTTCGGTCAGAACGCAGCAATGAGAATCAACCTCACCTGATCCTCCCTGATCTTCCTCGCAACTGTTGGAATCATTGCTATTGGAGGAAATGCATAGGCCATCATGAACCTCCAAGTAATCTTAAGAGCATCCACTGCGTTTGGTTTCTCCCTTGGGTTTAACGAACAGAAGTTCTTCACTTTATGTTGTTTAAGTTGGCAAACAAATCCATCTTCGTCGCCCCCACTGTCTATTGGAAAATTTGGGAATTTAGAGACCATCCTCCCTGTCTCAATATCCCACGGCTCAGGAAGTTGTCTTTATGTTGTCCATTTCCCATATGTGAAGTGCAGTAAGGGAAAGCAGGTGTTGCTCCATTAGCTGGAGTAGGATGTCTGCTGCCATCATTAGGGTATGTGACCTTGTTACCCTCTGGTGGTTGAAATAAGACACGACTGTTCGATTGTCAGACATGACTCGGATATGGTGATCCCAGAGAAAGCGTCTCAAGGCTATTTCCACAGCCCATAGCTCTTTCAAGTTCAAACCCTGGCCCCTCACTAGAGACCAGGTCCCCGGAACTGATTGAGACCTTAGATGTGCCCCCCATCCAGTATTGCTCGCATCTGTCGTGCTAATGTCCTCCACTGGTCTTATCTACTGGACCCCTGACGATAATGGTTTTCTTAGTGTCTACCAAGACAGGGAATCCCTTATTGCTAAAGAAAGATGTAACTTCCCCTCTCCATGCCCTTTTAACAACCTCTATGCAGACAGGACCTATCACTGCAGCTGCCTTAGGTGAAATTGGGCTCATCTTGCTACCGGGATACAAGATGTTAGGGATCCTAGCAAGGAAATTGCTTTTCTTAGTGTCATTCTTGGCTGATCTATCGCTGACAGCACTAGAGCTATTATTTTGGCTATTTTGTCCTCTGATAGGAGACAGATCTGGTGCTTATAGTCCAAGACCAACCCCAGGAAGGACTGTATCCTCTCTGGTTTTAGTCTCTGTGAAGAGCAGAACAAAAAGGATTACCTCAATGAACAAAAATAAAAAAAAAGAATTTGTGATAAATATTGACCTGTCCATTCAAGGACATTTTAGCTATAGTATGAAATCCTGTTTTTCTTGTCTGTGGAATTGCCTTTGTACTGTTTGTTGTGAAACTGCCGCCCACGAAACTGTTTTCTTTTCTTTTCTTTCTTTCCTGTTTTGTCTCTTTGTTTAAACATGCAAAACTTGTATAACCACTAAACCTACTGAAACCACTATATAAAGAAGGGATAGCACCCTGAAGGCAGGCGTGCTTCAGAGACTTCCCAGTGATACACTATACAAGACGTGTCTTGTGTATTATTTCTGGCGATTCACCACTTCCAAAGGCTGCTCCGACTGAGTGTGATCCCGACATTTCCTGGTGCCCGAACAGGGACCCGAGGTCTGTGTATTCCTTCAAGAACACCGGCAGAATACGAACGAAAAGAGAATCTGGGATAATGGACGGCAGATGAACAAAAACCTGGCCAGGTAAGAGACACTGTTAGATCTCTTATATCTGCCCTGCACTGTCCGTAAGATTTTCTGTGTCGTGTTCTTTAGCGGGTAGTTCTAGTAGAGGAGGATACCTATAGCTCGGGTTCTTGAACTATTTAGGAATTGATCACCTCACGGAGTACGGCATTGAATGAGAGTGAATGTGAATAGAAGGTGTGTGGAAGTTGGGAATAGCCCTATAAGCCGCCCAGGGGGTTGAAACAGAAGAAGTGACTGTCCCACTGGGCAACGTGGTTGCGTCCTTTCGGGGAGACCTCCGCGCCTATGTTCAATCTCTGATCCTGTCTTTGACAAAAACCTGGTGACGGATAAGTGTATGATAGTATGAGCCCAGGACAGATAAATTAGCCTGGGACAAGAATACGTTGTATGTTCTTTTTCTTTTTCTGTCTGGTTGCATTTGTGTTGTTTGCTATAGGTGTAGGAATCAGGATTTTCTTACATCAACACAGTTTAAACATCCTAGCTCCTTAGGAAGAAGGTAACGAGGTATTCTCATACCCAAACGCCACCTAGGGCAAGAAAAAGACATCCTAGCTCCTTAGGAAGAAGGTAACGAGGTATTCTCATACCCAAACGCCACCTAGGGCAAGAAAGCTCAGGATAAGAGAATGGGGAATAAGCAAACAAAGTCGGAACCAGAAGAATTAGATATCTATACTATCATAAAGGAGAGAAGTGGTGAAGATGCCCCTAAGGGGCTGAAAAAGATTTTTAGTAAGTTTGGAGTTACTAGGACAGAAGCTTTTAGTAGAAAACTATGGGAAGGAATTCAGGAAAGGAAAAAAGGCATAATCAGAGACAAGAAATGGATAGATCAGATCCAAGCATTGATTGATGTCTCTAGGGTAGCAGAAAATGAGGGATGGACATATAATCAACAGAGTAAAAAGTGGTGTATTAGACCCACAGGCTGTGGAGAAAAACAAAATGTGGAATCTAAAAATACCCCACCCCCATACCTTAACCCACATGCCCCATCTTTTCTCCAAACACCACCTCAAAGTTTAGCCGGACCAGGAGGATGGGTATGTCCGCACTGTGGACAACAAAATCCAGACTGGAGAAATGATTGCCTAGCCTGTGGTACACCTAGACATGGCGCTGTACTTGCCCCTGTTAGGGTAGTACCAAGACCCTTTAGGGAACCTGGTGCTGACGGAGTAATGGGAACTAGATATCACCAAACTCGACAATATTTCCCTTGGTCCCCCGCTGAAGGCATGTCTCTCTTGCATAACGCACCAGATCCCACCCAGTGTCCAGTTAGATTTGCACAATATATACAGCAAATTATGCAGACTCACGCTGGAGTTTGGGCAGATGGAGAAGAATTATGTAGAATGAAAATGACTCCTGGACTCTTCCAGGAGCTATTAGCAAATCTACAGGTACATAGGCCCCAAGCAGGAGATGGTGCCTTAGAAACGATAGAATCAGGTACACAATTTGTAGATCACTTAATGGTTTTCATGAGGGAGAAACAGAGGCAGAGAGGAACAACGGGAGTGGTGGCTCAGAAATCTGGACAATCAGTAGACGAATATTATCTAAGTGTAGAAAATAATTTCAGAGATGAAGGCATGGATCTAACCGCTCCAGGAATGATGAGGTTAGTTACAAAAACCTTTATAGATGGATTGTCTCCAAAAGTGAAGGAAAAGCTTAAGGCCGCAACCCCTGATTGGAGAACCTTGGAAGACCCACACCTGGCTAGACAGAAAGCTGTAGGGATAGAAATGGACTTAAGAGAAAATTCTAAGCCAGTAAGAATTGCACAGGCTAATACTGGCTCTGCTAATCAAAAGTTTACTTGTCATTACTGTAAGAAGCCAGGACATTTCCAAAGGGAATGTAGGAAGAGAAAAGCAGATATAGATTCAGGAACCTTTGTACCCAAAAATAGGATAAATAACCCAGTGCCTGATCAAACAGACAGCTCAGAATGACTGAAAGTTATGCAGGTCTCTCTTCCTTCTAGAAGACCAATAATACAAGTTGAAGTTGAGGGTAAAAATGTACCTTTTCTGATAGATACGGGAGCAACATCCTCCATTTTAAATCAGGACTTTTTACCATATCCTGACAATATATCCTCAAAGGTTACATATGCAGAAGGGTATGATGGTAAAATTCAGGCGTTGCCCTTTACAAAACCTTTAAATGTGAGCTTTGGCCCTAAAACTTTTGTATCCAAATTTTTATTTGCTAAAGGTGCACCTACCTGCTTGTTGGGTACTGATGTCTTAAGTAAAATGCATGCAAACATCCATTTTAGAGAAGATGGCACAGTTATGCTGACCATCCCTGAAGATGCAGAAACTCTGGAACCATATGTTAGAATACAGGCAATGGAGGATTTTCCCGAAATTTACACTCAACAAGCAAAAATTGACTTGTCTCGGGTTCCTGACAGCCTATGGGCAAAAGGAGACACTGATGTAGGATTTTTATCAGTAGCTCCTATACTGTTAGAAACTGCCCCGGGAACCATATTACCTCAGCTTAGGCAATACCCCATCAGCGCCCAGCAAGAACAGGCGATTTCTCAACAAATTCAGGATTATGTGTTACAAGGTGTTTTGGTAGAAATCAGGTCACCCGCCAATACACCCTTATATCCTGTTAAAAAGAAAGTGTCCTCCAAAGAAACTATGGTGAAATATCGCATGGTGCACGACTTACGGGAAATCAATAAGGTTTTGGCACCGGTCACCCCTGTGGTACCGAATCCTCATACCTTACTGTCTCAAATTCCCAGCACTGCTGCATATTTTACGGTAATTGACTTATCAAACGCATTTTTTTCTGTGCCACTACATAAGAACTGTTGGCATTTGTTTGCCTTTACATTCAAGGGTAAACAATTAGCATGGACAAGATTGCCACAAGGTATGGTACACTCACCAACTTTGTACTCTGAAGCAATGCAGACCGTGCTAAAAAATTTCATCCCAGAACCAGGAGTAGTCATTCTACAGTATGTAGATGACTTATTTGTTGCCCTGATGAGCAGACGGCAGTTACCTCAACTGTTAATTTCTTAATTTTCCTAGCGCAAGAAGGCTGTAAAGTAAATAGACAGAAACTCCAGGCTTGTCAACAAACAGTCGTGTTTTTAGGTCACTGCATATCACAGGGCATCAGACACCTCACACCTCAACGTACGGAAGCCATACGTAACATGCTTGAACCCAGGAATCACAAACAGCTGCGTGCTTTCCTAGGTATTGTTTCACACTGTAGACAGTGGATCATACATGCAAGTCAACTCATGCAGCCTTTATATGACTATTGCCAACACACCATATTCACTCAGTGAAGAGGCTAAACAGTCATTTTCCTCTTTGAAAACAGCACTGGTATCAGCTCCGGCTTTGGGACTCCCAGACTACACTAAACCTTTTCAATTGATGGCAGCTGAGATATCCTCACATGCTACAGGGGTGCTCACACAAAAACATGGAAACAAACAGAGACCTGTGGCATACATATCAGCTCATCTGGACCCTGTAGCTAGAGCCGCACCTTCTTGTGTAAGAGTAGTAGCCGCAATTTCACTGTTATTAGATAAAGCTTCTGAGATTGTTCTTGATCACCCACTTCTAGTTCAGACCACTCATGATGTACATGGCATTCTTAACCAGGTCCAACCTAAACATATTTCAATGGCCAGACACCTCCGTCTCCAATGTTCCCTACTACTGCCGCCCAACATTTCCTTTGCCAGGATTCAGACTCTTAATCTCGCGTCTTTGCTCCCTTTAGAGTCTGAGGGGGGTACCATACCTGAGGAAACTGCACTCTCCAACTCCTTTGACCCATCAAAGTCAATGATAAGGCAGCAAAACAGGCAGCACGTAAACCCTTACATCATGCCCACACACTAGATAGCTCTGAAGATGATGAGGAAAGATTGAAGGAAGCTCAGAAACAGGTAGACGACGAAGAACGAGGGCAGTGGCAGAAAAAAGGGGCAGAAGATCAGCAAGGATTATGGAAAAAAGGAACTTTGTTGTGTTTACCCAGAGCCTGGTACCCCGCAGTGGCAAGTGACCTCCACCTACCCACGCATGTGTCGGCAAATGGTATGACGCTCAAGGTAAAAGAAAGGTGGTTGGCTCCAGGCTTTGGTAATTTTGCTCGGAACATGTGTGCTGCATGCGCTATATGCCTGGCACACAATCCAGGTCAGGCCATTAAAACCCCAACCAAGCATCATGTAAGACCACTGTATCCCTTTCAAAGACTCCAGATCGACTACATCCTACTTCCTAGGTACAATGGATACGAATATGTGCTTGTGTGTGTGGACATGTTCTCAGGGTGGCCAGAGGCTTATCCAGTTCGTAAAGCCTCAGCAAAAACTACTGCCATTAAAATAGCACATGAACTGATACCCCGTTACGGCATGCCTGAGGTGATCGAGTCAGATAGGGGTACCCATTTTACTGGGGAAATATTCCAGAATGTTATGAAAATGTTGGGAGTAGAAAACCAGTTTCACACTCCATATCATCCACAGAGTTCAGGTAAAGTGGAAAGATTAAATGGGACAATAAAATTAAAAATCCAGAAGGCCATGGCAGAAACAGGAAAGCCTTGGACCGAGTGTCTACCACTTGCCCTGTATTCCATCCGAAACACCCCAAGGGGGAAGGCTAAGCTGTCACCACATGAGATTCTTTTTGGTAGAGCAGCAAATTTGGGTTGTTATTTTCCACAACAACTGATGTTGAATACTGAGACTTTAACTGCTTATGTACAAGAATTACAAAAACGTTTAACTAAAGTGCATTCGCAAGTTTTTGCTTCCCTTCCAGATCCAGAAAATCTCGAAGGAGGCCACAAGTTGGAACCTGGTGATCAAGTCTACGTGAAAAGACACACCAGAAAGACTCTGGAACCGAGATTTGACGGACCTTTCCAAGTCCTGTTAACAACTCCAACAGCAGTCAAGCTTGAAGGAAAGGCATCATGGATACATGCAAGCCATTGCAAAAAAGCAGTAAAAGACGTACAACGACTCAGGGATCAGTATGACAAAGACAATGACCAAAATAAGGATAGCTGGTGGTCAGATACCTTTTCTTTTCTTAACCCGGCCAATTGGTTCAGAGGGATCGGTGGGTGGGTTACAGGGATTATGCAAAGCCTAATACATACAGTTATGGTTATTGTAATTATATATGTATTATTCAAGGTTGTACTCAAGGGTATCTCGGTATGCACAAATAAATTTTGTGTAATGGATGCGAGAATATAAAGTTTTTTTTTGTAATATCACAAAAAGAATGACTAAAATGATCGACAAGGTTTTGAATGGAATATGTCAAAGGGGGGATTGTGAAGAGCAGAACAAAAATGATTACCTCAATGAACAAAAATAAAAAAAAAGAATTTGTGATAAATATTGACCTGTCCATTCAAGGACATTTTAGCTATAGTATGAAATCCTGTTTTTCTTGTCTGTGGAATTGCCTTTGTACTGTTTGTTGTGAAACTGCCGCCCACGAAACTGTTTTCTTTTCTTTTCTTTCTTTCCTGTTTTGTCTCTTTGTTTAAACATGCAAAACTTGTATAACCACTAAACCTACTGAAACCACTATATAAAGAAGGGATAGCACCCTGAAGGCAGGCGTGCTTCAGAGACTTCCCAGTGATACACTATACAAGACGTGTCTTGTGTATTATTTCTGGCGATTCACCACTTCCAAAGGCTGCTCCGACTGAGTGTGATCCCGACATCTCGATTTGAGTGTATTTACCATACAGCTCGCTCTTCTAGGACTACCATTACCTCCCTCAGCTGTTCTGCACAGTGATCTTCTGACCTTCTGACTATTAGGAAGTCGTTCAGGTAAGGGATGATAACAGTGTTTCGAGAACGACATACAGAGGCATCCTCAGGAATTTTTGATGGTCCCGATGGATTGGGATGTGATAAGAATCCTTCAAATCGATGACCGTCATGAAACAATTCTGGAATAACAGCTTTTTAGCAGTGTTTATGGACTCCATCTTGAAGGAATAATTCACAATCCATTGGTTGAGCTTCCTCAGGTTGATAGCAGTTCTTAGAGAACCATCTGTCTTCTTTATCAAAAAGAGGGGGGAAATAAAATCTCCTTCCTATCACTTCCATCGGGACTTCGCACAGTACACACTTTTGTAAAAGTCCCTGCTTCTGCAGCTGGCTTCTGCTTCCAGGGCCAGCTGTTCACCTGGTGATTTCTTGTGGGGTGTAAATACGAAGGTCTAACTAGGTGGATGAACAAAGTCTATTTTCAGACCGTCCTTGATGATACCTAAGGTCCATGGACTGGGGGAGATGTTCACCCAGGCAGGGAGAAAGAGAGCCTTCCCCCTACCCAACATCATTGGGAGAGCATCTTGCAAGATGTAGAGGGTCCACTGAACATACAGGTGCATCTCACAAAATTAGAATATCATCAAAAAGTTGATTTCAGTTCTTCAATACAAAAAGTGAAACTCATTAGATAGATCACTCTGTTTGTAATGACTATTTCAAGTGTTTATTTCTGTTGATTATGGCTGACAGCCAATGAAAACCCAAAAGTCATTATCTCAGTAAATTAGAACACTTTATAACACCAGCTTGAAAAATGATTGTAAAATCCGAAATGTTGGCCTACTGAAATGTATATTTAGTAAATACACTCAAATACTGTACAGTACATACACTCAATACTTGGTCGGTGCTCCTTTGGCATCAACTACTGCATCAATGGCAGGAATTGTATTGTGTTTTTATGAAACCTGAAGAAGGATATAAACTGTATTCGAAATGTGTTGTATCTCCTCTTAAAAAATAAAGAAAAAAATTCAAAATATCATCTTTGGATGAGAGTCCTGGGAAGTGCTGCTATTACTTGTCCTGTGTGAGTCTGTATTTTGCTCTCTCACTTGGATCCACCCAATGCAAGCTGCAAGCCCTGCCCATTGAAAAGTATCCCAGAGGAATTTTTTGAGGATACATGGTCTAAAGCCATATCAGTCTCATCAGGTGAGTGCATGAAGTTGTGCACCCATCAAAGACTACTATATATTGTGTTTACACACTTAGGGCGCTGCATTTTGTCTGTTCTTCTCTCCCAAACAGGATTTTTTTTTTTTTCGTGCATCAATGGCATGGAAGCGATCAGCTTGTGGCACTGCTGAGGTGTTATGGAAGCCCAGGTTGCTTTGATAGCAGCCTTCAGATCGTCTGCACACAGACTGATCGCCTCCATGCCATGCCACATTGATGCAGTAATTGATGCCAAAGGAGCCCCGAACAAGTATTGAGTGCTTTCACTGAACATATATTTCCATAGGCCAAGAATTCGGATTTTAAAATCATTTTTTCAAGCTGGTGTTATAAAGTATTCTAATTTACAGAGATGACTACTTTACATCCTCTAGGGATTTTGGTACTTTCTTCTTCTTCTGGCCCAATGTTGACCTGACTGCCCTAACCAGTCTATCAGTATCGCCAGCCGGAAAGCAAGGTCAGCCATCTATAACACTGTCCGATGAGGAGGAGGATGGGGATTCACTATGGTATTCTCCAACAGACTGTAGAGGCCTCAGATTCAGTAATGACCTCCTGAACTCTTTCGTTCCCCCTTTTTAACCCCTTCACGACCTTGCCCTTTTCAGTTTTTGCGTTCTCGTTTTTCGCTCCCCTCCTTCCCAGAGCCATAACTTTTTTATTTTTCCGTCAATATGGCAATGTGAGGGCTTGTTTTTTTGCGGGACAAGTTGCACTTTTCAACGACATCATTGGTTTTAGCATGACGTGTACTAGAAAATGGGGAAAAAAAATTCCAAATGCGGTGAAATTGCCAAAAAAAAGAGTGCAATCCCAAATTTTTTGTTTGGCTTTTTTGCTAGGTTCACTAAATGCTAAAACTGACCTGCCAATTTGATTCTCCAGGTCATTACGAGTTCATAGACACCAAACATGTCTAGATTACGTTTTATCTATGTGGTTAAAAAAAGTTTCAAACTTTGCAAAAAAAAAAAATATTTTCCAATACTCGTAGCGTCACCATTTTTCGTGATCTGGGGTCAGGTGAGGGCTTATTTTTTGCATCCCGAGCTGGCGTTTTTGCATATACCATTTTAGTGCAGATACGTTCTTTTGATCGCCCGTTATTACATTTTAATGCAATGTCGCGGCGAACAAAAAAACGTAATTCTGGCGTTTCAGATTCTTTTTCACCACGCAGTTTAGCGATCAGGTTAATTTTTTTTATTGATAGATCGGGCGATTCTGAACACGGTGATACCAAATATGTGTAGGTTTGAATTTTTTTATTGTTTTATTTTGAATGGGGCGAAAGGGGGGGCGATTTAAACTTTTATATTTTTTCATATTTTAATTTTTTTTTTTTTTTTTTTTTTACTTTTGCCATGCTTCAATAGCCTCGATGGGAGGCTAGAAGCTGGCACAACTCGATTGGCTCAGCATCAGATCGCTGCTATGTAGCTGAATTGCAGGCTTGCTATGAGCGCCGACAACAGGGTGGCGCTCACAGCAGGCCAGCATCAGTAACCATAGAGGTCTCAAGGACCTCTATGGTTACCATCCTGACGCATCGTCGACCCCCGATCATGTGATGAGTCGGCGATGCGATCATTTCCGACCGTACGGCCGGAAGCGCCTGTTAAATGTCGCTGTCAGCGTTTGACAGCGGCATTTAACTGGTTAATAGCGGCGGGTGGAACAGCTGACATGTCCCAGCTTTGAGGTGGGCTCAGCGCCAGAGCCCACATCAAAGCAGGGGACCTGACCTCCGCAGCAATAGTACAGCGGAGGTCGGGAAGGGGTTAACAGTGTCTTTAGGGAACCTTGAGGGTATGTGCACACAATCTTGAGGTCTGCGGATTTTTCCGCAGCGGATTTGTGAAAACCACAGGTAAAAGGCACTGCGGGCTTCCTGCGGAATTAACACGGATTTACCGCGTTTTTGTGCAGATTCCACTGCGGTTTTCTATTATGGAGCAGGTGTAAAACCGATGTGGATTGCGCACAAAGAATTGACATTATGCGGAATGTAAACCGCTGCGTTTCCGTGTGTTTTTTCTGCAGCATGTGCACTGCGGATTGCGTTTCCCATAGGTTTACATTGTACTGTAAACGCATGGGAAACTACTGCTGGGGAAACGCTACGGATCCGCAGCAAAATCCGCAGCGTGTGAACATAGCCTAAACCTCAGCCCTGATCATGGACCTGTGGCAAAGTCAGGGGTCTCATCCCATATAGTTTTTTGGTTTCAGTCAGAGAAGAGAATTTTCTGCCAATGAACTGCCAGCGGGGCCCTACAAAGGTCACATTCTTTGTTCTTTTTGGGGCTAGCCTTCTTAGGCCCCTAGTGGTTTAAGCAAGAAATCACCATTATTAACAAAAGGTGACATTCTCGTAGATCACTCACCACCCCCTGTCATATCAAGATTACCGGATTTAGAGGCTGATCAGGGGTACGTACGACATCCCTACTGGATACCGAGTAGTTCTGCGATCTCTGACTGGGACGGCTGCCACTCCTGCTACTTGAGCGGCTGCTCCTCTTAGTCCACCCGAGCTAGTGAGCAGGCACAGATAGTGGTGACTGCTAATGTTACCCTCTCAGATCCTCAATCGTGCCTCCGGTGCACCCCCTCCGATGTCACTCGGGCACGCCTATCGTCACGGTCAAATCACGCTGGGGTCAGCGGAGCGCACCCATGGAAGCCTAGCGCACTACAGAGCTTCGGCCGGAAACGGAGGAGAGAGCGGCACGGCGGATCCAAAAGAGCCATCTCGGTCTGCGACTGTCGCCCACATCTGCACATACACCAAGGCCCCTTGGACCTACGGACAGCTCCATCACCTGAAGGCCAGGTACCACCCTTTTATTTTAGTAGGTATCCTGTCCTGGCAGTGTGGATCCCTTTCACGTGTGCGGTCATGGGTGAAGGAAAAAAAGGCCTAAGGGAAGGACTGAGCCTGGTGTGCTTGGAGGTCATATCTTCTATTATGTCTGGAAAAAAGAATATTACTTGACTAGTTGGCCCGTGCAAAATTTTCTCACATTGGTTGTCGGGGGCGCAGGTAATTTCAGGAAAATCAAGCGAGTCAAATGTTAATGTATTTAATGAGATGATGAACACAGAGAGGTATTTATATGTAGATTGGTAATACAATAAATTGGTTTGATAAGTAGAGACTAAAAAAAAAAAAAAAAAAAAAAAAAAAAAGGTCTTGGGGTTGTGGTGCCACCTGCAGGTTATTGTTTTTTTCTGCAGGTTTCTGAAAATGAAAGTTTAAACTATATTTAATTGTCCAAATCGTTAATGTGTGGTTTGTGTCTTTTCTTGCTGAAGGGGGCAAGTTTACCTTTCAAATGGTGTATTATTTGTGTGTGTGGGGCAAAGTAATCACCGAAAAAGCAGTGCATGTTTACAAATGTGTTT
Source organism: Ranitomeya imitator (assembly GCF_032444005.1). NCBI lineage: Eukaryota > Metazoa > Chordata > Amphibia > Anura > Dendrobatidae > Ranitomeya > Ranitomeya imitator. The sequence goes on from NC_091286.1 coordinate 366,519,097, forward strand.
GCATATGTGACTTACCTGCTGTAAAGTGTGCAATCCTCCAATGTGCCTGAAATTGGCTGGGCGAGGAGTTCGGCAAGCTGGAAAGCCCCCAAGTCAAATGTTAGGATTTGTTTGTGATGTCTGTAAGCAGCTTTGTGGTAGTGTGCTTTGGGGTAGTGTAGTGCCACCTGCAGGTCATTTTTTTTTTACTGCAGATTTATGAAAATGGTAGTTACCTGCCGATAACGGTATTTCTCTGATCCCATGATGGCACCACGGAGAGAGGGGTCCGCCCCCAGGGACAGGAAACCTACAGATGAAAAAGGGCGTACCTCTCTCCCACATCAGTTGGATTACAGAGCCTTATACAGAACTTCAGCTGCAACTCAATATTTGCACAAATTAAACTTAACCTATTTAACTTAACAGAGGCACCGTGACTAAAATTAATTACTAGTACATTATCAAGTGCACACCTGTGTGTGAAAAGGGAGGGAATATACGGGTGCCATCATGGGATCAGAGAAATACCGTTATCGGCAGGTAACTACCATTTTCTCTATCCCCATGATGGCACCACGGAGAGATTTGAATAGATAGAGCTATTAGGGAGGGACCACTGCCTCTAGAACCCTTCGCCCAAAGGTAGGATCAGAGGAGGTCAAGTCTAAGCGGTAATGCTTGAAAAATGTAGACTGGGAAGACCAAGTGGCCGCTCTACATATCTGTTGTATTGAAGCGCCAGCTCTCTCCGCCCAGGATGATGCCACTGCTCTGGTCGAATGAGCTTTTATGTTCTCTGGGATGGCTGTCCCACAGGATGAGTAGGATAGGGCGATGGCGTTTCTTATCCATCTTGCCAACGTGGCTTTCGATGCTTTTTGTCCTTTGCGTGGACCCTGGAAGCAGACAAACAGAGCCCTATCCTTCCTGCACTCCCTAGTGGCTGATAGATATTGGACCAGACATCTTTTTACATCTAGGGTGTGCAATGTTTTTTCCCCCTCATTTTTAGGGTTGGGACAAAAGGAGGGTAAAGAAATTTCTTGCGTTCTGTGAAACTGTGACGCTATTTTAGGGAGATAAGCCGGGTCAGTTTTTAGAATGACTCTGTCATCAAGTATCTGAGTAAAGGGCGGGCATGAAGAGAACGCTTGTATATCGCTGACACGACGAGCTGAGGTTAGGGCCACTAGGAGTGTGGTTTTTAGAGATAAGATCTTTAAAGGAATTTCTGTCAGGGGCTCAAAGGGAGGTTTGGCTAGAGCGTTTAGTACGAGGTTTAGATCCCATGGGGGAGAGTTGTGGAGGGGAATGGGTCTGGACCTAGATGAGGCTTTAATAAATCGCATGACCCAACGATTTCTGGCCAGATCATAATTATACAGTGCTGCCAAGGCTGCTACCTGAACCTTTAGGGTGCTTGTAGCCAAACCTCTTTCCAGACCTTTCTGTAAAAATTCAAGGACATTCCCTATAGGAATTTCCCCAGACGGGTCTGCCCCTGATACTGACATGAATTTTTTCCACACTTTCCCATATATGCTAGTGGTTACGGGTTTTCTACTCTGTAATAGAGTGGACACCAAGTTAGGAGAGAACCCTTTGTCCCTTAGCAACCTCCTTTCAAAAGCCACGCTGTCATGTGTAAATTTTTTACATTGGGGTGAAATACTGGACCCTGGGACAGAAGTTTCAGCGTGTCTGGTAGAACCCATGGACTTGATATGGACATTTTTCTTAGCCAAGAAAACCATATTCTGCGGGGCCAGAATGGCGCTATTAGTATCACTGTAGTCCCCTCCTCCCGAATTTTCCTCAGCACTAAGGGGATGAGTGACATTGGAGGGAACGCATAGGCAAGGTGATAGTTCCAAGGAATTGTCAATGCGTCTAGAGCTACAGGGTTCCCCCGGGGATCGATTGAGCAGAACGTTTTTACTTTGCGGTTTTGACTGTTCGCGAATAGGTCTATTACTGGTAGGCCCCAGAGATTCACGATTTGATCGAAGACCGATTGGTTTAGCTCCCACTCTCCCTGCTTTAAGCATGTTCTGCTCAGGAAGTCTGCAGTTTGGTTTTCGGAGCCTTTTAAGTGGAGAGCTGTCAAGGACTTTAGACTGTGTTCCGCTATGTGGAAGATGGATTGGGTTACCTCCATCAGAGCTCGACACCTGGTTCCCCCTTGGTGGTTTAGATATGCAACCACTACCTGGTTGTCCGAAAAGACTTTTACATGATGACCGTGAAGGAGATATAGGAAGTGTGTTAGGGCCAGTTTTACCGCTAGCAGTTCTTTCATGTTGGAAGAGTCTAGCTCTTGACTTTTGTTCCAACTCTCCTGTGCCACTTGATCGCCTATATGTGCTCCCCAGCCCCAGGGGCTTGCATCCGTCGTTAGAATCTTCTCCGTCGGTAGCGCCCAAGGAACCCCTTTGGTTAGATTCCCTGGGTCTGCCCACCATGCTAGGGAGTGTATCGTGTTTGGTGATATACTTAACTGCCCGTCTAAATTTCCGTGCAGAGATATGCCTAAATTTAAAGTCTCCCATTGTAGATCCCGGGAATGAAGTTGTGCCCACTGAACTGCCGGAATGCAGGCAGTCATAGAGCCCAGGAGGGACATTGCTCTCCTCAGAGTGGTGACTGGGGATACCGTCAGCTGTAACACTGCCTGTGTCATTTTTTGTACCTTCTCCTGAGGAAGATAGCATGTCTGCGTGATCGAGTCTAGGACTATCCCCAAATACTCCTGTACCCGGGATGGAACCATTTTGGACTTGGGTATGTTTAGCAGCCACCCTAGACTCGACAGAGAAGCAATGACCAGATTCAACTGTTGTTCGCAGTGTTGAAATGAGTTCCCTACCACGAGGAGGTCGTCCAGATAGGGAACTATCAGGATATTCTGTTCCCGTATGTGGGCCATTACCTCTGACATTATTTTCGTGAATACCCGAGGAGCGATAGCTATCCCGAAGGGGAGAGCCCGGAATTGGAAGTGTTTTACTTCCCCCTGGATATTCACTGCCAGTCTGAGATATTTTTGGTAATCTCTGTGGATGGGCACATGGTAATATGCGTCTCGTAAATCTAGAACAGTCATGAAACACAAAGGAAAGGGTATTCTCACGCAAGATTTTATTGTCTCCATTTTGAAATGTTGTATCTCCAGGAAACTGTTTAGTTTTTTGAGATTTATGATCGTTCTGTACGATCCGTCCGGTTTTTTGCGGAGGAAGAGAGGAAAATAGAAACCCGTGCCTCTTTCCTGGTATGGAACTTCTTGCAATACATCTTTCTGGATTAGGCTCAGAATCTCCTTCTGGAGAGCTGACTGTTCGAGTGATTGTTTTTGAGGAGTTACCATGAAGGAGTTGCCGGGAGGAACACGAAATTTGAATTTGAGGCCTTCTCGTATAATACCTAGAATCCAAGGACTGTTTGAAATTCTTTCCCAGGCTGGAAGAAACTCGGCTAGTCTCCCTCCGACCCGGGGAGTACCTTCATTGGGATTTTTTATTATCTGGAGGGGGGGGTTTGTTGAACAAGAAGCCCCTGTTTTTGTTTCTTCTGTCTTCCCATCCGTCTTTATTTCCTTTTGGAGGTCTTCTGCACATGAACTTTCTGTTCCGAAAGGAGCGCCTATATGACTGGTTGGGGAACCCGGGAAAAGATTTCTTTTTATCTCCTGCTTTGTCGAGGATGTCATCCAACGTTGACCCAAACAGGAATTCACCTTCGCAAGGTATTGAGCAAAGCTTGTTCTTTGTCTGCAGGTCCCCCAGCCAGCACTTTAGCCACAGGGCGCGTCTTGCGGCGTTTGAGAAAGAAGCCGACCTGGCTGATAATCTTGCTGAGTCCACCGAAGCGTCCGCCAGAAAAGCTGCTGCCCCTTTCATCATGGACACTGATTTTTGTATTGTCTCTCTTGGGACTTTCTCTTTTAGTTGCGAATCCAAATGCTCAAGCCATACCATTAGAGCACGGGCCGTGCAGGTGGCTGCGATGGTTGGCTTTAGACCCCCTCCTGCTGCTTCCCAGGAGTTTTTTAAGAAGGTGTCTGCCTTTTTGTCCATCGGATCCTTTAGAGTGCCCATGTCCTCGAAGGGCAGAGCGAACTTTTTAGAGGCCTTTGCTATGGCCACATCCAGTTTGGGTGCCTTGCTCCAGGATGAGCAGGCTGGGTCATCGAACGGGTACTTTCTCTTGGGGGTCAAGAGAACTTTTTTATCCGGTTTCTTCCATTCTTTCTTAATCAAAGAATGAATTTTCTCATTTATTGGAAATACTCTTCTTTTCTTTTGTTCTAGTCCGCTGAACATTATGTCCTGTGCTGTTATTTTAGGGCGTTCGTCTACCAGACCCATAGTTGTTCTGATGGCCTTTACCAATGCGTCTGTCTCCTCGATGGGGAAGCAACTGCGTCCCCCCTCCGATGATAGTGAGGAGGTCTCGGATGTCGATGAATCATTAGAGTCAGATGTCTCGTTTTCTGATTCGTCTATACTGGACTCGGGAGACTTATGACCTGATCTATGTTTTTTCCTCAGAATTTTAATGCCTTTGAGGGCACTTTCCACTTGATTTTTTATTAGAGTTTTCAGGTCTGACGCGAACGCCAGAGATTCCTCCTGGATGGTTTTTTCTATGCAGGACCCGCATAGCTTTTTTTCCCCATGAGGAAGGTAGCTCTTCCAAACATATCGCACACACTTTGTGCTTTGATTTGCCTGTACATTTCCTTCCCTAGGAGAAAAAGTAATCTCGTATTACATTATTACTTTCACGTAGATCACTCACCCCTTACGACTAAGAGATACCGTCTCTGGCCTCGGGACTGTATCCACTGGATTAGTCGCCGGCCGTGTATTTCCCCCAGAGACTCGGCTGCGTTGTGACCCTGAGCGTCCGCTGCTGCTGCGTTGCTGGGATGAAGCGTTCCCCTTGCGCTGATGTTGTGAGCGCGGACGCAGTACTTGCTCAGGTGATGATTGTGCACATTCCTGTGCCTCTTTGTGGTTCTTTACCGCTCATAGTGGCTCCGCACTGCGTTTGCCAAAAAGAGAGGGTTTTCCACATTTCCCCTACAGCGAACGCTGTTTTTTAAACTTGCCGCCGGTAGAAGTGGTCATCTGCGCATGCGCGCGCGTCACTTCCGGTTCGCGGCACAGGCGTCCTATAGGGAAGATATTATTGGGGACGCCTGTGCGCGCGTTCTAACGTTCCGACCGAGCCCGTACTTCCGGTTTGGGCGGCGGTTCAGCGGTGACCTGCGGCGCTTTGCTCTAGCGCTCCTGATGATGGTAGCCTAGCCGCCGCTACCCCCATGCACCGATTAGTGGTGCAGAGGCTGTAATGGTGACCGCCGTCACCTGCCTCTTTCCTCCCCCTTTTTTTTTTTTTTCTTTCTTTTTTTTTTTCTTTTCCTTGGGGAAGGCAGGCTCGAACCTCTTCACTGCCTTCCCCTGCAACACTCACCCGTAGGGCCCGCAGACCCCCGTGGTGGTGCCTCAGGGTCGGAGAAAAGGGGGGAGAAAACCAGCTGGACACAGCCGTGACAGGGCGCCCCCTGTCAGGAACCGACCGGCCAGCACCCTGGAATCCCACGAAGAATCTTCAGGTACGTCGCTGTAGGTTCCCCGTCAGGGACAGGAAACCAACTGATGTGGGAGAGAGGTACGCCCTTTTTCATCTGTAGGTTTCCTGTCCCTGGAGGCGGACCCCTCTCTCCGTGGTGCCATCATGGGGATAGAGAAAATTAATGTTTAACCTGTATTTTGCGATCACATTGTGGATGTGTGGTTTGTTTAGCTATTTTCGTGCTGAAGGAGGCAAGTTAACCTTTCAAATGGTTTATCATTTGTGTGTGTGGGTGCAGCATGAATGGAGAAACAAAGTAATCACCGAAAAAGAGTGTTTAGAAATAATATATAAGGATACTGACTCATGACAGTAACTTATTGGATGGGAATTATTGAGGTGATGGCAGTATTTTGTGAGGAGAAAAGAGCTTACATCAATGTAAGGATGTGCACTGGCTAGCCACTGCCTGTCAGCATGAGGGCAAAGTCAGACATCGGTATATGGACTGGTAGCAGATGTCTGGACAGCCTCATACAGATCTAAAATGAAGTGAAGTTTGGGTCAGCAAACCAGCAGTTTGTTAGCCACTGTGAAGCCACAGTCTGTACATGTAATTCTGATTTTCTCTAAATATATTCCTCTACAATAAAAATATTCTCTTCTGGAAAACCTAGGCTTTAACCAATTTGGTCTCCAACTCTCACTAAGGCCTAATTCAGATGTCGTGTATCATAGTCCGAGTATGCAGAGACTGGCCATAGGTTTTCGGAGACTAAAATAGGTATAAATGAGGCTATGAATTTTTAGCCAGGACACACAAGGCAAGTCTGTGCATTGCAGTCTATACTTGGACAGTGACACATGGACACCAGAATTAAGCCTAAGGCTGCATTCATACATTTGTGTGATGTCACTATCTGAAAGAAATGGACTGATTTTATTCTCCGGTGTCATACTAGTTTTTTCCCACTGTATAGATGAATTTGCTTCCAAGTAGTGATGAGCGAGTGTACTCGTTGCTCGGGTTTTCCCGAGCACGCTCGGGTGTAGTCCGAGTATTTTTTATTGCTCGGAGATTTCGTTTTTAGCGACGCAGCTGAATGATTTACAGCTACTAGCCAGCATAAGTACATGTGGGGGTTGCCTGGTTGCTAGGGAATCCTCACATGTAATCAAGCTGGCTAGTAGCTGTAAATCAATCAGCTGAGGCGATGGAAACTAAATCTTCGTGCAATAAAAAATCCTCGGAGGACACCCGAGCGTGCTCGAGAAAACCCGAGCAAGGAGTACACTCGCTCATCACTACTTCCAAGCCAATAAAAAGACCCTTGGAAGGTCACTTATTTTTCTGGAGATTTATCCGAAAGCAGCGGGTCTGTGAGACACATATACATAACAGAAGCCTTCTGATTGGCATCGGACATTGGATCCCATAGACATTAATAGATCATTCTGATCCATAAACACAGCAGAATAGAACCTGACTTGAGTCTTCAGATCTCGCTCTAGGATCCATGATTTTAATGGATGTGTTGCAATAACGCCTGTGATGTGCAGCAAGCTATGTGCACTTGATAGAAGAGCACAGAACAAGCAGACGCTGGATGCAGTGGTGTGCTGGAGGTGGAAGGAGGCACCAATGGGGGAGATAGTGTTGGAATAATACTGTGGGGCCTAAGTATTCACTACACTGTGCTTGAAACTATAGAAGTGATCATGCTATTATACTCTGGGAGGTGAAAGGGAGCCATAAATGGAAATATGGACTCCTCCTCGGATAAAAATAGGTGATCAAAATAAGTTTACCTATGTCAAACCCTTCCACGCCCTGAGATAAGTATACACAGTGTCCTTGTCTAAAGTCGAATCACATAGTGCCCGTGTTTTCCATTACAATGGTTAATGAGGTCTGAAGAAACCGCAGACAATTGATAAGTAAGCAGACAGCAGACTGGGTTTAAATAATTAATCCCCAAGGGTTCTAGTAACATTTGCAAATTCCTGGTCTTTTGGCCTTCGCTGCGCACACTGCTTGTATTAAAGATCGGTATTCTGTAATGGCGTTCCAAAGTCACCTTCACAGGATTTTAAGAAAGCATAACAAATGCCTATGAGCAGTCAACCCACTAATTTGTCACCATAGAAAAGGACTAAATTATTAAAAACTAATAATACATACGGTATTTGTGGCAAAACACTGACCCTCCTACATTGGTTAAATGAGATAGATGATTACATCTTTATTGAAAGGCGAGTGGTTGTGTGGACAGGCACCTTTCCTTGTTCAGTTTTCACAAGAGTGAGGACTCATCTGGACTCTTAAAAGGAACCTGTCACCCCGTTTTTTGAGATTGAGCTATAAATACTGTTAAATAGGGCCTGCGCTGTGCGTTACTATAGTGTATGTAGTGTACCCTGATTCCCCATGTATGCTGAGAAATACATTACCAAAGTCGCCGTTTTCGCCTGTCAATCAGGCTGGTCTGGTCAGGTGGGCATGTTCACAGCGCTCTTTTCTTCCCCAGCTTTCCGTTGGTGGCGTAGTGGTGTGCGCATGTCCAGAGTTCCGACTTCCCTGCGCCCACGTGAAGACACAGCGCGCGATCTGCGCTGTAATCCCTTGCATCGGTGGGGGCGGCCATCTTCCTGGGGCCGCGCGTGCGCAGATGGAGTGCTCTGCTGCACGGGGCTTCAGGAAAATGGCCGCGGGATGCCGCGCGTGCGCATTAGAGATCGCGGCGGCCATTTTCCCAAAGCCGAGTTTGCATCTCGGCTTTGGGAAAATGGCCGCCGCGATCTCTAATGCGCACGCGCGGCATCCCGCGGCCATTTTCCTGAAGCCCCGTGCAGCAGAGCACTCCATCTGCGCACGCGCGGCCCCAGGAAGATGGCCACCCCCACCGATGCAAGGGATTACAGCGCAGATCGCGCGCTGTGTCTTCACGTGGGCGCAGGGAAGTCGGAACTCTGGACATGCGCACACCACTACGCCACCAACGGAAAGCTGGGGAAGAAAAGAGCGCTGTGAACACGCCCACCTGACCAGACCAGCCTGATTGACAGGCGAAAACGGCGACTTTGGTAATGTATTTCTCAGCATACATGGGGAATCAGGGTACACTGCATACACTATAGTAACGCACAGCGCAGGCCCTATTTAACAGTATTTATAGCTCAATCTCAAAAAACGGGGTGACAGGTTCCCTTTAAGGGGACAATCCCATCTCCAAGATCCTATCCCAATAGGATAGTAGGCGTAATAATAATAATAATAATATGAGCAAACAACTAGAAATGAAAAATGTACTAAAGTTCTTATTGGATACTACTGGTTAGGTATCCATGGGTATGACCACTAACAACTAACTCAATATAAGAGTGGTCGAAACCATGGATACCTTGGCTACTGCAATGCCTTGCACATGGTGTAAGCTGCGATAGGCAGCTGACACCCGGCCGCGATCGGCCGCGCTCCCCCCGTGAGCGCGGCCGATCGCTATGACGTACTATCCCGTCGAGGGTCAGATAGGCCCATGTCACCTCGACGGGATAGTCCGTCTAAGGTCAGAAAGGGGTTAAATGGTCATCTACACCGTGTTCCAAATTATTATGCAAAATGGATTTAAGTGTCAAAGATTTAATTGTTTTGTTTTTCAAATAAACTCATGATTGGTATTGTGTCTCAGGGCTCAATAGATAACTGAAATCAATCTTAAACACATGTGATAGTTTTCCTTTAATTACAATCACCAGGAAAACTACTTAAAAATTATGTTCCACATTATTAAGCAGGCCACAGGTTTCAAGCAATATGGGAAATGAAAAGGATCTCTCTGCTGTCGAAAAGCATCAAATAGTGCAATGCCTTGGACAAGGGATGAAAACATTAGATATTCTATGAAAACTTAAGAGTGATCATCATACTGTGAAGAGATTTGTCACTGAAACAGAGCACGGACAGAGTTCATGCAGATAAAAGCATAATGAAGGTTTCTGCCAGACAAATTCATTGGATTAAGAGAGTAGCTGCTAAAAAGACATTACAAACCAGAAAGCAGATACAGTGGGGCAAAAAAAGTATTTAGTCAGTCAGCAATAGTGCAAGCTCCACCACTTAAAAAGATGAGAGGCGTCTGTAATTTACATCATAGGTAGACCTCAACTATGGGAGACAAACTGAGAAAAAAAATCCAGAAAATCACATTGTCTGTTTTTTTATAATTTTTTTTGCATATTATGGTGGAAAATAAGTATTTGGTCAGAAACAAACAATCAAGATTTCTGGCTCTCACAGACCTGTAACTTCTTCTTTAAGAGTCTCCTCTTTCCTCCACTCATTACCTGTAGTAATGGCACCTGTTTAAACTTGTTATCAGTATAAAAAGACACCTGTGCACACCCTCAAACAGTCTGACTCCAAACTCCACTATGGTGAAGACCAAAGAGCTGTCAAAGGACACCAGAAACAAAATTGTAGCCCTGAACCAGGCTGGGAAGACTGAATCTGCAATAGCCAACCAGCTTGGAGTGAAGAAATCAACAGTGGGAGCAATAATTAGAAAATGGAAGACATACAAGACCACTGATAATCTCCCTTGATCTGGGGCTCCACGCAAAATCCCACCCCGTGGGGTCAGAATGATCACAAGAACGGTGAGCAAAAATCCCAGAACCACGCGAGGGGACCTAGTGAATGAACTGCAGAGAGCTGGGACCAATGTAACAAGGCCTACCATAAGTAACACACTACGCCACCATGGACTCAGATCCTGCAGTGCCAGACGTGTCCCACTGCTTAAGCCAGTACATGTCCGGGCCCGTCTGAAGTTTGCTAGAGAGCATTTGGATGATCCAGAGGAGTTTTGGGAGAATGTCCTATGGTCTGATGAAACCAAACTGGAACTGTTTGGTAGAAACACAACTTGTCGTGTTTGGAGGAAAAAGAATACTGAGTTGCATCCATCAAACACCATACCTACTGTAAAGCATGGTGGTGGAAACATCATGCTTTGGGGCTGTTTCTCTGCAAAGGGGCCAGGACGACTGATCCGGGTACATGAAAGAATGAATGGGGCCATGCATCGTGAGATTTTGAGTGCAAACCTCCTTCCATCAGCAAGGGCATTGAAGATGAAACGTGGCTGGGTCTTTCAACATGACAATGATCCAAAGCACACCGCCAGGGCAACGAAGGAGTGGCTTTGTAAGAAGCATTTCAAGGTCCTGGAGTGGCCTAGCCAGTCTCCAGATCTCAACCATATAGAAAACCTTTGGAGGGAGTTGAAAGTCCGTGTTGCCAAGCGAAAAGCCAAAAACATCACTGCCCTAGAGGAGATCTGCATGGAGGAATGGGCCAACATACCAACAACAGTGTGTGGCAACCTTGTGAAGACTTACAGAAAACGTTTGACCTCTGTCATTGCCAACAAAGGATATATTACAAAGTATTGAGATGAAATTTTGTTTCTGACCAAATACTTATTTTCCACCATAATATGCAAATAAAATGTTAAAAAAAACAGACAATGTGATTTTCTGGATTTTTTTTTTCTCAGTTTGTCTCCCATAGTTGAGGTCTACCTATGATGTAAATTACAGACGCCTCTCATCTTTTTAAGTGGTGGAACTTGCACTATTGCTGACTGACTAAATACTTTTTTGCCCCACTGTATTTGAAGCTGCTGGTGCCTCTGTAGTCCCTCGAACTTCAAGGTGCAGGATCTTTCAAAGGCTTGCTGTGGTGCATAAACCTACTATTCGGCCACCCCTAAACAGTGTTCACAAGCAGAAACGGTTGCAGTGGGCCCAGACATACATGAAGACCAATTTTCAAACAGTCTTGTTTACTGATGAGTGTCGAGCAACCCTGGATGGTCCAGATGGATGGAGTAGTGGATGGTTGGTGGATGGCCACCATGTCCCAACAAGGCTGCGACGTCAGCAAGGTGGAGGAGTCATGTTTTGGGCCAGAATCATGGGGAACCAGCTGGTGGGCCCTTTAAGGTTCCTGAAGGTGTGAAAATGACCTCTGGAAAGTATAGAGTTTCTGACTGACAGCTTTCTTCCATGGTCTAAAAAGCAGAAACGTGCCTTCAGGAGCAAAATCTTCATGCATGACAACGCACCATCTCATGCTGCAAAGAATACCTCCGAGTTATTGGCTGCTAGTGGCATAAAAGGAGATAAACTCATGGTGTGGCCACCATCTTCCCCTGACCTCAACCCTATAGGGCAGAGGTCCCCAACTCCAGTCCTCAAGGCCCACCAACAGGTCATGTTTTCAGGATTTCCTTTGCATTGCACAGGTGATGCAATTATTACCTGGGCAAGACTAAGGAAATCCTGAAAACATGACCTGTTGGTGGGCCTTGAGGACTGGAGTTGGGGACCTCTGCTATAGGGAACCTTTGGAGTATCATCAAGCAAAAGATCTATGAGGGTGGGAGGCAGTTCACATCAAAACAGCAGCTCTGGGAGGCTATTCTGATTTCATGCAAAGAAATACAAGCAGAAACTCTCCAAAAACTCACAAAGTTCAATGGATGCAAGAATTGTGAAGGTGATATCAAAGAAGGGTCCTATGTTAGCATGCAACTTGGCCTGTTAGGATGTTTTGGAGTTAAATAGCTTTATTGTTCAGTGAATGTGACCTAATGCTGTAAATTCCACAAATGAGCATCTTCAGTTCTTTAAAACATATCAAATGTTTAAAAATTCCACTGTGCCTAATAATGTGGAACAGCGCATTTTGAGTTTATTCATTTTGGTGATTATACTGTTATCATTGAGAGGTTTCTTCAATAAAATTCGATGTATACTCTAACGCAGTGGTCCTCAAGAGCCACCAACAGATCGGGTTTTCAGGATTTCCTTAGTATTGCCCAGGTGATAATTCCATCACCTGTGTAATACTATGGAAATCCTGAAAACACGACCTGTTGGTGGCTCTTGAGGACTGGAGTTGGGGAACACTGCTCTAACGGGTGATGACTTATTAGACTGACTGTCATTTGCACCGACTATTCAGGAAAATCCGAGAAAAAGGTCATTTGCATAATAATTTGGAAAATGGTGTACAAAGTAGAGAGAAACTTGAGCATCTAGTTGGCAAGGCGACATACATGGAAATCCATTCCACTTCCCTCGGGTCTCCCTCTGTATTTGCACCCCCTCTTCTTCTAATGTATATTGTCTTTTGTGATTTTCTCTACACAAACGGTTATTGATCAAGACTGTCAACCTTTAATTGAGTATATGATGGCAAATATACTCCGATGCATGGCTACATATGACAAATTGTGAATTGGTCAGCAGTTCTTTTTGCATCTCATCTGCCATTTCTAATTTGCAATAAAACTTATTGAACCATTAATGGTCATTACCATTATACTCCATGAGTTCCTGAAGAAGCTTTATCCGGAGGGGGAAACGCGATGAGGCACAATACACACACTGGTGCTGCACTTTGGCTCACACCCTGATTGGTTAGTTTTTCTCCCACATTATCTTCAGTGGACACAGACATCAGGAGATCCATATATCGGACTTTAAAAAACGGTTAATAATTGAAGGGGTTACCAGTAGTAATTAACAGTACAGTACTAGCCCCCATAAATAGGTGGAAACACTTTTAGGGGGAAATATTTTGTATATTTGGACACATTTTGCAGTTTATTTCCTTAAGATTCAATTTTTATGCCTGGAAAGCATATGATACGCGAGACCAGTTTTGATAGTGACAGTATTGTAATGGTGCATGTTAATACTTTTAGCCCTCTTTTTGTTATATTATATTTTGGTGTACAGTATTTTTAATATTTGATTAATAAAAGATGTTTTTTAAGGTATATTTATGTAAAAAAAATAATTTATGACCCTCATATTCATGTTTTTAGGCACTAGAAAACTGACGGATGAATGAGGCCTAAGTGACAAACTAAAAATCAGGAAATAGAACTATTGGCATGTACATTGGTAATAATAACAGAAGCAAGTTTCTCCTGAGTCCCAAAGATTAATGGATGTAATCCTGCTTGTAGATACAGTGCCGGCAAAAAAAAATCTTTACACTTGCGCAGCAAAAAAAACTTTACATATAAAATCCTCATCATAATTTCACTTTTTAAAAGTGTACACAATGGGGGAGATAATTAAAAACTGTCTAATATTAAAGCTGGCTTTGTTGCAAATATCAACCAATCAACGCTCAGTTTTCACTTCTCTGGTAAAGCGAAAGCTGCACTCTGATTGGTTATGTGCAGCTCAGCCAGTTTTGCTATTAGGCAGTCTTTTATTATCTCCATCAGTTTTTTATTATCTCCCACAATGGGTCGAAAACGGTAATTAGTCTTACCGATAATTGTATTTCCAGGAATCCATCCTGACAGCACCATGGAGGACGTCCTTATCCATAGTGGGACAGGAAACCACGAGAGTTTAAAAGGACCCTCCCCCTTCCACCCTTCAGTGATTTTCCAAAGTAACACATCTGGATGGATGCAAACAGAAAATTTATTTTGAACATAAATTTAATACAAATGTTACTTCACATAAGTATACCACATATTTATATTAGGGAGGGAACTATCCGTGCTGTCAGGATGGATTCCTGGAAATACAATTATCGGTAAGACTAATTACCGTTTTCCAGGTCACCACCTGACAGCACCATGGAGAAGTACCAAAGGAGACTTCCTGGTTCTAGGGTGGGACTACCGCTTGAAGCACCTTCCTGCCAAATGCTAACTGAAGAGAAGCCTCTTCTCTCATCTCTTGCATTTTACGTATATGGTATTTCTTATGTATTTATTGTAATGTTTTAATTTGTCTCAATAAAGCTGTTATTATTTATTATTTTTTGAGCTCGTGTCCATTGTTTTTTGGTTTTCTTTGCCAACTGAAGAGACTACGTCTAATTTGTAGTGTTTCGAAAAGGTGCTAATACTAGACCAAGATGCCGCTTTGCAAATCTGATCTACCGAGGCCCACCCTTTTTCTGCCCAAGACGCGGCCATAGCCCTAGATGAGTGAGCTTTAAGGCTATCTGGGGGATTCTTTCCTTGTGCCTGATAAGCTAGGCTAATAGTGGATCGAATCCATCTGGCAATAGTGGATTTTGATGCTTTCTTCCCTCTATTAGGACCCCCCCGTAAAGGATAAAGAGATTACTAGCTTGCCTCCAGGCCCTAGTCATGTCTAAGTATTTAAGTACCGTTTCCCTGACGTCTAAGTTATGGAAAAAAGACTTTTTGGTTTCTAGGGAACTGGCAAAAAGATGGAAGTACAACTTCTTGGTTTATATTCGAAACTGAAGCCACCTGGGAAGAAACCCTGGGTCAAGTCTTACAACCAACCTATCATCAAATATTTGTAGATAAGGGTTCTGGATGGACAGGGCCTGAAGTTCCCCCAATCTTTTGGCCGATGTAATGGCTACTAAAAAAACTGTTTTAAGGGAAAGATTAGCAATGTTTATATCTTTATATCAAAGGGCTCCCTACATAATTCATTAAGGACTAAGTTAAGGTCCCAAGGTGGGACAGTCTTCCTGATTAGGGGTCTCAGCCTCATAACTGCTCTAGAAAACCGAGCGATCCAAGGGTGGGCAGCAAGGGAAGAATCATAGAACACGCTGAGGGCTGCTATCTGGACCTTCAAAGTACTTGGTTTAAGCCCTTTCTTGAATCCCTGCTGTAGGAAATCAAGAATTCTAGGTATGTTAGGGTGATCAACATCGATCGTTGTGTCTCCACAAAAACTGCAGAATTTTTTCCAAATTTTACGATATCGAAGTCACCGGCTTCCTACTTGCTTGTAGGATGGAAATTACCGCTTCCGATAGGCCTCTTGCTCTTAGGATCTGTCGTTCAGGATCCACGTTGCTAACTGCAGATTCTCTGGGTTCTGATGAAGGATCGGACCTTGTGAAAGCAAGTCCTTCATTTCTGGAAGATGGTAAGGATTGTCCACTGCCAGCTTCCTTAGGAGAGGGAACCAGCTCCTTCCGGGCCAGAAAGGGACCACCAAAATTACTCGAGCTCTGTCCTCGCATATTTTCTTGAGGACCCTTGGTACTAATGCCAGAGGGGGAAAAGCATATAGAAGACCCCTGCTCCATGACAGAGAGGGCATCTACCCCTGCCGGATCCTCTTGAGGGTTTAGTGAGTAAAATGTTCCTATTTTTGCGTTCCTTCTGGTTGCAAATAGGTCCACCGTCGGGGTTCCCCAGCGTCGACACAGGGTGTCGAAAATCTTGCTGTTTAGTTCCCACTCGGTGGGTGATTGCGGATTTTCTGAGCAGAGAAATGCTATCTGGTTTCTTGAGCCCTCTAAGTGAACTGCCGAAATTGAAAGTACCGATCTTTTTGCCCATGCAAAAATCTGATCTGCCAGATGTTGTAGCTTCGGATGCCTCGGACCCCCCTGATGGCGAAGAAAAGCTACCGTTGTTGTGTTGTCCGATAGGATCTTTAGGTGTTTGTTCTTTAATAGGATCCGGGCTGAACACAAAACCTTCCAAACCGCATGCAGCTCTCTGTGGTTTGAGGAGTTGCTGCTGTCTTTCAAATTCCATTGTCGCTGGTAGTATCTTCAGAGTACCTGGCCGCCCCAACCTTGTTGACTTGCGTCCATCGTTACCGTGAACGCTGGAGTCTGGGTCCATGGGACACCCACTTGGAGGTTCTCTGACACAGTCCACCATCGTAGGGATTGCCTGACCCGATGGGATAGGCAAAACTCCTTGTCCAACGAAGACTGTCTTCTATCCCATGTTGTTAGGGCCGCTCTTTACAACTGACGGGAATGGAAATGGCTCCAGCTGACGCATGGGATGCAGGCTGTCATTAAACCTAGGATCTTCATTGCATCCCTCATTGTTACCCGATTTCTTGCAAACTGACGAACTTTCTTTATCAGGTCAGACCGCCTTTTGTCCGGAAGAAACGATTTCCTGATTTTCAAATCCAGTATTACACCTAGAAACTGTCTCTGATCTTGGAGTCAGGTGTGATTTTTGCCAGTTCAACACCCATCCTAATTTCTGCAGTGTGGAGATCACCAACTGAGAATCGATCTTGAGTTGCCCCACAGAGTCTGCCACTAACAGGAAATCGTCCAGATAGGGTATTACAGTGATATCTCGCTTCCTTAAATAAGACACGATCTCTATGATGAGTTTTGTAAAAACTCTTGGAGCAGACGCCAAACCGAACGGAAGGCAACGAAATTGATAATGGAAGACTGACGCTTCCTTTTCTATTGCAAATCTCAGGTATCTTTGATGATGTGGAAATATTGGCACGTGATAATATGCACTTTTTAAGTCCAAACTACACATTACCACATTATTCCCTAATAGGGAATCGTGGAGCGAATTGACTCCATCTTGAACCTTTTGTACTGCAGCCATCTGTTTAGAGGCTTGAGATTTATAATGGTTCGGGATTCTCCTGAAGGTTTCTTTATAGAAAAGAGACCCGAGTAATGACCTGTTCCTATTTGGTGAGGGGGTACAGGAGATATTGCCTCCATCCGGAGGAGATCCTGAATGTCTGACCACATTGGTGAGACTGAAGAGAGACCGGCGTTGGAAACAAAATATTTTTCTGGGGGAAAGGAGTCGAATTCTATCCTGTACCCCTGAGATATAACCTGAAGGACCCAAGGACTTGTGGTAATTTTTCCCCATTCCCCCAGGTAGTTCAGCAACCGTCCCCCTATCCTGGTGGCGTCATTTTCTCCGGAACTCTGACCTAGGGTTTGAGGGACCTGGATCTCTATTTCGGTTCCTATTTTCTCCCCCTTTCTGGTAGCTCCATCTCCCTTGTTTACCCTTACCCCTATAGTCTGATCTCTGACTGTAATAGGGCCTACGAAAGGGCTGGAATTTATTCAGTTTTTCTTCTGGAAACCCCTTCTTTTCATCAGAAGCCTTCTCCAGAATATCATCTAATATGGGGCCAAAGACTCTGCCCCCTGAAAAGGGAATGGAACATAATTTGTTCTTGGAATGAACATCTTCCGACCAGCTCTTTAACCATATAGCCCAACCCATAGATGCATCGCTCTCACCACAGATGTTGCCGCTATATTTGTGTGGATCACTGCAGCAGAGCTCTCCCAAGCTCTCTTTAGGAGACCATCTGCCTTCCTGTCCATAGGCTCCTTCAAGTTCGAGGAGTCTTCAAATGGTATGGCAGTTCTCTTAGACACCTTCGCTAGTGGGATGTCGATTTTCGCTATATCTTCCCAATCTTTGACCTCCTCATGGTCAAAGGGAAGACGTAGTCTAAAGTCTCTCGGAATAGATATCCTCTTCTCTGCCTCTTCCCACTCTTCTAAAATCATTGAGCTGCGGGAAGAGGTGATGAAGAGGCTAACGGCTGCTAACCTTTGAGCAATGCCGGAGACTGGCAGCTCGGGACTCACCGAATGTGGGCATTAACAGGGAAGACCTTTGAAGTTTGCGAACACAGCCCCCCGAACATCTCATCCTGGACAGACTGAATGGTTTAAGGCTCCTCAACCTGCATAGTCTGTCTCACCTCACCCAGACGCTCATCGATATCATTGGAAGAAAACAAGTACTTTTTCCCTTTTTGAGGAGGGTCTCTGCACAATTCCTCCTCTTCCATATCAGATTCGAAGGAGCTGTCTTCAGATGACAGATCTGACTCCCTCTGCCTCTTCCTGGACCTGGGAGGATCCTGGAAGTCAGACTGGACCGACTGGGGAACAGATAAGTTAGATATTGAAGCCTGCACTTCTTCTCTAACCATGGCTCTCATGCTTGTTATTAGGGAAGCCTGTTCCTCTCCTAAAATACAAGCGGTGCAGGACTCGCAGAGAGGCTTCTGCCACGAGTCGTTAAGCTTTGTGGCACAGATAGGGCACCTCTTAGTCCTGCCAGTCTTCTTATCCCCAGATGAGGGACGCCCCTAGAATAAATAAAAAGACCACTGATGGTACCTTTAATAGGGGCTGTAGGGAGCGCACCCCTAAGTGGGGACTCATGTGCCTGGGTATCCTGCTTCCCCGGGACCTCCGCGCTGACTGCTGCTACAGGGTCTGGATCCTCCATACTACCTAGCCCCCACATACCTTTATTCTGTTGCTTTTTGTCCCGGAACTCCTACCACGTAGGAGCAAAGAGGATGACCGCCCCCTGCTGCCGGCCACGACCCGGGAGTGACGCGCGGCAGCGATGAACCGCAAGTTACTTGCTGCCAAGCTCCCCGGCGTTCCTGGTTAGCGTCCTGCGATGCCTGCGTTCATCCTGGCACCAGACTCGCCTGCGAAGGGTGCGCCCTTGCAGGAGCGATATGCAGGTACATCAATGGTTTTCATCCGGGGTCGAGAGCCCCCCCAGGGGGAAGCGACCCTTTCCTACCAGGAGCAGCGCTGCACTGGTGCTGCTGAGGGACCCGATTACTTGGGTGTCAGCTATACAGAGCTCATATAGCGGGAGGGAAGAGGCCGAGCCCCCCCGATCCACACTCTTTGCACGGGACAGACGAATCTCTCGTCATTCCTATCCACCGTGTGACAGGAAAAACACTGAAGGGTGGAAGGGGGAGGGTCCTTTTAAACTCTCGTGGTTTCCTGTCCCACTGTGGATAAGGAGGACGTCGTCCATGGTGCTGTCAGGTGGTGACCTGGAAAGAAGCTTAAAATGGAAGAGAAATCCCGTGCCTTGACTCTGCTCGAGAAGGGGGATTCGGTGATTGCTGTAGCTATAGATCTGGGAGTGTCAAGAGAAGCAGTTTATCAACTGAAGCGGTCGGCGGCATCATTGCCTCCTGGGATGGTACCGCAGAGGAAGTCAGGCTCTGGCGCACCTAAGAAGACTTCACCAAGGACCGATAAGCTTCTGAAGTGTGAAGTGATGTCACATCCTTCTATAACTGCCGTTGAACTAAAAAAACAAGTACCCTATGCTCCTCCAGAACATCGCAACTAGGACAATTCGTCACCACCTGCAAAAGGACCTGGGTCTACTAAGTTGCCATGCCGCAAAGAAGCCCCTGCTCACATAAGCAATGAAGAAGAAAAGACTTGCCTTTTGTAAGAAATATCAAGATTGGACATCTGAAGAGTGGAAAAAAAAGAGATGTTTAGTGATGAGAGCACTCTCAAGCTGGTCAGGGGAGGCTCAAAGGACACGAGACACGACCCAGCAACATCAACAATCTAAAGGAGGTGCTGAAGACACTGTGGGTAAATATGGACTCCACATACTTAGCCAGCATTGCTGAATCCAGGCCTCCCTTCTAGCACTCTGGCACCACTCCAATCCATCCTAAACTCTGCTGCCCGACTAATCCACCTGTCTCCCCGTTACTCGCCAGCCTCTCCTCTCTGCCAGGCCCTTCAGTGGCTTCCTATTGCCCAGAGGCTACAGTTCAAAACACTAACAATGACATACAAAGCCATTCACAATCTGTCTCCTCCATACATCTGTGACATGGTCTCCCGTTACCTACCTACACACAACCTCCGATCATCTCATGATCTCCTACTCTACTCCTCTCTCATCTCTTCCTCCCACAACTGCATCCAAGACTTCTCCTGTGCTTCCCCCATACTCTGGAACTCTCTACCCCAACACATCAGGCTCTCACCTACCATGAAAATCTTCAAAAGGAACCTGAAGACCCACCTCTTCCGACAAGCCTACAACCTGCAGTGATCCCCAGTCTACTGAACCGCCACATGACCAGCTCTACCCTCACCTAGTGTATCCTCACCCATCCCCTGTAGACTGTGAGCCCTCGCGGGCAGGGTCCTCTCTCCTCCTGTACTTGTGTGTGCCTTGTTTTACTCATGTTTATTGTACTTGTCTATATTTGCCACATTCACATGTAAAGCGCCATGGAATAAATGGCGCTATAAAAATGAATAATAATAATAATAATAAACGACTGCAGATGGTGATAAAATGTAAGGGTGACATGACAAAATACTAATTGTAATAAAATATCCACAATAAAACACTTGAATCCACTTGAATATTAAGATTTTGTGGTTTCATTGAACTTGTAAAGATTTTTTTTGCCGGCACTGTATTAACCATTACAGCTGGTTTCACAGACAGGCAGAGGGTCTTCTGGTTCTAAGGAGACTATGGTCCATTGGACTGCAAATTACGGATGTGTTACATTGGCCTAATGGGGAGATCTGTGTCCAAAAAACATCCAGGATCATTGCAATAATTGGAGAACTGTCATCTTAATTTCTGCCAACATGACACTAAATCCGGACAACTGCTGGTTTTATGAAAAAAGTGCCGAGTTAAGCAGAGGAAATTAGGGCGTCTGTAGACTGGCATTAGACAAGTGTGGATTGGCTCCACAAGCCAATTTACGGTCATTTAAATGTTAAGAGAGGCCGAACACACACCGATGCGCATTGAATGATCGTTAGCTTGTACTGTGTGAAAAGATTATCATTGCTCTCAGCAACGCATGCCACTTTACAAAAGATGATGTGCTGCTGAGAATGAGGACTTTTAGGCAAACTTAATGAGGTCACCCGACAAACTAGCACTTTGCTCAATTGCCAGGTGATTGGCAGCCTGTTTAGACAGTCTGATAATTGGGAGCAGGCATTCCCAGGACTATCCAGCGTATATGCATGCTCACTTCTGTATTTAGACTATTAGGAAACATCTACCTTAAAAATATTTTCTCTTCCTTTTAGCACAGCCATTAGAAAGCCTAAATACATGCACGAGTATGGCTCTGCTTACCGGTTTGAGCGGTCGTCACATGACCACATGGAGGCGATTTGCATACTTGCAGTCACGTGCTTGCTAACTCCGGAAGAGCAGATGAGAAGCTAATCAGCATGCAACTGCAAGTAGGCGAGTCGCCAATATGTGACGGCTGTGCAAACCGGTAAGCATTGATAGGATTCGGCAAGCTGAAGTGCTTGCCAAAAATGGGTAATGGGCTGGACAACCCCTTTAAGTACTCCGTTAAGATTATTCCCCTCTTATAGTAGTGATGAAGAGCAACTGATTAAGGTTAATGGGCACTTTTCAATAATGCCTGGATCCCATGTAGAGATCAGTACATGTGCAACACTGTCCCAGGTGAGTATCTAAAAAGACAGAAGATTTCCGCTGCATCATTCGATTTCGCAGAGACCACATGGCCATTAACCATAAGCAATCCATTTGCAATCAAATCTGCGGAAAAAGGTCAGCACTCAGTGTTCTAGAACCTGACCCCATCTGTAGCCTATGGCTAGTTTCACACTAGCATTCGGCAGGGCGGTGGATGAAAGTCGTCTTCCTCCGGTAAGTTCTACCCACTGCCGCACCTCTTCCTTCAGCTCCGCCTACGTCTGCATGCGTCCAGCGTACCCTATCTTTAACATTGGGTACACAGGCCATGCGCATGCCTCCGCATGTCGTTTTGACCCTTCGCCGACCGCAACAAAATGCAACATGCTGCGTTCGACCCAGGTCAGCGCAGCGTCAAGATGACGCATGTGGAGGCATCCGCATACATCCGCATGGCCTGTGTACCCAATGTTAAAGATAGGGTATGCAGGATGCATGCAGTCATAGGCGGAGCTGAAGAAAGAGGCGCGGCAGAGGGCGGTGCTTACCGAAGGAAGAAGGATTTCATCCGCAGCCCTGCCGAACGCTAGTGTGAAAGTAGCCTAAGACATCTGTGAATAAGACTGGTTGTGGGTCTCCTGACCTGAATTTAGAGGTCTGCAGACCCATAGCCAGTCAGTGCATCATGGTCTGTTGCACACGGTCAACCGAATGAGGCCTCAGGTCAAGTGTGGATGAGTGCCGAGCTTTACGGAGCAGACATATCATCATAGTGAATGAGGGTAGGAGATGCCCAGTATTTACAGTCGCTAGCCTGATCTGCAAATCAGACCACACTAGGGCATGCTGCAATCATGTCCCATGTGGACCTGGGGTCCACACGGAAAATTCATATATACACTACCACAATGGTCTGTGTGATGTCAGTGGGCAGCCTGTTGCACACACAGACCACCCATAGTGCACATACATTATCTATCGGACATTACACCGCTTGATACTGTGATCTGAACAGTGTAAATAGACTTTTGGATACAAGTATACAGATCCCCATGTCACATGATGAACCCTGGTCATGATGCAGTACACCGTAATCTGGGAAGACAGACATTATTTACACATCATCACAAAGTGATAACCGAGTTGGTAAGATCAAGTAACAACCTGCAGTGCGAGAAGGAAAGGTTGTCCAGGGCCAGCAAGAAGTCACACCGGAGAGCAGCCAAATGTTACATCAAGGAGGATGGGGGACTGGAATAAGGCACATGTATGAATCGGAGCTTGTGGGATGGAGACTATGGGATTAGCAGGTCACATAGAGAACATCAATTGATAAATACTTTACACACACAATTAGTTTACCATGTATCCTTTTTTGGTCTCTAATCTCCACTTTGGAAAAACGTTGCCGGAACCCTCATTATAACTTAAAGCATATTGCCATGCGGCCTAGCGTCAGCGGAGTCATTAGGCTTTATTAAGGCAAATCTGCAGTGACACCACGCAGATATGTGCCACGGTGAATCAGATCTGTTAGCGGCCACCACCGAGACCACTTCCCTTAGGCTAAGTTCACATTAGCATATCTGTGCGCAGCGTATCATCTGCATGCACAAACACATGCAAAAACGCATTTAAACGCATGCTTACGCTGAATTTTCTATCCGCATCAGCTTACGTGTGACGCCAAAAAAGCTGCATGCGCATGCATTTGTATGCGTTTTTGCCTGCGTTTGCATTCATTATGCGCATGCGTACGATATTTCCAGGAGGGCGCGTCTCAATGGACGTGTCCTGGACATGCGCAGTCTGAAATACACAAGCGTATCGACCACATGCGTATGCATGTCCTTGCGTACCAATGCATTCCCATAGACAGTAATGCATTGTTTTGACACACTCATCCGCATCCACGTGCCTGCGCCTCAAAAAATGCAACATGTTGCGTTCGCAGCACACCGTGAAATGACGCATGTGTACGCATCCACAGACTAACTGATGCCAACGCATGTCCCTGGTACACAAGACACATGCGGATCGGTACGCAGGTATACGCTGTGCCCACATACGCTAATGTGAACCCGGCCTTACAAATACAGAAAGCACAGAACTGAGCTGGCTAAAGGCTGCGATCCTATTAATCTAGCAGAACTTTTTCCTCCAGTTTTGGATAACATAAGTGTAATATGCAGCTTTTACATAGGGCTGCGTATTCAGCCTACAATCTGAGTTAATGCAATAGGGCTTCTGAATCCTCACTGGAGGCAAGTACACCGCTCAATAAAGACCTTTACTGACCACGCTTATAAAGGAAGCTCTACTGAAAGCCATCCGGACAAACCGGTTAAGCACACTTCTGGGAAGCAGCTACCGAGCGGTAATGTACATTCCACGTATCACACGTGGAAAATATGTAGCAAGCGATCATACCGCTCTCTATACCAAATTATATACTCAAGTTTGCATTTCTATTTTTATTGAGCAATAAATGGCTCTATGAATCTGTAAGAATCCTTTTCATTGAGTCTCTACCTTTATATGCAGTATTATAAATAGCAGTCTAATAATACACATCACCCAAATGGCTCTGGTTAAAGGGAACCTGTCACCCCGTTTTTTGAGATTGAGATATAAATACTGTTAAATAGGGCCTGCGCTGTGCGTTACTATAGTGTATGTAGTGTACCCTGATTCCCCATGTATGCCGAGAAATACATTACCAAAGTCGGCGTTTTCGCCTGTCAATCAGGCTGGTCTGGTCAGGTGGGCGTGTTCACAGCGTTCTTTTCTTCCCCAGGTTTCCGTTGGTGGCGTAGTGGTGTGCGCATGTCCAAGGTCCGGATTCCCTGTGCCCACGTGAAGACACAGCGCGCGATCTGCGCTGTCATTCCTTTCATCGGTGCGGGCGGCCATCTTCCTGGGGCCGCGCGTGCGCAGATGTAGTGCTCTGCTGCACGGGGCTTCAGGAAAATGGCCGCGGGATGCCGCGCGTGCGCAGAAGAGATCGCGGCGGCCATTTTCCCAAAGCCGAGTTTGCATCTCGGCTTTGGGAAAATGGCCGCCGCGATCTCTTCTGCGCACGCGCGGCATCCCGCGGCCATTTTCCTGAAGCCCCGTGCAGCAGAGCACTACATCTGCGCACGCGCGGCCCCAGGAAGATGGCCGCCCGCACCGATGAAAGGAATGACAGCGCAGATCGCGCGCTGTGTCTTCACGTGGGCACAGGGAATCCGGACCTTGGACATGCGCACACCACTACGCCACCAACGGAAACCTGGGGAAGAAAAGAACGCTGTGAACACGCCCACCTGACCAGACCAGCCTGATTGACAGGCGAAAACGCCGACTTTGGTAATGTATTTCTCGGCATACATGGGGAATCAGGGTACACTACATACACTATAGTAACGCACAGCGCAGGCCCTATTTAACAGTATTTATATCTCAATCTCAAAAAACGGGGGTGACAGGTTCCCTTTAAGAAAACGCCATTTAGGAACACGGGAAGAGAGCAGGATGGGGACTACGTAGATCTATTCCCTGCGCCTACTAGGGTCATGGAGCTACATGTGACCTTTGTGCTATCGGGACCTCACAAGATACTATTGCCCAAGGCGGCATCTTATGGCTTAGCAGATGGCTACACCAAAGTAATGTCAAACTTTCCCTCATTATATAACACATTGGAGGGAAGCTTCGCTGCTGCATGGCAATATCACAGCTTGGGAGGGCATTCTGCATGCTTTCATGGCGGACCACCACAACTATGACTTTACTAAACATACTGACTGAACCGCAGTCCTTACCAGGGGCAAATCATGTATAAAAGCGAGGAGTAATGTAGAGGCATTCAGCATAAGCCACAAGTCAAGAGTACCACTGCGGTCGTCGGCCATCCCAACTCCTATACTGTGGATGCCTCAGCTGTGAAGTGAACGCCCCCTGGTGTGCACTTTTCACAGCTGTAAGTGAAGCCCAACATCATTTTATTCTAGTCCAGCGCTATGGGCTAGCTTCAATTTCCCACTATCACCTGTAATGCGGATCTGAGTGAAGCAGAAGCAACAACACAACTGCTCCGCTCAGATCACAGTAGTTACTGGTAAGCGCTGCTAGGCAGCAGCGCTGCCGAGATTTGATCTAGTGATGTGCACTCACCGCTGAATGCCCTGGTACCCAGAACTGTGCTTGATGCTCATTACTGCAATCTGAAAGGAGCAGTCACAACAACATAAATACACTGATCTGAGCAGAGCAGTTAACGGTGAGCACAAGTCAAGACACCAGGACATCATCCAGCAGTGAGTACACATCACTTGATGATATCACAGCTCCAGCACTGGTGCCACGACCTCTGCTCTCTGGTAATTAATGTGATCTGAGTGCTGTAAATACATGACTGCTCCACTCAGATGACAACAGTTGTCCGCAGAGCTGTGTATCTAATCCTATCATGTGATACATGGCTCTGCAGACTGTATCTAATTTTATATGATACAATCAGCAGAGATGTGCATCTAATCCTATCCTGTATGATGCAGTCAGCACAACTATGTATCTATTCCTTTGTGTAATACCGACAGCCAAATTGTGCAATTACTGTGATCTGAGCTCTGCATCCACAATTATATGACTGCTCACCTCAGGTCTCTGTAAAGACCAGTAAGAAACGTCAACTAACAGTTTAAGCGCTGCCAGTAGTCCTAGGTGACACGGTCTACTATGATCGTAAACAAAGACCCCAACATGTTTTAAAAGTTGAATAGTTACTGCCATTTATTTCTGCACGTTTTTGGGTATAATATAGAAAACCTATTTATACTGGATTGTACGACCCACAAAATCAACAATACTGGATATTGTTGTCTGTTCTTGGACTAGACTCACCATATCTGATCAATTTTCTGGTAGCCAATTACACAGACCGTAGACTGACATTGGTCGGACTAGATAGAATTAGCACTATATCTGAACATGTGAACCACAACCTTAAGCGTCATTCATAAAACTACAGGGCTTATCCAATCCGCTATAATGGAGGTACCTTCACACATAACGATATTGTTAACGATATCGTTGCTATTTGTGACGTAGCAACGATATCGTTAATGAAATCGTTATGTGTGACAGCGACCAACGATCAGGCCCCTGCTGGGAGATCGTTGGTCGCTGAATAAAGTCCAGAACTTTATTTCGTCGCTGGACTCCCTGGAGACATCGCTGGATCGGCGTGTGTGACACCGATCCAGCGATGTCTTCACTGGTAACCAGGGTAAACATCGGGTAACTAAGCGCAGGGCCGCGCTTAGTAACCCGATGTTTACCCTGGTTACCATGCTAAAAGTAAAAAAAAAACAAACACTACATACTTACCTACAGCTGTCTGTCCTCCAGCGCTGCGCTCTGCTCTCCTCCTGTACTGGCTGTGAGCCGGAAAGCAGAGCGGTGACGTCACCGCTCTGCTTTCCGGCTCCCAGACAGTACAGGAGGAGAGCAGAGAAGCAGAGCGCAGCGCTGGAGGACAGACAGCTGTAGGTAAGTATGTACTGTTTTTTTTTTTTTACTTTTAGCATGGTAACCAGGGTAAACATCGGGTTACTAAGCGCGGCCCTGCGCTTAGTTACCCGATGTTTACCCTGGTTACCGGCATCGTTGGTCGCTGGAGAGCGGTCTGTGTGACAGCTCTCCAGCGACCAAACAGCGACGCTGCAGCGATTCGGATCGTTGTCGGTATCGCTGCAGCGTCGCTAAATGTGAAGGGGCCTTTAGTCACGAACAGCACACGTATGTCAATGCTTAGTGATTACGGTATTTAAGGACTCAGTCTTGTATGGGTAAGTCTATATAAAAAAATGTATTTTTTCTGTTGTTGCAGACTGTCTGTAAAAATATAACAAGGACATATGAACAGCTCCATAGATTATAATGAGTACACGTGAAAAAACACACCGTACGTGAAAAATTGAGGCCTGAATGAGGCCAAAGACCAAGTATACACTGTGTCTGTGCACTGTCGGGCGCAGAGACTCGGGAGATGAAATTCGCCCGACAGTGGCCACAATCTGGATGGATGGATGAAAAAAAAAACAACAACAAAAAATTGTTTACTTTACTGGCCCAGTGTATAAGAAAGCACAGACTGCTCCAGTTTTCTATAAGTATATTTATAAAAAAAAAAAAAAACAGTATAGAGACACATACCTGCCAGACAGAGCCAAAGGAATGATGAGTTTGTCAGCAAAAGTTCCCGCAGGACACTGTAGGCTAGGTGATTGCACTATTTCCTATTACTTTCTGTGTAGTTTGTGCTTGCTTACAATGTTGATGAAGCACATGGCCAATATACTGCTTTTTTTGAAAAATATTAAAGAAGCTCTTCCATGAAGTTCTTTTCCTTTACTAAATTTATGTTCTATGCTCTGTGTGAGTCAGAAGTCTCTTTTACAATGCAAGACTACGGTTCTTCATTCTGACGCTCCATAGATTGTAAAAGGTACAAAAGGTGCAAAAGGAGTAACCAGTCACGGCACACGTAGGGGATACCAATAAATATAAGTATTAGGTATAAAGTAATGTGCCGAAATATATACATTCAATTCTTATGGAGAAAGGTCCAGAACAATGGAAGTAATAGGCCTACAGAAAACAATGTACACCAAGAACATTTATGTATTAAAAAAAACGGTAATTAATCTTACCGATAATTGTATTTCCAGGAATCCATCCTGACGGCACCATGGAGGACGTCCTTCTTATACACAGTGGGACAGGAAACACGAGAGTTTAAAAGGACCTTCCCCCTTCCACCCTTCAGTGGCTTTCCAAAGTAACACATCTGGATGGATGCAAACAGAAAATTTATTTTGAACATAAGATTAATACAAATGTTACTTCACATAAGTACAACACATATTTGCCATAGGGAGGGAACTATCCGTGCTGTCAGGATGGATTCCTGGAAATACAATTATCGGTAAGATTAATTACCGTTTTCCAGGTCACCACCTAACAGCACCATGGAGAAGTACCAAAGGAAACTTCCTAGACCTAGGGTGGGACTACCGCCTGAAGCACTTTCCTGCCAAAGGCTAACTGAGAAGAAACTACGTCTAATTTGTAGTGTTTTGAAAAAGTGCTAATGTTAGACCAAGATGCTGCATTACAAATCTGATCTACTGAGGCCCCCCTTTTTTGGCCCAAGATGTGGCCATAGCTCTAGATGAATGAGCTTTAAGGCTATCTTGAGGATCTTTTCCCTGTATCTGATAGGTCGTGGAAATAATGGATCTAATCCACCTGGCAATAGTGGATTTTGATGCCTTTTTTCCCCTATTAGGACCCCCGTACAGGACAAAGATTACTATCTTGTCTCCAGGCCCTAGTCATGTCCAAGTATTTCAGTACCGTCTCCCTGACATCTAAGTTATGGAAGAAGGCTTCTTTTTGGTTTTTAGGAGATTGGCAAAAAGACGGAAGAACGACCTCTTGGTTAATATTTGATACAGAGGCTACTTTGGGAAGAAACCCTGGGTCAAGCCTCAAAACCAACCTATCATCAAATATCTGTAGATAAGGGTTTTTGATGGAAAGGGCCTGAAGTTCCCCCAATCTTTTGGCTGATGTAATGGCTACTAAAAACACTGCCTTTAGGGACAGATTAGCGATATTTATATCCTTGTTTATATCAAAGGGCTCTTTGCATAGAACGTTAAGGACTAAATTTAGGTCCCATGGAGGCACAGACTTTCTGATTGGAGGCTTTAGCCTCAAGACCGCTCTAGAAAAACGAGCGATCCAAGGGTGGGCGGCAAGGGAAGAGTCATAAAATACACTGAGGGCTGCAATTTGAACCCTCAAGGTACTTGGTTTGAGCCCGATCTTAAATCCCTGCTGTAGGAAATCAAGAATTTTGGGTATGTTAGGGTGATCAACATCGATTGTTGTGTCTCCACAAAAACTGCAGAATTTTCTCCAGGTTCTGAGGTATATTGCTGAAGTCACCGGTTTCCTACTTGCTTGTAGAATCGAAATTACTCCTTCTGAAAGGCCTTTTGCCCTTAGGATCTGCCGCTCAGGATCCAAGCTGTTAACCGCAACTTTCCTGGGTTCTGATGGAGGATCGGACCCTGAGAAAGTAAGTCCCCCCTGACTGGAAGATGGTAAGGACTGTCCACTGCCAGCTTCTTTAGAAGGGGGAACCAGCTCCTTCCAGCCCAGAAAGGGACCACCAGGATCACCCGAGCTCTGTCCTCGCAGATTTTCCTGAGTACCCTTGGTACAAATGCCAGAGGGGGAAAGGCGTATAGCAGACCCGAGCTCCACGACTGAGAAAGGGCATCTACCCCTGCTGGATTCTCTTGAGGATTCAGGGAGAAGGTCTTTATTTTTGTATTTCTTCTGGTCGCGAAAAGATCCACGGACGGGGTTCCCCAACGCTGACACAGGGTATCGAAAATTCCGCTGTTCAGTTCCCACTCTATGGGTGATAGTTTTTTCCTGCTCAGAAAATCCGCAACCTGGTTATTTGAGCCTTCTAAGTGGACTGCTGAAATTGAAAGTACCGAACCTTCTGCCCATTCGAAGATCTGATCCGCCAGGCGTTGCGCAGTTTCGGATGTCTCGGGCCCCCTTGATGGCGAAGAAAAGCTACCGCCGTCGTGTTGTCCGATAAGATCTTCAGATGTTTGTTCTTTAACAGGGACCGGGCTGCGCACAGAACCTTCCAAACCGCCTGTAGCTCTCTGTGGTTTGAGGAATTGTTGCTCTCTTCCGAATTGCACTGTCCTTGGTAATATCTTCCGAGTACCTGGCCGCCCCAACCTTGTTGACTTGCATCTGTGGTTACCGTGACTGCTGGGGTCTGGATCCATGGGACCCCCACCTGAAGGTTCTCTGACACCGTCCACCATTGCAGGGATTTCCTGACTGGATAGGATAGGACAAACTGTCTGTCCAACGAAGACTGTCTTCTGTCCCATGTTGTTAGAACCGCTCTCTGTAATTGACGAGAATGAAATTGGCTCCAGCTGACACATGGGATACAGGCTGTCATCAGGCCTAGGATCTTCATTGCATCTCGTAATGTCACCCGAGTTCTTGCAAACTGTCGAACCTTCTTCACCAAATCTGACCGCCTTCTGTCCGGAAGAAAAGACTTCCTGATGTCTGAGTCTAGAATTATCCCCAGAAACTGACGTCTTGATATTGGGGTTAAGTGTGATTTCTCCCAGTTTACCACCCAACCTAGTTTCTGCAGTGTGGAGATCACTAACTGAGAATCGATCTTGAGTTGGGATACTGAATCTGCCACTAACAGGAAATCGTCTAGATATGGTATTATAATGATACCCTGTTTCCTTAAAAAAGATATGATCTCTATTATGAGTTTTGTAAAAACTCTTGGAGCTGATGCTAGACCAAACGGAAGGCAACGGAACTGATAATGTAAGACTGAACCGTCTTTCTCTATCGCAAATCTTAGGTATTTTTGATGTTGCAAAGAAATTGGAACGTGATAGTACGCACTTTTTAGATCCAAAGTGCACATTACCACGTCCTTCCCTAATAGAGGAATTGTGGAGCGAATGGACTCCATCTTGAATCTCTTGTACGATAGCCATTTGTTTAGTGGTTTGAGGTTTATGATAGTTCGGGATTCCCCTGATGGTTTTATTATAGAGAAAAGACCCGAGTAGTGACCTGTTCCCCTTTGGTGAGGAGGTACGGGAGATATTGCCTCCATGCGGAGGAGATCCTGAATGTCTGACCACATTGGGGAGACTGAAGAGAGACGGGCGTTGGAGATGAAAAATCTTTCTGGGGGACGAGATATGAACTCTATCCTGTAGCCCAGAGATATAACCTGAAGGACCCACGGATTTGAGGTAATTTTTTCCCATTCCCCCAGGTAATTCAACAACCGACCCCCTATTCTGGTGGCGTCACTTTCTCCGGAACTCAGATCTAGGGTTTGAGGGACCTGGATCTCTATTTCGGTTCCTATTATCCCCCCCTTTCTGGTAACTCCATCTCCCTTGTTTTCCTTTACCCCTATAGTCTGACCTTTGACTGTAATAGGGTCTACGAAAGGGCTGGAATTTTTTCTTTTTCTCTTCTGGAAACCCCTTCTTTTCATCAGAAGCCTTTTCCAAAATGTCATCTAATACAGGGCCAAAAACCCGGCCACCCGAAAAGGGAATGGAACATAGTTTGTTCTTAGAGGGAACATCCCCCGACCAGCTTTTTAACCAAATAGCCCTACGGGCTGCATTAGATAGCGATTGCCCTCTGGCTGAGAACCTGACCGATTCTGCCGTAGCATCTGCTAGAAATCCTGTGGCTAGTTTAAGTAAGGGAATAGCACTAATGATAGACTCCCTAGAAGTTTTGGCTGACAATTGATCCTTTAAATCATCAACCCACAGATGCATAGCTCTCGCCACGGATGTCGCCGCAATATTTGTGCGGATCACCGCGGCCCAACTTTCCCAAGTTTTTTTAAGGAGACCATCTGCCTTTCTGTCCATGGGCTCCTTTAAGTTTGAGGAGTCCTCAAATGGTATGGCAGTTCTCTTAGACACTTTCGCTAGTGGGATGTCAATCTTTGGTACATCTTCCCAGTCTTTGACCTCTTCATGGTCAAAGGGAAGACGGAGTCTAAAGTCTCTCGGTATTGATATCTTCTTCTCTGCCTCCTCCCGCTCTTCCAAAATCATTGAGCTGCGGGAAGAGGTGAAGGAGGGGTCAGAAATTGTAAATTCTGAGCAAAGCCGAGACTGAACTCGGACTTACCGAATGTGGGCATTAACTGGAAAGACTTTTGAAGTCTGTGACCGCAACCCCCCGAACATCTCGTCCTGCACAGAAAGAGAGGTCGAAGGTTCCTCAACCTGCATAGTCTGTCTGACCGCTCCCATTAGTTCGTCAATATCATTGGAAGAAAAAAAAAAGATACTTTTTCCCTTTCTGAGGGGAATCTCTATACACTTCTTCCTCTTCCTCTATGTCAGATTCTGATTGACTGTTCTCAGAAGACGAATCTGACTCTTTGCCTCTTCCTTGACCTGGGTAGATGCTGGACCTCAGGCTGGAACTGCTGGGCGGCAGATAGGCTAGATATAGAAGCTTGTACTTCTTCTCTAACCATAGCTCTCATGTTTGTTATTAGAGAGGCCTGTTCCTCTCCTACAATGCGGGCGGTGCAGGGCTCGCACAGAGGCTTCTGGCACAAGGCATTAAGTTTTGAGGCACATATAGGGCATCTCCTGGTTTTACCAGTCTTCTTATCCCCAGATGAAGGACGCCCCTGGAATATATAAAAGGACCACCACTAGTACCTTTAATAGGACTATAAGGAGCGCACCTTTAAATGAGGACTCACATGTGCAAGGGAATCCTGCTTCCCCGTAGCCTCTACGCTGACCGCTGGTATGGAGCCTGGATCCATTATAGCTGCGGTGTCTAGCGCTATATTCACTTACCTCTTTATCCTTTTCGCTTGTGTCCCGGCGCTCCTACAGGAGCGATGAGGAAGGCCACCCCCCTGCTGCCGCTGCGACCCGGAAGTGACGCGGCAGCGGTAAACCGGAAGTCCAACGCACGCTCCGCTGACGAACACATGGAGTCCGGAGCGCTCTGCCGTACCTGCCCCTCCTCCAGACTGTCTGCCAAGGGACCACCCTGCAGAGATCCACGCAGGTACGCTTGGGGTAGCCATCCGAGGTCGAGAGCCCCCACCAGGGGGAAGCGACCTCTTAGCCAGGAGCAGCGCTACACCGGCGTCGCTGAGGGACCCAATAAATTGGGTGTCGGCGATACAGAGTTTCGGCCATGGGAAGGAAGAGGCTGAGCCCCCCGATCTGCACGCTCTGTAGGGACAACGCTCTCGTCGTTCCTATCCACAGTGGGACAGGAAAAACACTGAAGGGTGGAAGGGGGAGGGTCCTTTTAAACTCTCGTGTTTCCTGTCCCACTGTGTATAAGAAGGACGTCCTCCATGGTGCTGTCAGGTGGTGACCTGGAAAGTAACGTTTCATTAAAGAATAAATAAGTTTATATTTTTAAATACATCATTGTTCTTACACTGTAAAAGCCAAGTCTGGGTCATGCAGAGCGCAGCGTGACCCAGAGGAGCGGTGATGTCACTGAGAAGAGGAGCAGAACACAGCAGAACATCGGAAAAGGCAGCGGTAAGTGGGAAGAGGAGCAGAACGGTGTTGGTCACCAGAGAAGAGGATCAGAACGGTGCTGGTCACCAGAGAAGGCAGCGGTAAGTGAGAAGAGGAGTAGAACGCTGCTGGTCACCAGAGAAGGCAGCGGTAAGTGAGAAGAGGAGCAGAACGGTGCTGGTCACCAGAGAAGGCAGCGGTAAGTGAGAAGAGGAGAAGAATGGTGGTGGTCACCAGAGAAGGCAGCAGTGAGAAGGAGTAGAAAGGCGCTGGTCACCAGAGAAGGCAAAAGTGAGAAGAGGATTAGAATGACGCTGGTCGCCAGAGAAGGCAGCGGTAAGTGAGAAGAGGAGAAGAACGGTGCTGGTCGCCAGAGAAGGCAGCGGTAAGTGAGAAGAGGAGAAGAACGGTGCTGGTCACCAGAGAAGGCAGCGGTAAGTGAGAAGAGGAGAAGAACGGTGCTGGTCACCAGAGAAGGCAGCGGTGAGAAGAGAATCAGAACAGTGCTGGTCACCAGAGAAGGCAGCAGTGAGAAGAGGATCAGAACGGTGCTGGTCACCAGAGAAGGCAGTGGTAAGTGAGAAGATGAGAAGAATGGTGGTGGTCACCAGAGAAGGCAGCGGTAAGTGAGAAGATGAGAAGAATGGTGGTGGTCACCAGAGAAGGCAGCAGTGAGAAGAGGAGTAGAAAGGCGCTGGTCACCAGAGAAGGCAGCGGTGAGAAGAGGATCAGAACGGTGCTGGTCACCAGAGAAGGCAGCGGTAAGTGAGAAGAGGAGCAGAACGGTGCTGGTCACCAGAGAAGGCAGCGGTGAGAAGAGGATCAGAACAGTGCTGGTCACTAAAGAGGATCAGAACGGTGCTGGTCACCAGAGAAGGCAGTGGTAAGTGAGAGAATGAGAAGAATGGTGGTGGTCACCAGAGAAGGCAGCGGTAAGTGAGAAGATGAGAAGAATGGTGGTGGTCACCAGAGAAGGCAGCGGTAAGTGAGAAGATGAGAAGAATGGTGGTGGTCACCAGAGAAGGCAGCAGTGAGAAGATGAGAAGAATGGTGGTGGTCACCAGAGAAGGCAGCAGTGAGAAGAGGAGTAGAAAGGCGCTGGTCACCAGAGAAGGCAGCGGTGAGAAGAGGATCAGAACGGTGCTGGTCACCAGAGAAGGCAGCGGTAAGTGAGAAGAGGAGCAGAACGGTGCTGGTCACCAGAGAAGGCAGCGGTGAGAAGAGGATCAGAACAGTGCTGGTCACCAAAGAGGATCAGAACGGTGCTGGTCACCAGAGAAGGCAGTGGTAAGTGAGAAGATGAGAAGAATGGTGGTGGTCACCAGAGAAGGCAGCGGTAAGTGAGAAGATGAGAAGAATGGTGGTGGTCACCAGAGAAGGCAGCGGTAAGTGAGAAGATGAGAAGAATGGTGGTGGTCACCAGAGAAGGCAGCAGTGAGAAGATGAGAAGAATGGTGGTGGTCACCAGAGAAGGCAGCAGTGAGAAGAGGAGTAGAAAGGCGCTGGTCACCAGAGAAGGCAGCGGTGAGAAGAGGATCAGAACGGTGCTGGTCACCAGAGAAGGCAGCGGTAAGTGAGAAGAGGAGCAGAACGGCGCTGGTCACCAGAGAAGGCAGCGGTAAGCGAGAAGAGGAGAATTATGGTGCTGGTCACCAGAGAAGGCAGCAGTAAGTGAGAAAAGGAGCAGAACGGTGCTGCTCACCAGAGAAGGCAGCAGTGAGAAGAGGAGCGGAATGACACTGGATCCCAGTGAAGGCTGCAGTGAGAAGAGGAGGGAAATGGCACTGGATCCCAAAGGAGTGGAGTGGTGCTGGACATTGAAGAGAGCAGCGGTAGGCGAAATATTAATGCACAATACAGGTCCTTCTCAAAAAATTAGCATATAGTGTTAAATTTCATTATTTACCATAATGTAATGATTACAATTAAAATTTCATATATTATAGATTCATTATGCACCAACTGAAATTTGTCATGTCTTTTATTGTTTTAATACTGATGATTTTGGCATACAACTCCTGATAACCCAAAAAACCTGTCTCAATAAATTAGCATATTTCACCCATCCAATCAAATAAAAGTGTTTTTTAATAACAAACAAAAAAAACAACAAATAATAATGTTCAGTTATGCACTCAATACTTGGTCGGGAATCCTTTGGCAGAAATGACTGCTTCAATGCGGCGTGGCATGGAGGCAATCAGCCTGTGACACTGCTGAGATGTTATGGAGGCCCAGGATGCTTCAATAGCGGCCTTAAGCTCATCCAGAGTGTTGGGTCTTGCGTCTCTCAACTTTCTCTTCACAATATCCCACAGATTCTCTATGGGGTTCAGGTCAGGAGAGTTGGCAGGCCAATTGAGCTCAGTAATACCATGGTCAGTAAACCATTTACCAGTGGTTTTGACACTGTGAGCAGGTGCCAGGTCGTGCTGAAAAATGAAATCTTCATCTCCATAAAGCATTTCAGCCGATGGAAGCATGAAGTGCTCCAAAATCTCCTGATAGCTAGCTGCATTGACCCTGCCCTTGATGAAACACAGTGGACCAACACCAGCAGCTGACATGGCACCCCACACCATCACTGACTGTGGGTACTTGACACTGGACTTCAGGCATTTTGGCATTTCCTTCTCCCCAGTCTTCCTCCAGACTCTGGCACCTTGATTTCCGAATGACATGCAAAATTTGCTTTCATCAGAAAAAAGTACTTGGGACCACTTAGCAACAGTCCAGTGCTGCTTCTCTGTAGCTCAAAAGTGGCTTTACCTGGGGAATGCGGCACCTGTAGCCCATTTCCTGCACACGCCTGTGCACGGTGGCTCTGGATGTTTCCACACCAGACTCAGTCCACTGCTTCCTCAGGTTCTCCAAGGTCTGGAATCGGTCCTTCTCCACAATCTTCCTCAGGGTCCGGTCTCCTCTTCTCGTTGTACAGCGTTTTCTGCCACATTGTTTCCTTCCAACAGACTTACCATTGAGGTGCCTTGATACAGCACTCTGGGAACAGCCTATTTGTTGAGAAATTTCTTTCTGGGTCTTACCCTCTTGCTTGAGGGTGTCAATGATGGCCTTCTTGACATCTGTCAGGTCGCTAGTCTTACCCATGATGGGGGTTTTGAGTAATGAACCAGGCAGGGAGTTTATAAAAGCCTCAGGTATCTTTTGCATGTGTTTAGAGTTAATTAGTTGATTCAGAAGATTAGGGTAATAGGTTGTTTAGAGAACCTTTTCTTGATATGCTAATTTATTGAGACAGGTTTTTTGGGTTATCAGGAGTTGTATGCCAAAATCATCAGTATTAAAACAATAAAAGACCTGACAAATTTCAGTTGGTGGATAATGAATCTATAATATATGAAAGTTTAATTGTAATCATTACATTATGGTAAATATTGAAATTTAACACTATATGCTAATTTTTTGAGAAGGACCTGTACATGCACATATACACAGATTTAGGGGGGAGCTTCATGGGAGGGCTTCTTTAAAGTTGAGGTCAACTTAGCTATTGTGTTTGACATCTTTAATAATAAAATCATTGAGCCCTCTATAACAATAAGCAATAAAAACAACTCATCACATAATTAATACAATACATACTGCCATGCGAAAAAAAGAATAGAAGACAGCAAACCCGGAATGGCCATTGGTATGTAATGTAATTTCTCTACTGTCTATAATGCTCAGATAATCGGATGTTATACTATTTTTACCTTCCAGAACCACTTCCACAGCGGAACATTAATAACTGGCAACAAGGACCATTATCAGCTTCCTGCAAACAGTGCCTGACACAGCCTACAAGTATGTTTTTCCATGACCCAGTAAGTGAAGCAGTGATATAACCGGAATAATAATCCTGTATACAAGGACACCCGCTTAGTCCTCCCATGACATAAAGCAAGGAAGTTTAAGACGCCGTTCACGTTCAACCTTCTGCACGGAAAATTGACATTACAGTCAGAAAGTGCTTCTGTTGTGGGATATTTCAAGGTTTGTGGATTCTTGTACAAAGTGTTTAAAGAGCAACAAAATCTATATAAGAATGCAAAGCCCCTGCTTCTCCCAGTGTAATTACCTGCACTGACATCAGAACGTACAGATGATGGCAGTGAAAGGGTCAGAACCTGTGTCCAACTCTAAGTGATCGGAACGATCTCCTGCAGCAGCTCATCCCCAGAGTCAGGCCATGTTCACACTAGGGTTATTTCACAGTCCACACATGGACACACAGTCAGCCCGGGCGTCATAGTCTGATACATCACATACTGGGTTACTACCCGTCATTTTTATACAATCACTGATCTATCTGCTGCAGATCCACCAGATCTCTGAACGTTGAGCTCTTTATAACCCCACCCACTGATTGGCAGCTTTCTGCCTATGCACAGTGTACACAGAAGACTTCTTATCAGTGCTAATGAATATATAGGATTACTAGCCCTTTAGAGATAATCTCCTGATGACAAAATAGCGATTTTATCAGAAGTACAGCCAGCAGCCCAGGAAGTGACACATCGCTGGAATCAGGGTCTCTGTGACAGATTCCCTATAATTAAGTTATTTGTAAAGTTTTCATGCTGGACAATTAAAAAAAGAACATTTAATTACTCTTTAATCATGAAATACCGAGTTATGCAATTCTTAATATACCGTACTTTGTTTTCCTGTTCCTGCCATTTTCAGAGATCTCTAAATGGTCATTCCTATTTTCTCATGACCAAGTTCTTACTACAGAAGAGTTCCCCACTATTGTACCCCACCTTATAAAACTGGCTGAATTGGTGGGGAACAATTGTGCGCATTTTATCCTCCCAGACTCACAAGCGGTGCAAAACCAGGAGAACAAAGAGGAAAACAAATCTGTTTAAAAGATGTAATTACAACAAAATGTTTCTATACATCATATTACAAATGATTTTTTTTTAGTAAGAATAGACATCATGTGTAGACAAAAGAATTTAAAATGAAGGACTCGGATATAATAGGTCTGAGCTCATCACAATACACATGAGAATCGGGAGACCACATTCCTGAGTATAACACAAGGAGGTATTACATCCCAAATGACTAAATATGACAACCTATAAGGTAAGGCCAGCTACCCAAGGGTAAAAAGGGATACTCCTCACATGAATGTATAAGCAAGCACTACTGGAATGCTCCTTACCCATATAAATCCCTGTGTCACGTCAGACCACGCAGCCCCAACGCGCGTTACAAGTGGGCTTCCTCGGGGGGCCCTTGTTGTTCTCCTGGTTTTGCATACATGTTTTTGAGTATTTCTGCTGTCCTTGACAACCCCTTATATGGCTTTAAGGCCTCTAGTTGCCTCTGCATGACATGTTTTGTTCTGATAGATCTGTTCCAAACATTATAAGCCTTGGACTACCGCTTCAGGCTGGGGCTATGACTTGGTGCCATTTAACTACAGTGTGTCCGTAAAGTCATGGTGCACTTTTGACCAGTCACAGGATCTATTTATAGTTTACATTTTGGTGCTCTTTTTCTGGCCCAATCATACCAGACCTGTTCATGAGGAGAGATAATAAAAACCAAACAAACAACACAAACTCATTTAAGGCCCCGTCACACATAGCGAGATCGCTAGCGAGATCGCTGCTGAGTCACAAGTTTTGTGACGCAACAGCGATCTCAGTAGCGATCTCGCTATGTGTGACACGTACCAGCGATCAGGCCCCTGCTGTGAGATCGCTGGTCGTGTCGGAATGGCCTGGGCTATTTTTTGATCGTTGAGGTCCCGCTGACATCGCTGAATCGGCGTGTGTGACGCCGATTCAGCGATGTCTTCGCTGGTAACCAGGGTAAACATCGGGTAACTAAGCGCAGGGCCGCGCTTAGTAACCCGATGTTTACCCTGGTTACCATCCTAAAAGTAAAAAAACAAACGCTACATACTTACCTATCGCTGTCTGTCCTTGGCGCTTTGCTTCTCTGGTCTGGCTGTGAGCGCCGGTCAGCCGGAAAGTAGAGCGGTGACGTCACCGCTCTGCTTTCCGGCCGCTGTGCTCACAGCCAGACCAGAGAAGCAGAGCACCGAGGACAGACAGCGATAGGTAAGTATGTAGCGTTTTTTTTTTTTTACTTTAACGATGGTAACCAGGGTAAACATCGGGTTACTAAGCGCGGCCCTGCGCTTAGTTACCCGATGTTTACCCTGGTTACCGGGGACCTCGGGATCGTTGGTCGCTGGAGAGCGGTCTGTGTGACAGCTCTCCAGCGACCAAACAGCGACGCTGCAGCGATCCGGATCGTTGTCGGTATCGCTGCAGCGTCGCTATGTGTGACGGGGCCTTTAGGCTGTTGCTGAGCCCCCAGTCAGATTAACCCCTGATAAACTGAACTAATACACTGCCAGGTCTGTGACATCATGCAACCACAAGCTTATGCCAGCTGTGTGGTTTTCCATGCCAGTCGAGATGTGGATGATACAGAGGAAAGTTCAGTGTGTTCTGTGGCTCACTAAATTCGAATCCGTGACCAAAGTGCTACGTGAATATCGGCGCGTTTATAATGAAGCGCCACCACATAGGAACAACATTACTCGGTGGGATAAGCAGTTGAAGGAAACCGGCAGTTTGGTGGAGAAACCCTGTTCTGGTAGGCCAGTCAGTGATGAGTCTGTACAGGCTATATGGGATAGCTACACCCAAGGAGCCTGAAAAAAATCTGTGCGTGTGCTTGACAATTAGACCTAAGCAAGACTACAGTTCATAAGGTGTTAAAGAAACATCTCTGTTTTATGGGGTACAAATTGCGGTTGTTGAACGCTATCAAACCTGCGGACAGACCCAAACGATGCGCGTTTGCTACAGATATGCTTCATGAGATCAATAATGATGCAAGATTTTTGCAGAAGATTGTGTTTAGAGATGAGGCGACCTTCCAGAAAACAGAGAATCACAGATGTTATTCACTCCGTTACACCAGACGTGCATATCCGTGTGGGACAAGAACTTCACTATCGTTGGGATGGG
This sequence comes from Ranitomeya imitator, assembly GCF_032444005.1. Taxonomy (NCBI): domain Eukaryota; kingdom Metazoa; phylum Chordata; class Amphibia; order Anura; family Dendrobatidae; genus Ranitomeya; species Ranitomeya imitator. The sequence goes on from NC_091286.1 coordinate 366,559,897, forward strand.
TGTAGGGCAACAAATGGAGCCCACATCCAAACGCACTGAATAGGTATGAAACTGGGAGAGTTTTACGTTTATTTGGAGCAGATTTCATATTTCTATCGCTTTTTGTTGCTTTTCTGTGACTGGTCAAAAGTGCACCATGACTTTATGGACACACTGTATTTTAAAGATGTGATTCTATGAAGAAGAAAAACAAGCAAAGAGCCACTTCACAGTCACCTGTGTGGCAATAAAGTGTATGGCAAGCGAGTCATATGTGACTGGTGAGCAGCAACAGAAAATGAAACAATAGGAAACATTTACAACTCTGTAGCAGTCACAGTGAGTGGCAATTGTGAGGCCATCAAAAATGAGTACATGTGGTGTCACCACATAGCCGGGGCCTTATTCAACTCACAGACCATTGTGTGGACATGACTGTATCCACCTCTCATCCATAATATATCAGGCTGTAGAGGTCTTCTGCCTCTGGATCTAAATAGAAAAGTCTCCATTAGCCTAAAGGAGTTGTCCACCTGCTAAGTGATCGGTGGAGAGGTCATGAGTGTCCAGACACTAGTGGAGACCCAGGAGGTTGTGTTATGTGTGGGGGGGATCGGAGAGTTGAGCATCACTTAGTTTTATCATGCTATTACGACCCATTTTTAATAAGAGCAGTACAACACTATTAAACATGGAGGGGATCATCATTTAAGCACCAGAAGTGTTCACCAACTCCCTTCTTTCCCTCCCAAGTAGCAGGATTTTAAGTGAAAGTTTCTATTGACCATGGGATGAAAGCAGTCGGTCAGTAGAGAGGAAACGATAGCTGCCGAACAGTCCGCCATGTGAGCAGTGTGTCACGAGACTGCAAACTGTGACCTAAACACCACGTAGAGAAGATGGCACTGTCCACGAGTCAACCACAAGAATCAATCATCAGAAGATCATTTTTATAATACAAGTCTTAGGCCGGGGTCACATTTGTGAGTTCAATGTGAGAAACTCGCGAGAGTCTCTAGCATCAAGTCCAGGCACAGCCGTCAGCACTCGGGACCGGAGTGTTCAGCTGCACGTATTTCTATGCACGCACCGGTCCCGAGTGCCAGCCGCAGTGCCAGGACTTGATGTGCGAGCTTCCCGCACTGAACTCGCAAGTGTGACCCCGCTCTAAAAAGAAGAATTTACAGAGAGCGTCTCTGACTCTGGAGGACCGGACGGTCTTCCCCTCCACAGACGCCCACTGATGTAGATAGGCTTTGTGTAATGCTGCTTTCTCCCTGTAGAGGCGCTGCAGGGCAATGTACATTACACTTACTGTGCCCCGAGATTACAGCTGGTTGCTCAGGAGCCCAACTCTTTGTGATCAGCTTTTTTTCATTAAATGAACCTCCTAATATGTAGAGACTTCCCAATGTAGATAACGTCTAAATTAATTATTGGCGCAGTTCAAACTTAAACTTTACATTTTTGCTCAATTTTTTTTATTTTATTTTTATAACATTTCTAGCTCTGGACTTCCCTGTTAAACAGATTTGTCTCAGATTTCATTTATTCACTTTGCTTTTTCCAAATATAAAAATATATATGACCTTCAAATTTTATGAGCCACCATCAGTTATGTGAGATAAGAGCATGAAACACGTAAGTGATGGGCCAAGCTTAGAGCAAACTATCTAAGGTGGCCATACAATGAAATAACTGCTGGGCGACGGCCACTACTCCCCACTCTGCAGGAGACATGCGTGCCGGACATGTTTATTTTATTGCTATGAAACCAACAACTTGCTGCCGGCCCCTATCTCACTTACGTCATATGATGCAGTCTTTCCTTTAAAGCTGGGTTATAACAATTCCAAGCCCCATGGCCTGGTCATAAGCTCAAAAAAGCGAGCCACTCTTTCCCTCGGCATCTGCCAAGGAGACCTTACTATGCCACCAAGGCAAGTCATGGAGGACTATTAGTTAAACCTCTTGTAATTCTGCATGTGATTACAATACAATGGTGCAGAAGATCGCAAACCAAGAGTTTCTCAGCTCTACACAAGTGCGACCAAAAACAGAAAAGTGCAGTGGACAGCGCAGCTAAGAAAAGTCATACACATTACATACCCGCAGGCCAGCCCACGTTTAAGGGTTAACAGCATTGCAATGCTTCCAGACCGGCGTACTGAGAGTGGGCTACAGGAAGGAATTTAACTTTCTTGCCCCTGGGACCCCCAACTTTCTCCCATAGAGAGGAGCCCAGAATAGCAGCTGTAGCCACAACCCTGGCACCGCAGCGCATCTGTGCAGCCCAGGCATGCTCCTAGCTGGCTGTCTATATGCCTTCATGGCTAAAAGCCAGCGGCTGCCAGGAGGAATAACGTTCATTCCTCCCAGTAGCCTCACTTTCAGTAAAGCGGTCGGGCAGCACCGGAACGCTATAAACCTGCAGATTAACAGCATTCAGGGACATGACATGGTCAACTAAAGTAATCTATGCAGACTCATCACCCCATAATACGGGGAATCTAAGCAATAGCCATGACTGGAAACAAGAGTCCACTTGGAAAACTTTACAACTCAAGGAACTCTTCTAAGGAGGTATTGGTTTTAGGCGAGAATGGTCTTTGGGGGTCTTATCTGATAACCGGAGAGGGACTATAGATGCCATAGAGGAGCAGTGTTCCCCTATATTAGCCAGAGAGGACCGCTGCTACACATGACTAGTGGCACCTTTCTCACACGCCAGTATTTGACATCATTTGTAGGAGTGGAGACTCCAGACAAACTGACGGAACGATTGAGCACCGTGGTGCGTTACTGATCACTACTGGTTGTGGCTTAGTGTTACGGATAAGATACTGACGGCTGAATAGCGTTACCCCGGCGGGAGCAGAAAGCAATAATGCCTATGGTGAGACTGTCCCATTACGGCTAGTTCTCCCACCGGTGTCTCCCCCGTGTGGCACTGAAGCAGGTAACTGAACGATTGTACAAAGTCTGCCGTCAGGGAGTCACACGGGCCCCACAGACGCTAATGGCGGAGTCCGATCTGCACTATGGATGAGAACAGGACCTGCTGAGTCTCACGGACCGGACACAATTTGAAAGCTAATGTGTGTATGGACCAATGAGACTAGATAGAAGACTTATTGACAGTAAGTGACCAATGAGTGGAGCAGGCGGCCATGACAGCTGGTGAGTTCTCCCTCAATGGAAGTCTTCAGAGGCTGGACAGACATCGGTCACATGGTTTAGTGAATCCTGAGCAGGGGTTGGACACTGTGACGCTGGATCGCACAGGTGTGACTGCCGCCTTATCGCTATCCCGTGCACGCTCGCTGACACCACCGTGATCGCAGACGCCAGGGCTCGGCCTAGATCCGCACGTGTGGCCATGCAGGGGGCACTGATCCCCCCATTACATCTGGACACCAGGAGCCGGTTGGTTGCTATGGACAACATTTAGGATGAGGGCCAGGGTGGGTGCAGTCATCAGGCAGCGCTGTCCTGGGGTGATCCCACCTCCCACCCATGACTCAGGTGACACACTACACACAGGGGGCGCTCTCACCCTTCGCCTCGCAGTCAGCGCAGTACTTGTTGTCGTCCTCCCGGAGCATACGGGACAGAATCGCCTGGTGCTGCTCGTTCAGCTTCTGGGCCTTCTCCCTCTCAGAGCGTGTGGTCATGTCTGCGGCCGGTGGACACCGAGGACAGCTATGGCGGGCGAGGCGGCTGTGGACGTCACGGGGCGTAGAGCAGACTCCCCGTACACAGCGCTACGGACTGGGGCAGAGATACCGCTGCCTCCGCTCACTCCGGCTCGCTGTCACACACGACACTTCCGGGAACCTTACACAGTGACGTCAGTAATTGCGTCACTCAGCCAATCAGGCCTCGGCCGGCGTGCCGACGTCATCCGACTCCAGCCAAACCCCTCCCTATCCGGAGAAGACCACGCCCCCTGCCGCCGGATAGTATGACAGGTCTGCGCGGCCGTGCAGTTACAGGTGTGTGGGGGGCGTGGCCGGGGATCACCTGTGTGACGTGTGAGGGAGCAGGTCAGCAGGTGGCGCTGTGGGCAGAGGATGGGCCCCATATTCCACAGGACCACAGCTGGACGCTCACTATGCAGCACTCTGGGATGTGTATATGTTGCAATGAGGAAAGTAAACGAACCCCTCCAAATGTACCTGGAGCTGTAAGAAGTGGGACCCCAACCAGAGAGACGGCACTCATGGAAGATTTCACGACATTTGCATCAAATGATTTTTATTTTGTTTTAACGTCAACATGAGGATATTTATATGTGTCACATCTAATATGTGTAATTATTACTCATTATCATATACAATTATGCATTATTAATATGCAGCTATTCTTACTGCATTATTAACATTATTAATCAGCTGCACAATCCTCAATATTTGGGCTTAGGTTATGGATTTTCACTTCCATATTGAACTCCATGAAGAATATCTGCATCAAATCACCATGCGGAGTCCACACTGCAAGGTCTGAGCCCTCCGCCGTAGCCCAGTAGATAGCCGCGGGCTCCGTCACATGTCTGTAGCCCAGTACATAGCCGCGGGCTCCGTCACATGTCTGTAGCCCAGTACATAGCCGCGGGCTCCGTCACATGTCTGTAGCCCAGTACATAGCCGCGGGCTCCGTCACATGTCTGTAGCCCAGTACATAGCCGCGGGCTCCGTCACGTCTGTAGCCCAGTACATAGCCGCGGGCTCCGTCACATGTCTGTAGCCCAGTTGATAGCCGCGGCTCCCTCACATGTCAGTAGCCCAGTACATAGCCGCGGGTCCCTCACATGTCAGTAGCCCAGTACATAGCCGCGGGCTCCGTCACATGTCTGTAGCCCAGTACATAGCCGCGGGCTCCGTCACATGTCTGTAGCCCAGTACATAGCCGCGGGCTCCATCACATGTCTAGCCCAGTAGATAGCCGCGGCTCCCTCACATGTCAGTAGCCCAGTACATAACCGCAGCTCCCTCACATGTCAGTAGCCCAGTACATAGCCGCGGCTCCGTCACATGTCAGTAGCCCAGTACATAGCCGTGGCTCCGTCACATGTCAGTAGCCCAGTACATAGCCGCAGCTCCCTCACATGTCAGTAGCCCAGTACATAGCCACGGGCTCCGTCACATGTCTGTAGCCCAGTAGATAGCCACGGGCTCCGTCACATGTCTGTAGCCCAGTACATAGCCGCAGGCTCCCTCACATGTCAGTAGCCCAGTACATAGCCGCGGCTCCCTCACATGTCAGTAGCCCAGTACATAGCCGCGGCTCCCTCACATGTCAGTAGCCCAGTACATAGCCGCGGCTCCTTCACATGTCAGTAGCCCAGTACATAGCCGCGGCTCCCTCACATGTTAGTAGCCCAGTACATAGCCGCGGGCTCCCTCACATCAGCAGCCAGTACATAGCCGCGGGCTCCATCACATGTCAGTAGCCCAGTACATAGCCGCGGGCTCCCTCACATCAGCAGCCCAGCTCATAGCCGCGGGCTCCCTCACATGTCAGTAGCCCAGTACATAGCCGCGGCTCCGTCACATGTCAGTAGCCCAGTACATAGCCGCGGCTCCCTCACATGTCAGTAGCCCAGTACATAGCCGCGGCTCCCTCACATGTTAGTAGCCCAGTACATAGCTGCGGGCTCCCTCACATGTTAGTAGCCCAGTACATAGCCGCGGCTCCCTCACATGTTAGTAGCCCAGTACATAGCCGCGGGCTCCCTCACATCAGCAGCCCAGCTCATAGCCGCGGGCTCCCTCACATGTCAGTAGCCCAGTACATAGCCGCGGCTCCGTCACATGTCAGTAGCCCAGTACATAGCCGCGGCTCCCTCACATGTCAGTAGCCCAGTACATAGCCGCGGCTCCCTCACATGTCAGTAGCCCAGTACCTAGCCGCGGGCTCCCTCACATCAGCAGCCCAGTACATATCCGCGGGCTCCCTCACATCAGCAGCCCAGTACATAGCCACGGGCTCCATCACATGTCAGTAGCCCAGTACATAGCCGCGGGCTCCCTCACATCAGCAGCCCAGTACATAGCCGCGGGCTCCCTCACATGTCAGTAGCCCAGTAGATAGCTGCGGGCTCCATCACCTCAGCAGCCCAGTAGATAGCCATGGGCTCCCTCACATTTCAGCAGCCCAGTACATAGCCGCGGCTCCCTCACATTTCTGTAGCCCAATACATAACCGCGGCTCCCTCACATGTCAGTAGCCCAGTACATAGCCGCGGCTACCTCACATGTCAGTAGCCCAGTACATAGCCGCGGCTCCGTCACATGTCAGTAGCCCAGTACATAGCCGCGGCTCCCTCACATGTCAGTAGCCCAGTACATAGCCGCGGCTCCGTCACATGTCAGTAGCCCAGTACATAGCCGCGGCTCCCTCACATGTCAGTAGCCCAGTACATAGCCGCGGCTCCCTCACATGTCAGTAGCCCACTACATAGCCGCGGGCTCCCTCACATCAGCAGCCCAGTACATAGCCGCGGCTCCCTCACATGTCAGTAGCCCAGTACAAAGCTGCGGGCTCCCTCACATCAGCAGCCCAGTACATAGCCGCGGGCTCCCTCACATGTCAGTAGCCCAGTACATAGCCGCGGCTCCCTCACATGTCAGCCCAGTACATAGCCGCGGGCTCCCTCACATCAGCAGCCCAGTACATTGCCGCGGGCTCCCTCACATCAGCAGCCCAGTACATAGCCACGGACTCCATCACATGTCAGTAGCCCAGTACATAGCCGCGGGCTCCCTCACGTCAGTAGCCCAGTAGATAGCCACGGGCTCCATCACATGTCAGTAGCCCAGTACATAGCCGCGGGCTCCCTCACATCAGCAGCCCAGTACATAGCCGCGGGCTCCCTCACATATCAGTAGCCCAGTAGATAGCTGCGGGCTCCATCACCTCAGCAGCCCAGTAGATAGCCATGGGCTCCCTCACATTTCAGCAGCCCAGTACATAGCCGCGGCTCCCTCACATGTCTGTAGCCCAGTACATAACCGCGGCTCCCTCACATGTCAGTAGCCCAGTACATAGCCACGGCTCCGTCACATGTCAGTAGCCCAGTACATAGCTGCGGCTCCCTCACATGTCAGTAGCCCAGTACATAGCCGCGGCTCCGTCACATGTCAGTAGCCAAGTACATAGCCGTGGCTCCCTCACATGTCAGTAGCCCAGTACATAGCCGCGGCTCCCTCACAAGTCAGTAGCCCAGTACATAGCCGCGGGCTCCCTCACATCAGCAGCCCTGTACATAGCCGCGGGCTCCCTCACATGTCAGTAGCCCAGTACATAGCCCCGGCTCTCTCACATGTCTGTAGCCCAGTAGATAGCCGCGGCTCCGTCACATGTCAGTAGCCCAGTACATAGCAGCGGCTCCCTCACATGTCAGTAGCCCAGTACATAGCCGCGGCTCCGTCACGTCAGTAGCCCAGTACATAGCCTCGGCTCCCTCACATGTCAGTAGCCCAGTACATAGCCGCGACTCCCTCACATGTCAGTAGCCCAGTACATAGCTGCGGGCTCCCTCACAGCAGCCCAGTACATAGCCGCGGGCTCCCTCACATGTCAGTAGCCCAGTACATAGCCGCGGCTCCCTCACATGTCAGTAGCCCATTACATAGCCGCGGGCTCCCTCACATCAGCAGCCCAGTACATAGCCGCGGGCTCCCTCACATCAGCAGCCCAGTACATAGCCACGGGCTCCATCACATGTCAGTAGCCCAGTACATAGCCGCGGGCTCCCTCATGTCAGTAGCCCAGTATATAGCCACGGGCTCCATCACATGTCAGTAGCCCAGTACATAGCCGCGGGCTCCCTCACATCAGCAGCCCAGTACATAGCCGCGGGCTCCCTCACATGTCAGTAGCCCAGTAGATAGCTGCGGGCTCCATCACCTCAGCAGCCCAGTAGATAGCCATGGGCTCCCTCACATGTCTGTAGCCCAGTACATAGCCGCGGCTCCGTCACATGTCAGTAGCCCAGTACATAGCCGCGGCTCCCTCACATGTCAGTAGCCCAGTACTTAGCCGCGGGCTCCGTCACATGTCTGTAGCCCAGTACATAGCCGCGGGCTCCGTCACAGGTCTGTAGCCCAGTAGATAGCCGCGGGCTCCGTCACATATCTGTAGCCCAGTACATAGCCGCGGGCTCCATCACATGTCTGTAGCCCAGTAGATAGCCGCGGCTCCCTCACATGTCAGTAGCCCAGTACATAGCCGCGGCTCCCTCACATGTCAGTAGCCCAGTACATAGCCGCGGCTCCGTCACATGTCAGTAGCCCAGTACATAGCCGCGGCTCCCTCACATGTCAGTAGCCCAGTACATAGCCGCGGGCTCCCTCACATGTCAGTAGCCCAATGCATAGCCACGGGCTCCGTCACATGTCTGTAGCCCAGTACATAGCCGCAGGCTCCCTCACATGTCAGTAGCCCAGTACATAGCCGCGGCTCCCTCACATGTCAGTAGCCCAGTACATAGCCGCGGCTCCGTCACATGTCAGTAGCCCAGTACATAGCCGCGGCTCCCTTACATGTCAGTAGCCCAGTACATAGCCGCGGCTCCTTCACATGTCAGTAGCCCAGTACATAGCCGCGGCTCCCTCACATGTTAGTAGCCCAGTACATAGCCGCGGGCTCCCTCACAGCAGCCCAGTACATAGCCGCGGACTCCATCACATGTCAGTAGCCCAGTACATAGCCGCGGGCTCCCTCACATCAGCAGCCCAGTACATAGCCGCGGGCTCCCTCACATGTCAGTAACCCAGTACATAGCCGCGGCTCCGTCACATGTCAGTAGCCCAGTACATAGCCGCGGCTCCCTCACATGTCAGTAGCCCAGTACATAGCCGCAGCTCCCTCACATGTCAGTAGCCCAGTACATAGCCGCGGCTCCCTCACATGTCAGTAGCCCAGTACATAGCCGCGGGCTCCCTCACATCAGCAGCCCAGTACATAGCCGCGGGCTCCCTCACATCAGCAGCCCAGTACATAGCCACGGGCTCCATCACATGTCAGTAGCCCAGTACATAGCCGCGGGTCCCTCACATCAGCAGCCCAGTACATAGCCGCGGGCTCCCTCACATGTCAGTAGCCCAGTAGATAGCTGCGGGCTCCATCACCTCAGCAGCCCAGTAGATAGCCATGGGCTCCCTCACATTTCAGCAGCCCAGTACATGGCCGCGGCTCCCTCACATTTCTGTAGCCCAGTACATAACCGCGGCTCCCTCACATGTCAGTAGCCCAGTACATAGCCGCGGCTACCTCACATGTCAGTAGCCCAGTACATAGCCGCAGCTCCGTCACATGTCAGTAGCCCAGTACATAGCCGCGGCTCCCTCACATGTCAGTAGCCCAGTACATAGCCGCGGCTCCGTCACATGTTAGTAGCCCAGTACATAGCCGCGGCTCCCTCACGTGTCAGTAGCCCAGTACATAGCCGCGGGCTCCCTCACATCAGCAGCCCAGTACATAGCCGCGGCTCCCTCACATGTCAGTAGCCCAGTACATAGCTGCGGGCTCCCTCACATCAGCAGCCCAGTACATAGCCGCGGGCTCCCTCACATGTCAGTAGCCCAGTACATAGCCGCGGCTCCCTCACATGTCAGCCCAGTACATAGCCGCGGGCTCCCTCACATCAGCAGCCCAGTACATAGCCACGGGCTCCATCACATGTCAATAACCCAGTACATAGCCGCGGGCTCCCTCACGTCAGTAGCCCAGAAGATAGCCACGGGCTCCATCACATGTCAGTAGCCCAGTACATAGCCGCGGGCTCCCTCACATCAGCAGCCCAGTACTTAGCCGCGGGCTCCCTCACATGTCAGTAGCCCAGTAGATAGCTGCGGGCTCCATCACCTCAGCAGCCCAGTAGATAGCCATGGGCTCCCTCACATTTCAGCAGCCCAGTACATAGCCGCGGCTCCCTCACATGTCTGTAGCCCAGTACATAACCGCGGCTCCCTCACATGTCAGTAGCCCAGTACATAGCCGCGACTCCCTCACATGTCAGTAGCCCATTACATAGCCACGGCTCCGTCACATGTCAGTAGCCCAGTACATAGCTGCGGCTCCCTCACATGTCAGTAGCCCAGTACATAGCCGTGGCTCCCTCACATGTCAGTAGCCCAGTACATAGCCGTGGCTCCCTCACATGTCAGTAGCCCAGTACATAGCCGTGGCTCCCTCACATGTCAGTAGCCCAGTACATAGCCGCGGGCTCCCTCACATCAGCAGCCCTGTACATAGCCGCGGGCTCCCTCACATGTCAGTAGCCCAGTACATAGCCCCGGCTCCCTCACATGTCTGTAGCCCAGTACATAGCCGCGGGCTCCCTCACATCAGCAGCCCAGTACATAGCCGCGGCTCCCTCACATGTCAGTAGCCCAGTACATAGCTGCGGGCTCCCTCACATCAGCAGCCCAGTACATAGCCGCGGGCTCCCTAACATGTCAGTAGCCCAGTACATAGCCGCGGCTCCCTCACATGTCAGCCCAGTACATAGCCGCGGGCTCCCTCACATCAGCAGCCCAGTACATAGCCACGGGCTCCATCACATGTCAGTAGCCCAGTACATAGCCGCGGGCTCCCTCACGTCAGTAGCCCAGTAGATAGCCACGGGCTCCATCACATGTCAGTAGCCCAGTACATAGCCGCGGGCTCCCTCACATCAGCAGCCCAGTACATAGCCGCGGGCTCCCTCACATGTCAGTAGCCCAGTAGATAGCTGCGGGCTCCATCACCTCAGCAGCCCAGTAGATAGCCATGGGCTCCCTCACATTTCAGCAGCCCAGTACATAGCCGCGGCTCCCTCACATGTCTGTAGCCCAGTACATAACCGCGGCTCCCTCACATGTCAGTAGCCCAGTACATAGCCGCGGCTCCCTCACATGTCAGTAGCCCAGTACATAGCCACGGCTCCGTCACATGTCAGTAGCCCAGTACATAGCTGCGGCTCCCTCACATGTCAGTAGCCCAGTACATAGCCGCGGCTCCGTCACATGTCAGTAGCCCAGTACATAGCCGTGGCTCCCTCACATGTCAGTAGCCCAGTACATAGCCGTGGCTCCCTCACATGTCAGTAGCCCAGTACATAGCCGCGGGCTCCCTCACATCAGCAGCCCTGTACATAGCCGCGGGCTCCCTCACATGTCAGTAGCCCAGTACATAGCCCCAGCTCCCTCACATGTCAGTAGCCCAGTACATAGCCGCGGCTCCCTCACATGTCAGTAGCCCAGTACATAGCCGCGGCTCCCTCACATGTCAGTAGCCCAGTACATAGCCACGGCTCCGTCACATGTCAGTAGCCCAGTACATAGCCGCGGCTCCCTCACATGTCAGTAGCCCAGTACATAGCCGCGGCTCCCTCACATGTCAGTAGCCCAGTACATAGCTGCGGGCTCCCTCACATCAGCAGCCCAGTACATAGCCGCGGGCTCCCTCACATGTCAGTAGCCCAGTACATAGCCACGGCTCCCTCACATGTCAGTAGCCCAGTACATAGCCGCGGGCTCCCTCACATCAGCAGCCCAGTACATAGCCGCGGGCTCCCTCACATCAGCAGCCCTGTACATAGCCGCGGGCTCCCTCACATGTCAGTAGCCCAGTACATAGCCCCGGCTCCCTCACATGTCAGTAGCCCAGTACATAGCCGCGGCTCCGTCACATGTCAGTAACCCAGTACATAGCCGCGGCTCCCTCACATGTCAGTAGCCCAGTACATAGCCGCGGCTCCGTCACATGTCAGTAGCCCAGTACATAGCCACGGCTCCCTCACATGTCAGTAGCCCAGTACATAGCCGCGGCTCCCTCACATGTCAGTAGCCCAGTACATAGCCACGGGCTCCCTCACATCAGCAGCCCAGTACATAGCCCCGGGCTCCCTCACATGTCAGTAGCCCAGTACATAGCCGCGGCTCCCTCACATGTCAGTAGCCCAGTACATAGCCGCGGGCTCCCTCACATCAGCAGCCCAGTACATAGCCGCGGGCTCCCTCACATCAGCAGCCCAGTACATAGCCACGGGCTCCATCACATGTCAGTAGCCCAGTACATAGCCGCGGGCTCCCTCACGTCAGTAGCCCAGTAGATAGCCACGGGCTCCATCACATGTCAGTAGCCCAGTACATAGCCGCGGGCTCCCTCACGTCAGTAGCCCAGTAGATAGCCACGGGCTCCATCACATGTCAGTAGCCCAGTACATAGCCGCGGGCTCCCTTACATCAGCAGCCCCGTACATAGCCGCGGGCTCCCTCACATGTCAGTAGCCCAGTAGATAGCTGCGGGCTCCATCACCTCAGCAGCCCAGTAGATAGCCATGGGCTCCCTCACATTTCAGCAGCCCAGTACATAACCGCGGCTCCGTCACATGTCACTAGCCCAGTACATAGACGCGGCTCCCTCACATGTCAGTAGCCCAGTACATAGCCGCGGCTCCGTCACATTTCAGTAGCCCAGTACATAGCCGCGTCTCCCTCACATGTCAGTAGCCCAGTACATTGCCGCGGGCTCCCTCACATCAGCAGCCCAGTACATAGCCGCGGGCTCCCTCACATGTCAGTAGCCCAGTACATAGCCGCGGCTCCCTCACATGTCAGTAGCCCAGTACATAGACGCGGGCTCCCTCACATCAGCATCCCAGTACATAGCCGCGGGCTCCCTCACATCAGCAGCCCAGTACATAGCCACGGGCTCCATCACATGTCAGTAGCCCAGTACATAGCCGCGGGCTCCCTCACGTCAGTAGCCCAGTAGATAGCCACGGGCTCCATCACATGTCAGTAGCCCAGTACATAGCCGCGGGCTCCCTCACATCAGCAGCCCAGTACATAGCCGCGGGCTCCCTCACATGTCAGTAGCCCAGTAGATAGCTGCGGGCTCCATCACCTCAGCAGCCCAGTAGATAGCCATGGTGTCACGATTCCCCTCACCGCTGTCACCAATGGGTCAGGATTCACACCGTGACCGTCACCCCTACGTCACGGATTGAGGTGACTTTAGGCCAACAGACGGCTATCACATGTGCAGGGGGGCTTATCTTAGTTATCCCTCCACTCCACGATGTGATGAAAAACCACACACAAGGCTATTGACCTCTTGCTTACAGCAGGGGCTTATTCTAGTGTGGAGATCAGACTGAACTAAAACAATCCATCTTGTCTTCTTCCTGAGAAATCTCGCTTACAACAAGATACATTTCTGCTGACTTGACATTTCCTTTTATGGAAGTAATCATGTGTGCATTCCTTCTTTCAATAGCAGCCTTTCATTCACCTTCCAGATGATGTAACTTTCTACTGATAAAGACTGGTATAGATTGTTTATGTAAGAGATAGTGAAATATGAGCGCTTGTGCGCATGTCTGTAAAAGAATAATTCTTTTCTATATAAAGGGAGGGCAAAGCCCAGAGAGAGAGATGTGCTCCTGGGCTTCCCTTGTATATGATCACACAATACCTTGTTTGCGTGTCATTTACTCTGGATCCCTACCTCTAGTAAGCCAGGGACTGAGAAGGACTTAACATTTCTTTGGCGCACCGAACAGGGACCCGAGATGAGAGTATTTGCTCGAGATTCACCTGCGGATACGGACAACGGAGATCTGGGATAATGGACGGCAAATGAACTGAAAAACCTGGCCAGGTAAGAGACATTATTAGTTCTCTTTTATCTGCCTTGTATTATCCGAAAGATCTCTATGAGCCGTGTCACGCTGGGTTAGTCTAGTAGTGAGTAGATACCTATAAAACTCGGGTTACTATATTGTATAGATTTATGAGTCCTGTCCCTGGCAGTGTGTGAACAGAGTGAAGGTTGTGGTATGTTGTGAAAGAAGAGCAAAAGTGCGTAGAAAAATAAGCCGAAATAGTTGGGGTATAAGCCTTATACACGGAAGTCAGCCTAACTGGGTCATGTGGTTGCGTCCTTTCGGGGAGACCTCCGCCCATGCTTGACTCTCATTTAAGTGCTTAACCTCCTTCATTTCTGGATAAGGTTTGATAGAATGAGCCCAGGACGCGGGTCCATGAGCCTGGGACAAGTATGCTAACTGACACAGAAAGTTTTGTGATCTGTATGGTGTTGCTGGGTCTGTTTGCGTGCATAATAGCACTTAAGTACATTCTGCACATTAGAAAGAATGGAGCAGATCAGCCCTTCAATATTTTAGCTCCCTAGGAGAGAAGGCAACGAGACATCACCTAGGATAAGTGATTGTCCAAACGTCACCTGGGGTAGAAATAGCTAATATTGAAAAAAAATAAAAAAGAAAAATGGGAAATAAACAGACAAAAACCGTCTTAGGACAAGTGGAAGCAGCAGATATCATACAGGAAAGATGTGGGAAGACAGTCAGAAGTCAGATTAGAAGGGTAAGAGAAAAATTGGGAATTTCAGAAGCACTTATGTTTAGCACTGAATGGGAAAGACTGAGTAAAGAACGAGGTGGAATTATCAAAGACAATGGGTGGGAAGAAATCATACACTGTATGATAGAGGTCTCAAAAACAGCTAAAGAGGAGAATTGGAAGTATGATCCAGACACTTCCAAATGGATTATGGGGAAGGGAAAAAGTTGTGACATAATCCCACCACCTTACCTAGATCCAAAAGCCCAATCATTTGTACCATCTGGAGGAGCAGAAGGAGGAAAACAATTTCCAGCCTTGTATCCCAATCTTGGTGGGGTAGGAGGATGGGTATGTTCACACTGTGGACAACAAAATCCAGATTGGAGAAATGATTGCCTAGTCTGTGGTACACCTAGACATGGCGCTGTACTTGCCCCTGTTAGGGTAGTACCAAGACCCTTTAGGGAACCTGGTGCTGACGGGGTAATGGGAACTAGATATCACCAGACCCGACAGTATTTTCCTTGGTCCCCTGCTGAAGGTATGTCCCTCCTGCATAATGCGCCTGATCCCACTCAATATCCCATCCGATTTGCACAATACATACAACAAATCATGCAGACTCATGCTGGGGTCTGGGCGGACGGGGAAGAATTATGTAGAATGAAAATGTCCCCCGGACTTTTTCAGGAATTATTGACACACCTACAGCCCAATAGACCAGTGGCAGAAGGGGGTGCCTTACAGACAGAAGCATCAGGTACCCAGTTCACAGAGGCATTAATAATTTTCATGAGAGAAAAACAGAGGGAAAGGGGATCTACGGGTGTGATTATGCAGAAATTTGGGCAAAGTATTGAAGAATATAGTCAAGAATTAGAAAATAGCTTTAGGGATGAAGGATTGGATTTGACTGATGCTTCAGTAAGGAGACTTTTTACAAAACAATTAATAGAGGGGCTAGATCCGAAAATCAGAGAAAAATTTAAATCCTCTACTCCAGATTGGAGAACAATTGAACAACCAAATATTGTGAAACAACGATGTTTAGGAATAGTCATGGATATGAGAGAGAATCGTAAGCCTGTTAGAATAGCACAAGCTAATACAGGAGGAAGAGTGAAACACAACTTTCCTTGCCACTACTGTAAAAAGCCAGGTCATTTCCAAAGAGAGTGCAGGAAGAAGTTGGCAGATATAAAGTCAGGCAAATTTGTTCCCAGAAATAACCCTCCCCAAACGGACAACCAGCAGAAATCTACCATCATAGATGGTCCCATACCAGATTCAGATTGACTCGATGTGTTACAAACTTCCCTACCAGCTAGAAGACCTATGATACAGGTGAATGTGGGGGGGAGAGAGATTCCATTTTTGATAGATACAGGTGCAACTTCCTCAATTTTGAATCAAGATTTTCTTCCGAATCCGGAAGATATTTCAGAACAAACAACTTTTGCTGAGGGTTATGATGGGGTAATTCGAACACTGCCATATACTGTGCCCCTAGAGGTCTCATTAGGACCTAAATGTTTTGCATCCAGATTTTTGTATGCCAGAGGTGCCCCAACATGTTTGTTAGGAACTGATGTCCTAAAGAAATTAGAAGCTAACATCAATTTTAGGGAAGATGGCACAGTTATACTGACTATCCCTGATGATGCAGAAACATTAGAACAATATGTTAGAATTCAGGCTTTTGAGGATTATGCTGAAGAAAAAGAGTACACCACAGATCTAGACCTCTCAATGGTCCCAGAAACACTGTGGGCACAGGGTGACACCGATGTGGGACTATTGCATATCTCTCCTGTAAAACTATCTGTGCAACCAGGAACTGTTCTCCCACAGCTCAGACAATACCCTGTGAGTGCCCAGCAGGAACTAGCGATTACAAAACAGATAGAGGGATATAAAGAGAAAGGAGTTTTGGTAGAGATACAATCACCTGCTAACACTCCTCTGTATCCAGTCAAAAAGAGAACTCTTGATAAGAGTTCTATGCCCAAATATCGTATGGTACATGATTTAAGAGAAATAAACAAAGTTCTAGATCCAATCACCCCAGTTGTACCCAATCCTCATACGTTACTATCACAGATACCAGCCAGTTCTCAAGTATTTACTGTAATAGATCTTTCAAATGCATTTTTCTCGGTTCCTTTACACCAAGATAGTTGGCATTTGTTTGCATTTACATTTAAGGGCAAACAGTTGGCGTGGACACGCCTTCCACAGGGAATGATACACTCCCCTACTCTTTATTCAAATGCCCTACAAACAGTCCTTCAGAGGTTTGAACCCGAACCACAGGTAGTAATTTTGCAGTATGTGGATGACCTACTACTTTGCTGCCCAGATCTAGAAACTGCAGAAAGGTCCACTGTGAGTTTACTATGTTTTTTAGAAAAAGAAGGGTGTAAAGTGAATAGACAAAAGCTACAAGTTTGTCAGACCAAAGTGGTCTTTCTAGGTCATTGCATTTCTCAAGGTAAAAAGCATCTTACACCACAAAGAACTGAAGCAATAAGACAGATGAATGAGCCTAGAAATCATAAACAGCTACGAGCATTTTTAGGAATAGTGTCTCATTGTAGACAATGGATTATACATGCCAGTCAACTAATGCAACCACTGTATGACTGTGTAAAAAGTGAACCTTATTTGTTGACAAAAGAAGGTCAGATTTCGTTCCAACAATTAAAAGATGCCCTTGTTTCAGCTCCAGCGTTAGGGCTACCAGACTACACCAAACCGTTTCAGCTTATGGCTGCAGAAGTTGATTCCCATGCTACAGGAGTTCTTACCCAGAAGCATGCAGGGAAACAAAGACCAATTGCATATCTTTCAGCAAGGTTAGATCCCGTAGCTAGAGCAGCGCCAACCTGTGTACGTGTAGTTGTTGCCGTCTCACTATTGTTGGACAAAGCATCAGAAATTGTCCTAGAGTATCCACTCACAGTTCAAACTACACATGATGTTTATGGGATATTAAACCAGGTCCAACCAAAACACATTTCCATGGCCAGACATTTGCGGCTGCAGTGTTCTTTGTTGCTCCCCTCTACTATCACATTTGCTAGGCTTCAGACTCTCAATATAGCTACACTGCTACCTCTCGAGTCTGAAGGGGGGAATAAGGACACTGATCCACACGCAAATTTTTTCCCTACAGACACACATGATTGTACAGAGCTCATTTTACAAGAAACGGTAGGCTTACCCAATGTATCCGAAACACCACTTCAAAATCCAGATTTAGAGCTGTTTATAGATGGTAGTAGGTTTGCAGATGACACAGGTAACTTCCATACAGGGTATGCAGTTGTGTCAGAATCTGAAACTCTCAAAGCAGAACCACTTCCACCGAAACAGTCTGCACAAGAAGCAGAACTAACAGCATTGATTGAAGCTCTTAAAATAGCTGAGAACCAGACAGCTAATATATACACTGATTCTAGGTATGCACATGGTATTGTGTTTGATTTTGGAGTAATCTGGAGAGCTAGAGGTTACATGACAGCGTCAGGACAACCTGTAAAACATGCTTCTCTGATCAAACAGATCTTAGAGGCTGCACAAGAAACAAAAGAAGTAGCAGTAATCAAGGTAGCTGCACATGTGAGACTCGACACTAGGGAATCTAGGGGAAATGATAGGGCTGATAAAGCAGCCAAAGCAGCAGCTGTCAAACCCTTACAACAGGTCCATACTATAAACCTCACAGAAAATACTGAAGATAGACTGAGACAAGCACAGGAAGATGCAGGAGAAGAGGAGAGGGACAGGTGGAAAAAGGAAGGGGCAGAAGAACAAGCGGGAATTTGGAAGAAAGATGGACTAATATGTCTACCTAGAGCCTGGTATCCGATTGTAGTTGGTGGACTGCACCACCCTACTCATGTGTCTGCAAATGCAATGACACTACTGGCAAAGCAAGTCTGGTTGGCTCCAGGTTTTGGCAACTATGCAAGAGACTATTGTGCTGCATGCGCTATATGCCTGACACATAATCCCGGACAGACAGCAAAGACCCCTATGAAGCACCACGTCCGACCTCTCTACCCGTTTCAGCGATTACAAATAGACTTTATCCAGCTGCCAAAAAGTAATGGGTATGAGTATGTGTTGGTATGTGTGGACATGTTCTCGGGGTGGCCAGAGGCCTATCCAGTTCGGAAGGCTTCAGCTAAAAACACTGCTGTAAAGCTAGTTGCCGAACTGATACCCCGTTACGGTCTCCCTGAAGTGATCGAGTCAGATAGGGGTACTCATTTCACTGGAGAAATATTTCAAAATGTACTGAAAATGTTGGGTGTTGAAAGTCAGTTACACACTCCGTACCATCCTCAAAGTTCTGGTAAGGTGGAACGCATGAATGGAACTTTAAAATTAAAAATACAGAAAGCCATGGCTGAAACAGGAAAGCCTTGGACAGAATGCCTTTCACTGGCCCTTTACTCAATACGCAATACCCCAAGGGGTAAGACTAAACTGTCTCCATATGAAATTTTGTTTGGCAGGACTGCCAATTTAGGATGTTATTTTCCACAGCAACTTGTTGTTAAATATTGAGTCATTGACTTCTTATGTGCAAAATCTTCAGAAACAATTAACTAAGGTGCATGCACAAGTTTTTGCTTCCCTTCCAGATCCTGACAACACAGAAGGAAGTCACAAGTTGGAACCAGGTGATCAAGTCTATGTAAAAAGACACACCAGAAAGGCTCTAGAACCAAGGTTTGACGGACCCTTCCAAGTCCTGTTGACAACACCTACATCAGTCAAGCTTGAAGGAAAGGCATCATGGATACATGCAAGCCATTGCAAGAAAAGCAGTATAAACTCATGATATTGATGTTAATAATGATAACCTCAACGGAGGCGTGGGATAGACTGAATTCTCTAGCCCCTTTGAACAATAGATTCGTACAACATCATAGAAAATTAGTGCATGACTTGTTAAACAATACACAAACCCTGACAGATTGTTGGATCTGTACCCATTCGCCGGTATCAGCCACAAGTATACCTTTTCTAGCAGTTCCCGTATTAGCAGAAGAAATATTCGCTTGGCCTAATTGTTCAGACAACCTGGCCAACAACCAAATTGGTAATGCTAGGCTGTGGAATACTACAATCGCCATACCAATTGTGGGATGGGTAGAATTTCCTTGGTGGCAGGGTAATCTCTCAGGGAGTAACACACATCTACAATATTTAGCATTTAGGGGAGGAAAATGGGTACCTAGAAATAAGACTGGATTAACTAATTTAGGACAGGTCCCCACAGAAAATCTACAGCTTAGTTTCAGTACAACCGTCCCCCCCTCTGATGCTTTCAAACCTGTAGTATTGGAAAGATACATACATAATAGAAAATGGAAACATTCTAAATTGTTCCCCCAAGGTGATGCAAACAGTTGTACAAGTAAGCTGGGGAACCTGGTTTGTAATGAATCCAATGAGTATATCAAAGGAATGCCTGTATGTGGGAATCCCGCAGCCGGGTACTGTAGCCCCTTGGGACAAAAACCCTCTTGGTGTATGCTTCAGAATGTATCTAGATTTGTGGACTTGGCTCACAGATTGGTATTGCAGCACTCAGCTCTATGGGATCTGCCTGAAGGTACATTTTGGATATGCGGAGAAGGAGCATATAAATGGCTTCCCGTAGGTATAAAGGGTACTTGTACATTAGGACGCCTAACCCCGGCTACATTCATAATTTCAAATAAACAAGTGAATATGCAAGCCGTGCCCAAGCACACACTGTATAAAAGAGCTGCAGATAACTCACCACGTCCCTCGGGGAGGCCACATATAGTACAAATGGGAATTCCTAACAAAATTGCTAGTACCATTTTTATTTATCCTATGTTAACACAGATGTGGGATAAATTAGTTAGAGCCACGGATTATCTAGATGATCAGATCTGGGATATATTGGACATACTAAACACTAGTATAGCTGTACAGAATCAGCTTATAATAGTCACTAACCAACATACCCTGGTATTGGATTACCTAACTGCCTCACAAGGGGGTATGTGTCAAATCATCGGACCCACCTGCTGTCATTATATAGACCCGAATAGTACTATGAGTATGACATTTTAATTAAAGGACGTACAACGACTCAGAGATCAGTATGACAAAGACAATGACCAGAATAAGGATAGCTGGTGGTCAGATACCTTTTCTTTTCTTAACCCAGCCAACTGGTTCAGAGGAATCGGTGGGTGGGTTGCTGGGATTATGCAGAGCATAATACATATAGTTATGATTATTGTAGTCATATACGTACTATTCCAGATTGTGCTCAAGAGTATCTCAGTATGCACAGATAAACTTTGTGTAATAGATGCAAGAGTATAAAGTTTTTTTTCCTTCTTCTCTTATGTTATCCTTTGCTAATACTGATTATTGCGCTTAATTTGCTATCCCTTTGTAATATCTGTACTTATTGAAAAACAAAGAAAAGGTTGCGAGAGTTAAACGGAAGAATTAATACTAGATTTGATTCTCTTATTGAATACAAGCATGTACATGTGTAATACCAAATAAAGGCTTTGTCTTTGGCCCTGTGGTAATAAAATAAATAAAAGAAAATGTCAAAGGGGGGAATTGTGGAGATCAGACTGAACTAAAACAATCCATCTTGTCTTCTTCCTGAGAAATCTCGCTTACAACAAGATACATTTCTGCTGACTTGACATTTCCTTTTATGGAAGTAATCATGTGTGCATTCCTTCTTTCAATAGCAGCCTTTCATTCACCTTCCAGATGATGTAACTTTCTACTGATAAAGACTGGTATAGATTGTTTATGTAAGAGATAGTGAAATATGAGCGCTTGTGCGCATGTCTGTAAAAGAATAATTCTTTTCTATATAAAGGGAGGGCAAAGCCCAGAGAGAGAGATGTGCTCCTGGGCTTCCCTTGTATATGATCACACAATACCTTGTTTGCGTGTCATTTACTCTGGATCCCTACCTCTAGTAAGCCAGGGACTGAGAAGGACTTAACACTAGGTATCCCACTGCTTTCAATATACCACAAACTGCAGGGATTTATGTATATCCCGCTTACAGTTCCACTTAACACTTGCAGCTCTCTGGCGCCCCCTTACTTTCAGGTCAGATTAGGTACTGCACCCTGGGTAATTAGTCGCCAGGAAGGCTGCCTGCTATGTACTGGCTATTGGGCACGCTGCAGCGACGCGGTAAACTACTCCCACTCAGGCAGGAACAATAATTATCAAACCCGCAGTTGCTTCAGCATAATCCAACAGTCAGCGCACTTTCGCTGCCACCAGCTTCGATTAAACGGGTCCGAAGCTAACCCAACTCAACAGTAACAGTAGCGTTTTCCCTTCAGAAGACTTAGGGTACGGTTTTTAGAGCATGGAGAAGAACTAACATATAATAGTATATCCCATTAAAAATTAGGCAGTGCGTTATCAAAAATATTTTATAAAGAAGTTACAAATGAGACAATTGCAAATATGTACATGGGTAATTATAACATAAAGAGAATAAATGAGAAAAGCAACACTCACATGTTTAAAGCATGACAGGCATCCAGGCTAGTGGAGTTTTTCCATATGTCCCAGCTCATTTGGACGTGCTGCTGGCTTCAGAAGACAAGCAGTCCAGAAGGAGACATCAGCAGAAGAGACAGCTGGGGAGCCTGCCACAAACTTAATACCTTAAGGCTTTGACATCACAGAAGGGCTTATCCAGACCCTCCTCTCTCTACATTCTGAGTAAACTTTAAACTATTTCCTCTGATTTCTATAACTTCACTACAAAACATGTCAGAGTCCTAACATACTCATAATTCATCTCGGATTAACGTGAGCATTCTAATGAGATCAAATATGTCCTATCTGGGATACATTTTTCCAGAGAAAACCCTACTTCTTTACCAGATGGAGTTAGAAACCCGAGTTTCATGGGATGTGTAGATACACCGAGTGAGACTACGAATATATATTTTCATGTTCCTAGCTTAAATCGTTTGCCTAATATCTAACAAAAACTAAACAAAGAATCTTTCATGGATTCTTGAAGTTTCTACTTCCCTTATAGCTGAACAAGAGCTTACACAGGAAATGCCAGTTGTAAATTCCATGCGGCAATAAAACCTCTCTTCCCCCATACTCTCAGAGAAGGAAAGCCAGGAATTTGCAGCTACAAACTGTTACTCCAAGAAGGGGGGACTTAGCCCATGCAGGCTAGCAAGAGAACTACTTATGATATTTCATACCATATCGTGACACCTCCCCCTTTTGGTGTGCGCTAGGGAGGCAGTACCCCACGGTATGCCTCCATGGGCACCTCAGTAGGTTCACCCTGGCGGGAGAGTCCATCTGCATTCCCATGCTCTTTGCCCGTTTTATGTTCAATGGTGAAGTCAAACTGCTGAAGGGCAAGGCTCCAGCGTAGCAACCTGCCGTTGGTTCCACACATGGCGTTTAGCCAGCGCAGAGGGTTGTGGTCGGTCACCACAGTGAAGGTGTGACTATACAAGTAGGGCTGCAAGCGCTGCAGGGCCCAGACTATGGCCAGGCACTCCTTCTCAATTGTGGAGTAGGCCACTTCCCTCGGCAAAAGTTTCCGGCTCAGGTATAACACGGGGTGCTCTTGGTCCTCCGAGTCAACCTGGCTGAGCACAGCACCAAGGCCAAACTCGCTGGCGTCGGTCTGCACCAAGAACGGTCGACTGCTGTCAACACAGGGGCGTTGCACAGTGCGGTTTTCAACGCCTGGAAGGCCCCCTCACAGCCATCTGTCCAGTTGACAATGTGAGGTAGCTTCTTCCTGGTGAGGTCCGTCAAAGGTTTTGCCAGGCTACTATAGTGCTTTACGAAGCGCCTATAGTACCCTGCAGTGCCCAAGAAGGACATCACCTGTTTCTTGGTCACGGGAGTGGGCCAGTTCACGATCACTCCCACTTTGTCAGGCTCTGGCTTCAGGGTGTTCCCGCCTACCCGGTGCCCCAGGTAGTGAACCTCCCTCATGCCCATCTGACACTTTCCCGGCTTGATAGTCAGTCCTGCTTGGTGAATTCGCCTGAGCACCTCCTCGAGATGCTGCAGGTGTTCCTTCCAGGAGGGACTGAAGATGGCAATGTCATCCAAGTACGCCACGGCGTACGTCTCCAGTCCCTGAAGCAGGAGGTTGACCATCCGCTGGAAAGTGGCAGGGGCATTCTTCATGCCGAAGGGCATGACCGTGGACTCGTACAGTCCAAAGGGTGTGATAAAGGCGGACTTTTCCTGCGCCTCGGGGCTCAGGGGAATCTGCCAGTATCCTCGACTCAGATCCATTATTGTTAGGTAATCTGCGCCAGCTAACTTCTCAAGCAGCTCCTCCATGCGCGGCATTGGGTGCGCATCCGGGACTGTGATGGCGTTGAGCCCCCTGTAGTCCACGCAGAACCGGGTGGTCCGGTCCTTCTTTGGCACGAGAACTACAGGTGATGCCCACGCGCTCTTTGACCGTCGAATCACCCCCAGCTGTAACATCTCATCGATCTCTTGGCGCATAGTCTGCTGCACCTGGTCAGAGATTCGATAGGGTGTTCGCCGTAGTGGGGCGTGATTCCCGGTGTCCACCTCGTGGACTGCTAACTCAGTCCTCCCAGGTCGGTTGGAGAACACGACCCGGAAGGGTTCCAGTGTGGTTTGCAACTGCACCCGCTGGGGTTCAGTTAACGAGGCGCTTACCTGCACATCCTCGATGGACCCATTGGCCTTGGCTTGGGCCAGCAAGTCCAGGAGGGTGTCTTCCTCACCATCTTCGGGCAAGCTGCAGACCGGTAGGACGAAAGGTTCACGTTCGTGATGAGCCTTCATCATGTTGACGTGAAAGGCCTTTCGCCTACCCCGAGCTTGGTCAAGCGTGACCACGTACGTGACCGGGTTAAGCTGTTGGTGGACGACGTACGGGCCCTCCCAGGCTGCCTGAAGCTTATCCGTTGGTACAGGGACCAGCACCCACACCTTTTGACCCACGTGGTAGGTCCGCTCCCGGGCGTTCTGGTCGTACCAGTGCTTCTGATCAGCCTGAGCCTGCGTCATGTTGTCATGCACCAACTGCGTCAAGGTCTGCATCTTGTCACGGAAGCGCATGACATACTCCACTAGGGACACTTCAGAAGGGTTCGGCTCCTCTTCCCAGGATTCTCTTACCAACCCAAGGGGTCCCCGAACTCGCCTGCCGTACAGGAGCTCGAAGGGGGAGAACCCCGTCGAGGCCTGCGGAACCTCTCGGTAAGCGAACAGCAGGTGTGGGAGGTACCGCTCCCAGTCGCGCCCTTGAGTCTCAACCAGCATGCGTAGCATCTGTTTGAGGGTACCATTGAAGCGTTCACACAGGCCATTGGTCTGTGGGTGATACGCACTCGATACCAGGTGCTTCACCTGCATTCTCTTACAGAGAGCCTCCGTTAGGCGAGACATAAATTGGGTCCCTTGATCAGTAAGTATTTCCCTGGGAAACCCTACACGTGAAAAGATAGCCAACAGGGCATCCGCCACCTTATCTGCCCTAGTTGACGACAGAGCTACTGCCTCTAGGTACCGGGTAGCGTAGTCTACCACAGTAAGGATATATTGCTTTCCAGAGCTGCTGGGGATGGCCAGCGGGCCCACAATGTCCACCGCGATCCTCTGGAAAGGCCCCGCCTTCCCCACTCTTTGACAAGTGATACAGGAGCGGCAGTAGTTTGACACATCTGTCCCCATCTTAGGCCAATAGAAGTGTTGAGACAGCCGGGCCTTAGTTTTGCTGATCCCCAAGTGTCCAGCTAGCGGGATCTCATGGGCAATCCGCAACAACTCACCCCGGAATTGCTGTGGGACGACCAGCTGTCTTTCCCTCAACCACTCCTTTTGTGATTCTCCGGGTACTGTCTCCCGGTACAACCTTCCTTGTTCCCAGAACACCTTCTCCTTATCAGTCTCGGAGAAGGGCGTCCCGGCAAGTTGTCTCAAACTCTCTAGGCTCGCATCTGTGTGCAGAGCGGCCTGAAACTCCTGGCTAGGGGAAGCCAGAAGCGACGTCAGGGTCCCTTCCCCACAGGAACCCTCTTGGACCTGCTCTGGGTCCACCTATGGTTCAGTCACAGTGGTGACTGAGGAGGGTCCGGAAGGCTGACAGTTATCTGCGTTCCGGGCACTCTGACTGCGGGTGACAGCAGCTACGTAGGCTGTCTCCCCGGGGGGTTCTACAGTCCCATCAGCCGGCGCTGCTCTGGGCTCTACCTCCCCATCCACCCCCAACACTCCAGGGGCAGTTCTACTTATGGGCCAGTTACCTTCCTCGGTGGCACTGGTCACTTTCATGGCATCACCTTCCTCACGGTTCCCATGCATCTCCCCATTTCCTGTAGCACCGACACTTGCCCCTGTTAGGGGTTCCTAAGCCGTCTCACTCCGCAGAGCGACGTGGTTGGGCACGCCTGTACCTATGGACACATTAACCTTCACAGAAAAATCATTATCAGGTTCAGCTGGCACAGGTACAACATTTTCACCATCAATCCTAGGGAAAAAATGGTTAATCGATGCATCATTACAAGATAAAGCATGGTCAGGTAACACATGCGATTTCCCATCATCATCATCATCATCAGGGTTAACTTTACCCTTATTAGTAGATTGGGGAGGGGTGTCAGGAACGTAGTATGCAAACATCCTCCCCAAATCAGTTCCCAACAAAACATCAGTGGGCAAATTATCAGACAGCCCCACTTCCTTCACCCCGCTCCCGGCACCCCAATCAATAAAAACCCGGGCCATCGGTAAGGGACAGCTGATGCCCCCAATCCCAGTGACAGGGTTTTCCCCGGAATGATTTCTTCAGGGGCCGCCAGTTCGGGTCGGATGAGGGTTCGTTCAGCCCCGGTGTCCTTGAGGCCTGTAGCAACATGGCCTCCCACAGTGACGTGCTGTACGTTGTCACACACCCTCCCAACCACACCACCCACCAAAAGAACTGCTGCATTACGCCCTGGGGCCTTGGCTTGGGTGTTCTTCTGCTTGGCTCGGCAGTAGGTACTGATATGACCAGTCTGATTGCAGGTGTAACACTTGCGAGGTTCGGTGGTAGGTCTGGTGTTGTTGGCTACGGGGACAGGACCTCTGGTGTGCTGGCTGGCAGGGGTACTGGCGTTGGATGCCGGCTTACCCCCTCTCCAGCTGGTGGCGACTGGCTTCCGCGCTTCCGATCTACGGTTGGCCTCATAGGCATCGGCAATCTGCGCTGCTTTCATCACGTCTTTGGGTTCTCTGTCCATCACGAACTGTCGCACCTCAGCTGGGCAAATATGAAAGAACTGGTCTTTGATCATCAGGTCTCGCAGCTGTGCAAAGGTGGTCACTGACAGTCCTTGGGTCCACTGGTCAAAGTGGGTCCCCAGTCCATGCACCACATCACTGTAACTGTCGTGTGGGCCACGTTGGAGGGTCCGGAACTTTCTACGGTACACCTCGGGTGTAAGCTGGTACTTGGCTATCAGAGCCTGCTTGATGGCCTCATAGTCACCATCTTGTTCTTGAGGGAGGGCAGCAAACGCCTCCAGAGCTTTACCTCTCAGCCCTGGTGTCAGGTATCGGGCCCATTCATCTGTAGGCAGCCGGTACTGTCTGCAGGCTTTCTCAAAGGCCCACAGAAAAGTGTCCAAGTCTCCGTCCTTCTCCATAACAGGAAAGTGATCAGGCCGGGGCTTCGGTATCTGAGCGCTGCTGGGCTCACGTCTCTGGGCGGTGGAGGGCATCCCCCCTTGCCGGAGCATCTCCAGTTCATGTTCTCGCTGGGCCTGGCGCTCGGCTCTCTCAGCCTCCCGCTCGGCTCGCTGGGCCTGGGCCTCTCGCTCGGCTCGGGCCTCCTGCCGATACTGCTGAATCAGCCGTAGGCGTCCCTCATGGTCATCAGTGGGGAGTTCTTCCAAGGCCGCCTGAAGGTGGGGGTCCAATTCGCCCGGATTGCTAACAGGGCCAGCCTTCAGTGGTTGGACCTCTGCTGCAGCACCATGTTCTCTGGTGCTGGCTTCTGCGGCCTCTGCGCTCTGAGAGCGGTCTCGAGTGGCTTCCCATTGCACCAGATCTGCGACCAGTTGGGCTTTGTTTTTGCTTGCAAAGTCAATGTGCTGTGTCTTGCATAAGGCAACAAGGGTGTCTCTGGTCTGCTGCTCATAAAAGGTTTCTCCCAGCACAACCATGGTTGCCAAATAAAAGATAGGATAGAAAAACGAAGAGAAAGGGAGGGGATAATTACCAGTACGCAATTGTCTCACAACTAAAAAGCACTGAGTTCGTTCTCCAAACTTATTTGCGCAGAGTCCTCGCAAGAACTTTCTGCAAGTTTTTAGTGAGAGGAATGATTACTCAAACCAAATCACTAATGCTCTAAGATATCCCACCGCCTTGCCACCAATTGTCACGATTCCCCTGACCGCTGTCACCAATGAGTCAGGATTCACACCGTGACCGTCACCCCTACGTCATGGATTGAGGTGACTTTAGGCCAACAGACGGCTATCACATGTGCAGGGGGGCTTATCTTAGTTATCCCTCCACTCCACGATGTGATGAAAAACCACACACAAGGCTATTGACCTCTTGCTTACAGCAGGGGCTTATTCTAGGTATCCCACTGCTTTCAATATACCACAAACTGCAGGGATTTATGTATATCCCGCTTACAGTTCCACTTAACACTTGCAGCTCTCTGGCGCCCCCTTACTTTCAGGTCAGATTAGGTACTGCACCCTGGGTAATTAGTCGCCAGGAAGGCTGCCTGCTATGTACTGGCTATTGGGCACGCTGCAGCGACGCGGTAAACTACTCCCACTCAGGCAGGAACAATAATTATCAAACCCGCAGTTGCTTCAGCATAATCCAACAGTCAGCGCACTTTCGCTGCCACCAGCTTCGATTAAAC
Organism: Ranitomeya imitator; assembly: GCF_032444005.1. Classification (NCBI taxonomy): domain Eukaryota; kingdom Metazoa; phylum Chordata; class Amphibia; order Anura; family Dendrobatidae; genus Ranitomeya; species Ranitomeya imitator. The sequence continues at coordinate 366,588,187 of NC_091286.1, forward strand.
GGGTCCGAAGCTAACCCAACTCAACAGTAACAGTAGCGTTTTCCCTTCAGAAGACTTAGGGTACGGTTTTTAGAGCATGGAGAAGAACTAACATATAATAGTATATCCCATTAAAAATTAGGCAGTGCGTTATCAAAAATATTTTATAAAGAAGTTACAAATGAGACAATTGCAAATATGTACATGGGTAATTATAACATAAAGGGAATAAATGAGAAAAGCAACACTCACATGTTTAAAGCATGACAGGCATCCAGACTAGTGGAGTTTTTCCATATGTCCCAGCTCATTTGGACGTGCTGCTGGCTTCAGAAGACAAGCAGTCCAGAAGGAGACATCAGCAGAAGAGACAGCTGGGGAGCCTGCCACAAACTTAATACCTTAAGGCTTTGACATCACAGAAGGGCTGGCTTATCCAGACCCTCCTCTCTCTACATTCTGAGTAAACTTTAAACTATTTCCTCTGATTTCTATAACTTCACTACAAAACATGTCAGAGTCCTAACATACTCATAATTCATCTTGGATTAACGTGAGCATTCTAATGAGATCAAATATGTCCTATCTGGGATACATTTTTCCAGAGAAAACCCTACTTCTTTACCAGATGGAGTTAGAAACCCGAGTTTCATGGGATGTGTAGATACACCGAGTGAGACTACGAATATATATTTTCATGTTCCTAGCTTAAATCGTTTGCCTAATATCTAACAAAAACTAAACAAAGAATCTTTCATGGATTCTTGAAGTTTCTACTTCCCTTATAGCTGAACAAGAGCTTACACAGGAAATGCCAGTTGTAAATTCCATGCGGCAATAAAACCTCTCTTCCCCCATACTCTCAGAGAAGGAAAGCCAGGAATTTGCAGCTACAAACTGTTACTCCAAGAAGGGGGGGCTTAGCCCATGCAGGCTAGCAAGAGAACTACTTATGATATTTCATACCATATCGTGACACATGGGCTCCCTCACATTTCAGCAGCCCAGTACATAGCCGCGGCTCCTTCACATGTCTGTAGCCCAGTACATAGCCGCGGCTCCCTCATATGTCAGTAGCCCAGTACATAGCCGCGGCTCCCTCACATGTCAGTAGCCCAGTACATAGCCGCGGCTCCGTCACATGTCAGTAGCCCAGTACATAGCCGCGGCTCCCTCACATGTCAGTAGCCCAGTACATAGCCGCGGCTCCGTCACATGTCAGTAGCCCAGTACATAGCCGCGGCTCCCTCACATGTCAGTAGCCCAGTACATAGCCGCGGCTCCCTCACATGTCAGTAGCCCAGTACATAGCCGCGGGCTCCCTCACATCAGCAGCCCAGTACATAGCCTCGGGCTCCCTCACATGTCAGTAGCCCAGTACATAGCCGCGGGCTCCCTCACATCAGCAGCCCAGTACATAGCCGCGGGCTCCCTCACATCAGCAGCCCAGTACATAGCCGCGGGCTCCCTCACATCAGCAGCCCAGTACATAGCCACGGGCTCCATCACATGTCAGTAGCCCAGTACATAGCCGCGGGCTCCCTCACGTCAGTAGCCCAGTAGATAGCCACGGGCTCCATCACATGTCAGTAGCCCAGTACATAGCCGCGGGCTCCCTCACATCAGCAGCCCAGTACATAGCCGCGGGCTCCCTCACGTCAGTAGCCCAGTAGATAGCCACGGGCTCCATCACATGTCAGTAGCCCAGTACATAGCCGCGGGCTCCCTCACGTCAGTAGCCCAGTACATAGCCGCGGGCTCCCTCACATCAGCAGCCCAGTACATAGCCGCGGGCTCCCTCACGTCAGTAGCCCAGTACATAGCCGCGGGCTCCCTCACATCAGCAGCCCAGTACATAGCCGCGGGCTCCCTCACATCAGCAGCCCAGTACATAGCCACGGTCTCCATCACATGTCAGTAGCCCAGTACATAGCCGCGGGCTCCCTCACGTCAGTAGCCCAGTAGATAGCCACGGGCTCCATCACATGTCAGTAGCCCAGTACATAGCCGCGGGCTCCCTCACATCAGCAGCCCAGTACATAGCCGCGGGCTCCCTCACGTCAGTAGCCCAGTAGATAGCCACGGGCTCCATCACATGTCAGTAGCCCAGTACATAGCCGCGGGCTCCCTCACGTCAGCAGCCCAGTACATAGCCGCAGGCTCCTTCACGTCAGTAGCCCAGTAGATAGCTGCGGGCTCCGTCACATGTCAGTAGCCCAGTACATAGCCGCGGGCTCCCTCACATCAGCAGCCCAGTACATAGCCGCGGGCTCCATCACATGTCAGTAGCCCAGTAGATAGCCGCGGGCTCCATCACATGTCAGTAGCCCAGTACATAGCCGCGGGCTCCCTCACGTCAGTAGCCCAGTACATAGCCGCGGGCTCCCTCACGTCACCAGCCCAGTACATAGTTGCGGGCTCCCTCACATCAGTAGCCCAGTAGATAGCCGCGGGCTCCATCACATGTCAGTAGCCCAGTACATAGCCGCGAGCTCCCTCACGTCAGCAGCCCAGTAGATAGCCGCGGGCTCCCTCACGTCAGTAGCCCAGTAGATAGCCGCGGGCTCCCTCACGTCAGTAGCCCAGTAGATAGCCGTGGGCTCCATCACATGTCTGTGGCCCAGTAGATAGCCACGGGCTCCCTCACGTCAGTAGCCCAGTACATAGCCGCGGGCTCCCTCACGTCAGTAGCCCAGTACATAGCCACGGGCTCCCTCATGTCAGTAGCCCAGTACATAGCTGCGGCTCCCTCACATGTCAGTAGCCCAGTAGATAGCCGCGGGCTCCCTCACGTCAGTAGCCCAGTAGATAGCCGCGGGCTCCCTCATGTCAGTAGCCCAGTAGATAGCTGCGGGTTCCGTCACTTGTCAGTAGCCCAGTACATAGCCGCGGGCTCCCTCACATGTCAGCAGCCCAGTACATAGCCGCGGGCTCCCTCACGTCAGTAGCCCAGTAGATAGCCGCGGGCTCCATCACATGTCAGTAGCCCAGTACATAGCCGCGGGCTCCCTCACGTCAGTAGCCCAGTACATAGCCGCGGGCTCCCTCACGCCAGCAGCCCAGTACATAGCCGCGGGCTCCCTCACGTCAGTAGCCCAGTAGATAGCCGCGGGCTCCATCACATGTCAGTAGCCCAGTACATAGCCGCGGGCTCCCTCACATCAGTAGCCCAGTAGATAGCCGTGGGCTCCATCACGTCAGTAGCCCAGTAGATAGCCGTGGGCTCCCTCATGTCAGTAGCCCAGTACATAGCCACGGGCTCCCTCACGTCAGTAGCCCAGTACATAGCCGCGGGCTCCCTCACGTCAGTAGCCCAGTAGATAGCCGGGGGCTCCATCACATGTCAGTAGCCCAGTACATAGCCGTCGGCTCCCTCACGTCAGTAGCCCAGTAGATAGCCGCGAGCTCCCTCACGTCAGTAGCCCAGTAGATAGCCATGGGCTCCCTCACATCAGTAGCCCAGTAGATAGCCGCGGGCTCCCTCACATCAGTAGCCCAGTACATAGCCACGGGCTCCCTCACGTCAGTAGCCCAGTACATAGCCGCGGGCTCCCTCACGTCAGTAGCCCAGTACATAGCCGCGGGCTCCCTCACATGTCAGCAGCCCAGTAGATAACCGCAGGCTCCCTCACGTCAGTAGCCCAGTAGATAGTCACAGTCACAGGCTCCCTCACGTCAGTAGCCCAGTAGATAGCCGCGGGCTCCATCACATGTCAGTAGCCCAGTAGATAGCCGCTGGCTCCCTCACATGTCAGCAGCCCAGTAGATAGCCGCAGGCTCCCTCACGTCAGTAGCCCAGTAGATAGCCGCGGGCTCCATCACATGTCAGCAGCCCAGTAGATAGCCGCTGGCTCCCTCACATGTCAGCAGCCCGGTAGATAGCCATGGGCTCCCTCACATGTCAGTAGCCCCATAGATAGCCGCGGGCTCCCTCACATGTCAGCAGCCCAGTAGATAGTCGCGGGCTCCATCACGTCAGTAGCCCAGTAGATAGCCGTGGGCTCCCTCACATCAGCAGCCCAGTAGATAGCCGCGGGCTCCATCACATGTCAGTAGCCCAGTAGATAGCCGTGGGCTCCCTCACGTCAGCAGCCCAGTAGATAGTCACAGTCACAGGCTCCCTCACATGTCAGTAGCCCAGTAGATAGCCGCGGACTCCCTCACGTCAGTAGCCTAGTAGATAGCCGCGGGCTCCATCACATGTCAGTAGCCCAGTAGATAGCCGCTGGCTCCCTCACATGTCAGCAGCCCAGTAGATAACCGCAGGCTCCCTCACGTCAGTAGCCCAGTAGATAGCCGCGGGCTCCATCACATGTCAGCAGCCCAGTAGATAGCCGCTGGCTCCCTCACATGTCAGCAGCCCGGTAGATAGCCATGGGCTCCCTCACATGTCAGTAGCCCCATAGATAGCCGCGGGCTCCCTCACATGTCAGCAACCCAGTAGATAGTCGCGGGCTCCATCACATGTCAGTAGCCCAGTAGATAGCCGTGGGCTCCCTCACGTCAGCAGCCCAGTAGATAGCCGTGGGCTCCCTCACGTCAGCAGCCCAGTAGATAGTCACAGTCACAGGCTCCCTCACATGTCAGTAGCCCAGTAGATAGCCGCGGGCTCCCTCACGTCAGTAGCCTAGTAGATAGCCGCGGGCTCCATCAAATGTCAGTAGCCCAGTAGATAGTCACAGGCTCCCTCACATGTCAGTAGCCCAGTAGATAGCCGCAGGTTCCCTCACGTCAGTAGCCCAGTAGATAGCCGCGGGCTCCGTCACGTCAGTAGCCCAGTAGATAGTCACAGTCACAGGCTCCCTCACATGTCAGTAGCCCAGTAGAGAGCCGCAGGCTCCCTCACGTCAGTAGCCTAGTAGATAGCCGCGGGCTCCGTCACATGTCAGTAGCCCAGTAGATAGCCGTGGTCTCCATCACATGTCAATAGCCCAGTAGATAGCCGCAGGCTCCCTCACATGTCAGTAGCCCATTAGATAGCTGCAGGCTCCCTCACGCGTCAGTAGCCCTGTAGATAGCCGTGGGCTCCATCACATATCAGTAGCCTGCTAGATAGCCGTGGGCTCCATCACATATCAGTAGCCTGCTAGATAGCCGTGGGCTCCATCACATGTCAGCAGCCAGTAGATAGCTGCAGGCTCCCTCACATATCAATAACATGGGTCCCAAATATATTAAATACCTTAATAGCACTTTGTATAACAAAATTTCCCTTATGTGCATGGGGAAATAAAGGTATGTACACTAGAACTAAAAAATTGAAAAACTTTATTAAATATCACATAACAATGAAATGCCATGAAGAAATACACAAATAGGGAACATAATAAAAACAAACAGACACAGAACTAACACAATGAGCATCTCACAGTACCAGATGTGAAAAAAATCAGCATGTATAAATTGCACAATAATGTAATCTCGACACCAAAGATATGGATATAAAGTCTAATATATTAATAAAAGGTACAATAGACCGTATTGATAGAAGCACATGACTTACTCTATGCTGATAATAAGCACAAGGGCATGATCTAAAGGTAAAGTATATTGGTCAGAGGTGCAACAAACCACACTGGTGAAAGAACCTAACTACTCCAAATTAGTCATGGACTTGGAAAGCATATGACTATCACTGCGTACTCATGTGAGCCACAATCAGGTCTAGCTAAAAGAGTACTACCTAAAAAGATGCCAATGTTGGAAAGTGGAGATACATAAGGTACAAATGTGTTATAAGCCTGTGGCTACAGTGAGACCCATAAGCCACAATATGCACTCCCTATTACTATTATAACATACTATAGGTAACATGCCATATCTATAAATGTCCCCAAACTGAATGAGAGACTATGACCATTTATCCACACTACAAGGAGTTAGAGGTGAACTTACATGGAAATTGTGAGAGGTGCCGTGCGTCTGCGCTGCGACCCCGACAGCGCCGTTTCGCCACTTCAGGCTTCTTCCTTATGGGGGTGAGTATGTTTGTATGTGCTAAAACGCTCGTACTTAAAGGGCAGTCAATCAACCAAGATACCATGCACAGCTGATGTTAGTAGCGGCGTCCCGGAACAAGAACGGCGCATGCGCTGGTTTACGGCCGCCCGTGAAAAGCTAGTGGCTTCCAACAATCCCGCCCCTGGCACACAAGCGTGGAACGCTCGCGTCATCCGATGGGCGGGGCTGGAAGTCACCGTGCGGCCGAACCCAGGGCATGCGCACCAGTCCAAGCGCCGCAGCTAATGGGGGGCGTGGTTAAGGCTAATTATGTGCGCTAGCAAACCGTATATGCGGAGAGAGAGAATCCCAATGTCAGAACATTTGCATGTCAACTGGGCAGTATTAAACGGCGATGTATAGCCAAACCCTGTGCATGCGGACTAGTCTAAGTCTACAACAAAACAAGATTAAACTCGCTGCAGAGGTAGAGCACAACTAGTGCAAGGTGTAATCTAAGTTAACTATATGCATCAACCAAGCATATATATGGGAAAGGGAATAAACCCTAGAACCAGAATACTCGCATGCCTAATGAGCAGAGCTGAGAACAAAAAACCCCCTCTGCAGCCAAACACAGGGTATGCGCATCAATACAAGCCCATAACTAAACATGACCAATGTCACTATAAAAGTGAGATCCAACCAGTAGGGGGCATGGTAGGAGCCGACATCGTCGACTAATGCCCCGTAGGCATAGAAAAAACTACTCTATCCATAAAAAACATTAATACAAATGGCAATTGGTGAATAACCAGTAATCTCTTATATACAGCAAATAATTATATTATAAATTAAATAGCCTAAAAACCACAAGACCCAAGAAATAAACAATAGTCTAAGCCTGCCGATTATAAAGACAAATATCCTTGCAGCAGCGTACAACTAGTGCAGAGTATGATAATGGCTAGGTATGCAACGCAAGAAAGCAGCATATATATATAAAACCAATAGTAAGTAAATATACTTTCATGTCAAAATGCTTATCAAGAAAATTGTTGTTAGTGGCAACAGATGTATATCCAGATCTCTAATGACGCTTGTGATAGAACTAGCAATTCCGCTGTATATTATAAGTACAAACCAAACAGCAGAACAAAAGGCTGTCTTATCTGGAATAAATATTGAGTACATTGTATATAAACTAGAAATACAGTGCCAAAGTGAAATAACAAATGGTACATCCTAGACCTGTACAACTAAATAAATATTATTGTCCATGATACAAGTATACATCAAATGCAGATAGACCCATCCGCATAGGTAATAATGGGCAAATTTTGATTGAAGATACTCAATTGTAATTTCACGAATCCATGGTGATAGACTACCGTCCAAGTGCCGAGCTATGGAAAAATGAGTTCCAAATATACAGAACAACCTAAAATCACAAAAAAAGAACAATTAGAAAACAAACACACTAAAAACTACACAGGGCGGGGACTCGAATCCGAATGAATATGACAACTCAAAAGGGTTTTATTTCCTTACTGGACCCCCACTACAACCAATGAATGAACACATCTGAATCAGATGAAGGTAAGTAGGGGGCTATGTTTTATGTTATCAATAATGGAAAAATTAGGTGAAACTAAAATAATTCCCTTTCTAATTCCCTCCTAAACCCCTACTATAGACGGTAGATGAACGCCTCTCAACACAATAAGCGGTAAATGGGGGGCTATGTTATATATTATTAGTAACGGGAGAATAAGGGAAACAAAACCCTATATAGCAAATGGCCACTAGACCAAAATACACAAGGAGAATAACCAAACCGATGGAGGAAATGACCAAATGATAAACTGGCTCAGAAATACTACAGCTCTCAATGGGGAAGGTTAACTGAGACATTTAATGTTTATAAAAATGAACTAAATCCCATTGTTTCATTGAGTCCCTGAGGGGCAAGAGTCCCAAGCTATTATATCCACCTACTCTCTTTGCATGCCAGGATTTTGCCCAGATTACCACCTCTATCATTTAGGACGACCTGGTCAATTGCTTGTATCTTCAAGCCAGTCGGGTTGGAATTGTGGAAGAGCCTAAAATGTTTAGGCAAAGTTTTAAGCTGATGGATATCTTCTGCATTAGATGATTTTTCAATATCAAGGATATGCTCCCTGGTTCGAATCCTGAGCTCACGTGTTGTGAGCCCAATATATATCTTGTTGCAAGGGCATTGTGCATGATACATAACACCCTTAGAACAACAGGTCAGATGTTCACGTATGGAGTAAATCCTTGAACCATCATGGTTAGCAAAAGAGGTGCTTTGAATATGATTTTTACAAGTCTTGCATTTCTTGCATGGAAAAAAATCCATTTCTTATTACTGTACGCATACCACCAATTGTTTCCTTCCCCGAGTAATGGCTGTGGACCAGAATGTCTTTCAGATTTCGTGCTCTTCTAGGTGTCATAGCTGGGCGTTCAGGTAGGGTCTTTTTAAGGACGGGATCACTAAGTAGAATGTTCCAATGCTTCCGGAGGATTGCCGTTAGTTCCGGCCATTGTTTATTAAAATTTGTTATGAACCTCACCTGGCTGTTGTTATTTTTATTACGAGGTGTCCTGCTACCATACAGTAATTCCTCTCTCGGAGTTTCACACGCTCTCTTATATCCCTTTTTAATTTGTCTTTTGCTGTATCCACGGTCCTGAAAACGTTGTGCTAATTCCACTGCTTGGTCTTGAAAATTGCCTTCTGTAGCACAAATTTTCTTGACCCTTAGGAACTGACCGATTGGGATTCCATCAATAGTACGTTTATAATGGGCTGATGACACATGGAGCAAGGTGTTTGTGGCAGTTGGTTTTCTGAACACATTAGTGACAATTCTGCCACTAGGAGCCACTGTCATTTGCAGGTCTAGAAAATCTAGAGATCTCCCCCATTTGTAAGTTAGTTTAATGTTGTAATCATTTTTATTTAACCTATCCATCAATGCTATTAATTGGTCAATGTCACCTTCCCAGAAAAACAGGATGTCATCTATGAACCGACTCCATCCTTGTACCATGTCCATTCCCCTTAGCTGATCATCTTGAAAAATTTCTTTTTCCCAAAAACCCATGAATAGATTGGCGTAGGTGGGGGCGCAAGTAGCGCCCATGGCTGTGCCTTGTTTTTGAAGAAAAATTGTTTTGTTAACCCCTCTGTGACCTTAGACGTACTATCCCGTCGAGGTGCCCTGGGCTTATCTGACCCTGGACGGGATAGTACGTCATAGCCGATCGGCCGCGCTCACGGGGGGAGCGCGGCCGATCGCGGCCGGGTGTCAGCTGCTTATCGCAGCTGACATCCGGCACTATGTGCCAGGAGCGGTCACGGACCGCCCCCGGCACATTAACCCCTGGCACACCGCGATCAAAGATGATCGCGATGTGCCGGCGGTGCAGGGAAGCACCGCGCAGGGAGGGGGCACCCTGCGGGCTTCCCTGAGACCCCCGGAGCAACGCGATGTGATCGCGTTGCTGCGAGGGTCTCACCTCCCTCCCTGCTCAGTCCAGCTCCGGATCCAAGATGGCCACGGATCCGGGTCCTGCAGGGAGGGAGGTGGCTTCACAGAGCCTGCTCAGAGCAGGCACTGTGAAGCCTGCAGCGCTGCATATCAGATCAGTGATCTGACAGAGTGCTGTGCAAACTGTCAGATCACTGATCTGTGATGTCCCCCTCTGGGACAAAGTAAAAAAGTTAAAAATAATGTTCCAAATGTGTAAAAAAAATAAAAAAAAATATTCCAAAATAATGAAAAAAAAAAAAATTATTATTCCCATAAATACATTTCTTCATCTAAATAAAAAAAAAACCCAATAAAAGTACACATATTTAGTATCGCCGCGTCCGTAACGACCCGACCTATAAAACTGTCCCACTAGTTAACCCCTTCAGTAAACACCGTAAGAAAAAAAAAAAAAAAACGAGGCAAAAAATAGAATTATTCTTACCGTTAATTCGGTTTCTAGGAGCCTTCCACGACAGCCACCACCAGGAGGTTGTCTCCATTCCCTAATGGGGGACAGGAAGCACAAGAGGTTAAAAACCCCTCCCACCTCCCATTAACCAGTGACTTACAACTGAACCCATAGCACCGGTTACCTTTAGGTTCTCAGAAAAATATCCAAGAACATCGGGAGGGAATTAATGCTGTCGTGGAAGGCTCCTAGAAACTGAATTAACGGTAAGAATAATTCTATTTTCTCTAGTAGCCTTCCACGACAGCCACCAGGAGGGATGCCAACCAATTCTGTATTTAGGGAGGGACCACAGCTTGAAGAACCTTTCGGCCAAAAGCAAGATCCTGATTGGACCAGAAATCCAATCTATAATGTTTAGTAAATGTGTGTAGAGAAGACCATGTTGCTGCCCTGCAAATCTGCTCCGAAGAAGCGCCAGCCCTTTCAGCCCAAGAGACGGAAGTGGATCTGGTGGAATGAGCCTTTAGGCCCGCAGGAACAGCAATATTCTGATTTAGGTATGTTTCAGAAATGGCCTTTTTTATCCAGTTGGCAATGGTACTCTTCGCTACCTTCTTGCCTTTGTTTCTGCCAGAAAGATGAACGAAGAGATTTTTGTCAATTCTAAATAATTTAGTATAATCTAAGTAGTATAAAACTATACGTCGTACGTCCAAAGTATGGAATCTGTGTTCTTCCGGATTTGAAGGATTGTGACAAAACGATGGGAGGACTATGTCCTGTGATCGATGGAATTCTGACACTACCTTCGGTAGGAAACAAGGATCTGGACGGAATACGATGGAGTCATCTCTTATGGTAAGATAAGGCTCTCTAATTGAGAGAGCTTGTATTTCCCCCACTCTTCTTGCGGTAGAAATTGCAACCAAGAAGGCCGTCTTGCAGGACAGAAGATGCGAGGAACAAGATGATAGTGGCTCAAATGGAGGAGCCGTAAGACCCTTTAGAACTATGTTTAGGTCCCAGGATGGCACAAAAATTTGTTTTCTTGGACAATGTCTTGATGCCGCGACCATAAACCTCTTTATCCAACTTTGACCCGCAAGATCCTGATCGAAGACGGAACTCAAGGCTGATACTTGAACTTTCAAGGTACTTGGCTTCAGCCCTAATTCTAATCCCTTTTGTAAAAAATCTAATATTTGTGAAATATTAGGATGAAAAGGGTCAGGTTTATGAGGATGACACCACGAGGAGAATCTTTTCCAGATTTTTCCATATATGGCATTAGTAATAGGTTTCCTAGATTTTTGTAGAGTAGAGATTACTGACTCTGAAAGGCCCTTAGCTCTTAGTACCTGGGCTTCAATAGCCAGGCTGCCAGTTTGAACTTCTGTGGCTCCGGGTGATAAAAGGGGCCCTGACAGAGAAGATCTTCTGATACCTGAAGAAAGACTGGACCGTCCACCTTTAATTCTTCGATGAGGTGGTACCAGCTCCTCTTCGGCCACGCTGGAGCTACTAGGATAGTCTGGACCTGATCGTCCCGGATCTTCCGGAGGGTCTTCGCCAGTAACGGTATTGGAGGGAACCCGTAAGCCAGATGGAACCTCCAAGTATGAGCAAAGGCGTCTACTCCCTGAGACCTGTCTTTGGGGTTTAGGGAGAAGTAGTTCTCGACCTGTGCATTCTAGCTGGACGCTAGAAGGTCTATATCGGGAAGACCCCACCTGTCTGTCAACATTTTGAAAGCGTCCGTCTTCAGGCTCCATTCTCCTGGATGCAAGTCGTGACGGCTTAGGCGATCTGCCTGGACGTTCACCGACCCCTTGAGGTGTAACGCTGAAAGTGAGAGGAGATGTTTCTCTGCCCAGCAAAATATCCTGTTTGATATTGCTTTTAGTTGGTTGAACTTTGGACTCCCCTGGTGTTTTAGATGCGCGACAGTCGTCATATTGTCCGAATAAATTCTGACATGTTGACCTATAATGAGACTGCTGGCTGCCAGAAGGGCCCTCTCCACTGCTAACAATTCTCTGAGGTTGGAGGAACTGGAGCTTTCTCTCTGATTCCAGTGACCCTGGAATGGGATTTGTGAGACCACTGCTCCCCAACCTTTTTGACTGGCGTCTGTTGGCACCGTAATTAGCGGATCTTGCACCCAGTCTACACCCTTCAGCAGGTTTGATTGGATCGACCACCAGGTTAACGAGGCCTTTACCTTCCCTGGAGTGTAAACTCTTCTGTTTAAGGAATTTGGATTCCCGTTCCAGTTCCCTAAGATGTGCGCCTGCAGAACTCTGGAGTGGCTCTGAGCCCACTGGACTGATTGTATACAGGCCGTCATCGATCCCAGAAGGGACATTGCAGTTCGTAAGGACGGAGAACGTTGTTTCCTGAAGTGTGAGACCTTGGAAATTAAATTTATCCGATGTTCCTCTGGTAAGAAGGACTTTTGACCTTCTGAATCCAGGAGGACTCCAAGGAATTTCCTCACCTTCGATGGTGACAGCCGAGATTTTTTCAGGTTTGGAATCCAACCCAACCCCTGTAAGATGTTCAGAGTTTTGGAAACTCTCTGATTGAGAACTTCGGCGGAAGGACCAATTATTAACAGGTCATCTAAGTACGGGACTATGGCGATGTCTTGGCTCCTGATATGGGCTACTGCTTCCGCCATGACTCTGGAGAACACCCTTGGGGCTGAGGAGATCCCGAAGGGGAGAACATTGTACTGAAAATGTAAGATCTTTTGGTTGAATTGAACCGCAAATCTCAGGTATTTCCTGTGGCAAGGATGTATTGGGATATGGAAACAGGCATCCTTGAGGTCTATTGTTGCCATATATGAGTGAGGAGCTATTAGAGGGATGGCTGTTTTTACTGACTCCATCTTGAACTTGCGGTATGTTATGTATCTGTTGAGAGCCTTCAGATTTATTATAATCCGAGATTGTCCGGAAGGCTTTTTTACTATGAAGATACGGGAATAGTGACCTTCCCCCCGCTCGTTCACTGGGACCAAGGAAATAGCTCTTGAGTTTAGCAAATCCTGAATTCCGGCCATCATCAACTTTTGAGTCTCCCGAGATGACAGGGAGGTGACTCTTACGATCCTGGGAGGAGGCGCATCGAACTCCATCAGCAGACCCTGTTGGATAACACTCACCACCCAGGGGCTGTTGGAGATATTCTGCAAACTGTGGACAAAGTTCGAAAGCCTCCCCCCTACCGGATCGGAGTCATTGCTTCTCTTGTTGTGGTTGTTGGGGAATAAGGATGTTTTTAGGCTTCCCCTTAGCATAACTCCACCTTCCGGATTTTCCTTTCCCTCTACCCTGGGAGGGCTGGGGCTGGGAGGGCCGAAAAAACCGCTTCCTGGGAGGCTTCTGTTCAGGGAGGGTTTTCTTTCTGTCTGTGGCTTTCTCTAAGATATCATCTAAGGAGGGCCCAAACACATATTCACCCTTAAAGGGAATAGAACACAGTTTTATTTTTGACGTAACATCTCCGCTCCACATTTTTAACCAGAGAGCTCTTCTGGCTGAATTTGTCTGGACCAAGGATCTGGCGGCCACACGGATAGATTCCAGTGAGGCGTCTGCAAGGAACCCCGTTGCTCTGTGCAAGATAGGCAAAGAGTCCAGTACTTCTTCTCTTGGGGTACCCTGAGAAATGTGGCTTTCTAACTCTTCTATCCAACGGAAGAGCGAGCGGGCAACACATGTGGATGCTATATTGAACCGGAGGGCTGAGGTTTACGTTTCCCAGGATTTTTTGAGAAGACTCTCAATCTTCCTATCCAAGGGGTCTTTTAATTGGGAAGAATCCTCGAACGGCAGAGCCGTCTTTTTAGCCACTCTAGCCACTTGGACATCAATTTTTGGAATGTTCCATTTTATTGAGTCCTCGTCAAGAGGAAATCGGTGCTTAAAATCTGGAGGCGTTGTTAGCCGTTTCTCGGGTAATTCCCATTCATTATTAATCATATCAATTATGCTTTTATGGACGGGAAACCCGGGCTGCTTTTCAGTATGTATACCAAACAGCTCGTCTTGTATAGTCTGAGGCACTGATTCCTCTTTTAGCCCCATAGTGTTCCTCACAGCCGATACCAAATCCTCAATATATTCTGAGGAAAAAAGGTATTTTCTGATCTCCGCAGATTTATGGGGTAACGTGTCTTCCCACTTGACAGAGGAGGACGTATAGGACTCCTCAGACTCTGACTCAGAGTACTCCTGGATTTTCCTCTTTTTGGGGAGAGATGGACCAGGTGAGGCTGGTGGTGGCGGTGGAGGTGGGGCGAGTGTAGCCAAGGAGGTTTGCACCTCCTGCCTAACCAAGGAGCGGATTTCATCAATCAAGGAAGGGTGTTCCGCTCTGACGATTCCCAATCTGGTGGCATTTTCGCATTACAGGTAGCACATCTACGCTTGGGAATGTTTTTAGGGCCTGGCTTGACTCCCTGCAATGAGAGAGGAAGCCGTGTAAGAAAAGGTATATTATGTACCTTTAAATGGGACACCCTCTGCCGTACTTACTAGGGCCTGAGGAGCGCTGGGCTCTGCAGCTGCAGGGCAAGACGAGTCCATGCTTACAGCAGGCTTACCTGAGACGTCTTCGCAGCTTATATAGAAAATAAGTCTGCAACCAGCGTGTGCAATTAGCCGCCCCTCCCCCTCCTAAGTCCCAGGCAGGCGTGCGAGGATGCAGCGTGCCTCGCACGCCGTTCGGTAATCCATCGCTCTGGACTTGTGTCGCTCCTGTGCAGGAGCGCCGACCCGGAAGTGGAGCGCCGCTGACTTCCGGGTCGCCGAACAGCGCGCGCTGGAGGGGGAGACGCCGGAGAGCTCAGGGAGGCCTCCGGGTGGGCTCACCGGCCAGCTTTGTCCCCGCGAGAGGACGCAGGAGGACCGGGAACGCGGTCCCAGAATCCGGAGGAGACGGGAGACACAAAGCAGGAGGAAGCCGCGGGGGACCCGACCATAAGTGCCCGGCAAAAGATCTGATTCAGGTACTCTGCTAGAGCCGCCGCAGCAGCGCACCAGGAACCTCTCCATGCCCCATGGGGGACAGGAAAGACACTGGTTAATGGGAGGTGGGAGGGGTTTTTAACCTCTTGTGCTTCCTGTCCCCCATTAGGGAATGGAGACAACCTCCTGGTGGTGGCTGTCGTGGAAGGCTACTAGAGAAAACAACGCTTTATTATCATACCGCCGAACAAAAAGTGGAATAACACGCGATCAAAAGGACAGATATAAATAACCATGGTACCGCTGAAAGCGTCATATTGTCCCGCAAAAAAAGAGCCGCCATACAGCATCATCAGCAAAAAAATAAAAAAGTTATAGTCCTGAGAATAAAGCGATGCAAAAATAATTATTTTTTCTGTAAAATAGTTTTTATCGTATAAAAGCGCCAAACCATAAAAAAATGATATAAATGAGGTATCGCTGTAATCGTACTGACCCGAAGAATAAAACTGATTTATCAATTTTACCAAACGCGGAACGGTATAAACGCCTCCCCCAATAGAAATTCATGAATAGCTGGCTTTTGGTCATTCTTCCTCACAAAAATCGGAATAAAAAGCGATCAAAAAATGTCACGTGCCCAAAAATGTTTTCTGTAAAAACGTCAACTCGTCCCGCAAAAAACAAGACCTCACATGACTCTGTGGACCAAAATATGGAAAAATTATAGCTCTCAAAATGTGGTATTGCAAAAAATATTTTTTGCAATAAAAAGGGTCTTTCAGTGTGTGACGGCTGCCAATCATAAAAATCCGCTAAAAAACTCGCTATAAAAGTAAATCAAACCCCCCTTCATCACCCCCTTAGTTAGGGAAAAATAAAAAAAAATGTATTTATTTCCATTTTCCCATTAGGGCTAGGGTTAGGGCTAGGGTTAGGGCTAGGGCTAGGGTTAGGGCTAGGGCTAGGGTTAGGGCTAGGGTTAGGGCTAGGGTTAGGGCTAGGGTTAGGGTTGGGGCTACAGTTAGGGTTAGGGTTTAGATTACATTTACAGTTGGGAATAGGGTTGGGATTAGGGTTAGGGGTGTGTCAGGGTTAGAGGTGTGGTTAGGGTTACCGTTGGAATTAGGGTTAGGGGTGTGTTTAGATTAGGGTTTCAGTTATAATTGGGGGGTTTCCACTGTTTCGGCACATCAGGGGCTCTCCAAACACGACATGGCGTCCGATCTCAATTCCAGCCAATTCTGCGTTGAAAAAGTAAAACAGTGCTCCTTCCCTTCCGAGCTCTCCTGTGTGCCCAAACAGGGGTTTACCCCAACATATGGGGTATCAGCGTACTCAGGACAAATTGGACAACAACTTTTGTGGACCAATTTCTCCTGTTACCCTTGGGAAAATACAAAACTGGGGGCTAAAAAATAATTTTTGTGGGAAAACAAAAAGATTTTTTATTTTCACGGCTCTGCGTTATAAACTGTAGTGAAACACTTGGGGGTTCAAAGTTCTCACAACACATCTAGATAAGTTCATTGAGGGGTCTAGTTTCCAATATGGGGTCACTTGTGGGGGGTTTCTACTGTTTAGGTACATTAGGGGCTCTGCAAACGCAATGTGACGCCTGCAGACCAATCCATCTAAGTCTGCATTCCAAATGATGCTCCTTCCCTTCCGAGCCCTCCCATGCGCCCAAACGGTGGTTCCCCCCCACATATCGGGTATCAGCGTACTCAGGACAAATTGGACAACAACATTTAGGGTCCAATTTCTCCTGCTAACCTTGGAAAAATACAAAACTGGGGGCTAAAATATAATTTTTGTGGAAAAAAAATATTTTTTATTTGCATGGCTCTGCGTTATAAACTGTAGTGAAATACTTGGGGGTTCAAAGCTTTCACAACACATCAAGATGAGTTCCTTAGGGGGTCTACTTTCCAAAATGGTGTCACTTGTGGGGGGTTTCTACTGTTTAGGTACATTAGGGGCTCTGCAAACGCAATGTGACGCCTGCAGACCATTCCATCTAAGTCTGCATTCCAAATGGCGCTCCTTCCCTTCCGAGCCCTCGCATGCGCCCAAACGGTGGTTCCCCCCCACATATGGGGTATCAGCGTACTCAGGACAAATTGGACAACAACTTTTGGGGTCCAATTTCTCCTGTTACCCTAGGGAAAATACAAAACTGGGGGCTAAAAAATAATTTTTGTGGGAAAAAAATTTTGTTTTATTTTTATGGCTCTGCATTATAAACTTCTGTGAAGCCCTTGGTGGGTCAAAGTGCTCACCACACATCCAGATAAGTTCCTTAGGGGGTCTACTTTCCAAAATGGTGTCACTTGTGGGGGGTTTCAATGTTTAGGCACATCAGTGGCTCTCCAAACGCAACATGGCGTCCCATCTCAATTCCTGTCAATTTTGCATTGAAAAGTCAAACGGCGCTCCTTCCCTTCCGAGCTCTCCCATGCGCCCAAACAGTGGTTTACTGCCACATATGGGGTATCAGCGTACTCAGGACAAATTGGACAACAACTTTTTGGGTCCAATTTCTCCTGTTACCCTTGGTAAAATAAAACAAATTGGAGCTGAAGTAAATTTTTTGTGTAAAAAAGTTAAATGTTCATTTTTATTTAAACATTCCAAAAATTCCTATTAAACACCTGAAGGGTTAATAAACTTCTTGAATGTGGTTTTGAGCACCTTGAGGGGTGCAGTTTTTAGAATGGTGTCACACTTGGGAATTTTCTATCATATAGACCCCTCAAAATGACTTCAAATGAGACGTGGGCGCTAAAAAAAAAATGGTGTTGTAAAAATGAGAAATTGCTGGTCAACTTTTAACCCTTATAACTCCCTAACAAAAAAAAAAATTGGTTCCAAAATTATGCTGATGTAAAGGAGACATGTGGGAAATGTTACTTATTAAGTATTTTGTGTGACATATCTCTGTGATTTAATTGCATAAAAATTCAAAGTTTGAAAATTGCGAAATTTTCAAAATTTTCGCCAAATTTCCGTTTTTTTCACAAATAAACGCAGATACTATCAAAGAAATTTTACCACTATCATGAAGTACAATATGTCACGAGAAAACAATGTCAGAATCACCAGGATCCGTTGAAGCGTTTCGGAGTTATAACCTCATAAAGGGACAGTGGTCAGAATTGTAAAAATTGGCCTGGTCATTGATGTGCAAACCACCCTTGGGGGTAAAGGGGTTAAAGATAAAAAAAATGTGTTCCAAAACAAACTTGAGCAGGACCAGAATCAGATCAATCAGAGCTTTATCCAAATTACTTTGGTTTAAGTAATATGAGACTGCATTTAGACCATCACTATGTCTAATTGATGAATAAAGCGCCTCTACGTCTGCTGTGACTATAATGGCCCCATCCTCTAAATATATTGAATCCAACCTTTTTAGGACCGATGTAGTGTCCTTAATGTACGATGGCAATGTTAGTACTAATGGTTGTAGCTAATAATCTATGATGGTACAAATGGATTCGCAGAGACTCTCTTTACCCGAAACCATCGGTCTCCCTGGGGAATCGTCTGGATCTTTATGAAGTTTCGGTAGGAGATAAAATGTGGCCATTTTAGGTTGTAATTTGATAATGTATTCCAATAGACGTTTTGGGATGATCCCTTTTTCAAATGCCCCTTCTAGAATCCCAATTAGTTCTTGTTGGAACTGTATAGACGGGTTGTAGGTCATTTTTTTATAGCATGATTTGACAGATAAAATTTTATCAGCCTGCTTCTCATATAGGTTAATTGGCCAGATAACTGTATTACCACCTTTATCTGCCTGTTTGATGACTATATTTTTGAGATTTTGTAATTCTTTTAGGGCCAGACGTTCCTCTCTACTCAAGTTAGTATTCCAACCTGGGCTATTGGGTAATGCCTCAATGTCTTTAGTTACCAATCTCGTAAAGACTTCAATTGCTGGGCATGTATTAACCCCTTACCGGCATCGGACGTACTATACCGTCCGATGCCGGCTCCCCTGCTTTGATGCAGGGCTGCTTTGATGCAGTTTTGAACAGCTGACATGTGCCCGTAATAGGCGCGGGCAGAATCGCGATCTGCCCGCACCTATTAACTAGTTAAATGCCGCTGTCAAATGCAGACAGCGGCATTTAACTACCGCTTCCGGCCGGGCGGCCGGAAATGACGTCATCGCCGACCCCCGTCACATGATCGGGGGTCGGCGATGCTTGTGAATGGTAACCATAGAGGTCCTTGAGACCTCTATGGTTACTGATTGCCCGTCGCTGTAAGCGCCACCCTGTGGTCGGCGCTCACAGCACACGTGCAATTCTGCTACATAGCAGCGATCAGCAGATCGCTGCTATGTAGCAGAGCCGATCGTGCTATGCCTGCTTCTAGCCTCTCATGGAGGCTATTGAAGCATGGCAAAAGTTAAAAAAAAAAGTTTAAAAAAATGTGAAAAAAATAGAAAAAACATAAAAGTTTAAATCACCCCCCTTTCGCCCCAATCAAAATAAATCAATAAAAAAAATATCAAATCTACGCATATTTGGTATTGCCGCGCTCAGAATCGCCCGATCTATCAATTAAAAAAAAGTATTAACCTGATCGCTAAACAGCGTAGCGGGAAAAAAATTCGAAACGCCAGAATTACGTTTTTTTGGTCGCCGCGACATTGCATTAAAATGCAATAACGGGCGATCAAAAGAACGTATCTGCACCGAAATGCTATCATTAAAAACGTCATCTCGGCACGCAAAAAATAAGCCCTCAACCGACCCCAAATGATGAAAAATGGAGACGCTACGAGTATCGGAAAATGGCGCAATTTTTTTTTTTTTTCTAGCAAAGTTTGGAATTTTTTTTCACCACTTAGATAAAAAATAACCTAGTCATGTTTGGTGTCTATGAACTCGTAATGACCTGGAGAATCATAATGGCAGGTCAGTTTTAGCATTTAGTGAACGTAGCAAAAAAGCCAAACAAAAAACCAATGTGGGATTGCACTTTTTTTGCAATTTCACCGCACTTGTAATTTTTTTCCCGTTTTCTAGTACACGACATGCTAAAACCAATGATGTCGTTCAAAAGTACAACTCGTCCCGCAAAAAATAAGCCCTCACATGGCCAAATTGACAGAAAAATAAAAAAAGTTATGGCTCTGGGAAGGAGGGGAGCGAAAAACGAACACGGAAAAACGAAAAATCCCCCGGTCATGAAGGGGTTAAGATTAGGGAATGTTTTTGACTTAGTGACCAAATGAATAGGGAACTTACCAGTTTCCAATTGGGCATTTTCCTCAAGTAAGTCTTCGAGATCCCTCAAGGCCTCTCTTTCCATTTCAGTAGGACAAGTGAACTCCAAATCAGCTTTATAATGTATTTTTTGCAGGGCTACCTTACGGGCAAAAAGGTGTAGATCTTTTACCACCGTGAATTTGTCTAATATAGAAGAAGGGGAGAATGTTAAACCCTTTTCTAATAATTTGATCTGAGTTTCCGATAAAATGTATTCTGACAGATTGACTACCTTCATGCGGTCATCAGTCCGTTTTGCCTTCTTTTTAGAGAAGATATCGGCATATTTTCTGGTTCACTGCACGAAGTGCTACTCTCCGAACCAGATACTGTCTCCCTGGGCATTGTATCTCCATTAGGTGGTGCTGATTTAGATCTTTTTTTAGGAAATTGCCATTTATATATTCTGTCCATTTCATAGTCTTTAGAATCTCTTAAATATTTCTTTAATTTCAATTGGCTGATATCATTCTCCCATTTGTCTATGTCCTTTTCTATCGCTTGCATATAACTCTCCAATTTTTCAGAGGTTAGATGTTTCTTCAAATTCTTATGTATCTCATCAATTTCTTTATCGATCAGATTTAATGACATCGAATTTTTATCTATTATGATTTTAAGAAATTCTAAGGAGCAGCTAGTGCTGCTTTTTTCCACCTCTGTACCAATTCCACATCCTCCAGGTCAAAAGAGGGGTACACTTGCACCCGCAAACCTCTGGGGATGATGTTTTGATCAACATAGTTTTCTATGTTGATTCTCACATATCAGTAGCCCAGTAGATAGCCTTGGGCTCTGTCACATATCAGTAGCCCAGTATATAGCCACGGGCTTCGTCACATGTCAGTAGCCCAGTAGATAGCTGCAGGCTCCATCACGTCAGAAGCCCAGTACATAGCCGCGGGCTCCCTCACATATCATTAGCCCAGTAGACAGCTGCAGGCTCCCTTACATGTCAGTAGCCCAGTAGATAGCCGTAGGCTCCGTCACATGTCAGTAGCCCAGTAGATAGCCGTGGGCTCCCTCACGTCAGCAGCCCAGTAGATAGCCGCGGGCTCCATCACATGTCAGTAGCCCAGTAGATAGCCGTGGGCTCCCTCACGTCAGCAGCCCAGTAGATAGTCACAGTCACAGGCTCCCTCACATGTCAGTAGCCCAGTAGATAGCCGCGGGCTCCCTCTCGTCAGTAGCCTAGTAGATAGCCGCGGGCTCCCTCACGTCAGTAGCCTAGTAGATAGCCGCGGGCTCCGTCACATGTCAGTAGCCCAGTAGATAGTCACAGGCTCCCTCACGTCAGTAGCCTAGTAGATAGCCGCGGGCTTCGTCACATGTCAGTAGCCCAGTAGATAGCTGCAGGCTCCATCACGTCAGAAGCCCAGTACATAGCCGCAGGCTCCCTCACATATCATTAGCCCAGTAGACAGCTGCAGGCTCCCTCACATGTCAGTAGCCCAGTAGATAGCCGTAGGCTCCGTCACATGTCAGTAGCCCAGTAGATAGCCACAGGCTTCGTCACATGTCAGTAGCCCAGTAGTTAGCTGCTGGCTCCATCACATGTCAGTAGCCTAGTAGATAGCCAGAGGCTCCGTCACATGTCAGTAGCGCAGTAGTTAGCTGCTGGCTCCATCACATGTCAGTAGCCCAGTAGATAGCCACGGGCTTCGTCACATGTCAGTAGCCCAGTAGATAGCTGCAGGCTCCA
Organism: Ranitomeya imitator; assembly: GCF_032444005.1. Taxonomy (NCBI): domain Eukaryota; kingdom Metazoa; phylum Chordata; class Amphibia; order Anura; family Dendrobatidae; genus Ranitomeya; species Ranitomeya imitator. The sequence continues at coordinate 366,610,053 of NC_091286.1, forward strand.
TCACGTCAGAAGCCCAGTACATAGCCGCGGGCTCCCTCACATATCATTAGCCCAGTAGACAGCTGCAGGCTCCCTTACATGTCAGTAGCCCAGTAGATAGCCGTAGGCTCCGTCACATGTCAGTAGCCCAGTAGATAGCCGTGGGCTCCCTCACGTCAGCAGCCCAGTAGATAGCCGCGGGCTCCATCACATGTCAGTAGCCCAGTAGATAGCCGTGGGCTCCCTCACGTCAGCAGCCCAGTAGATAGTCACAGTCACAGGCTCCCTCACATGTCAGTAGCCCAGTAGATAGCCGCGGGCTCCCTCTCGTCAGTAGCCTAGTAGATAGCCGCGGGCTCCCTCACGTCAGTAGCCTAGTAGATAGCCGCGGGCTCCGTCACATGTCAGTAGCCCAGTAGATAGTCACAGGCTCCCTCACGTCAGTAGCCTAGTAGATAGCCGCGGGCTTCGTCACATGTCAGTAGCCCAGTAGATAGCTGCAGGCTCCATCACGTCAGAAGCCCAGTACATAGCCGCAGGCTCCCTCACATATCATTAGCCCAGTAGACAGCTGCAGGCTCCCTCACATGTCAGTAGCCCAGTAGATAGCCGTAGGCTCCGTCACATGTCAGTAGCCCAGTAGATAGCCACAGGCTTCGTCACATGTCAGTAGCCCAGTAGTTAGCTGCTGGCTCCATCACATGTCAGTAGCCTAGTAGATAGCCAGAGGCTCCGTCACATGTCAGTAGCGCAGTAGTTAGCTGCTGGCTCCATCACATGTCAGTAGCCCAGTAGATAGCCGCGGGCTCCGTCACATGTCAGCAGCCTAGTAGATAGCCACAGGCTCCATCAAATATCAGTAGCCCAGTAGATAGCCTCTGGCTCCATCACATGTCAGTGTTTATTGTCTGTGTTCACCCCATTAATCTCAATTGTATTATTACTTACAAACCCATTTTAGAAAGATGATTGTTGTGCAAGAAAACCTGTAAACTGTCCAATTTTTATTCAATTTGCAACCCAAAGTTGCCTGTTTAAGTGAACTTGTCAGTGAGGAAAAATACCTTATTTTTCGGATTATAAGACGCTCCAGATTATAAAATGCACCTCAATGTTTGAGGAGAAAAATAGGAATTTTTTTTTTTAATAAAATGGTGGTGTTTCTTAAAATCCATGCATCTTATTGCTTACCGGGGGGTGATGATTGCAGTGAAGCGGGGTCCCAGGATCTCTGCTGGAGGAGGCAGGAGTGGGGTGATGCTGCAGACTGCGGGCTGGGATGAGGGGGTGTTCCTATGTGTGGCGCGCTGCTGCTGGCGTCTGGTGCTACTGCGGGGGTGTCCGGCGCTGCGGGGGCTCTGCACCGGAGAGATCAACGCTGAGATCTCATCTCCCGAGATCTTCATGCCGAGATCTCCATCTGCTCATGCGGGGGGCTCTGGCCTTTCACAAAATGTCGGCAGAGCCTCTGCAGCAGCACCAGACACCCCCGCAGCACCGCCGGGCACCCAAAGCACTGCCGACACCCCCTCATCCCAACCTGCAGCAACGATACCGGTAAGGTATATCTGCATTATAAGATGCACCCCCATTTCCCCTCCAAATTTGGAGGGGAAAAAAGTGCCGTCTTATAATCTGAAAAATACAGTAGACAGAGCTCAGATGCCATACATGTGTTTGCCACTGAGCAGTTGATAGAAGTCTAGAATTTTTCTTTTTCATGTGAGACATAACGCAACACGCTGATTGTAAAAACTGACACATGGACCAAAAATGAATCCAGCGCACTGGAGAGAAAAAAAATAAGTTATTTTTTTTTCATGTATGAGGAAAAAATAAAAGGACGTGTGAATTTGACTTTTCAAATGCAGAAATGACTGACTGTCACACTCTATACAGATGAATGGGACAAAGTCCCATGTGCATCCCTCTGAAACATCACCATACAAATACATGAAACTGACTTTCAGTCAAAGAAATGTTTGCATCAAAATCTGACACGTTGGAAATAACCCGTGTTGTAAAGGGTTAGTTTAATGGATCAGGTTGATTTTTCCACTTTAATATTCATATTTTCCGCTTTGATTTGGCCTTTTAATGGCAGGGAGTTCAGGGTACATAAATACTTCTTAGACAAAGACATACAGTACCAAAGTGTTCATTTCAGGGTCTAGCGATAAGACAGGTTTGATGTTTAGGGAGAGGTTTTATCACCACACGGGGATGTCATAAGCAGGGTCGGACTGGAGCACCGGGGCACCGGACGATTCGCCGTTGGGCCCCCGAGCAGAACTTAAGAGGGGGCCCGCTGATTTCAACTGAATTCAGTTGAAATGTATTGCGGTGCAGAAAGTCTGCACTGCAATGGTTAACATGGTGACCGACTTATCAGAGGCTGGCGCATGAAAGGGACCTTGACGGGGTGTCCTGACATCAAGTGACGGCTTCTGATAGGATAGTGGCCATTTTAACATGACTGCACCACCGTTCTGAATGGAGAGGGAGCCGCGAGTGCAGACAGGTAACAAGAATCTTTTTTTTTCTCCTGTGGATGCGGGGCCAGGACCAGGCGCATGGCGGTCTGTTTCAGATGAAGAAAAGCAAAGATGAAGGACTTCAAATAGAGACGTCACTTCTAAGTTAGTGTGTTACCGATACACTGTATACTATATACAGAGCTCCTGTGTATAATGTCATTGGTGATTACTGTATTACCTGTAAACTTACATTATACAGTGTATACTATGTACAGAACTCCTGTGTATGTCACTGCTCACTGTATTACCTGTGCACCGACACTATATGTAGAGCTCCTGTGTATAATATCACTGGTGATCACTGTATTACCTTTACACTGACACTATAGACATAGCTGCTGTGTATAATGTCACTGGTGATCACTGTATTACCTGTACACTGACACTATATACAGAGCTCGTGTATAATGTGACTGGTGATCCCTGTATTACCTGTACACTATATACAGAGCTCATGTGTATAATGTAGCTATTGGTAATAACAGTGTTGTTAGTATTGTGTTTTATTAATGATCAGTATTGTAATATTCGGTAACTATGTCATAATATGGGGTCCGGTCATGGTGTGGTGGTATTTATCCCTTGTATGTGGAGTTATTTGGTTGCTATATGCTGGTAATATCAGGTCTGGTCACGGTGTGGCAGTATTTCTTCATTGTATAGCATGTGGTATTATTTGGTCACTATGTGGTGGTAATATGCAGTCCAATCATGGTGTGCTGGTATTTCTCCTTTGTATGTAGTATTATTAGTCTTGGAATAGTGGATTGTGTTGTGTGAAACGGTCATTTGTGCTCTCTGATATTAATTAGAAGATTCTTCACTTCCAATTAGAGATTAAATACTTGGAACAAGATGCACTTACAAGGGATCTCCGGAGAAAAAAAGTAATCACGTCTCCACAGGATAAGTGATAACTTATTGATTGGTGGGGGCACGACTGCTGAGACCGGCGCTGATCAGCAGTTTTATCCCTAACTGATCCATTCATTCCCTCAGTGGCTGTGAGTGCTGCGCTTGTGTTTTTATGGAAGCCCCAAAGGGAATAAATGAAGCTGCGGCCACTGTATTTTAAAAAGTGCCCTGTCCAGGATAAAAGTTCCCAATTATTTCGATTGGTGCGGTTTCCAATGGTTTGACCCAAACGATCAGTAAGTATCACCTATCCTGTGTAACCCATTGATCGGTGTGTTTTAACCAAAGAAGCCCTTTAATGTAAACTACTAACTACAGTAGTACATCCCAGTTATGGTGGCGCACAGTAGATGTGCAGGAGCCTCCTGTGTTTTACAGACGACAATCCACTATAACTGGGATAACAGCTAACGGGTATTTGTATATAGTGGGGAAAAAAAAGTATTTATAGTCAGCCACCAATTGTGGCTGAATCTTGCCAGATCAGACAAGTTGATTTTCTGGATTTGTTTTCTCATTTTGACTCTCATAGTTGTGGTCTTCCTATGATGTAAATTACAGGCCTCTCTCATCTTTATACGTGGGAGAACTTGCACAATTGGTGGCTGACTAAATACTTTTTTTCCCCACTGTAGCTGTAGGGTGGGCCCCTAGAGTCAATTTCTCCTGTGGGCCCCAGGCACCCCATTTTGATGCTGGTTATAACATTTCAAGGGTATAAAATTTACAGATGTTACACAAAGGAGTGGAGTCCAACTGCAACATGGATAGTCTACTGTCCTGTCGTCTTGGGTCTAGGCAGGCAGTACTACGCCAGGTGTGCATGCGGGGCAGACAAGTTTATCATCTTTCCTTATGTTATGAATGTACATCTTTAGTTATCTTTCCAGTATTTCAGTAAACTGTATTTCATGTAGTCAGTATTGTCACGCACGCGCCCAGACTGGTTGGCGCGGGCATACGGGGGTGTGGCCCCACTGGACCACAGACCAAACTTCTCTGGAAGGGGCGTAACTAAGTAGCTTCCTAGGTGTTCGCTGGAGCCTCTGATGGTGAGGTCAGACTTGTGCAATAGGAAGCTACCAGGTACCACTCCAGGGTGATGTCTGGCTGTGGCTGCTGATCCCACTAAGGAACGAAGCGGGCACGGCTGGCACTCTGGCTGACAGGCGGGCACGGCTGGGACACAGGCAGGCAGACGGGTACAACAGACACTGGCGGGCAGGCGGACACGGCTGGCTCTCTGGTAGGCAGGCGGGTACGGCTGGAACATAGGAAGAACCGGTAGGGACCGGTCTGCAGGCAGGTATGTGAAACAGGTAGGAACCTATTCAGACAGGAGGACTAAGTAACAAGTAGAGAAAGACCGCAAAAGCGGATGCAGAGCGAAAGCACAAGAGCTAGAACCAAGAACAGAAACGCAGGAGGCTGAGTACGAGTAGAAGGCGGAGCCAAGAGCGGACACGCTGGAGGCGGAGCCAAGAGCGGACACGCTGGAGGCGGAGCCAAGAGCGGACACGCTGGAGGCGGAGCCAAGAGCGGACACGCTGGAGGCGGAGCCAAGAGCGGACACGCTGGAGGTAACTCCAAGAGCGGACACGCTGGAGGTAACTCCAAGAGCGGACACGCTAGAGGTAACTCCAAGAGCGGACACGCTGGAGGTAACTCCAAGAGCGGACACGCTGGAGGTAACTCCAAGAGCGGACACGCTGGAGGTAACTCCAAGAGCGGACACGCTGGAGGTAACTCCAAGAGCGGACACGCTGGAGGTAACTCCAAGAGCGGACACGCTGGAGGTAACTCCAAGAGCGGACACGCTGGAGGTAACTCCAAGAGCGGACACGCTGGAGGTAACTCCAAGAGCGGAGACAGAGCCAAGTGCAGAAATGCAGGAGGCGGAGCCAGGTAGAACCGCAAAGAGCAGAGCCAGGTAGAACCGCAAAGAGCGGAGCCAGGTAGAACCGCAAAGAGCAGAACGAAGCCACAGAGTGCAGAGCAAAGAAAGACACAGAGAATGCACAGCAGAAAAGCAAACCAAGACAGAGATATAAACAGACACTGGAATAGGACTAGACTAAGACAGAGTCAGGAACGAGACAAGACACAGAGACATAGACACAAGCCAGGGTACGATGCCCCTCTGGGTGGCAGACATACGCCAGGGTACTAAGCCCCACTGGGTGGCTACACAGGACAAGACAAGGGTACAATGCCCCCCTGGGTGGCAGACAAGAGAGAGTAACCGAGACAGGACCTGGCACCTCAGCAGCTAAGAACTGACTGAGGGAGTAAGTTGCACAGGCCCAGACCACAGGGTGGAGCTGCACTATATACAGGAGGCCTCTTTGTAATTGGTCAGGAACTGATTAGACAGATGCACCTGATTATAAGAACCAGAGAGTTCAGGCGCCGGCCCCCTATACACATAGCCATGAAGCATGCACAGAGCAGAGACACAGAACATGGAGCTGGCATGAAACAGAAACCACATCATGGCCTGGAGCAGTGGGTAAGATTGTGTGAGAGATGTGAGGCCATGCCGTGATGCCAGCAGAGTTGTTACAAGTATGTTATATCACATGATTACAAAACAAAAACCTAAGGGTAAGTTCACTCAGAGGTGTTTATTTTTATAGCCGTTTTTGGGAGCTTATCCACTACGAAATCCTTCTTAAAAAAAAAAAAAAAAATTCTGAAAACTCTCAGTTCATTTCTATTGGAGATCCAGTTTGCTGCTCTTTTTTATTTTTGTTTATCAAAACCTCTTCACGAAGAAAAAAGTAAGGAAACTGTTCCATACTAAACACTATCAAATCCATTGGCTTTAAAAAAAAACACACAACCTCTTCAGCAAAAATAGAATCTGTCTCCAAAAAAAAAATGTTTTCACCCTTTCCATTCTGTCAGTCCGTGAATATCGGACCGCACTTGGATGTGATTTTTTTTTTTTCCACGGACCCATATACTTGCATTGCTGATTTTGATCTGACCCCTTGGCTCAAAATTGGACATCTGCAATTTTTTTTTGAGGACCACTCGGTTTGAGGAAAAAAAATTGGACATGTGCTCAACCCCGTCATATCATAGGTACAAATGCTATCCGTAAAAGCCAGATGGCACTAGTCTGAGAAAATCGGTCATGGGCACGAGCCCTAAGGCTAGGTTCATACAGAGAGTTTTTGAATGCTCAAAAAAAAATGTATTTTTCAAGTAGAAACCACTTCAGGGTTGCTCTTCTTTTTTCTCCTCATGTACAAGAAGGACTGATGCTCTTTGGTCCGTTTTTCTCGCTTGTGAAGAAATCGGTCATGTGGCCCTACCCTTCGGATGAGTAAAGAAAGTATGGAATGCCAGGAGCAAATATTCAGCAGTAGATCCCACATATAAGAACATATGAAGTCCCTACAGGTCTTGTAAGCAATTGGCCCCAATTCACCAAAGTGTTTTCTCCAGAAATGGGGCAAAATAACACTGATAAGCTGCAAATTTTTTCTGGAACTTGATGTTGCACTAAAATTTTGTGACTTTTACCATTTTCACTCCAGTTTTGCTCAGCTCTGCCAAATTGGGTGGAGCTGGGGGTGTGATGGACGGCCTGACACCACAACTCTTCATATTCATGACTAGCTGTGGCCTTCCGTCAGAAATCTTACTCCCGTCTCTGACTAGATGGAGGAGTAACATTTACGGCAAGGCGCACCCAACATGATTTGATCAGAGGTGTGTACCTCTTAATGAATCAGGTGCCTCTGACTCCTCATCAAGACTGGCATGAACAAGGTTGATCTTGATGAGCAGGGGTCATTGTGCGCCATCTCGTCTGCCTGATAGGCACATTTTGTGCCTCCACTCAAAGTCCCCATGCTTCGTTGTAAATGAAGATATGTATTGATGTAGAAGTATCGCATCTATAGGATAATGGCGCCATACATATTGCACTGACTGAGCACATTGTATGGCAGCACATATACTACAGCGCTATACTGTGTGCCGCCATACAGGCTCCCTGCTGCATAAATCATTGGTAATATATGAAGATCAGCAATAAATGTATATACACCTGGCGTAGATGGTGGCATGGATGCTAAAAGACAAGGGGAATGCAGAGCACACTTTTCATCCACGACAATTGAGATTTAGTGCTGTAGGTTAACGCAGTGTGATGCACAGCCACCTTACATTTCCTACAAGTGTCTTCGATGTGGATGTAAAAGATCAAAAGACAAAAAAATATTCTACAAGAGGCACCTTTATTGGCTATAGCTAAAAAGTGACAAAAAGCGCACAATAGGGCATGACCCGGGCGATAAACGCAGATAGTTAGTATGGCATTGCTCACCTGGCTGGTTATCCTGTGCAGATCTAGATACCAGCTGCTGCTCAGTACCCTGGAATATAACCCACAGTAAATGCAATATAAGTAAGCGATATGCAGATCATTCTGGCCAAGATATCCAAAGGCGATGAGGGTGTTGGACAAACAGCAGTTTTATTAATCTACGTGGTTCATTGTGGAACAAACTCCCTACATCAGGAAAACAAAAATGCAATGCTAATCAGAAGAATAGTAAAACAAAATATTTCAAGTGGATGAAAACGTTGCACAATTTCATTTGACTTCTAATACAAGTGCTGGAGACAATTTACAGTAACTTGCAATTTTCTGCAGACATCATGAATCCATAAACCCGGCCAGTTCACATATTACAAGGCATTTTTTTTGTATGAATTAGCGCTGGACAATGCTTTTTTCACCATTCTGCAGGAGTTTAAAGGGGTTGTTATCTGGTCTTCTTATAATATGCTACAGTTTACCTACATGACTGCGAACTTCAGAATCCTGACAGTGTGGTGCGCATGATGTCAGAATTCACAAGTATTGGCAATGAGAGTGGGCGATCACATGACTAAGTATGTATGCGATTTTCATACTTCCAGCCACATTCCAACTAGACGTGCTCCGCTTCTATCACTACAAGGGAATTGAGAGAAGTTTGGAATGTCTAGTCTGCAAGTGACAAGTTACATACTGGCGACCACATGACCCACTCACCGGCAATTCAGGGGAATCTGCACCGCATGTTATCAGAATTCAGAAGTCTGCAGTAGTGTAGAATGACCGCAACCTTTTTATCAGAAGACCGGGCAACCTCTTCAAAAAGTCAGGCGCAAGAAATGGGTTATTGGAAGTTCACATAATGCATCTCCCAGTCAGCAGCTGACTGGCCAGTAATGCTCTATTCACAGCCCCTGTTTGGAGACATAATGTTACATCTCACATTTAACTACAATTTATTGCAATCGATACATTTCTCCCAAGGTTATTTCTTCTTAGTGCTGCAGGAACTCATCTATTCACAACAGGCAGGAATCATTCACCGCTTCCCAGTGCTACTAAAAGTCTATACATCTCCCCTTCCTCTCCCAGTCTCCATAGCGGGTTGGTTCTGGTCCCCTCGGGCCACCTTTCTCCTTTGTAATAGGGTTGATATCGTTTGGGAATCCTACAACAGTATAAAAAACAAACCAAATTAGTGTTCTTGGTCTATGAAGATGCGAAATATGCAGAACTCCAAGTATAATATCTGTATTATCAAATAATTATACCAAAAATAGGGATTTTTGTGTACTCACCGTAAAATCCTTTTCTCCGAGCCATTCATTGGGGGACACAGACCATGGGTGTATGCTGCTGCCACCAGGAGGCTGACACTAAGTAATACAAAGAAAAAGTTAGCTCCTCCCCTGCAGTATACACCCTCCTGCTGGCTCCCAGCTAACCAGTTCGGTGCAAAAGCAGTAGGAGATCAATAACGACATATAAGCGTAAAGCATGTCACATTATATATAAGAGTATAACATATCAAAAGATAAAAACAAAGCATAAGCTAATAACAGGGTGGGAGCTGTGTCCCCCAATGAATGGCTCGGAGAAAAGGATTTTACGGTGAGTACACAAAAATCCCTATTTCTCCTACGCCTCATTGGGGGACACAGACCATGGGACGTCCCAAAGCAGTCCCTGGGTGGGGACAACATCACTTCAGGCCGTGTAGCCGCTACTTACAAGTGCGCCACCGCGGCCTGCAAAGTCCACCTGCCCAGACTCACATCTGTGGAAGTGAGTGAATTATAGTGCTTCAAGAATGCATGCGGCCTGGAGGGATTCGCAAGCCTGCGGTCGTGCTTGCCGACGTCTGGCGCCTAGGGCCCTCAGACAGGGAGATAGGCTGACATCTAGCGCGAAAGGACTCCGTGATGGAGAAAAGAATCCGCCAGGCTAACGTGGCCGAAGAAAAACGGCTAAACCCTTTCTGCGGCCGTCAGGAAGCCTACTTACCATCGAAAAACCCGAGTAAAGTGTCCAACCTTTGGAAGGACGTCGTCCTCGATACGTACCCACTCGGAGCACTCGCTTCTTCCAGATTATGGAGAACCCATTCCGCTTTGTGGACTAGAGCCGAAGGAGATGAGAGGACGATGCCCCTGCAACAGTGGAGATATAATACCCCTTGGCAACGAGGGAAGGGGATGGCTAGAGGGCAACCTTGCCTTGATGGCAATAAGGAAAAAAGATAAAGAACAGAGCGTCGAGATCTGAAGACTCATCAGGAGGACAAGAACGCGGAGAAAGAAGGGGAGAGACCCTCCCTGATAGAAAAGTCTATCCGGATCAAAAAAGGAGTCCACTGTAAGATGCCCAGGACCAATAAGGTCCCACGGATATAACGGTACGCGGTAGGGAAGAACTACAGGTTGAGGCCTGCGAGAAAGACCATATTTCCAGCTTGAGACAATAAGCCGGAAAAATACTAGTACCGCAAGCGAGAAAAAACCTGACATGGTCAGTGCGGATCTCCCGGGATCACTGGGGCCCTACCCGCTTCCGAAAAGAATTCAGACGAAGTGGAAGAGGGGTAATGGAAATTGGTACCATGGAAGAATAGATCATGCACTGCGATGGACTTGGATCGCGAGGCCAAACCATGAACTGGAGTACATTGGCGTTCAGCTTGGACGCCATCCGAACTACTTCTGGAGTACTCCAGTGAAGGCAGGTCCGATGGAAGACTTCCGAGTGAAGTTCCCACTCACTTGAGGAAAAACCCGGACGGCTGAATGTCTGCCGCCCAGTGTTCTACTCCAGGGTATGTACTGTTGAGATCACCGAAGATAGATCTCGGCCCATCAGAGAGTGCGAGGTACCTTAGCCATGGTGCTTGACTGTGGGTACTTGCTAGATGGCTAACTTGTGGCACAGCGGAGGCATTATCCAACTGAAGACCCGCCAGAAGGCAGAGGACCTGCTGAAGGAATAGCCGTACCGTTCGGATCTACAGAGAGATGATCGGGAGAAGAAAACTGGCAATGGTAATTCCCAATAGCCATTGAGCCAGGAGAAGGCTCTGGATGAGGAAGGAGCTCAGAGACTACCCTTTGAGAGCCTGATTGACTTGCAGAAAACGAGCGCAGTGAAGGAAACTGCTTCCGTACATCCTTTCCCTCAGAAACCTCCTAGCGAATTGAAAGAACCGAGGGAATGAGAGATCAAGTGCGCAAGCTCCCTGTAGAAGGGCCACGACCTAGACTCGAGAGAGAATAACCATCCTTCTTGGGCAGGATCATCCTCAAAGAGGATCTGCTGGGCTGAGAATGAGGGAAAAAAACTTGTCTAAGTTTAGCTGCTAGCCCAATAGAGAGGTAATTGCAAGTGATATAGATGACTCAGCGTAGCCCTAGGAGAGCGGCTACAAAGTCGACCAAATAGGGCAGGACGACCATGCTTCTAAGGTGCAAGAAGCACATGACAACCGTTATGACCCTTGCGACCACTCTGGTGTGGTAGCCAGGCAGAAGGGCCAGGTCGTGAAAATGCTGTTCGTGAATGGAAAGGCGAAGAGATTATAGTAGAGAGGAGAAATAGGTATATGAGGGTAAGAATCCCGAATGTCGATGGATGCCAGAAAACAACCACGTTTATCTGTTGAAGTAATGGCTGAGCGGAGGAACTCCATCCGAAAAAAGAAAGGGCCCTGTCAAAGGTTGTTAGAAGTTTGGGGTCCAGGAATGGAGATACTTTTCATTCCCTCCATTTTGGAACCAAGATCCCTTAGATCTAGACTGTCCTGGCCAATGCTTCCACTGCTGGTTGAGTCTGAAGAAGAGATACGATCCCTTGCTAGTCTCCCGCTCAGAAGATTTGATAGGCCAGCTATACTGTGGAACGAAGTAGTTAAGGTCTGGGACCCGGAGACTTTCATTCCCTCCCTTTGGTCAAGCAACCCATGTGGCGGCTAAGGAAGGGTAGAGCGCTGAACCCGAAACCACAAGACGGAACGAACTAGATTTGCTATCCGACCGTCTGTGGAATCTTAATTGATGATACACCGGCCAGGATACTGGTAGGAATACAGCAAGAAATTCTGCCCGGCGAGTCTGCCAAGTGGCAGAATGCGGGACTGTAACCAGCAGGTCTCTGCCATCGTCGTGCAGAGAAGAAAATAAGGAAAAAAACCTCGATCCACCATCTTCTTAACGTGGAGAGGAATCGTCCACTTTCTTGCATCTGATACAAAGGGGGGAAAACCTCCTTGTTGGGACGCCACAAATGTGTGCCTCAGTACATCCCCAGAATTGAGGTTTCCGAGTGGACAGGGCAGGTTGTGGCGATAGAACTGGATGCAGAAGAAGATACATGGAGGCGACACTCCGTGTGCTCGTCTGTTGAAGGTGTGGGGGGAAATCGGAGCCCTTTAAGGGACCCGTCGCCCATAAAATTCCGAACAGGTATGGTATCCTACTTAGAGGTCTTCCAGTGCATCACCCGTCAAATGTTGATGGAGATTTTCTAGAACCTGTACGTTTTTCTAGAATACTTGCGGCCCCTGCTAGCCGACGGCTCCCCTTGTAGGAGAGGGAGCATGTGAGTGCTCCAGAGCTCAGTTAGGGTGACCAGCTTAGGATAGATGATGTGCCCTTAAGACCAGTAAATACTGGTCATGCGCCTTTAAGACTAGGAGTTACTGGTCATGAGCCTTTAAGACCAGGGAATACTGGTCTTGTGCCTTTAGTAAGATGACATACTGTTCATGTGCCTTTAAAAGCAGGGCATGCTGGACAAGTGCCTTCAAGAACCAGGGCCTACAGGTCATGAGCCCTAAGAGCCAGGACATACTAGTCATGTACCTTTAAATCCAGGAGATAATGGTCATGTGGCCTTAAAACCAGGGTATGCTGGTCATTTGCGTTTAAGACCAGGGCGTACTGGTCCTGAGCCTTTAAGTCCAGGGCATAATGGTCACGTGCCTTAAAGACCAGGGCATACTGGTCGTGTACCTTTAAGACCAGGGCATACTGGTCATGTGCCTTTAAAAGCCAGGGCATACTGGACATGTGCCTTTAAGACCAGGGCATACTGGTCATGTGCCTTGAAAACCAGGACGTACTAGTCATGTGCCTTTAAGACCAGGGCATACTGGTTATAGCGTTTAAGACCAGGGGATACTGGTCACGTGCCTTTAAGACCAGGAAATACTGGTCACGTGCCTTTAAGACAAGGGCATACTGGTCATGTGCCTTTAAGACCAGGGGATACTGGTCACGTGTCTGTAAGACCAGGGCATGCTGGTCACGTGCCTTTAAGACCAGGAATACTGGTCATGAGAGGAATGTTGGACAAGTGCCTTTAAGACCAGCAAAGCTGGTAATGTGCCTTTAAGAACAAGAATGCTGGTCATGCGCCTTTAAGACCAGGGATGCTGGTCATGTGCCTTTAAGACGAGGGCATACTTGCCATGTGCCTTTAAGACCAGTGCCTACTGGCCATGTGCCTTTAAGACCAGGGCATACTGGCCTGAATAAGTACTAAGGAAAAGGAGACCGGCTTCTGGCAGAGCAGAGAATGCTGGGGATGTGACCCTTTTAAAATAGGGGACCCTTAAGACCAGGGAATGCTGGTCCTGGGTTTAATAAAAAGGCATGGAAAGCTGGGGATGCACCTATGGGCCCAGCAACTACCGGGCAGAGTATCAAATACCAGGGAATGAGTCATGAGACCGGAGGTTAAAAATTAACTTTCGTTGCTGGGAACTCACAGCTCTCCGTTTGCAAGCCTGCACACTGTACTATACATTCTGTAGTGTGCAGGAGCACCAGAGATTGCAGCCTTAAGCATATAAAAAAAACAGGGAAAGCTAGTCCCTTAGGCTTCTTTCACACTAGCGTCGGGCTCGGCCCGTCGCAGTGCGTCGGGCCGAGGTTACCGACGCTAGCGTTGCCTCCGCCGCACAACGGGTGCAGCGGATGCTGCTTTTCAGCGCATCCGCTGCCCCATTGTGAGGTGCGGGGAGGTGGAGGAGGAGTTCCGGCCGCGCATGCGCGGTTGGAAAAGACGGTCCGTCGGCTGCAAAAAATGTTACATGGAACGTTTTTTGCGGCCGACGGTCGGCCGAAACACGGCGCCACCGTCGCGCGACGGTTGCGACGTGTGGCAATCCGTCACAATGCGTCGCGTAATGTTAGTCAATGGAGAAAAAACGCATCCTGCAAACACTTTTGCAGGATGCGTTTTTTCTGCAAAACGACGCATTGTGACGGATTGCAGTTAACGCTAGTGTGCAAGTAGCCTTAGTGCTGCCGGGATGCGTGCCGGGGGAGCAGGGGGAGATATTGGGCGATTCACCTTACTCAGATTCTGAGTCCCCCGTCTGGAATAGCGCTGACTTCAGCGCTGAAAAACCGCCGGCCGCAGCCCCCTCCAGAAGAAACAGTGACCGCAATGGAGGAGGAGGAAGATGGCCACCGAGATCTCGTCTGGAACGAGAAGCGCCTGAATAGGGGGGCGGAGCCGCTACAATGAAGCAAGCGGTGGGCGGGGCTTCCCGGCATGCGGCCTAAACAGGGCCGAAGCCGGGGACTAAATTTATGGCTTCGGCCGGCGCGCACCCGCAGACTGAGGGGAAAAGTGCCGCGAAGCTCTGTGGGGACCCTGTCGCTATGGAGCCCTCCTCTGACCGCCGGAAAAACCCAAATCTCACGGAGCACTTACCCCAATATGGAGGGGGTGACAGATGCAGCAGGTAGGAGCTGTGCCCGGGTAGATAGGACGGTGCAGGGTTGGGGAGCCTCCATCCACCATCCCTGCAGAAGAGGGGTGGAGAGGAACCGTCTGCCTCCTTCCATCATCCGCTTTTTCAGTGGTGATGCAGTGGGGGCTGCTCGGACGCCACGCTGGAAGGTGCCTCTGTACAGCCGAGGGTAAAACCTGGTGGACAGGGCTGAATGTCCGGCAATAGGCCTGGCTGCAGAAGAGGATACTGGAGGTGACACTCCAGTGCTCGTCTGATAAGGGAGGGGGGAGATCGGTGCCCTTGAAGGGGCCCGTCGCCCCTAAAATCAGCTCAGGCAGTGGCTTCCCACGTCGCAGGAGAGGATACGGAGAGGTAAAACTCCTGTGCTCGCCTGTTGATGGTTCGAGGAGATCGGAACATGAAAGAATCCGTCGCCCCATTCGACCGTAGTAAAAAGTAAAAAACGGTAAAAAAGAGTTCTTTGGGTCTGAATAGCAGACCCGTCCGTGTGCCTCCTACGGACACTAAGCAAGAACTGGTTAGCTGGGAGCCAGCAGGAGGGTGTATACTGCAGGGGAGGAGATCACTTTTTCTTTGTATTACTTAGTGTCAGCCTCCTAGTGGCAGCAGCATACACCCATGGTCTGTGTCCCCCAATGAGGCGAAGGAGAAAGAAAGATATATATCTTGGCACAGTGTTAGCCAGGGGATACAAAAATATTTAGAATTGAGAGTACTCAGTGGTTGATACCTTTTAATGGCTAACTGTAGTCTCGAAAGCTTGCAATTTGTTACCATCTTTTCAGTTGGCCATTAAAATGTATCAACCACTGAGGACTCTCAAAGCAAAAAAAGAAAAACATTCAGTGAAGAGACTGCAGAAAAGCAGTATAATATACGGACAATAGGGTATTGCGGTATACTTTCTGCCATGTTAGGTTTATGTAATGTATTGTTGTAATATGTCATAAGAATAAAGAGGATTAACCCCTTAGCGACCGCCGATACGCCTTTTAACGGCGGCCGCTAAGGGTACTTAAACCACAGCGCCGTTAATTAACGGCGCTGTGGAAAAAGTCCATAGCGCCCCCCAGAGGCCGATTTTCTCCGGGGTCTCGGCTGCCGAGGGTAGCCGAGACCCCAGAGAACATGATTCGGGGGGTTTTTAACCCACCCCGCATTTGCGATCGCCGGTAATTAACCGTTTACCGGCGATCGCAAAAAAAAAAAAAAAGCGATCTCTTTTTAATTTCTCTGTCCTCCGATGTGATCGCACAATGGAGGACAGAGAAAAGGGGTCCCAGGTGGCCCCCCAATACTCACCTAGCTCCCCCGATGCTCCTCGTGTCTCCCGGTGGGCGCCGCCATCTTCAAAATGGCGGGCGCATGCGCAGTGCGCCCGCCGGCCGGCACCGGGAGAATCTTTGGGGTCTCGGCTGCCGGGGGTAGCCGAGACCCCAAAGAGCACGATCGGGGTCGGTATTACCGACCCCTGTTTTGCGATCGCCGGTAATTAACTGTTTACCGGCGACCGCAAAAAAAAAAAAAAAAAAAAGTAAAGTGTAATTCTCTGTCCTCTGATGTGATCGCACATCAGAGGACAGAGAAATAGGGGGATTCGGGGACCCTAGCATACTCACCTAGGTCCCTGGATCCTCTTGCTGCTCCTCCTGGCCGCCGGCAGCAGAACATGGCGGACGCATGCCCAGTGCGCCCGCCATCTGTCTCCATCTGCCGGCCGGCAGGAGAACAGCAGTTGGGGCTAAAATTAGGGGTAGGGTTAGGGGTAGGGTTAGGTTAGGGGTAGGGGTAAGGTTAGGGGTAGGGTTAGGGGTAGGGTTAGGTTAGGGGTAGGGTTAGGGTTAGGGGTAGGGTTAGGTTAGGGGTAGGGTTAGGTTAGGGGTAGGGTTAGGGGTAGGGGTAGGGTTAGGGGTAGGGTTAGGGGTAGGGTTAGGGGTAGGGTTAGGGGTAGGGTTAGGGTTGGGGCTAAATTTAGGGTTAGGGTTGGGGCTAAACTTAGGGTTAGGCTTCTTTCACACTTACGTCGGTACGGGGCCGTCGCAATGCGTCGGCCCGACATACCGACGCACGTTGTGAAAATTGTGCACAACGTGGGCAGCAGCTGTAGTTTTTCAACACATCCGCTGCCCAATCTATGTCCTGGGGAGGAGGGGGCGGAGTTACGGCCACGCATGCGCGGTCAGAAATGGCGGATGCGACGTACAAAAAAACGTTTCATTGAACGTTTTTTTGTGCCGACGCTCCGCCAAAACACAACTGATCCAGTGCACGACGGACGCGACGTGTGGCCATCCGTCACGATCCGTCGGCAATACAAGTCTATGGGCAAAAAACGCATCCTGCAGGCACATTTGCAGGATCCGTTTCTTGTCCAAAACGACAGATTGCGACGGAATGCCAAACGACGCAAGTGTGAAAGTAGCCCTAGGGCTAGGGTTAGGGTTGGGGCTAAAGTTAGGGCTAGGGTTGGGGCTAAAGTTAGGGTTAGAGCTGGGATTAGGGTTAGGGTTTGGATTAGGGTTCGTATTAGGGTTAGGGTTGGCATTAGGGTTACGCTTGGGATTAGGGTTAGGTTTGGGATTAGGGTTAGGGTTGTGATTAGGGGTGTATTGGGATTAGGGTTAGGTTTGAGGTTAGGGTTGAGATTAGGATTAGGGGTGTGTTGGATTTAGGGTTTTGATTAGGGTTATGGTTAGGGTTGACATTAGGGTTGTTTTGGGGTAAGGGTTGTGATTATGGTTAGGGTTAGTGATTAGGATTATGGATGAGGTTGGGATTAGGGTTAGGGGTGTGTTGGGGTTAGGGTTGGAGCTAGAATTGGGGGGTTTCCACTGTTTAGGTACACCAGGGGGTCTCCAAACACGACAGCCAATTTTGCGCTCAAAAAGTCAAATGGTGCTCCCTCCCTTCTGAGCTCTGCCGTGCGCCCAAACAGTGGGTTACCCCCACATATGGGGCATCAGCGTACTCGGGATAAATTGGACAACAACTTCTGGGGTCCAATTTCTCTTGTTACCCTTGTGAAAATAAAAACTTGGGGGCTACAAAATCTTTTTTGTGAAAAAAAAAATATTTTTTATTTTCACGACTCTGCATTCTAAACTTCTGTGAAGCACTTGGGCATTCAAAGTTCTCACCACACATCTAGATAAGTTCCTTGGGGGGGTCTAGTTTCCAAAATGGGGTCACTTGTGGGGGGTTTCCACTGTTTAGGCACATCAGGGGCTCTCCAAACGCGACATGGCGTCCAATCTCAATTCCAGCCAATTCTACATTGAAAAAGTAAAACGGCACTCCTTCTCTTCCAAGCTCTGCGGTGCGCCCAACAGTTGTTTACCCCCACATATTGGGTATCAGCGTACTCAGGAGAAATTGCACAACAACGTTTGTGGTCTAATTTCTCCTGTTACCCTTGTGAAAATAAGAATTTGTGGGCAAAAAGATCATTTTTGTGTAAACAAAAGCGATTTTTTATTTTCACGGCTCTACGTTATAAACTTCTGTGAAGCACTTGGGGGTTCAAAGTGCTCACCACACATCTAGATAAGTTCCTTAAGGGGTCTAGTTTCCAAAATGGTGTCACTTGTGGGGAGTTTCCACTGTTTAGGTACATCAGGGGCTCTCTAAATGTGACATGGTGTCCGATCTCAATTCCAGCCAATTCTGCATTGAAAAAGTCAAACGGCGCTCCTTCACTTCTAAGTTCTGCGGTGCGCCCTAACAGTGGTTTACCCCCACATATGGGGTATTGGCGTATTCAGGAGAAATTGCATAACAAAATTTATGGTTACATTTCTGTTTTTACACTTGTGAAAATAAAAAAAATGGTTCTGAATTAAGATGTTTGCAAAAAAAAGTTAAATGTTCATTTTTTCCTTCCACATTGTTTCAGTTCCTGTGAAGCACGTAAAGGGTTAATAAACTTCTTGAATGTGGTTTTGAGAACCTTGAGGGGTGTAGTTTTTAGAATGGTGTCACACTTATTTTCTATCATATAGACCCCTCAAAATGACTTCAAATGTGATGTGGTCCCTAAAAAAATGGTGTTGTAAAAATGAGAAATTGCTGGTCAACTTTTAACCCTTATAACTCCCTAACAAAAAAAAATGTTGTTTCCAAAATTGTGCTGATGTAAAGTAGACATGTGGGAAATGTTATTTATTAACTATTTTTTATGACATATCTCTCTGATTTAAGGGCATAAAGATACAAAGTTTGAAAATTGCAAAATTTTAAAAATTTTCGCCATATTTCCGTTTTTTTCATAAATAATCGCAAGTAATATCGAAGAAATGTTACCACTAACATGAAGTACAATATGTCACAAAAAAACAGTCTCAGAATCAGCGGGATCCGTTGAAGCGTTCCAGAGTTATAACCTCATAAAGTGACAGTGGTCAGAATTGCAAAAATTGGCCTGGTCATTAAGTACCAAATTGGCTCTGTCACTAAGGGGTTAAAGGAAGTCTGTCAGCACAGAATACTACAACAATAACACTATGAGTGGTGGACCAGGCAGGCTTTTTTTCCAGACTGTCAACACAGAGTAACTGTTAAAACCAAGTACAGGAGTAGTATTATTGAGGGTCCAGTAATGTAATGCGAGTGACATTACCATTGGCTGCAGGCTCCTAGCATTCTATCTTAGAAACCAAGATGAATAGGGTTGTCCACTACTGTACAATTTTTGTATTAACCCCTTTACGACCAGTGACGGACATAATGTGTCATAAGCGGGTGTCATTTCCCGCACCATGACATGCAATGTCTGCCATGACTTTAACCCCCAAGGGTGGTTTGCATGTTAATGACCGGGCCAATTTTTACAATTCTGACCACTGTCCATTTATGAGGTTATAACTCTGGAAAGCTTCAACGAATCACGGTGATTCCGACATTGTTTTCTCGTGACATAATGTACTTCATGATAGTGGAAAAATTTCTTTGATATTACTTGCGTTTATATGTGAAAAAAATTTGAAAGTTGGCGAAAATTTCGCAATTTTCCAACTTTGAATTTTTATGCCCTTAAATCACAAAGATATGTTACACAAAATGCTTAATAAGTAACATTTCCCACATGTTTACTTTACATCAGTACAATTTTGGAACCACATTTTTTTTGTTAGGGAGTTATAAGGGTTAAAAATTGACCAGCAATTTCTCATTTTCACACCATTTTTTTTTTTTTTTAGGGACCACATCACATTTGAAGTCACTATGAGGGGTCTATATGATAGAAAATACCAAAAAGTGACAGCAATGAAATCTGAAAGTGCTCAAAACCACATTTAAGAAGTTTATTAACCCTTTAGGTGCTACACCGGAATCTTTGGAATGTTTAAAAAAAAAATGAACATTTAATTTTTTCCACAAAAAAATTAATTCAGATCCAATTTGTTTTACAGTGGGGCAAAAAAGTATTTAGTCAGTCAGCAATAGTGCAAGTTCCACCACTTAAAAAGATGAGAGGCGTCTGTAATTTACATCATAGGTAGACCTCAACTATGGGAGACAAACTGAGAAAAAAAAAAATCCAGAAAATCACATTGTCTGTTTTTTTATCATTTTTTTTGCATATTATGGTGGAAAATAAGTATTTGGTCAGAAACAAACAATCAAGATTTCTGGCTCTCACAGACCTGTAACTTCTTAGGCCGGCTTCACACTCAGCGTATGAAAATACGGTCCGTATATTACGGCCGTAATACGCTGAAATGTCCCGAAAATAGTGGTCCGTAGCTCCTCCGTAGGCAGGGTGTGTCAGCGTTTTTTGCGCATGGCATCCTCCGTATGAGTTTACAAGAAAGAAAAAGAGCACATGCCCACTAAGGTTGGAACTCCACGCCAAAATTATTTTGTTTATAATAAAGAATCAAATTTTATTTGTACAAGGAAATACTACACATAATTAAAAACAGTTAAAATTACTCCAACGAGTAAAAAACTCCATTATTACAAAAACCACCTATTACATGTGAAATACATTTATGTACACATATATTCTGGCATTACAAAATATCTTATTGCACCAATTCATAATTACCAATAGTACTGCACACAGATACCATATATCACTATACTCTATATAATCTGGGGCCTCTAGACTGGTAATTTCAGATGTAACAAGAGGAGCTAGGTCCAATATACTGCAGTGTGTATTCACTTATATCCACTAGTGTTTAAACAGGGCAAATATGCATACATAAATGATAAAGTTTCCAGCTGTACCCAGGATTGGATCTCCAGAGATGTTCATACAGGCATAACCCCAATTTTAGATCAGTAATATCTATATAGAGTGCACAAACTGGTAAATCCAGAGCCACTTAGTGGTAGAACAGAGCATATACTTATCCCCAGACAGTCCTCTACAGTCGCCCCCTGGTCCCTCAGAGCAGCGGTGCAGCCAGTATATGATGGAGTGTGGTGGTGGTTTTTGTAATAATGGAGTTTTTTACTCGTTGGAGTAATTTTAACTGTTTTTAATTATGTGTAGTATTTCCTTGTACAAATAAAATTTGATTCTTTATTATAAACAAAATAATTTTGGCGTGGAGTTCCAACCTTAGTGGGCATCTGCTCTTTTTCTTTCTTGTAAACTCTGAGGTTTACTTGACATGCCCGGTAGTGAACCCACTTGATATATAAGTGTTATTTTGGATGGTGCCCACTGAATTAGATGTGGTTGGCATCCTCCGTATGTAATCCGTATGGCATCCGTACTGCGTGGTTTTCTCGCAGGCTTGCAAAACCAACATACCGCTATAGAAATGATCCATGTGTCCCAAAAAGAAAAAAAAAAAAAAATATATATATATATATATATTTATTATATATGTCGGTAGACATATATGTATATATATTACTATTTTTTCCAGCGCTATACAGCTTGAAAGCCGGTAATTCAATTACCGGCTTTTTCTTTCTCCTTCCTAAAACCCGACACGATTTGAGACATGGTTTACATACAGTAAACCATGTCTTCTCTCCATTTTTTTTGCAGATTCCACACTACTAATGTCAGTAGAGTGTATCTGCAAAATTTGGCCGTTCTAGCTCTTAAAATAAAGGGTTAAATGGCGGAAAAAATTGGCATGGGCTCCCGCGCAATTTTCTCCGCCAGAGTAGTAAAGCCAGTGACTGAGGGCAGATATTAATAGCCTGGAGAGGGTCCATGGTTATTGGCCCCCCCCTGGCTAAAAATATCTGCCCCCAGCCACCCCAGAAAAGGCACATCTGGAAGATGCGCCTATTCTGGCACTTGGCCACTCTCTTCCCATTCCCGTGTAGCGGTGGGATATGGGGTAATGAAGGGTTAATGTCACCTTACAATAGCAAGGTGGCATTAAGAGCAGGGGCATAGAGAATAATTGTGCCGTATTTTTTGCGAGTTTTACGGACGTAGTTTCTGCGCTCTTACGTCCGTAAAACTCTCAAGTGTGAAGCCGGCCTTAAGAGTCTCCTCTTTCCTCCACTCATTACCTGTAGTAATGGCACCTGTTTAAACTTGTTATCAGTATAAAAAGACACCTGTGCACACCCTCAAACAGTCTGACTCCAAACTCCACTATGGTGAAGACCAAAGAGCTGTCAAAGGACACCAGAAACAAAATTGTAGCCCTGCACCAGGCTGGGAAGACTGAATCTGCAATAGCCAACCAGCTTGGAGTGAAGAAATCAACAGTGGGAGCAATAATTAGAAAATGGAAGACATACAAGACCACTGATAATCTCCCTCGATCTGGGGCTCCACGCAAAATCCCACCCCGTGGGGTCAGAATGATCACAAGAACGGTGAGCAAAAATCCCAAAACCACACGGGGGGACCTAGTGAATGAACTGCAGAGAGCTGGGACCAATGTAACAAGGCCTACCATAAGTAACACACTACGCCACCATGGACTCAGATCCTGCAGTGCCAGACGTGTCCCACTGCTTAAGCCAGTACATGTCCGGGCCTGTCTGAAGTTTGCTAGAGAGCATTTGGATGATCCAGAGGAGTTTTGGGAGAATGTCCTATGGTCTGATGAAACCAAACTGGAACTGTTTGGTAGAAACACAACTTGCCGTGTTTGGAGGAAAAAGAATACTGAGTTGCATTCATCAAACACCATACATACTGTAAAGCATGGTGGTGGAAACATCATGCTTTGGGGCTGTTTCTCTGCAAAGGGGCCAGGACGACTGATCCGGGTACATGAAAGAATGAATGGGGCCATGTATCCTGAGATTTTGAGTGCAAACCTCCTTCCATCAGCAAGGGCATTGAAGATGAAACGTGGCTGGGTCTTTCAACATGACAATGATCCAAAGCACACCGCCAGGGCAACGAAGGAGTGGCTTTGTAAGAAGCATTTCAAGGTCCTGGAGTGGCCTAGCCAGTCTCCAGATCTCAACCATATAGAAAACCTTTGGAGGGAGTTGAAAGTCTGTGTTGCCAAGCGAAAAGCCAAAAACATCACTGCTCTAGAGGAGATCTGCATGGAGGAATGGGCCAACATACCAACAACAGTGTGTGGCAACCTTGTGAAGACTTACAGAAAACGTTTGACCTCTGTCATTGCCAACAAAGGATATATTACAAAGTATTGAGATGAAATTTTGTTTCTGACCAAATACTTATTTTCCACCATAATATGCAAATAAAATGTTAAAAAACCAGACAATGTGATTTTCTGGATTTTTTTTTTCTCAGTTTGTCTCCCATAGTTGAGGTCTACCCATGATGTAAATTACAGACGCCTCTCATCTTTTTAAGTGGTGGAACTTGCTGACTGACTAAATACTTTTTTGCCCCACTGTATATTACCAAGGGTAATAGGAGAAATTAGACCCCAAAAGTTGTTGTACAATTTGTCGTGAGTATGCCGAAACCCCATATGTGGGGGTAAACCACTGTTTGGGCGCATGGCAGAGCTCGGAAGGGAAGGAGCACCATTTGACTTTTTCAACGGAGAATTGGCTGGAATTGAGATCAGATGCCATGTCGTGTTTGGAGAGCTCCTGATGTGCCTAAACAGTGGAAACTCTCCACAAGTGATACCATTTTGGACACTAGACCACCTAAGGAACTCATCTAGATGTGTGGTGAGTACTTTGAACCCCCAAGTGCTTCACAGAAGTTTATAATGTAGAGCCGTAAAAATACAAAATCATATTTTTTTCACAAAAATAATCTTTTCGCCCCAATTTTTTATTTTCCCAAGGGTAACAGGATAAATCGGACCCCAAAAGTTGTTATGCAATTTGTCCTGAGTACGCTGATACCCCATATGTGGGGATAAACCACTGTTTGGGTGCATGGCAGAGCTCAGAAGGGAAGGAGCACCGTTTGACTTTTTCAACACAGAATTGGCTGGAATTGAGATCAGACGCCATGTCGCGTTTAGAGAGCCCCTGATATGCCTAAACGCTGATACCCCATATGTGGAGGGACCACCATTTTGGCACATGGCAGAGCTCAGAAGAGAAGGAGCGCCATTTTGGAATGCAGACTTTGATAGACTGTCTGGGGGCGTTACATTGCGTTTGCAGAGCCCCTGATGTACCTAAACAGTAGAAACCCCCCACAAGTGACCCCCATATTGGAAACTAGACCTCCAAGGAACTTATCTAGATGTGTTGTGAGAGCTTTGAACCCCCAAGTGTTTCACTAAAGTTTAGAATGCAGAGCTGTGAAAATAAAATAAACTTTTTTTCTCACAAAAATGATTTTTTAGCCCCCAGTTTTGTATTTTCCCAAGGGTAACAGGAGAAATTGGACCACAAAAGTTGTTGTCCAATTTGTCCTGAGTACGCTGATACCCCATATGTGGGAGAAAACTACTGTTTGGGCACACGTCCGGAGCTCAGAAGGGAAGAAGTGGCGTTTTGGAATGCAGATTTTGATGGAATAGTGTGCGGGCATCACATTGAGTTTGCAAAGCCCCTGATGTACCTAAACAGTAGAAACCCCCCCACAAGTGACCCCATATTGGAACGTAGACCCCCTAAGGAATTTATCTAGATGTGTTGTGAGAACTTTGAACCCCCAAGTGTTTCACTAAAGTTTATAACGCAGAGCCGTGAAAATAAAAAATCATTTTTTCCCCACAAATATGATTTTTAGCCCCTAAATTTTTATTTTCCCAAGGGTAACAGGAGAAATTAGACAGCAAAAGTTGTTGTACAATTTGTCCTGAGTACGCTGATACTCCATATGTGGGGGTAAACCACTGTTTGGGTGCACGTCGGGGCTCGGAAGGGAAGTGGCATTTTGGAATGCAGACTTTGATGGAATGGTCACTGCGTTTGCAGAGCCCCCGATGTGCCTAAACAGGGGAACCCCCAATTCTAACTCCAACACACCCCTAATCCCAACCCTAATCACACCCCTAACTCCAACAAACCCCAACCATAACCACGACCACACCCCTAACCTGACCACACCCCTAAGCCTAATCCCAACCCCAACACACCCCTAACCCCAAAACAACCCCTAACCCTAATCAAAACCCTAATCACACCCCTAACCCTGACACCCACCTAACCCAACCGTAAACGTAATCCAAACCCTAACCCCACCTCTAGCCCCAATCCTCACTTTAGCGCCAACCCTAATAGGAAAATGAAAATAAATACATTTTATTTTATTATTTTTCCGTAACTAAGGCGGTGATAAGGGGGGTTTGATTTACTATTTATAGCGGGTTTTTATGTTTGGCAGCTGTCACATACTAAAAGATGCTTTTTATTGCAAAATATAGTTTTTGCGTCATCACATTTTGAGACCTATAATTTTTCCATATTTTGGTCCACAGGCACATGTGAGTTCTTGTTTTTTGTGGGACGAGTTGTTTTTATTGGTACCATTTTCGGACACATGACATTTTTTGATCGCTTTTTATTCCGATTTTTGTTAGGCACAATGAACAAAAACCAACAATTCATAAATTTATTTTTTTGGGCGTTTATACCTTTCCGCGTTTGGTAAAATTGATAAGGTGGTTTTATTCTTCGGGTTAGTACGATTACAGCGATACCTCATTTATATTTTTTTATGTTTTGGCGCTTCTATACAATAAAAACTATTTTATATAAAAAAAATAATTATTTTTGCGTTGCTTTATTCTGAAGGCTATAACTTTTTTTTCCGCTGATGACACTGCGGCTCGTTTTTTGTGAGACAAGATGACGTTTTCAGCCGCACCATGTTTATATATATCCGTCTTTTTGATCGTGTGTTATTCCACTTTTTGTTCGGCAGTATGATGATAAAGCATTGTTTTTTGCCTCGTTTTTTACGGTGTTCACTGAAGGGGTTAACTAGTGGCACAGTGTTATAGGTCGGGTCGTTCCGAACGCGGCGATACTAAATACATTGCGTTGTTCTGAGGGTCTCAGGGAAGCACGCAGGGAGCCCCCACCCTGCGCGATGCTTCCCTATGCCACCGGAACGCTGCGATCACGTTTGATCGCAGTGTTTCGGGGGTTAGTGTGCCGAGAGCGGTCCGTGACCACTCCTGGCACATAGTCCCGGATGTCAGCTGTGATAGTCAGCTGACACCCGGCCGCGATAGGCCACTCTTCCCCCGTGAGCGCTGCTAAACTCCTATGACGTACTATCCCATCCATGAAAATTAAGTCAATCTCACTGACTAATCACACAGTAGATGTTGAAATATCAGCACCTCCTTCATGATTACAGCAGGAGCTCGGCGCTGCTAATGGCTAAGCTCCTGCTGTTCCAGCACCACCCGTGGCTATTTAGTCCCCTAAATCAGGGGTGGGGAACCTCAGGTCTCGGGCCATTTACAGCCCTCGATTACCTTTTATCAGGCCCCCGAGCAGATTCTCAGGGGCCGCATTCTTGGGCAGGGAGGTGTATTTTGATTACAACCAGCTCATAAAATTTCTTCTTGCTCTGTTAGCACACACATGCAGTGTTCACTACTGAACACTGAAGGGCATGCAATGAAAGATTATGTCCTGACACCAGTGCCAGAGTCAGGATGTACTTTGTGGGCGGAGTTTGTACGGCCTCCGTAGGATGGTATAAATATCCAAATGGCTTTGGTAGAAAAAAAAAAAAAAAAAAAAAAAGATTCCCCCACCCCTGCTCTAAATGCTGCAATTGAGAGCGATCGCAACATTTAGCAGGTAGGCAGAGGAAGGGAGCTTTTTCAGATCAGCGACTGATTGTTGATGTGGTGACTCAGGGTTGACATGACAACCCCCGGGTCACCAAGCTACAGAGAGCTGCTTAGACCATGCTCAGATCATTGTTTAAGACACTTTCTGTACAGGTATAATCCATTGCAATGCATTGTACCTGTTATCAAAGTGAAAAAAGTGAAAGTCCCATAGAGGGCCTAAGTAAAAAAAAAAAATAAAACAAAACTGTAAAAATATATTTTTCACAAATATTAATTACGAAATAATAATTACTACACCAATTAATACACATTTTTATCTAAACATAAAAAAGTATGCATGCAGTGAAGGAAATTATTATTTGATCCTTTGCTGATTTTGTAAGTTTCCCCAATAAAAAAAAAAATAAAAAAAAATAAAAAAAATCGGGGCTAAGAGAACATTTGTGTGTGGGAAAAATTGTATTTTTTTATTTTCAGGGCTCTACGTTATAAACTTTTGTGAAGCACCTGGGGGTTCAAAGTGCTCACCAGATTCTGAGATACATTCATTGAGGGGTTTAATTTCCAAAATGGGGTCACTTGTTGAGTGATTTCCAACAAGTAGGCGAGGACGGGTGGAGAGATGGGGCAGCCCAAGGAACCAGCGCAGGTGGGGAGATGAAGCAGCATGATGGAGAAGTGCGGGTGGGGAGCTGGAGCAGCGCGAGGAGCCAGCGAAGGTGGGGAGCTGGAGCAGCGCGAGGAGCCAGCGAGGGTGGGGAGCTGGAGCAGCGCAAGGAGCCAGCGCGGGTGGGGAGCTGGAGCAGCGCAAGGAGCCAGCGCGGGTGGGGAGCTGGAGCAGCGCAAGGAGCCAGCGCGGGTGGGGAGCTGGAGCAGCGCAAGGAGCCAGCGCGAGTGGGGAGCTGGACCAGCGCAAGGAGTCAGCGCGGGTGGGGAGCTGGAGCAGCACAAGGAGCCAGCGTGGGTGGGGAGCTGGAGCAGAACAAGAAGCCAGAACAGGTGGAGAGCTGGAGCAGAACGAGGACCCAGCACGGGTGGAGAGCTGGAACAGCGCGAGGAGCCAGCATCGGTAAGGCGCTGGAGCAGCGTGAGGAGCCAGCGCGGGTGGGGAGCTGGAGCAGCGCGAGGAGCCAGCGCGGGTGGGGAGCTGGAGCAGCGCAAGGAGCCAGCACGGGAGGGGAGATGGAGCAACGCGAGTGGGGAGCTGGAGCAGCCTGAGGAGCCAGCACGGGTGGGGAGCTGGAGCAGCATGAGGCACCAGCACGGGTGGGGAGATGGAGCAACGCGAGTGGGGAGATGGAGCAGCGCAAGGAACCAGCGCGGGTGGGGAGATGGAGCAACGCGAGTGGGGAGATGGAGCAGCGCAAGGAACCAGCGCGGGTGGGGAGATGGAGCAACGCGAGTGGGGAGATGGAGCAGCGCAAGGAACCAGCGCGGGTGGGGAGATGGAGCAACGCGAGTGGGGAAATGGAGCAGCACGAGGAACCAGCAAGAGAGGGGAGATGGAGCAGCACGATGAGCCAGCACGGGTGAGGAGATCGAGCAGCACGAGGAACCAGCGTGGATAGGGAGCTGGAGCAGCGTAAAGAACCAGGATGGATGGGGACACGTAAATGTCCTAAGATTTTCCAAAGTTATTTTTACTGCTTGGATACAAGTATAGTTTTCATTAACTGAATGTAGTCATTTCTGCACAGGGAGAATTACGGACATGTTACATCTGCTGTATGGTAATATGCCCTTATATTGAATACCAGATTGACACAACTTGTAGATGCTCATTTCATCCTTTATCCACCATTCTCGGAGCTGAACCTTGCTGCCTGTGTGTTACATGAAGCCTCATGAGCCGTTGACATTGAAGCTTACTAGTAGGGTATCAGCATATCTGACCAGCGACATGCAAACACTGGGACCACATGGCACACAGAATGAGCCAAGGGTGAAGCTAATCATTCCACCTTATTATTAATCTATGGTAGGTAAGTAAATGCGGTGGTGTGAACTAAACGTGCCCGGCATCCTGCCAAGCAGCGGATGAAGGATGTATTCTCCTTGAAATGGATGCTGAATAATTAAGGAAGGTCAAGCTGATGAGACTACGGTTGTGCTTCTCTCTAATAAACCCATGAAGATGTAGCCAGACTGCTAGCTTTCCTTCATATCCCGAGGAGCTTTACACTTCTAACCTGTACATGTCGACCACTGGAAGACATGGGATCGAGAGTTTATAGTGAAGAAGAATCGCAGAAGCCCCCCGCAGGCGAGAGACCCCATGACATATCTCCCATTATAACACTCCTTTATCTCACATGCAACTTCTAAATTGGCTTTTAGAAGAGGCCGAACTTCTGTCCTGAGCAAGGCACCAGCTAGTACCACCATGTCCCTGTAGGGTTATTTGCCCGGGCATCATATGCCTTGTGTATTCCATCTACTGACTACAAGCATTTCTTTCCTATTTTACATACACTGTGCAGGCCACTGGAGGACTTGTCCTTCATTACAATGGCCTTGTAGTTATGCTTTCAAAAATTAAAGGACATCTGTCACCAGGTTTTGCTATTCCATCTGAGAGTGGCATGATATAGGGGCACTGACCTTGATTCCAGCGATATATCACTTTATAGGGCTTTTTGCTGTCATTTTGATCAAATCACTGTTTTATCTTCTGCAGATCTAGCAGTTCTGTGAATAGTGAGCTCTGTAAGATCCCACCCTCATCACTGATTGGCAGCTTTCTAGATCCCTAGTGATTACCGTATATACTCGAGTATAAGCCGACCCCCTAATTTTGCCACAAAAAACTTAATGACTCGAGTATAAGCCTAGGGTGGAAAATGCAGCAGCTAACGGTAAATGTCAAAAGTAAAAATAGATACCAATAAAAGTAAAATTAATTGAGACACCAGTAGGTTAAGTGTTTTTGAATATCCATATTGAATCAGGAGCCCCATATAATGCTCCACAACGTTTATGATGGCCCCATAAGATGCTCCATATTAAAATATGCCCCATATAATCCTGCATAAAAGTTAATAATGCCCCCTTAAGATGCTCCATAGACATATCTGCCCAATATAATGCTGCACAAATGTTGATTATGGCCCCAAAAGATGCTCCATAAAGATATTTGCCCCATATAGTGCTGCACAAACGTTGATTATGGCCCTATAAAAACACTTGCCCCATATAGTGCTGCACAAATGTTATGGCCCCATAAGATGCTCTATACAGACACTTGCCCCTTTATAGTGCTGCACAAACGTTATGGCCCCATAAGATGCTCCATACAGACATTTGCCCCATTATAGTGGTGCACAAACGTTATGGCCCCATAAGATGCTTCATACAGACATTTGCCCCATTATAGTGGTGCACAAACGTTATGGTCCCATGAGATGCTCCATACAGACACTCGCTCCATTATAGTGCTGCACAAACGTTATGACCCCATAGATGCTCCATACAGACACTTGCCCCATTTGCTGTTGCTGCGATAAAAAAAAAAATAAAAAATCACATACTCACCTCTCAGTCGCTCAGGCCCCCGGCACTTCCAATATTCACCTGACTTCGTTCCGGCGCCACTCCATCTTCAGCACTGACGTTGAGGCAGAGGGCGCGCACTAACCACATCACCGCGCACTCTGACCTGAGCGTCACTGCAGAAGACGCTGAAGAGACAGAGCAGCGGCTGGAACGAGGAGCAGGTGAATATCGCGCAGCGCTCCCCTCCCCGTTATACTCACCTGCTCCTGGTGCTGTGCAGTCCCTGCTTCCCGGCGCTGCTGCTTCTTCCTCTACTGAGCGGTCACCGTTACCGCTCATTACAGTAATGAATATGCGGCTCCACCCTTATGGGAGGTGGAGCCGCATATTCATTACTGTAATGAGCAGTACCATGTGACCGCTCACTACAGGAAGAAGCTGCCGGCGCCGGGGAAAAGACCTGCAGGGACCGCACCAGGAGCAGGTGAGTATAATTAGACAGCCCCCGCTCCCCCTCCCCTGCCCACCCCTGGGTATGACTCGAGTATAAGCCGAGAGGGGGACTTTCAGCCCCAAAAAATGGGCTCAAAATCTCGGCTTATACTCGAGTATATACGGTATCTCCTGCTGATAAAACTATGATTTCATCAAAACTACACTAAGCAGCCCAGTAAGTGACAGATCACTGGAATTAGAGTCTCTGCCTCTACATCATGCTGCTCTCAGAATAGGTGGCAAAACCCTGGTGACAGATTCCATTTAATAGTTCTCCACTGCACCCTGGTGACCCTACCTGTGACCTCGGAAATGCTGTAGTTGGCACCCAGGGGATTATTGTATTAACCCCGGCCAGTGTTGCCAGCTGTCCAGATATTCCAGGACAGTCCATGATAATAGAGAAATGTTGTGCCCTGTCCGTAAAAAGATAAAGGCGTCCGTGATATTTTTGAAGCTGAATAAGCCTATACAGATTCTTTTGACTGTAATTATCATGTTACAGTTTACAGTGAATGCAGCTAACGTCTCCATATCAGAATTGTGGGCTGCAGACACGGATCACGGATAATCAGAGTGATTTATTATGGTTTTACAATGTGTCCGGAAAAAATATTGTCTGTCCTTGATTTTCTGATGAGTAGTGCAAAAAAAAAAAAAAGTTGGCAACCCCTGGCACGTTGTGTGGCATAATGTGTAATTATTGCCGCACTCACTTTCTAGCGGTTCTTTTTCTTTTGCAGTCTGTTCAGTCTCATCGAATCGCCCTTGAGGAGTCTTTGATTTCTTTAGAGGGGTCTTTGTTGAGCCGTTACTTTGTGTCGAGCTATTGCTTAACCACCTTAATTTTCCAGCACATTCTACAACAGAAACACAAGAGGTTAAAATTCATTTTCTATTGTATGTTTGCTCGATGAGATCATTCTCACTCTAGTTCTATGATTATTCACTTTTCCATCTCAAACAATTATAACATTTTCGCCATTTTTTAACATATAATTCTCAATTTGTGACATTTTTTTATTTACGCCAAATTCAACCAACGATTTACGCCTTGTTTAACCCCTTAGTGACCGAGCCAATTTTGTACTTAATTACCAGGCCAATTTTTACAATTCTAACCACTGTCACTTTATGAGGTTATAGCGCTAGAACGCTTCAACGGATCCCACTGATTCTGAGTTCCACGGATCCCACTGATTCTGAGACTGCTTTTTCATGACATATTGTACTTTATGTCACTGGTAAAAGTTATTCGATATGACTTGTGTTTATTTATGAAAAAATGAAAATTTGGCAAAAATTTAGCAATTTTCAAACTTTTATTTTTGTGCCCTTAAATCAGGGAGTCAGATCACACAAAATAGTTAATAAATCACATTTCCCACATGTCTACTTTACATCACCACAATTTTGGAACTATATATTTTTTTTGTTAGGAAGTTATAAGGGTTAAAAGTTGCCAAGCGATTTCTCATTTTTCCAACAAAATTTACAAAACCATTTTTTAGGGACCACCTCACATTTGAAGTGAGTTTGGGGGAGGTCAATATGACAGAAAATAACCATAAGTGACACTATTCCAAAAACCGCACCTTCAAGGTGCGCAAAACCACATTCAAGAACTTTATTAACCCTTCAGGTGATTCACGAGAACAAAAGCAATATGGATGGAAAAAATTAACATTTTACTTTTTTCACAAAAAATTTACTATAGACCCAAACTTTTTTATTTTCACAAGGGTAACAAGAGAAAATGGACCGCAACATTTGTTGTGCAATTTCTCCAGGGTATGCAGATACCCCATATGTGGGGGAAAGCCACTGTTTGGGCGAATGGCAGAGCCCCTGCCCTAACCCAACCCTAGCCCAACAATAACCCTAATGGAAAAGAAATACATTTGTTTTATTTTATTATTTTTACCTAACTACGGGGGTGATAAAAGGTGGTTTGATTTACTTTTTTTTTTTTTTGATCACTGTGATAGGGTATATCACAGTGATCAAAATGAACCAATAGGAAAAATCTATTGTTGCCAGGTGCTGGCCAACAGATCTCATTTTTTTCACGGAAGATGATGCCAGGGGACACCGGAGATACCGGGGTGGGGCTCGGGGGACCCCATTTCTCTCTCTCTTCTGGTATGCTAGATCATAGCAGAGGAGACAGAAAGAAATGGGAAATCAAACTTTTTTTTTTTTTTTTTTTTTACAGCCGCCGTTATTTGGTGAATAACGATGATCGCAACACTGGGGATGGTAAGCCAACCCAGACCATGTTCTTTGGGGTCTCAGCTACCCCCGGTAACCGAGACCATGGAGATTTTCCAACGCTGGGGGGCGCTATAACCTTATTTCTCAGCGCCGGTAAAAAGCAGCGCCGAGGAATGAGTACCTTTAACTGCCGTCATTAAAAGGTGTATCGGCGGTCAATAAGGGCTTAAAGTTGTATATGAGGGCTTGTTTTCTATTTTTTAGACCAATATAACCTTTCCAGATGTTTTAAGCCAATTCATCAAATGTGACTTTTAAAAACACTGTAAAATTTGGTACAAATGTACTCCAGTTGTGTGGTTCTCAAAGCCGCGTTGGGTGTTGAGGTGCAGCAGCCATTCAATGACAACAGGTATTGTACATACTGTATGTCATGTTCTAATCTACCCCTTTAGTAGGACAGGGCAGCAGCATCCATCTGCCACATGTTGGACGCTATACTGTATCTCGATGCCAATAGCAAGCAGTTTTTATCTAAAACCTGTTCCATATGTGGATCTACATAGTATTTATCAGTATTGGTTTATTTCATAGAATACAGATGTACTGTGATTTGGATGAACACCGCTACCATCAGGGTGATCAAGAAATGACCATGGTCAGGACTTCTCAATATGGCACCCACCTATAAAAGTCGACACTGGAGCTTAGTCCACACATTGTAGGATGCTGCGCCAAAAAACAGAGTGCTTGCCCGTGGTACTTCACAATTTTTTCAAGTCAAACCTATTCTTAATGTTTCTCTTCTAAAATCTGTGCAGCGCATCACAAAACCTGAGCAATAAATAGTAAAATGCGCAAGCATACGAAATATTGGCTGCACTGCGATTGCATGGTACATGCCCCGGTAGGTCACGCTGCTGTTTATGTACATCGCTGCAGTGATGACGTCATGTCCCTCAGTCATGTGGTCACAGCAGCCAATCACTGGCCCCTGCGAGCTTCTGTACATTCACTTCAAGGTCCGATTCATCATTGCAGTTTCTCCAGTTTTAAAAAGTGATTTGAGTGGCGTAAAAGGGGTTGTTTGATACCTATAATACCCTTTATAAATATCTACCTTTATGTCTTGATCACTTTTGTAATTTGCTTTATTATACAATTTCCTAACATTTTCCCTATTCTGCTATTCCAGGGATTTGAAACCCAAACACACACAGGGCCAAAATTACAAGCTTGGATAAAGTCAATGGCAAAACTTGATATTTATTTAAAAAAAAAATGTCTACAAATGAAGTTTTTCCTTATCATCAAATATGATGGACCTTTTCAAATAGAATAAAACTTAAAGGGTTTGTCCCATGAACAAAGTACATTTCAATTAGTAGATACTAGTTGGCCTGTGCGAAATTTTCGCACATTGGTTGTCAGGGGCGCAGGCAATTTCAGGAAAATCAAGCTGGTCAAATGTTAATGTATTTAATGAGATGATGAACCCAGAGAGGTATTTATATATGTAAATTGGTAATACAATAAATTGGTTTAATAAGTAGAGACTAAAAAAATGCCTTGAGGTTGTGGTGCCACCTGCAGGTTATTGTTTTTTTTTGCAGGTTTCTGAAAATGAATGTTTAAACTGTATTTATTGATCAAATCGTGAAAGTGTAGTTTCTTTGTGTCTTTTCTTGCTGAAGGGGGCAAGCTTACCTTTCAAATCGTGTATTAATTGTGTGTGTGGGGCGAAGTAATCACTAAAAAAGCAGTGCATGTTTACAAATGTGTTTGCATATGTGAGTCACCTGCAGTGAAGTGTGCAATCCTCGAATTTGCCTGAAATAGGCTGGGCAAGTACTTCGGCAAGCTGGACAATAGAATTAGTCTTACCGGTAATTCGGTTTCTAGAACATTCCACGACAGCAGCATCGAAGGTTGTCTCCCCGCCCTAATGGGGGACAGGAAACACAAAGAAGTTAAATACCCCTCCCCTTCCTGCAACCACCAGTGTTTTTTCTGGACACACTCGCATGAGTAGTTACCACCAAAGTACAGGAATCATCCAATAAGAAAATCAGATAGGGAGGGAAATTAGTGCTGTCGTGGAAGGTTCCTAGAAACCGAATTACCGGTAAGACTAATTCTATTTTCTCCAGTCACTTTCCACGACTGCAGCATCGGAGTAATACCAACAACTAATTTCTTAGGGAGGGACTACAGCCTGCAGAACGCGTCTGCTGAATGTTAAATCCCTATTAAAACTTAGTGTGTAGTGTCTGGTAAACATATAGACAGAAGACCAGGTGGCGGCTCTGCATATCTGCTCAGTAGATGCGTCCCCTCTCTTTGCCCATGATGCGGATACTGAACTTGTAGAATGAGCCTTCAGTGATGCAGGAGGAGATAGACTCTGATGAGTAGATAGCAGATAGCGTGTTTGATCCAATTGGCGATCGTATTCTTAACCATCTTCTTGCCCTCAGGACGAAATAAGGACTGAATAAATACGTTTTGGTCATTCCTCCAGCCCTTTGTTTGTTAGAGGTAGTAGAGAACCACCCTGCGAAAATACTTCTTCGTATTCGTGGGTCGCTGTGACCAGTGGGGTACCGCAGGGGTCAGTATTGGGACCTGTTCTCTTCAACATATTCATTAATGATCTGGTAGAAGGTTTACACAGTAAAATATCGATATTTGCAGATGATACAAAACTATGTAAAGCAGTTAATACAAGAGAAGATAGTATTCTGCTACAGATGGATCTGGATAAGTTGGAAACTTGGGCTGAAAGGTGGCAGATGAGGTTTAACAATGATAAATGTAAGGTTATACACATGGGAAGAGGGAATCAATATCACCATTACACACTGAACGGGAAACCACTGGGTAAATCTGACAGGGAGAAGGACTTGGGGATCCTAGTTAATGATAAACTTACCTGGAGCAGCCAGTGCCAGGCAGCAGCTGCCAAGGCAAACAGGATCATGGGGTGCATTAAAAGAGGTCTGGATACACATGATGAGAGCATTATACTGCCTCTGTACAAATCCCTAGTTAGACCGCACATGGAGTACTGTGTCCAGTTTTGGGCACCGGTGCTCAGGAAGGATATAATGGAACTAGAGAGAGTACAAAGGAGGGCAACAAAATTAATAAAGGGGATGGGAGAACTACAATACCCAGATAGATTAGCGAAATTAGGATTATTTAGTCTAGAAAAAAGACGACTGAGGGGCGATCTAATAACCATGTATAAGTATATAAGGGGACAATACAAATATCTCGCTGAGGATCTGTTTATACCAAGGAAGGTGACGGGCACAAGGGGGCATTCTTTGCGTCTGGAGGAGAGAAGGTTTTTCCACCAACATAGAAGAGGATTCTTTACTGTTAGGGCAGTGAGAATCTGGAATTGCTTGCCTGAGGAGGTGGTGATGGCGAACTCAGTCGAGGGGTTCAAGAGAGGCCTGGATGTCTTCCTGGAGCAGAACAATATTGTATCATACAATTATTAGGTTCTGTAGAAGGACGTAGATCTGGGTATTTATTATGATGGAATATAGGCTGAACTGGATGGACAAATGTCTTTTTTCGGCCTTACTAACTATGTTACTATGTTACTATGTTACTATGTATTAGAAGAATCTGGGCAGAATGAGAGTAG
The DNA here is from genome assembly GCF_032444005.1 of Ranitomeya imitator. Taxonomy (NCBI): domain Eukaryota; kingdom Metazoa; phylum Chordata; class Amphibia; order Anura; family Dendrobatidae; genus Ranitomeya; species Ranitomeya imitator. The sequence goes on from NC_091286.1 coordinate 366,646,570, forward strand.
CACAATATTATTATTATTCTACATTTTTATAGCGCCATTTATTCCAAGGAGCTTTACATGTGAAAATGGGGCAAATATAGACAAATACAATTAAACATGAGCAAAAAACAAGGCACATAGGTACATAAGAAGGGAGGACCCTGGGGAATAGCGGGGAGACAGGTAGATTAGTCAGGCAGCAGAGTGTTGGATGGATTGGAGTGGTGCCAGAGTGCTAGAGGGGAGGCCAGAGAGTAGGAGGCTGCAGTAGTCGAGGCGGGAGATGATAAGGGCATGCAATAGTGTTTTTGTGGTCAAGGAATGCGCGGATCCGGGAGATATTTTTGAGTTTGAGATGGGAGGAGGAGGCAAGGGCTTGGATATGTGGCTTGAATGAGAGGGCAGAGTCGAGGATCACCCCGAGGCACCGGGCGTGTGGGACTGGGGAAAGTGAGCAGCCATTGACATTGATAGATAGGTCTGGTGGAGGGGAAGAGTGAGATGGGGCAAAGATGATGAATTCTGTTTTATCCATGTTCAGTTTTAGAAAGCGAGCAGAAAAGAAGGCTGAGATAGCAGACAGACAGTGTGTGATTTTGGTAAGTAAGGAGGTGAGGTCAGGTCTGGATAGGTAGATCTGCGTGTCATCGGCGTAGAGAGGATACTGTAAACCGTGGGATTCTATGAGCTGTCCCAGGCCGAAGGTGTAGATGGTGAAGAGTAGGGGTCAGTAGACACTGAATGTTCGGTCTGTCAGATATGACGAGATCCAAGATAGACACAAGATATAGGTAAAGGGTGCACTCTAGCTGTAAAGGAAAAATACTAATAATAATAATAAACCTGATGCAATGCCTAGTCCACTAATAACTAATGACCAAGAAAAAAGAAGAAAAATAGAATGGACTAAAGTAGGCCTGCACAACCATGTAATATAGAAAAATAGCCAAAACGTTTTATTAGACACCACAAAAACAACATAAAAGCACTTAAAAATACAACAATGTATACTACACCCCTATACGTCCTAATGAATATGCAGCAAATATACATGGAGTATACATATTCTGGCCAATAAATAAATAAACACCACACCATATACTAACTATACTAAATGTGCCGAGGGCAATAAAGAGATCAGCATGATATATAAGTTATGCAATATAAAATATGCAGAAGCGAAAATATCAAAGCAGCATAAATGCAATACTAGATCCCCTAGTGAAAATACACCAAAAAATAGGCACATAGGACCCCTCTTTGCCATATGTCGATCATTCATGATCTTTGGTTCGGCAGCACCATTTTAGCCTCATTGGCTTTTTGGCTTTCTTCTGGCTTACTTCAGACTTAGTTGAGTATCCTTCTGGTGTGATGCCGTCTTCATTATCCATGGGGGATTTGTTGATCGTTATATTTAGGTCAAACCCCATCTATGCAACACCTAGCTAACATTACCTGGACATTCATGTGTCATAGCTAATGTATTTATATTTCTTATGTGCTTATTTTTTGGTGTATTTTCACTAGGGGATCTAGTATTGCATGGGGGTAGAAGCGCTTGTGGAGGACATGGCTTCACTGTCCTGGGCATGTTGATGGATGCTTTGTACCAGGCCTGCTGCTGCTTCTGTTCTTGGTGTAACTTTTCTGTTCTCAATATAAGGCCTAACCAGTGACTGTACCAGTGAACAGAGGTATGTACACAGCTGCTCTCCAAAGAAACTGAAAGGTAACATGTCTGGGCTAGCATATGTGTACTGAGAAGAGCAGAGAAGATAAGAACCCTTCTGAAAACAAGCAGATAAGCCAGGAAGACAGACTCAGGCGTTCTGAGCAGTCCGTTCTGCGCATAATATACACGTGTAGTGCACACCTAGTGATCTCTCCGGATACACATTTTAGAATAGACTGCGCACCAAAAATAATCAATATAAAGCCATTTTTATGGTGCGCAGATCTCAATGCATACCCCTGGTAGAGCGCGTGTACGACCCCATTGAAATAATTTAGGAAATAAATCAATTGATATACAATAGTAGATGCAATAAATAGACCCAACTGAGGTTATAACTCCTTTATTTCACTGAAAATATGGCCTCACAGCTGTAAAAAACGATGTCGGGTCACTATGACCCGAACACAACAAGTGTAACTTTTTGCGTGTAGCAAAAAGCGGAAAAAAAAAAAAAAAAATACTCATAGGTAGGTCCCCCCAAATGAGGAAAAGTCAAGGAGTCTCAAGTTTTAGAGACTTACAGAAAAAAAATCTACAGGGCCGCAAAAAGTCTGTTCGGGTCACTATGACCCGAACAGAACAGCAGGGTTAAAACCGTCCTGAATGGTACGGAGCAGGGGTGTCAAACTGCATTCCTCGAGGGCCGCAAACCATGCGTGTTTTCAAGATTTCCTTAGCTTTGCACAAGGTGCTGTAATCATTATGTGTGTAGGTGATTAAATTATCACCTGTGCAGTACAAGGAAATCCTGAAAACATGACCTGTTTGCAGCCCTTGAGGAATGCAGTTTGACATCTCTGGTACGGAGGACCCACTGATTCATGGAGATGGATTGCCACAGAGAGGAAGCCCAAGAGTCGACCCCCGACAGGAGAGCAGTCATTGTCAGGAGTTTGCTGGTGGTGGGGGACAAGGATATTTTTTACGTTACCACCCTTCAGATAGCTCCAACTACCCGATTTGCCTTTCCCTTTATATTCCCTCTGGGAAGACAGATCATGGGATGGGTGAAAACCCCGTTTTTAGGGTTTTTCTGCTCAGGGAGCAATTTCTTTTTGTCTGTAGCTTTTCCTAAAATCTCATCGAGAGCTGGACGAAAAACATAGTGTCCCCGAAAGGGAATGGCAAAGCTTAGCCTTAGAGGTTACATTGCCACTCCATGACTTCAGGCACAGAGCTCTCTCCTAGCTGAGTTGGAGAGGACTGCGGATTTCGCTGCTACACGTACAAATTCCGCAGAAGCATCGGCTTTCTGAAGGAGGGAAAGAGTCAAGTATCTCTTCCCTAGAAGTTCCCTGAGTAAGGTGGTATTCTAATGTACAGAACCAGCGAAATAGAGATCTGGCAAAACAGGTGGAAGCCACATTTGTCTTTAGCAGATTAGTGGAGGTGTCCCAGGATTTCTTAGTAAGCTCTCGATTTTACGATCCGTGGGATCTTTGAGCTGAGATGAGTCCTCGAAAGGAAGAGCCGTCTTCTTAGCCACTCTGGACACCTGAACATCCACTTTAGGAATTTCCTACCTAGGGGGAAACTATTTTTTTAAATCTGACGGGACGCAAAGCCCTTTCTCAGGGAGCCCATTCCAGAAGGATAAGGCTTTGGATGTTATCGTGTATGGGAAAAACTAGATTTTTTTTTTTTTAAGGTTTCAACCCCCCAAACATCTCGTCCCCCAAGGTGGTTCTCACCATACTAGTCAATTCCTCCATATCTTTGGAGAAAAAAAATAATATTTTTTTATTATCGGACTTGGGGGTGGAAGTGGAACCCTCAATCTCCCAAATATCTTCCGAACCAGAGGTACAGACTTCACCCGAGTCTGAATCAGATTCCACAGATGTCATCTTCCTTTTTTTTTTCCTTTTTAGGAGGGGGTTGTGGTACTGGGGCCAGGGAAAAGGCGGACAGAGAGGGTTGAACCTCTTGCTTGATGAGGGATTTGATGCTGTCCAACAGTGAGGGCTAGGGTTGAGCGACCTTGACTTTTTTAGGGTCGAGCCGGGTTTCGCGAAACCCGACTATCTCAAAAGTCGAGTCGAGTGAAATCGGCCGATTATGGCGAAAAGTCGAGGATCGACCGAAACACGAAACCCAATGCAAAGGCAATGGGATTTTTTTTTTCCTCTCTCTCTCTCTCTCCCCCTCTCCCCTCCGTCCGTCCCTGAACTGAAAAGCTGGTGTTACACAGTGCAAATCGCTACAGCGCACAAGCGACAACATGGCGATAGGCGTCCACGCCCCTAAGACCTATGTCATCACTCTGCCCACGCCCCTTCATTGGCTGAAAAAAATGGCGCCAAGCGCGTCATACGAAACGCGACTTTGGCGCGAAAGTCGCGTACCGCATGGCCGACCCCACACAGGGATCGGGTCGGGTTTCATGAAACCCGACTTTGCCAAAAGTCGGCGACTTTTGAAAATGAACGATCCGTTTCGCTCAACCCTAGTGAGGGCTGTTCAGCATGCAACACATCAGTGCAGCGCTGGCAAAGCTTCTTATATGCTGAGGGAAGCCTGGTAGCACATACAGCACACTTGCGGGTAGGCTCTCCCTCTTAGGAGCAGGGTCCATAAGGCCATAACCCAGATAGCAAGGGACCTTTATCCACTATTTAAAGTAGGAGGGTGGACGCTGGGCTCTGCAGCGGCAGAAAGGGAGGGTTTTGTCGCCGTCCATGGTCAGTCCGTCAAAAGTCACAGATGGACACAGACAATGGGCCTTACCTGGAGGCATCCCCCGACCAGGATTTATATAAATGAGGTCCCAGCGTTTGGCGTTTGTGCTAATCCTCCCCCAGGTCCTCAGGGGGGAACTCCGAAGGGAATGCCCCAATCATACGAGTAGCTCAGAAGTACACCCGAAACATGCCAGGAGCGCGTGCATTCCACCCTGGAACGCACCAGGAAGTGAACCGGAAGTTCGGATTAACATTACTTCCAGTACGCGCTGACTCCGGAACCAGCCGGCATGTGGAGAGGAGGACGCTGGGGACTTGCAAGAGGACCCCGGCCGCACATCACCGCCCAGCTTTACCCCCGAGGAGGCACAGGAGAGGTCCCGAGTTGCATGGAGATCATGGAGACGGGAGCAGCCAACGGAGGAGAGTGGTGCCCCCGACCTCGGCTGCCCGGCATTGAGTAGGTAAGCTTAGGGTGCTCCAGATCGCCGGCATTGGCAGCACCAGAGAACCTCTTCATGCCCCATAGGGGACAGGAAAAACATTGGTGGTTGCAAGAAGGGGAGGGGTATTTAACCTCTGTGTTTCCTGTACCCCATTAGGGTGGGGAGACAACCTCTGATGTTGCTGTTGTGGAAGGTGACTAGAGAAAGACCCCAAGGCAAATGCCACCTGCAGGTAATTTGACCTTTGAAATGGTGTATAAACGGATCAAGTGTGCAATTGAATAGGCAGTGCATGTTTACAAATGTGTTTGCATATGTGAATCACCTACAGTGAAGTGTGCAATCCTCCATTGTGCCTGAAATCGGCTGGGCAAGGAGTTTCGCAAGCTGGAAAGCCCCAAGGCAAATGTTAGGATTTGTTTGTGATGTCTGTAAGCAGCTTTGTGGTAGTGTGCTTTGGGGTAGTGTGGTGCCACCTGCAGGTCATTTTTCCTTACTGCAGATTTATGAAAATTAATGTTTAAACTGTATTTTGTGATCACATCGTGGATGTGTGGTTTTTTTTGGCTATTTTCTTGCTGAAGGGGGCAAGTTTACCTTTCAAATGGTGTATCACATGTGTGTGTAGGTGCAGTATGAACGGAGATACAAAGTAATCACCGAAAAAGGGTTTAGAAATATATAAGGATATATACGGATTTGAATGAAATATTGGAATAATTATAATTTGGTATGTAAGAGAAGTACAAAAGCGTACGGCACAATTTAAATATGTAATAACAACGGATAAATACCTTCAATAATACAGATAATAAAGTACGATGCAAACAAAAGTGCCCCCAAACACAGTAAGATACGCTCACAGTGAATTTCTTCACATGCATGGCATGATGACCAAATGGTCCCTCCCTTAACATCCTCCCTAAAAATATGGTGACACCATTACAGTATTATTCCCCAAATGTCATCTCCATACAGTCCACCACACATTATAATGTACCCCACATAGCCCTCCACACAGTGTAATGGACCCATATATAGTGCTCCGTACAATATAATGGCCTTACATAGTCCTCCATACAGTATAATGGCCCCACATAGCCCACCATATAGTATAATTGCCCCACATACTCATCCATACAGTCTAATGGCCCCACAGTCCTCCATACAGTATAACAGCCCCACATAGTCCTCCATACAGTATAACGGCCCCACACAGTCCTCCATACAGTATAATGGCCCCACATAGTCCTCCATACTATATACATTGCTTCATACCTTAAAAAATAATCAAATACTTACCTCTCCTCATCCCCCGCTGATGAGGTCGCCTCAGTATCTTCTGACTCTCTGCACTGCTCGGCAGAGGGCACGCTGTGGTGACATAATCGCACCCTCTGCTCTGGGATGTCACAGACAGTCAGAAGACGCTGAAGAAACCAGTACAGCATGGAATGGGAAAAGGAGGACATTTGAGGGGGGCCTCTTTGCCAGCGCTGTAACCGGGCTCCTCTGACTCACAGGCTCCATAGCGTGTTGGTGTCCCTGACAGCGAGTTGACCCCCTTGCTTATTGAGCACACCAGCCCTGCTAATTGAACCCTTGAAATGTATTAGGAGATTCATGGATCCAACATCTGTTGTGAATTTTGCCATTAAGCTCCTTGTCAGAGAACAGCAAGTTGTGCAAATAGTACTGAAATATTGAAGTTGGACGTGTGCAATCAGAAGTTTAGAGACGGTCACTTTATGTTCACCTGAAAATGTTAGAGTGCATCTTAGGTTTATCCTGAAATTTCGCCCAAAGGCCAAGTACTCCTAACATGTGAGTAATGTATAGAGCTATTATATCATTTTATAATGAAGCAAATTACAAAAGTGGTTAGAAGTTAAAGATAGGTATTTATAAAGGGCATTATAGGTATCTGACCACTACCTTGTTCTTTGTGTTATAAACTGTTTTTTAAGTGATTGCATATTCAGATGTTTTAGACGGATTTATCACATGTGAAATAAACCAAATGTCACTTTTTGGCGCTTGTCACTCCAATAACTCCCTAGAGTAAAGATTCTGGAGGGGATTTGCATTTGATGCATATTCTTGTGATTTTTTTAAAGGATCTGTCTCAATATTTGTTTTTGACTTTGCACCAAATTCATGAACTGTGTGAGACATTTTGAAGTATTTGGCACAAAAAATGTCAGAAAATACAACAAAAAAACTAAAGTGAATTCAATAGCTGGAAAATGAGGACTGGGGCCCTGACACTTTGGCACAGTATTGGGGTTTGGGGTGTGCAGAGACTGAGGGCACAGCTCCATTTCTTGGCTTCGGGGGTCTCAGCTGATCACGAGGAATGCAGCTATATAAAGGAGCCGCCTTATAACGATGGGGACACTTAGGCCGGGACCACACATGCGAGAAATACGGCCGAGTCTGGCATGTTAATACCTGGCATTGCCGCCGTCACTCAGGAGTGGAGCGTGAGGCCGCATGTATCGCTCCTGAGTGACGGCGGCAATGCCGGGTACTAACATGCCAGACTCGGCCGTATTTCTCGCATGTGTGATCCCGCCTAAGGGCTTGTTTCCACATGCGAGAAACACGTCCGTGTCCCGCATGTGGAAACGAAGTTCTGGCGCCGGCACTCCGGAGCAGAGCGTGCGGCTCCATGTGTTGCTATACGGCCACACGCTCCGCTCCGGAGTGCCGGCGCCAGAACTTCGTTTCCACATGCGAGACACGGACGTGTTTCTCGCATGTGGAAACAAGCCCTTAAAAGGGAAAGCATGGTGGCGCAGTGGTTAGCACTGCAGCCCAGGGGACAAATCCCAAGAACAACTCTGTAAGGAGTCTGTATGCTCTCCCCATGTTTGTGTGGGTTTCCTCCCACACTCCTAAGACATACTGATGGGGAATCTGGATTGTGAGCTCCAATGGGGACAGAGATGTCTGTAAAGCGCTAAGGGAGTAATCATAAAATAGAAGAGCCTGACGCCGGGTCACCGCTAGTTATTATTCCAGCCCCTGAGGCCGGCGGTAACGATGAGCAGCACGGCGGACACCCTGCCACAATGACCCATTCCTCACTATGTCCGCCCGTGCTCCAGCTGCACCACAACAATGAGCCCAGTCCCCTGATGTCACTGCCTCCAGGATGCATATGGCCAGCAGGTGACGTCACCATTAACCCCTGCACGGCTCATCTGGTGCAGTGGCGTCAGTCCTGCAGCGCATAGTAACTCACGTGGGGGAGCTCGCAGTAGGACCCTTGTGACCCCGCTCCAGCTACACAGCAGGCCTGCCATCCTGCCCACCGCACTATACAGGACAGATGGGAAATGAATCCTGCAAGGTTAGAGGACCTCTGATGAGGTCATGGCCACGTGATCAGTCACGTGTGTGGGCGGAGTCAGACGGCTGTGCTGCAGTGCAAAGAGCCCCAGACAGACAGTTCAGATCGCTCATAGTGATAAGGACTAGTGTGCATGAGCCCCAGACACCGAGCTGCCTGTCCTGCACTGTATGCTGTATACTCAGCTCTGCATGCTATATACACGGCTCTGCATGCTATATACACGGCTCTGCATGCTATATACACGGCTCTGCATGCTATATACACGGCTCTGCATGCTATATACTCAGCTCTGCATGCTATATACACGGCTCTGCATACTATATACACGGCTCTGCATACTATATACACAGCTCTGCATACTATATACACGGCTCTGCATACTATATACACGGCTCTGCACCGCATACTATATACACGGCTCTGCATGCTATATACACGGCTCTGCACCGCATACTATATACACGGCTCTGCATACTATATACACAGCTCTGCATACTATATACACAGCTCTGCATACTATATACACGGCTCTGCACCGCATACTATATACACGGCTCTGCATACTATATACACGGCTCTGCACCGCATACTATATACACGGCTCTGCATACTATATACACGGCTCTACACCGCATACTATATACACAGCTCTGCACTGTATGCTGTATACTCAGCTCTGCATACTATATACTCAGCTCTGCATGCTATATACACGGCTCTGCACCGCATACTATATACACGGCTCTGCACCGCATACTATATACACAGCTCTGCATGCTATATACACGGCTCTACACCGCATACTATATACACAGCTCTGCACCGCATACTATATACACGGCTCTGCACCGCATACTATATACACGGCTCTGCATACTATATACACGGCTCTACACCGCATACTATATACACAGCTCTGCACTGTATGCTGTATACTCAGCTCTGCATACTATATACTCAGCTCTGCATGCTATATACACGGCTCTGCACCGCATACTATATACACGGCTCTGCACCGCATACTATATACACAGCTCTGCATGCTATATACACGGCTCTACACCGCATACTATATACACAGCTCTGCACCGCATACTATATACACGGCTCTGCACCGCATACTATATACACGGCTCTGCATACTATATACACGGCTCTGCACCGCATACTATATACACGGCTCTGCATACTATATACACGGCTCTACACCGCATACTATATACACAGCTCTGCACTGTATGCTGTATACTCAGCTCTGCATACTATATACTCAGCTCTGCATGCTATATACACGGCTCTGCACCGCATACTATATACACGGCTCTGCACCGCATACTATATACACAGCTCTGCATGCTATATACACGGCTCTACACCGCATACTATATACACAGCTCTGCACCGCATACTATATACACAGCTCTGCATGCTATATACACGGCTCTGCACCGCATACTATATACACGGCTCTGCACCGCATACTATATACACAGCTCTGCATGCTATATACACGGCTCTACACCGCATACTATATACACAGCTCTGCACCGCATACTATATACACAGCTCTGCATGCTATATACACGGCTCTGCACCGCATACTATATACACGGCTCTGCACCGCATACTATATACACGGCTCTGCACCGCATACTATATACACAGCTCTGCATACTATATACACGGCTCTACACCGCATACTATATACACAGCTCTGCACCGCATACTATATACTCAGCTCTGCATACTATATACACGGCTCTGCACCGCATACTATATACACGGCTCTGCACCGCATACTATATACACAGCTCTTCATGCTATATACACAGCTCTGCACCGCATACTATATACACGGCTCTGCACCGCATACTATATACACAGCTCTGCATGCTATATACACGGCTCTACACCGCATACTATATACACAGCTCTGCACCGCATACTATATACACAGCTCTGCATGCTATATACACGGCTCTGCACCGCATACTATATACACGGCTCTGCACCGCATACTATATACACAGCTCTGCATGCTATATACACGGCTCTACACCGCATACTATATACACAGCTCTGCACCGCATACTATATACACGGCTCTGCACCGCATACTATATACACAGCTCTGCATTGCATATACACGGCTCTACACCGCATACTATATACACAGCTCTGCACCGCATACTATATACACGGCTCTGCACCGCATACTATATACACGGCTCTGCACCGCATACTATATACACAGCTCTGCATACTATATACACGGCTCTGCACCGCATACTATATACACGGCTCTGCACCGCATACTATATACACGGCTCTGCACCGCATACTATATACACAGCTCTGCATACTATATACACGGCTCTACACCGCATACTATATACACAGCTCTGCATACTATATACACGGCTCTGCACCGCATACTATATACACAGCTCTGCATACTATATACACGGCTCTACACCGCATACTATATACACAGCTCTGCATACTATATACACGGCTCTGCACCGCATACTATATACACAGCTCTGCATGCTATATACACGGCTCTGCATGCTATATACTCAGCTCTGCATGCTATATACACGGCTCTGCATACTATATACACGGCTCTGCATACTATATACACGGCTCTGCATACTATATACACAGCTCTGCATACTATATACACGGCTCTGCATACTATATACACGGCTCTGCACCGCATACTATATACACGGCTCTGCATGCTATATACACGGCTCTGCACCGCATACTATATACACGGCTCTGCATACTATATACACAGCTCTGCATACTATATACACAGCTCTGCATACTATATACACGGCTCTGCACCGCATACTATATACACGGCTCTGCATACTATATACACGGCTCTGCACCGCATACTATATACACGGCTCTGCATACTATATACACGGCTCTACACCGCATACTATATACACAGCTCTGCACTGTATGCTGTATACTCAGCTCTGCATACTATATACTCAGCTCTGCATGCTATATACACGGCTCTGCACCGCATACTATATACACGGCTCTGCACCGCATACTATATACACAGCTCTGCATGCTATATACACGGCTCTACACCGCATACTATATACACAGCTCTGCACCGCATACTATATACACGGCTCTGCACCGCATACTATATACACGGCTCTGCATACTATATACACGGCTCTACACCGCATACTATATACACAGCTCTGCACTGTATGCTGTATACTCAGCTCTGCATACTATATACTCAGCTCTGCATGCTATATACACGGCTCTGCACCGCATACTATATACACGGCTCTGCACCGCATACTATATACACAGCTCTGCATGCTATATACACGGCTCTACACCGCATACTATATACACAGCTCTGCACCGCATACTATATACACGGCTCTGCACCGCATACTATATACACGGCTCTGCATACTATATACACGGCTCTGCACCGCATACTATATACACGGCTCTGCATACTATATACACGGCTCTACACCGCATACTATATACACAGCTCTGCACTGTATGCTGTATACTCAGCTCTGCATACTATATACTCAGCTCTGCATGCTATATACACGGCTCTGCACCGCATACTATATACACGGCTCTGCACCGCATACTATATACACAGCTCTGCATGCTATATACACGGCTCTACACCGCATACTATATACACAGCTCTGCACCGCATACTATATACACAGCTCTGCATGCTATATACACGGCTCTGCACCGCATACTATATACACGGCTCTGCACCGCATACTATATACACAGCTCTGCATGCTATATACACGGCTCTACACCGCATACTATATACACAGCTCTGCACCGCATACTATATACACAGCTCTGCATGCTATATACACGGCTCTGCACCGCATACTATATACACGGCTCTGCACCGCATACTATATACACGGCTCTGCACCGCATACTATATACACAGCTCTGCATACTATATACACGGCTCTACACCGCATACTATATACACAGCTCTGCACCGCATACTATATACTCAGCTCTGCATACTATATACACGGCTCTGCACCGCATACTATATACACGGCTCTGCACCGCATACTATATACACAGCTCTTCATGCTATATACACAGCTCTGCACCGCATACTATATACACGGCTCTGCACCGCATACTATATACACAGCTCTGCATGCTATATACACGGCTCTACACCGCATACTATATACACAGCTCTGCACCGCATACTATATACACAGCTCTGCATGCTATATACACGGCTCTGCACCGCATACTATATACACGGCTCTGCACCGCATACTATATACACAGCTCTGCATGCTATATACACGGCTCTACACCGCATACTATATACACAGCTCTGCACCGCATACTATATACACGGCTCTGCACCGCATACTATATACACAGCTCTGCATTGCATATACACGGCTCTACACCGCATACTATATACACAGCTCTGCACCGCATACTATATACACGGCTCTGCACCGCATACTATATACACGGCTCTGCACCGCATACTATATACACAGCTCTGCATACTATATACACGGCTCTGCACCGCATACTATATACACGGCTCTGCACCGCATACTATATACACGGCTCTGCACCGCATACTATATACACAGCTCTGCATACTATATACACGGCTCTACACCGCATACTATATACACAGCTCTGCATACTATATACACGGCTCTGCACCGCATACTATATACACGGCTCTGCACCGCATACTATATACACAGCTCTGCATGCTATATACACGGCTCTACACCGCATACTATATACACAGCTCTGCATACTATATACACGGCTCTGCACCGCATACTATATACACGGCTCTGCACCGCATACTATATACACAGCTCTGCATGCTATATACACGGCTCTGCACCGCATACTATATACACGGCTCTGCACCGCATACTATATACACAGCTCTGCATACTATATACACGGCTCTACACCGCATACTATATACACAGCTCTGCATGCTATATACACAGCTCTGCACCGCATACTATATACACAGCTCTGCATGCTATATACACAGCTCTGCACTGTATGCTGTATACTCAGCTCTGCATACTATATACACGGCTCTACACCGCATACTATATACACAGCTCTACATACTATATACACGGCTCTACACCGCATACTATATACACAGCTCTGCATGCAATATACACAGCTCTGCACCGCATACTATATACACGGCTCTGCACCGCATACTATATACACAGCTCTGCATGCTATATACACGGCTCTACACCGCATACTATATACACAGCTCTGCACCGCATACTATATACACGGCTCTGCACCGCATACTATATACACAGCTCTGCATGCTATATACACGGCTCTGCACCGCATACTATATACACGGCTCTGCACCGCATACTATATACACAGCTCTGCATGCTATATACACGGCTCTACACCGCATACTATATACACAGCTCTGCACCGCATACTATATACACGGCTCTGCACCGCATACTATATACACAGCTCTGCATGCTATATACACGGCTCTACACCGCATACTATATACACAGCTCTGCATACTATATACACGGCTCTGCACCGCATACTATATACACAGCTCTGCATGCTATATACACGGCTCTGCACCGCATACTATATACACGGCTCTGCACCGCATACTATATACACAGCTCTGCATACTATATACACGGCTCTGCACCGCATACTATATACACAGCTCTGCACCGCATACTATATACACGGCTCTGCACCGCATACTATATACACAGCTCTGCATGCTATATACACGGCTCTACACCGCATACTATATACACAGCTCTGCACCGCATACTATATACACGGCTCTGCACCGCATACTATATACACAGCTCTGCATGCTATATACACGGCTCTACACCGCATACTATATACACAGCTCTGCACCGCATACTATATACACGGCTCTGCACCGCATACTATATACACAGCTCTGCATGCTATATACACGGCTCTGCACCGCATACTATATACACGGCTCTGCACCGCATACTATATACACGGCTCTGCACCGCATACTATATACACAGCTCTGCATACTATATACACGGCTCTGCACCGCATACTATATACACAGCTCTGCATGCTATATACACGGCTCTGCACCGCATACTATATACACGGCTCTGCACCGCATACTATATACACAGCTCTGCATACTATATACACGGCTCTGCACCGCATACTATATACACAGCTCTGCACCGCATACTATATACACGGCTCTGCACCGCATACTATATACACAGCTCTGCATGCTATATACACGGCTCTACACCGCATACTATATACACAGCTCTGCACCGCATACTATATACACGGCTCTGCACCGCATACTATATACACAGCTCTGCATGCTATATACACGGCTCTACACCGCATACTATATACACAGCTCTGCACCGCATACTATATACACGGCTCTGCACCGCATACTATATACACAGCTCTGCATGCTATATACACGGCTCTGCACCGCATACTATATACACGGCTCTGCACCGCATACTATATACACAGCTCTGCATGCTATATACACGGCTCTACACCGCATACTATATACACAGCTCTGCATACTATATACACGGCTCTACACCGCATACTATATACACAGCTCTGCATGCTATATACACAGCTCTGCACTGTATGCTGTATACTCAGCTCTGCATGCTATATACACAGCTCTGCATGCTATATACACAGCTCTGCATGCTATATACACAGCTCTGCACTGTATGCTGTATACTCAGCTCTGCATGCTATATACACGGCTCTGCACCGCATACTATATACACAGCTCTGCACCGCATACTATATACACAGCTCTGCATGCTATATACACAGCTCTGCACTGTATGCTGTATACTCAGCTCTGCATACTATATACACGGCTCTGCACCGCATACTATATACACGGCTCTGCACCGCATACTATATACACAGCTCTGCATACTATATACACAGCTCTACACCGCATACTATATACACAGCTCTGCATACTATATACACGGCTCTACACCGCATACTATATACACAGCTCTGCATGCTATATACACAGCTCTGCACTGTATGCTGTATACTCAGCTCTGCATGCTATATACACAGCTCTGCATGCTATATACACAGCTCTGCATGCTATATACACAGCTCTGCACTGTATGCTGTATACTCAGCTCTGCATGCTATATACACGGCTCTGCACCGCATACTATATACACAGCTCTGCACTGCATGCTGTATACACAGCTCTGCACCGCATACTATATACACAGCTCTGCATGCTATATACACAGCTCTGCACTGTATGCTGTATACTCAGCTCTGCATGCTATATACACAGCTCTGCATGCTATATACAGAGCTCTGCACTGTATGCTGTATACTCAGCTCTGCATGCTATATACACGGCTCTGCACCGCATACTATATACACAGCTCTGCACTGCATGCTGTATACTCAGCTCTGCACACTATATACACACAGCTCTGCACCGCATGCTATATACACACAGCTTTGCACCGCATGCTATATACTCAGCTCTGCATGCTATATACACGGCTCTGCACCGCATACTATATACACAGCTCTGCACTGCATGCTGTATACTCAGCTCTGCACACTATATACACACAGCTCTGCACCGCATACTATATACACAGCTCTGCACCGCATACTATATACACAGCTCTGCACCGCATACTATATACACAGCTCTGCACTGCATGCTGTATACTCAGCTCTGCATGCTATATACACGGCTCTGCACCGCATACTATATACACAGCTCTGCACTGCATGCTGTATAGTCAGCTCTGCATGCTATATACACGGCTCTGCACCGTATACTATATACACAGCTCTGCACTGCATGCTGTATACTCAGCTCTGCATGCTATATACACGGCTCTGCACCGTATACTATATACACAGCTCTGCACTGCATGCTGTATACTCAGCTCTGCATGCTATATACACGGCTCTGCACCGCATACTATATACACAGCTCTGCACTGCATGCTGTATACTCAGCTCTGCATGCTATATACACGGCTCTGCACCGCATACTATATACACAGCTCTGCACTGTATGCTGTATACTCAGCTCTGCATGCTATATACACGGCTCTGCACCGCATACTATATACACGGCTCTGCATGCTATATACACGGCTCTACACAGCATACTATATACACAGCTCTGCATGCTATATACACAGCTCTGCACCGCATACTATATACACAGCTCTGCATGCTATATACACAGCTCTGCACTGTATGCTGTATACTCAGCTCTGCACACTATATACACACAGCTCTGCACCGCATGCTATATACACACAGCTTTGCACCGCATGCTATATACTCAGCTCTGCATGCTATATACACGGCTCTGCACCGCATACTATATACACAGCTCTGCACTGCATGCTGTATACTCAGCTCTGCACACTATATACACACAGCTCTGCACCGCATGCTATATACACACGGCTCTGCACCGCATACTATATACACAGCTCTGCACCGCATACTATATACACAGCTCTGCACCGCATACTATATACACAGCTCTGCACTGCATGCTGTATACTCAGCTCTGCATGCTATATACACGGCTCTGCACCGCATACTATATACACAGCTCTGCACTGCATGCTGTATAGTCAGCTCTGCATGCTATATACACGGCTCTGCACCGTATACTATATACACAGCTCTGCACTGCATGCTGTATACTCAGCTCTGCATGCTATATACACGGCTCTGCACCGTATACTATATACACAGCTCTGCACTGCATGCTGTATACTCAGCTCTGCATGCTATATACACGGCTCTGCACCGCATACTATATACACAGCTCTGCACTGCATGCTGTATACTCAGCTCTGCATGCTATATACACGGCTCTGCACCGCATACTATATACACAGCTCTGCACTGTATGCTGTATACTCAGCTCTGCATGCTATATACACGGCTCTGCACCGCATACTATATACACGGCTCTGCATGCTATATACACGGCTCTACACAGCATACTATATACACAGCTCTGCATGCTATATACACAGCTCTGCACCGCATACTATATACACAGCTCTGCATGCTATATACACAGCTCTGCACTGTATGCTGTATACTCAGCTCTGCATGCTATATACACAGCTCTGCATGCTATATACACAGCTCTGCATGCTATATACACAGCTCTGCACTGTATGCTGTATACTCAGCTCTGCATGCTATATACACGGCTCTGCACCGCATACTATATACACAGCTCTGCACTGCATGCTGTATACTCAGCTCTGCATGCTATATACACGGCTCTGCACCGCATACTATATACACAGCTCTGCACTGTATGCTGTATACTCAGCTCTGCATGCTATATACACGGCTCTGCACCGCATACTATATACACAGCTCTGCACTGCATGCTGTATACTCAGCTCTGCATGCTATATACACGGCTCTGCACCGCATACTATATACACAGCTCTGCACTGTATGCTGTATACTCAGCTCTGCATGCTATATACACGGCTCTGCACCGCATACTATATACACATCTCTGCACTGCATGCTGTATACACAGCTCTGCACCGCATACTGTATACACAGCTCTGCATGCTATATACACAGCTCTGCACCGCATACTATATACACAGCTCTGCACCGCATACTATATACTCAGCTCTGCATACTATATACACGGCTCTGCACCGCATACTATATACACAGCTCTGCACCGCATACTATATACACAGCTCTGCATGCTATATACACGGCTCTACACCGCATACTATATACACAGCTCTGCACCGCATACTATATACACAGCTCTGCATGCTATATACACAGCTCTGCACCGCATACTATATACACAGCTCTGCACCGCATACTATATACTCAGCTCTGCATACTATATACACGGCTCTGCACCGCATACTATATACACAGCTCTACACTGCATACTATATACACAGCTCTGCATGCTATATACACAGCTCTGCACTGTATGCTGTATACTCAGCTCTGCATGCTATATACACAGCTCTGCATTCTATATACACAGCTCTGCATGCTATATACACAGCTCTGCACTGTATGCTGTATACTCAGCTCTGCATGCTATATACACGGCTCTGCACCGCATACTATATACACAGCTCTGCACTGCATGCTGTATACACAGCTCTGCACCGCATACTATATACACAGCTCTGCACCGCATACTATATACACAGCTCTGCATGCTATATACACGGCTCTACACCGCATACTATATACACAGCTCTGCATGCTATATACACAGCTCTGCACTGTATGCTGTATACTCAGCTCTGCATGCTATATACACAGCTCTGCATGCTATATACACAGCTCTGCACTGTATGCTGTATACTCAGCTCTGCATGCTATATACACGGCTCTGCACCGCATACTATATACACAGCTCTGCACTGCATGCTGTATACTCAGCTCTGCACACTATATACACACAGCTCTGCACCGCATGCTATATACACACAGCTTTGCACCGCATGCTATATACTCAGCTCTGCATGCTATATACACGGCTCTGCACCGCATACTATATACACGGCTCTGCACCGCATACTATATACACAGCTCTGCACCGCATACTATATACACAGCTCTGCACCGCATACTATATACACAGCTCTGCATGCTATATACACGGCTCTGCACCGTATACTATATACACAGCTCTGCACTGCATGCTGTATACTCAGCTCTGCATGCTATATACACGGCTCTGCACCGTATACTATATACACAGCTCTGCACTGCATGCTGTATACTCAGCTCTGCATGCTATATACACGGCTCTGCACCGCATACTATATACATAGCTCTGCACTGCATGCTGTATACTCAGCTCTGCATGCAATATACACGGCTCTGCACCGCATACTATATACACAGCTTTGCACTGTATGCTGTATACTCAGCTCTGCATGCTATATACACGGCTCTGCACCGCATACTATATACACAGCTCTGCACTGCATGCTGTATACTCAGCTCTGCATGCTATATACACGGCTCTGCACCGCATACTATATACACAGCTCTGCACCGCATACTATATACACACAGCTCTGCACTGCATGCTATATACACACAGCTCTGCACCGCATACTATATACACACAGCTCTGCACCGCATACTATATACACACAGCTCTGCACTGCATGCTATATACACACAGCTCTGCACCGCATACTATATACACACAGCTCTGCACCGCATGCTATATATACACCGCTCTGCACCGCATACTATATACACACAGCTCTGCACCGCATGCTATATATACAGGTCCTTCTCAAAAAATTAGCATATAGTGTTAAATTTCATTATTTACCATAATGTAATGATTACAATTAAACTTTCATATATTATAGATTCATTATCCACCAACTGAAATTTGTCAGGTCTTTTATTGTTTTAATACTGATGATTTTGGCATACAACTCCTGATAACCCAAAAAACCTGTCTCAATAAATTAGCATATTTCACCCATCCAATCAAATAAAAGTGTTTTTTAATAACAAACAAAAAAACCATCAAATAATAATGTTCAGTTATGCACTCAATACTTGGTCGGGAATCCTTTGGCAGAAATGACTGCTTCAATGCGGCGTGGCATGGAGGTAATCAGCCTGTGACACTGCTGAGATGTTATGGAGGCCCAGGATGCTTCAATAGCGGCCTTAAGCTCATCCAGAGTGTTGGGTCTTGCGTCTCTCAACTTTCTCTTCACAATATCCCACAGATTCTCTATGGGGTTCAGGTCAGGAGAGTTGGCAGGCCAATTGAGCACAGTAATACCATGGTCAGTAAACCATTTACCAGTGGTTTTGGCACTGTGAGCAGGTGCCAGGTCGTGCTGAAAAATGAAATCTTCATCTCCATAAAGCATTTCAGCCGATGGAAGCATGAAGTGCTCCAAAATCTCCTGATAGCTAGCTGCATTGACCCTGCCCTTGATGAAACACAGTGGACCAACACCAGCAGCTGACATGGCACCCCACACCATCACTGACTGTGGGTACTTGACACTGGACTTCAGACATTTTGGCATTTCCTTCTCCCCAGTCTTCCTCCAGACTCTGGCACCTTGATTTCCGAATGACATGCAAAATTTGCTTTCATCAGAAAAAAGTACTTGGGACCACTTAGCAACAGTCCAGTGCTGCTTCTCTGTAGCCCAGGTCAGGCGCCTCTGCCGCTGTTTATGGTTCAAAAGTGGCTTTACCTGGGGAATGCGGCACCTGTAGCCCATTTCCTGCACACGCCTGTGCACGGTGGCTCTGGATGTTTCCACACCAGACTCAGTCCACTGCTTCCTCAGGTTCCCCAAGGTCTGGAATCGGTCCTTCTCCACAATCTTCCTCAGGGTCCGGTCTCCTCTTCTCGTTGTACAGCGTTTTCTGCCACATTGTTTCCTTCCAACAGACTTACCATTGAGGTGCCTTGATACAGCACTCTGGGAACAGCCTATTTGTTGAGAAATTTCTTTCTGGGTCTTACCCTCTTGCTTGAGGGTGTCAATGATGGCCTTCTTGACATCTGTCAGGTCGCTAGTCTTACCCATGATGGGGGTTTTGAGTAATGAACAAGGCAGGGAGTTTATAAAAGCCTCAGGTATCTTTTGCATGTGTTTAGAGTTAATTAGTTGATTCAGAAGATTAGGGTAATAGGTCGTTTAGAGAACCTTTTCTTGATATGCTAATTTATTGAGACAGGTTTTTTGGGTTATCAGGAGTTGTATGCCAAAATCATCAGTATTAAAACAATAAAAGACCTGACAAATTTCAGTTGGTGGATAATGAATCTATAATATATGAAAGTTTAATTGTAATCATTACATTATGGTAAATAATGAAATTTAACACTATATGCTAATTTTTTGAGAAGGACCTGTACACAGCTCTGCACCGCATGCTATATACACACAGCTCTGCACTGGATGCTATATACACACGGCACTGCACTGCATACTATATACACACAGCTCTGCACTGCATGCTGTATACTCAGCTCTGCATACTATATACACACAGCTCTGCACTGCATGCTGTATACTCAGCTCTGCACACTATATACACACAGCTCTGCACCGCATGCTATATATACACACAGCTCTGCACCGCATTCTATATACACACAGCTCTGCACCGCATGCTATATACACACAGCTCTGCACCGCATGCTATATACACACAGCTCTGCACCGCATTCTATATACACACAGCTCTGCACCGCATGCTATATACACACAGCTCTGCACCGCATGCTATATACACACAGCTCTGCACTGCATGCTATATACACAGAGCTCTGCACTGCATGCTATATACACACAGCTCTGCACTGCATACTATATACATACAGCTCTGCACCGCGTGCTATATACACACACAGCTCTGCACTGCATGCTATATACACACAGCTCTGCACCGCATGCTATATATACACAGCTCTGCACCGCATGCTATATATACACAGCTGTGCACTGGATGCTATATACACACAGCTCTGCACTGCATGCTGTATACTCAGCTCTGCATACTATATATACTCAGCTCTGCACACTATATACACACAGCTCTGCACCGCATGCTATATACACACAGCTCTGCACCGCATGTTATATACACACAGCTCTGCACCGCATGCTATATATACACAGCTGTGCACTGGATGCTATATACACACGGCACTGCACTGCATACTATATACACACAGCTCTGCACTGCATGCTGTATACTCAGCTCTGCACACTATATACACACAGCTCTGCACCGCATGCTATATACACACAGCTCTGCACCGCATGCTATATACATACAGCTCTGCACCGCATGCTATATACACACAGCTCTGCACTGGATGCTATATACACACGGCACTGCACTGCATACTATATACACACAGCTCTGCACTGCATGCTGTATACTCAGCTCTGCATACTATATACACACAGCTCTGCACTGCATGCTGTATACTCAGCTCTGCACACTATATACACACAGCTCTGCACCGCATGCTATATATACACACAACTCTGCACCGCATGCTATATACACACAGCTCTGCACCGCATTCTATATACACACAGCTCTGCACCGCATGCTATATACACACAGCTCTGCACCGCATGCTATATACACACAGCTCTGCACTGCATGCTATATACACAGAGCTCTGCACTGCATGCTATATACACACAGCTCTGCACTGCATACTATATACATACAGCTCTGCACCGCGTGCTATATACACACACAGCTCTGCACTGCATGCTATATACACACAGCTCTGCACCGCATGCTATATATACACAGCTCTGCACCGCATGCTATATATACACAGCTGTGCACTGGATGCTATATACACACAGCTCTGCACTGCATGCTGTATACTCAGCTCTGCATACTATATATACTCAGCTCTGCACACTATATACACACAGCTCTGCACCGCATGCTATATACACACAGCTCTGCACCGCATGCTATATACACACAGCTCTGCACCGCATGCTATATATACACAGCTGTGCACTGGATGCTATATACACACAGCTCTGCACTGCATGCTGTATACTCAGCTCTGCACACTATATACACACAGCTCTGCACCGCATGCTATATACACACAGCTCTGCACCGCATGCTATATACACACAGCTCTGCACCGCATGCTATATACACACAGCTCTGCATCGCATGCTATATACACACAGCTCTGCACCGCATGCTATATACACACAGCTCTGCACCGCATGCTATATATACACAGCTCTGCATGCTATATATACATAGCTCTGCACTGCATGCTATATACACACAGCTCTGCACTGAATGCTATATATACACAGCTCTGCACTGCATGCTATATACACACAGCTCTGCACCGCATGCTATATACACACAGCTCTGCACCGCATGCTATATATACACAGCTCTGCACCGCATGCTATATATACACAGCTCTGCACTGCATGCTATATACACACAGCTCTGCACCGCATGCTATATACACACAGCTCTGCACCGCATGCTCTATATACACAGCTCTGTACTGCATGCTATATACACACAGCTCTGCACCGCATGCTATATACACACAGCTCTGTACTGCATGCTATATACACACAGCTCTGCACCGCATGCTATATATACACAGCTCTGTATTGCATGCTATATACACACAGCTCTGCATCACATGCTATATACACACAGCTCTGCTCCGCATGCTATATATACACAGCTCTGCACCGCATGCTATATACACACAGCTCTGCACCGCATGCTATATACACACAGCTCTGCACCGCATGCTATATACACACAGCTCTGCACCGCATGCTATATATACACAGCTCTGCACCGCATGCTATATACACACAGCTCTGCACCGCATGCTATATACACACAGCTCTGCACCGCATGCTATATACACACAGCTCTGTACTGCATGCTATATACACACAGCTCTGCACCGCATGCTATATACACACAGCTCTGCACCGCATGCTATATATACACAGCTCTGCACCGCATGCTATATATACACAGCTCTGCACTGCATGCTATATACACACAGATCTGCACTACATTCTTGTCACAAATCCCACCGTACTGCCACCAATATGTCACGAATCGGGGGTGACCTTTGGCCAGCACACGGCTATCACATGTGCAGGGGGTTTATCTTAGTTATCACTCCACTGCTGCAATGTGATGATGTGAAGGGTTAAACTAAGATCAAAACTAAAGGGCTTAATTTGGTGCTTGTGACTCCATCTTGTTGTTTACAAGATAAATTCTGTTAATTAATTAACCCCTTAGTGACAGAGCCAATTTGGTACTTAACCCCTTCATGACCCAGCCTATTTTGACCTTAAAGACCTTGCCGTTTTTTGCAATTCTGACCAGTGTCCCTTTATGAGGTAATAACTCAGGAACGCTTCAGCAGATCCTAGCGGTTCTGAGACTGTTTTTTCGTGACATATTGGGCTTCATGTTAGTGGTAAATTTAGGTCAATAAATTCTGCGTTTATTTGTGATAAAAACGGAAATTTGGCGAAAATTTTGAAAATTTCGCAATTTTCACATTTTGAATTTTTATTCTGTTAAACCAGAGAGTTATGTGACACAAAATAGTTAATAAATAACATTTCCCACATGTTTACTTTACATCAGCACAATTTTGGAAACAAAATTTTTTTTTGCTAGGAAGTTATAAGGGTTAAAATTTGACCAGCGATTTCTCATTTTTACAACGAAATTTACAAAACCATTTTTATTAGGGACCACCTCACATTTGAAGTCAGTTTGAGGGGTCTATATGGCTGAAAATACCCTAAAGTGACACCATTCTAAAAAGTGCACCCCTCAAGGTACTCAAAACCACATTCAAGAAGTTTATTAACCCTTCAGGTGCTTCACAGCAGCAGAAGCAACATGGAAGGAAAAAATGAACATTTAACTTTTTAGTCACAAAAATTATCTTTTAGCAACAATTTTTTTATTTTTCCAATGGTAAAAGGAGAAACTGAACCACGAAAGTTGTTGTCCAATTTGTCCTGAGTACGCTGATACCTCATATGTGGGGGTAAACCACTGTTTGGCCGCACGGCAGGGATTGGAAGGGAAGGAGCGCCATTTGACTTTTTGCTTTCAAAATATTTTATTGGGTTTTCAACTATAGACTGGGGGGGGGGGGGGAAGAGATAAGGGAGGGAGGGGGGGGAGGGAGAAGGGTATGGAAAAGGGGAAAAACAAACCCCCTAGCATTAGGGGGGATAAATAGGCGATCATACAGTCGAGTAAAATAAACACAGTAAAGTAACAAGTATTATAAACACTTATGTCATAACAGAATAGAACAATATGTTATGGTACAAAGCTGGTATATAGCTAGTATTGGGTAAGTTCGGTAGGTGTGTATTTAAGACCATGGTAGTCGACAAGTAGCTCAATATGTTTATGTGTATAGAGTAGTACATGTTGTTGATGCATCATAAATGTGGAATTATGGGGGTTCATTGGGTGTGTAACTGAGATTGTGTTGGCTAAGTAGTAGATAGTGGCAAATGAAGGCCTATTGTAAGTTTTAACTTTTTGTACTGTGTGTAGTAACTTATATCAGGAGACATCTATGATGATCCTGTGGCTGTGAGGGCGGTAAATAATTGGCTCAAGATTAAAGCTAATCATAAGAGATTATAACATCTATTGGATGTAGCAGGCTTGTAATGATAGGAGAAAGTGTATGCAGGGCAGGACATCTTATTCAGGACCATTATATGTTTTGCGGGATTGCAGGCCACGATGTCTGGAGGTATTCGGAGGATTGAGGCCGTGGTGTTGTAGGAAGGACAGGCATTCCACTGGGTTTGCGACATGGACGTTTCCAGATAAAAGCTTTATTGTAAGGGTGGAGGAGGGGGACCACGAATATGCAAAATGAGCTCTCCTCAGCTCTTGAGTAATATGTGCAAAGTCTTTACGTTTTTTCAGCGTATCCCTGGATAGGTCCCTAAAAAAGGATAATTGGCTGTATGGGGAGAGCTGGAAGTTCTTATCAGAGGGGAGATCGAATAGTTTATTCCTGATCCAAGCCGGGAAAAAGGAGACAATGATGTCCCTTGGTACGTCCTGTGGGAGAAACGCAGGTCTTTTGATTCGGAAAGCTTTTTCAATGATGTACGATTCCTTAGCATCAGGGATGAATTTGTGGATCATTTTAAGGATATAGTTTTTCAGATGTGGCGGTTTAATGGATTCAGGAACTCCTCTTATTTTTATATTATTTCTCCTTCTGTGGTCTTCGAGGTTAGCTATGTTGCTTTTAAGAGTGTCTAAGTCTTTTTGTAGAATATCCAATTTGTTTTCTAGTATATAAGAAGTCCTCGAACTGACTGAGTGTGGGAGATCTAGGCTCCTGGGTGGGATATCATCTTCGGTGGCATCAGATGAGTATGCAGAGGGTGGGTAAAAGTCGCCTATGGATGAGGAGCGATCACTTTGGGAGTATTCGGAAGAAGGTGACGTTGAGGAGCAAATGCTCTCTGCTATGGACGACAAAGCCTCTCTTATGTAAGACTCAGGCCATTTGACTTTTTGAATCAAAAATTGGCTCCACTCTTTAGCGGACACCATGTCACGTTTGGAGAGCCCCCGTGTGCCTAAAAATTGGAGCTCCCCCACAAGTGACCCCATTTTGGAAACTAGACGCCCCAAGGAACTTATCTAGATGCATAGTGAGCACTTTGAACCCCCAGGTGCATCACAAATTGATCCGTAAAAATGAAAAAGTACTTTTTTTTCACAAAAAAAATTCTTTTAGCCTCAATTTTTTCATTTTCACATGGGCAACAGGATAAAATGGATCCTAAAATTTGTTGGGCAATTTCTCCTGAGTACACCAATACCTCATATGTGGGGGTAAACCACTGTTTGGGCACATGGTAAGGCTCAGAAGGGAAGGCACGCCATTTGACTTTTTGAATGAAAAATTATCTCCATCGTTAGCGGACACCATGTCGCGTTTGTAGAGCTCCTGTGTGCCTAAACATTGGAGCTCCCCCACAAGTGACCCCATTTTGGAAACTAGACCCCCCAAGGAACTTATTTAGATGCCTAGTGAGCACTTTAAACCCTCAGGTGCTTCACAAATTGATCTGTAAAAATGAAAAAGTACTTTTTTTTCACAAAAAAATTCTTTTCGCCTCAATTTTTTCATTTTCACATGGGCAATAGGATAAAATGGATCATAAAATTTGTTGGGCAATTTCTCCCGAGTACGCCGATACCTCATATGTGGGGGTAAACCACTGTTTGGGCACTCGGCAGGGCTCGGAAGGGAAGGCGCGCCATTTGACTTTTTGAATGGAAAATTAGCTCCAATTGTTAGCGGACACCATGTCGCGTTTGGAGAGCCTCTGTGTGCCTAAACATTGGAGCTCCCCCACAAGTGACCCCATTTTGGAAACTAGACCCCCCCAAGGAACTTATCTAGATGAATATTGAGCACTTTAAACCCCCAGGTGCTTCACAGAAGTTTATAACGCAGTGCCATGAAATAAAAAATAATTTTTCTTTCCTCAAAAATGATTTTTTAGCCTGGAATTTCCTATTTTGCCAAGGGTAATAGGAGAAATTGGATGCCAAATGTTGTTGTCCAGTTTGTCCTGAGTACGCTGATACCCCATATGTGGGGGTAAACCACTGTTTGGGCGCACGGCAGGGCTCGGAAGGGAAGGCACGCCATTTGGCTTTTTAAATGGAAAATTAGCTCCAATCATTAGCGGACACCATGTCACGTTTGAAGAGCCCCTGTGTGCCTAAACATTGGAGATCCCCCAGAAATGACCCCATTTTGGAAACTAGTCCACCAAAGGAACTAATCTAGATGTGTGGTGAGGACTTTGAACACCCAAGTGCTTCACAGAAGTTTATAACGCAGAGCCATGAAAATAAAAAAAAAAATTGTTTTCTCAAAAATGATCTTTTAGCCTGCAATTTTTTATTTTCCCAAGGGTAACAGGAGAAATTTGACCCCAATATTTGTTGTCCAGTTTCTCCTGAGTACGGTGATACTACTGTTTGGGCACATGCCGGGGCTCGGAATTGAAGTAGTGACGTTTTGAAATGCAGACTTTGATGGAATGCTCTGCGGGCGTCACGTTGCGTTTGCAGAGCCCCTGATGTGGCTAAACAGTAGAAACCCCCCACAAGTGACCCCATTTTGGAAACTAGACCCCGAAAGGAACTTATCTAGATGTGTGGTGAGCACTTTGAACCCCCAAGTGCTTCACAGAAGTTTATAATGTAGAGCCGTGAAAATAATAAATACGTTTTCTTTCCTCAAAAATAATTATTTAGCCCAGAATTTTTTATTTTCCCAAGGGTTACAGGAGAAATTGGACCACAAAAGTTGTTGTCCAGTTTCTCCTGAGTACGCTGATACCCCATGTGTGGAGGTAAACCACTGTTTGGGCACACGTCGGGGCTCAGAAGGGAAGTAGTGACTTTTGAAATGCAGACTTTGATGGAATGGTCTGCGGGCGTCACGTTGCGTTTGCAGAGCCCCTGGTGTGCCTAAACAGTAGAAACCCCCCACAAGTGACCCCATTTTAGAAACTAGACCCCCCAAGGAACTTATCTAGATATGTGGTGAGCACTTTGAACCCTCAAGTGCTTCACAGACGTTTACAACGCAGAGCCGTGAAAATAAAAAATAATTTTTCTTTCCTCAAAAATGATGTTTTAGCAAGCATTTTTTTATTTTCACAAGGGTAACAGGAGAAATTGGACCCCAGTAATTGTTGCGCAGTTTATCCTGAGTATGCTGGTACCCCATATGTGGGGGTAAACCACTGTTTGGGCACACGTCGGGGCTCGGAATTAAAGGAGCACCATTTGACTTTTTGAATACGAGATTGGCTGGAATCAATGGTGGCGCCATGTTGCGTTTGGAGACCTCTTATGTGCCTAAACAGTGGTAACCCCTCAATTTTACCTCCAACACTAACCCCAACACACCCCTAACTCTAATCCCAACTGTAGCCATAACCCCAATCACAACCCTAACCACAACCCTAATTCCAACCCTAACCCTAAGGCTATGTGCCCACGTTGCGGATTCGTGTGAGATTTTTCAGCATTATTTTTGAAAAATCCGCGGGTAAAAGGCACTGCGTTTTACCTGCGGATTTTCCGCGGATTTCCAGTGTTTTTTTGTGCGGATTTCACCTGCGGATTCCTATTGAGGAACAGGTGTAAAACGCTGCGGAATCCGCACAAAGAATTGACATGCTGCGGAAAATACAACGCAGCGTTTCCACGCGGTATTTTCCGCACCATGGGCACAGCGGATTTGGTTTCCATATGTTTACATGGTACTGTAAACCTGATGGAACACTGCTGCGGATCCGCAGCCAAATCCGCACCGTGTGCACATAGCTCAATTCTAAAGGTATGTGCACACGCTGCGGATCCGCAGCAGTTTCCCATGAGTTTACAGTTCAATGTAAACCTATGGGAAACAAAAATCGCTGTACACATGCTGTGGAAAAACTGCACGGAAATGCAGCGGTTTACATTCCGCAGCATGTCACTTCTTTGTGCGGATTCCGCAGCGGTTTTACAACTGCTCCAATAGAAAATCGCAGTTGTAAAACCGCAGTGAAATGCGCAGAAAAAACGCGGTAAATCCGCCATAAATCCGCAGTGGTTTAGCACTGCGGATTTATCAAATCCGCTGCGGAAAAATCTGCAGAGGACCAGAATACGTGTGCACATACCGAAACCCTAACCCTAGCCCTAACCCTAGCCCTAGCCCTAACCCTAACCCTAGCCCTAACCCTAGCCCTAACCCTACCCCTAGCCCTAACCCTAACCCTACCCCTAACCCTACCCCTAACCCTATTATAACATTAGTGGAAAAAAAAATTCTTTATTTTTTTATTGTCCCTACCTATGGGGGTGACAAAGGGGGGGGGTCATTTATTATTTTTTTTTTATTTTGATCACTGAGATATAATCTATCTCAGTGATCAAAATACACTTTGGAACGAATCTGCCGGCCGGCAGATTCGGCGGGCGCACTGCGCATGCGCCCGCCGTTTTGGAAGATGGCGGCGCCCGGGAGGAAGACAGACGGACCCCGGCAGGATCGGTAAGTATGATGGGGTGGGAGGGAGCACGGGGGGGGGCTGTGATCGGAGCATGGGGGGGTGGATCGGAGCGCGGGAGGGGTGGAACGGAGCACGGGGGGGTGTAACGGAGCACGGGGGGGTGGATCGGAGTGTAGGGGGGGTGATTGGAGCACGGGGTGATTGGAGCACTGGGGGGAGCGGACAAGAGCACGGGGGGAGCGGAGCACAGGACGGAGGGGAGGCGGAGCAGTGTACCGGACAGATCAGAGGGCTGGGGGGGCGATCGGTGGGGTGTGGTGGGGGCACATTAGTGTTTCCAGCCATGGCCATGATATTGCAGCAACGGCCATGGCTGGATTGTAATATTTCACCAGTTATAATAGGTGAAATATTACAAATCGCTCTGATTGGCAGTTTCACTTTCAACAGCCAATCAGAGCGATCGTAGCCACGGGGGGGTGAAGCCCCCTGGGCTAAACTACCACTCCCCCTGTCCCTGCAGATCGGGTGAAATGGGAGTTAACCCTTTCACCCGATCTGCAGGGACGCGATCTTTCCATGACACCACATAGGCGTCATGGGTCGGATTGGCATCGACTTTCATGACGCCTACGTGGCGTCATGGGTCGGGAAGGGGTTAATGACCGAGCCAATTTTTACAATTCTGACCACTGTCACTTTATGAGGTTCTAACTCTGGAACGCTTCAACGGATCCCGCAGATTCTGAGATTGTTTTTTCGTGACATATCATACTTCATGTTAGTGGTAACATTTCTTCGATATTACTTGCGATTATTTATGAAAAAAACGGAAATATGGCGAAAATTTTTACAATTTTGCAATTTTCAAACTTTGTATTTTTATGCCCTTAAATCAGAGAGATATGTCACGAAAAATAGTTAATAAATAACATTTCCCACATGTCTACTTTACATCAGCACAATTTTGGAAACAAATTTTTTTTTTGTTAGGGAGTTATAAGGGTTAAAAGTTGACCAGCAATTTCTCATTTTTACAACACCATTTTTTTTTAAGGACCACATCACATTTGAAGTCATTTTGAGGGGTCTATATGATAGAAAATAACGAAGTGTGACACCATTCTAAAAACTACACCCCTCAAGGTTCTCAAAACCACTTCAAGAAGTTTATTAACCCTTTACGTGCTTCACAGGAACTGAAACAATGTGGAAGGAAAAAATTAACATTTAACTTTTTTTTGCAAACATCTTAATTCAGAACCATTTTTTTTATTTTCACATGTGTAAAAACAGAAATGTAACCATAAATTTTGTTATGCAATTTCTCCTGAATACGCCAATACCCCATATCTGGGGGTAAACCACTGTTTGGGCGCACCGCAGAGCTTGGAAGTGAAGGAGCGCCGTTTGACTTTTTCAATGCAGAATTGGCTGGAATTGAGATCGGACGCCATGTTGCGTTTGGAGAGGCCCTGATGTACCTAAACAGTGGAAACTCCCCACAAGTGACACCATTTTGGAAACTAGACCCCTGTTGTGAATTCTGTTGTCGAACTCCCACCTGTGGTCGTGAATGGTACTTCGGCGAGTTCTGTCTATGGGCTCCCTCTGGTGGCTGTGAGTGAAGCTGCTGCTTCTGAGGTTCCTTACACAGGTGACGTGGTTTATCCTTTGGTTGGCTGCTTTATTTAACTCCACTCAGATCGTTACTCCATGCCAGCTGTCAATGTTCCTGCATTGGTTCTTGTGACGCCCAGGAGACCGGGATACCCAGCACCGGACCAATGGAGTCTGTCTCTTGAGGGGGATGTCACGGGTGGCTTGACCCGGTGCTGTGGCCTCAGGCAATGCACAGTGTAAGGGGTATCATGAGGGGACAGGCACTTACTTGATCAGCAGCAGGTTCTCCCAGCGGTGACGATCCCGATCCTGGATAGATGGCTATTGTCCAAATGAAAGACTGAGGCACTGAAACGTTTAACCAGTTTACTTTAACATAAAAGGATTTACAACCAGTCCTGTCACCGGAGTCTGTATGGGAACTCTGAGTTACTTTGACCCTGCCGGGGTCTTCGCCTCTTATTGTGCGCAATTTCTGTGTGGCCCTGCTGCTGTATGTGAACTGGCTGCCGGCCCAATCTGTCCCCTCCGGGTCCTGGTTCGACGGGCAACCCGAGTCCTTTTATCGGTTTACCCCCTCTGGGAGTACCGCTGAACTCTGTGTCTGTTGCTGCGTCCGGCCCTAGTGAAGCTGATATCACCTCACGTTTTTCCGGTTGCTGTATTATATATAATGAATACAGCCACGGATCCGGTATCCGTCTTTGCGCCTGTTCTGGGTAGTGATTAATGCTACCCGGTTCTCACAATGTCCTTTTTCTCTATCCCTCTTCTCCTCAGGCCGGTGATTTAGGCCTGGTAACAGTCACAGGGCTGTTAGAGATTCAACTGTATGACCTCTCACTTTCAGCTCCTTAGCCCAACTGCCATTTCTTCTCTCAGACCAGAAAGGATCAAGGGGAGTCTCTGGAGCTCCCCCTTCTGGCCGGAGGTGGTAGTGCAGTCTTGCTATTTTAGTATTTGTACTTACTGTCAGTAACTATTTTTGTTCTGGCCGGAGGTGGTAGTGCAGTCTTGCTATTTTAGTATTTGTACTTACTGTCAGTAACTATTTTTGTGGCAAATACCCCTAGGGGTGCCACATTCCCCCTTAGTTAAGAACAGTACTCCGGGACTGTGGGACAATAACATTTTGAAATAACAATTAATATGTACAGAGTCTTAAAAATGAAAAGTTACAAAAACCACTCAAGGAAACAAAAATAGAGTTCTGTAAAAAAGTCACTTCAAATAGCGTCCATTAATACAGTTCTATCCTTGAAGGTATTAGGAAAGGCACTGTACTTAGTGTCCAGGAATTTAGTTCCATTTTTCCAACGGAGTTATCAATATAAAGTCTAAAGAAAGTTCAAAAAGAGCAAAAAGCAAAGTTCAAAAAGCAGTCTTTCCGGAGCTTTGATTTAGTGCCTCCGGGCTGATAAAAAGTTCAAGAATACGCAATAAGTTCATACAGACAAGTCTCTGTAGGCACTGGGCTTAAACGTTGCAGACTGATAACAATGACTATACTACATTTTCTGTTTAACTATATACGGCATAACATATATACAATTCACATTATGAGCTTTATAGTTGGTAATCTGCATACCTGGCCGGTAATTGACCCTGGGTACTACGCTGTGATCTACGTAATAGCGGTGTCTCTTCATGTGATGTACTACTGTCTACTGCGGATGTAGTATCTGCCCGCTCTGCTAAAGATAATTCCACGACTATGGAGTTGGCAAGTCCACCGTGAATGGGATTACTCTGACCAGGAATCTGTTCTTCCTGGCCTGGAACCTCCTGTAGTACGGGGTCAGCCTCTTCCTGTCTTGGGACTTCTGGTATTGGGTTCGGTGTTGGGTAAAAGGCCACCATGGGAACCACTACTGCACCATGGTATGTTAGTAGGGTTTTGGGAAAGTCTCCTATACAGGTGTGATACACTTCCTCTTCTTTTTCCTTTACTGGTTGAACCTGTATGGGTTGAATAACTTCTGGTTCTGGCTGGACAACGTCTGGCTCTTTCAATGCTTCCGGACACAATTTAAGATTGTCTCTTGACACTAGTACAGATGTTAAGCCTCCGTTTTTGCTAATGAGACACATTTTAGGATTATCCACTCTTGTTGGTAAAACTGTGTAGGGTACGGCTTCCCACTGATTGTCCAGTTTATTGGTTCGACGATTTCTCTTGAGCACTTGGTCACCCGGTCTTAATGGGGTCGCTAGAGCATTCTGGTTGAAAGTTCGCTCTTGTCTTTCTCTAGTTTGCTGAAGGCTTCTTTCCACACTCTCTTGCACTTGGCGATACTGCTTTTGCCGTATGATATCCCAATTGGAGTCTTGAACTTCTGCGTCTGGTTTCAGAATTCCCATTTCTAGATCGATTGGTAATTGGCCGGGTCTTGCACGCATAAGGTAAGCTGGGGTGCAGTTGGTGGAGCTCACCGGGACATGATTATACAGATCCACCAAGTCAGGCAATTTCTCTGGCCATTGATTCCTTTCTGTCTCAGGTAAAGTCTTTAGTAGGTCTATTACAATATGGTTCATCTTCTCGCATAAGCCGTTTGTTTGTGGATGATAGGCCGTCGTCCGGATCTTTTTGCAACCATACATATTACAGAATTCTCTGAAGATCTCTGATTCAAAGGCTGTACCTTGGTCGGTGAGAACCTGTTCCGGATATCCATGGGGTCTACAAAAGTACGTTTGGAACGCTTTGGCTGCTGTTTTTGCTGTCAGATCTTTTACGGGTACTACTACCAAGAAACGTGAATAATGGTCCACGATGGTCAAGGCATAGACATAGCCGGACCGGCTTGGTGTCAACTTCACGTGGTCCATGGCTACAAGTTCAAGTGGTTGTTTGGTGATTATGGGCTGCAGTGGTGCTCTTTGGTTCTTTTGATCGTTTCTTCTGAGGTTGCACGGGCCACAATTTCTGCACCACTGTTCGATTGATTTTCTCATCCCGACCCAATAAAATCTTTCTCTTAGAAGTACTTCTAACTTTTTCCAACCGAAGTGACCAGCACCATTATGGTAAGCTTCGAGGACCATCTTCACATCTTGTTTAGGCACAATAATCTGCCAAACCAATTCATGTGTTTTCGGATTGGTGTATCTTCTACAGAGCTTCCCTTGATACAGGAACATTTTGCCTCTCTCTTTCCAGAGTTGATGCGTCTCTTCTGGGGCATCCTCATCGGGATATGCACTTTGCTCAGTCAACAGTTCCTTCACCAACTTCACAGCCGGATTGCTGTCTTGGGTGTCAGCCCATCTATGGTGTGCTAACGGATTAAAATTCACCTCTTGTTGTTTCTGATAGGTACTTGACTGATGATGTTTTGCCTTGGGACGATGGAAGGCTGGTAGTTCAATTTCTTCAAGCTCCCCCGTTTCCTCTTCTACATCTCTCAAGTGTGGCATCCGGGATAGGGCATCGGCATTTCCATTCTTGCGACCTGCTCGATACTTGATTATGAAGTTGTAATTAGATAACCGGGCTATCCATCGCTGTTCTAACGCACCTAATTTGGCTGTGTCCAGGTGGGTCAACGGATTGTTGTCAGTATAGACAATAAATTCTGCAGCGGCCAGATAGTGTTTGAAACGCTCCGTCACAGCCCAAACTACTGCCAGTAGTTCCAATTTGAAGGAGCTGTAATTTTCTGAATTTCTTTCAGTAGGCCGGAGCTTTCTACTTGCAAAGGCGATGACTTTCTCCCGACCTTCTTGCTTTTGTGACAGCACCGCTCCTAGTCCCACATTACTGGCATCGGTGTAGAGGATGAAAGGTTGATGGTAATCTGGGTATGCCAGAACCTCTTCTCCAGTTAGTGCCTTCTTTAGTTGTTCAAAGGAGTCTTCCCTTTCGTCGTTCCACTGAAAAGGAGGGTTTCGGTTTGAAGGTTTCTTCGTCTGCCCTACCAAGGTGTCTTGCAAGGGTGCTGCCAACTTGGTAAATCCTTTTATAAATCTGCGATAGTAACCCACCAATCCCAGGAATTGTCTCACTTCTTTTGCGCTGGTAGGTCTTGGCCAATCCCTTATGGCGCTTATTTTCTCGGGATCTGGTGCTACTCCCTCCGAACTCACGATGTGTCCCAGGTACTGTACCTTTGGCTTGAGAAGGTGACATTTGGATGGCTTGACTTTCATGCCATACCTGGATAAGGCTTCGAACACTTCTGCCAGGTCTATTAAGTGTTGTTCGTAAGTCTTTGAGTAGACGATCACATCATCTAGGTACAGGAGGACGGTCTCGAAGTTCTTGTGTCCGAGGCAGCATTCCATCAGCCGCTGGAAGGTACCGGATGCAGAGTCCGAACGGCATGCGATTAAATTCACATAGACCCATTGGTGTGGTGAATGCCGTCTTTTCCTTATCTCTCTCAGCCACAGGGACTTGCCAATACCCGCTTGTTAAGTCTAAGGTGGAAAAATAATTAGCAGATTTCAAAGCAGTTAAGGACTCTTCTATCCTAGGCAAGGGGTAGGCGTCTTTATGGGTGATGTTATTAATCTTCCGGTAGTCTACGCACATTCTCATGGTTCCGTCCTTTTTTTTGACAATCACTAGAGGGGCCGCCCAGGGGCTACAGCTGTCTCTTATTACCCCGGCCTGTTTCATCTCCCTCAGCATATCTTTTGCACATTGATAGTGAGCGGGCGGTATGGGTCTATATCTTTCTTTTATTGGGGGATGGTCACCTGTGGGGATTGTGTGTTCTACCCCTTCTATCCGTCCGAAGTCTAATGGGTGTTTACTGAAGACTTGTTCATATTCTGTCACTAGCCTATACACCCCTTGTTTTTGATGGGTAGGTGTTGAATTTATGCCCACGTGTAGCTGTTGGCACCAATCCTCCATTTCTCCATCTGAGCCATTGCCTTCCACCTGACAGGTTGGTTCTAAGGGCTCAATGGTTGTGATGGCATTGTTGTCAACAGTATATAGCTTTGCCATTGTAGCATACCTTGGCAAAGTGACCTCTTCCTCTCCACAGTTCAAAAGTCGTACCGGCACTCGTCCCCGGTGTACCTCGACTATCCCTCGTGCTGTGAGTATAGTGGGCCTGCTGTCGGTGTACACTGGTTCTATTAAGGCTTGATAATCTCGTCCCTTAGTACCAATGGCTGCTCTACACCATACCAGCATTTCTGTTTTTGGTGGGATTACAATAGACGTTGGATCACTTACCCTCACACTGCCGATTTCTCCACCTGCAACTTCTACCTGTTGCCTTAACATCAATACTTTTATTTCCCTCCGGAGAACTCTCTGCTGGCAGGATTGGGCAGTTTCAGCAATTTGCTGTAAGACAGAAATGACTTCGGAAAAGCAGTTCTCTAACACATTCATTCCTATCAATACAGTTGGTTCACAGTTCCGCCGGTCAACATCAACAACAATTATACCCTGTTTCTTCAGTTCTACTTTACCAATCTTTATGGTCATCTCCCTGAATCCTAGTTTCGGTACCAACTTACCATTACTGGCCCATATATCTAGTTCAACAT
Organism: Ranitomeya imitator; assembly: GCF_032444005.1. NCBI lineage: Eukaryota > Metazoa > Chordata > Amphibia > Anura > Dendrobatidae > Ranitomeya > Ranitomeya imitator. The sequence continues at coordinate 366,683,694 of NC_091286.1, forward strand.
CAGAGGGCCCTTTATCAATATCTGCATCAGCCCAGTACCTCTTATAAAGGATATACGGTATAGATGAAATCTGGGAACCTGTGTCCAGCAAAGCGTTGAGGGGAATTCCGTCCAGCACGATAGGGATAATGGGTCGTCCTCCGATGTACCTGTCGTGCCAGGGTGTTGGGCCTTGAAAGTTCATTCCTGCGAAGCGGCCCGCATTCCCAGGGGATTCCCGTTTAAATCACAATCTCGTGCAAAGTGGCCCGGCTGCTGGCAACGGCGGCAAATGGGCTGTCCATCCGGTTGGTAGCGGTCGCGGGGTCGTCCTCTCCATGTCGGGTATCTCCGGGGTCTCATCCATGGAACATCCTCTCTACAGTTTGCCAACTCCATCTTGTGTCCTCTCATCTCCTGCATGGTTTTAGCCATTGAAGCAACAACATCAGCTAAAGAGTCAAGCTTTTGTTGAAGAGCCTCATTAGTACTGGGCCCCAGGGGCTTAGCAATGGCCCCAGACATAGCTGATGTCACTGGCACTCCCTGTTGTTGAGGTGCCTCTGCCATGGGTTGCGCAGGATCCTGATCCCGAGGTGCCTCTGCCAGCTGGAGACGTATAGCGCTCTCCTTTAATTGGGCAAATGTCAATTCAGGGTTCTTAAAAACAAGCATGCTCACATGCCCCCGGTGAGAAGGGGTGTAGAGTCCCTCAATAAATTGATCTCTTAGCAGTTTATCCGCTCCGGTGTTAAAAATGGGTTCAGCCAGTGTAAGTGATTTAAGGGCTTCCTGCAGGTTTAAGGCAAAGTCTCTCACGCCCTCATTAGCTTTTTGTTTGCAATTAAAGAATCGTATTTTAGCTTTGCTGCTGGCCGTGGTTTCAAATGTAGCTTTTAATCCAGCAAATATGCGTTCAACAGTGCCTTTTAGATCAGCTGCCCATGCTGTGACTTCTCGCTTAGCATGGCCACTTAACTGCATCATCAGGAGACTAACACGCTGAACTTCACCCACAGGGAACATGTCAAAATGGGCCAGCATCTTTTCTCTGAAATCGTCAAGGGTATTAGGCTCACCTTCATACATTGGAAGCCATGGGCCACCCGGGGTATATGGCATCAGCACCGGCATGATGGGCGCCACTCCTTGAACCGCTGCGCTGCCGGACTCTCTATTGACACTCTTTCTTTTAGCTGCATTAGCGTTGCCGGGTGCTGCGGCGTCTCCGTGCTGCGACATACTGTGCCCCCTTAGTTAATCCGGACCCTTCCGGTCCTCCGCTTCCGTCGGGATAGTGTAGATTCGTTCCGCTGTGCAGCAGGATCGATTTTCCCCTTGCTCTGATGTCAGAGCGCTCAGCTTGGTGCCGCCCTCAATGACACGCCCCCTGCTGCTCCCACCCACCGCGCTCTGTAATGGCGGATTCTGAAGTTTTTCAGTTAGACTGGGGCTCAGGTGATGGCGTAGCTCAATTAACAGTCTCGTGCCTAACGGTTATGAAGTGATTACCTCAGGGGATGGCGGCCATCTTTACTCCATTATAACCAATGGGGAAAAGTCACTTTCAATAGTTTTCAATGGGGAATGGATTTTTCTTTAATAAAGTAAATTTTCAAGATTTTTCATCCCAGTTTTCACAGTTTTGGGCTCCAATCACGGCACACAATACCCGGTATACGGGCTGGCTAGATCCTGTTCGTGACGCCAATTGTGACGCCCAGGAGACCGGGATACCCAGCACCGGACCAATGGAGTCTGTCTCTTGAGGGGGATGTCACGGGTGGCTTGACCCGGTGCTGTGGCCTCAGGCAATGCACAGTGTAAGGGGTATCATGAGGGGACAGGCACTTACTTGATCAGCAGCAGGTTCTCCCAGCGGTGACGATCCCGATCCTGGATAGATGGCTATTGTCCAAATGAAAGACTGAGGCACTGAAACGTTTAACCAGTTTACTTTAACATAAAAGGATTTACAACCAGTCCTGTCACCGGAGTCTGTATGGGAACTCTGAGTTACTTTGACCCTGCCGGGGTCTTCGCCTCTTATTGTGCGCAATTTCTGTGTGGCCCTGCTGCTGTATGTGAACTGGCTGCCGGCCCAATCTGTCCCCTCCGGGTCCTGGTTCGACGGGCAACCCGAGTCCTTTTATCGGTTTACCCCCTCTGGGAGTACCGCTGAACTCTGTGTCTGTTGCTGCGTCCGGCCCTAGTGAAGCTGATATCACCTCACGTTTTTCCGGTTGCTGTATTATATATAATGAATACAGCCACGGATCCGGTATCCGTCTTTGCGCCTGTTCTGGGTAGTGATTAATGCTACCCGGTTCTCACAATGTCCTTTTTCTCTATCCCTCTTCTCCTCAGGCCGGTGATTTAGGCCTGGTAACAGTCACAGGGCTGTTAGAGATTCAACTGTATGACCTCTCACTTTCAGCTCCTTAGCCCAACTGCCATTTCTTCTCTCAGACCAGAAAGGATCAAGGGGAGTCTCTGGAGCTCCCCCTTCTGGCCGGAGGTGGTAGTGCAGTCTTGCTATTTTAGTATTTGTACTTACTGTCAGTAACTATTTTTGTTCTGGCCGGAGGTGGTAGTGCAGTCTTGCTATTTTAGTATTTGTACTTACTGTCAGTAACTATTTTTGTGGCAAATACCCCTAGGGGTGCCACATTCCCCCTTAGTTAAGAACAGTACTCCGGGACTGTGGGACAATAACATTTTGAAATAACAATTAATATGTACAGAGTCTTAAAAATGAAAAGTTACAAAAACCACTCAAGGAAACAAAAATAGAGTTCTGTAAAAAAGTCACTTCAAATAGCGTCCATTAATACAGTTCTATCCTTGAAGGTATTAGGAAAGGCACTGTACTTAGTGTCCAGGAATTTAGTTCCATTTTTCCAACGGAGTTATCAATATAAAGTCTAAAGAAAGTTCAAAAAGAGCAAAAAGCAAAGTTCAAAAAGCAGTCTTTCCGGAGCTTTGATTTAGTGCCTCCGGGCTGATAAAAAGTTCAAGAATACGCAATAAGTTCATACAGACAAGTCTCTGTAGGCACTGGGCTTAAACGTTGCAGACTGATAACAATGACTATACTACATTTTCTGTTTAACTATATACGGCATAACATATATACAATTCACATTATGAGCTTTATAGTTGGTAATCTGCATACCTGGCCGGTAATTGACCCTGGGTACTACGCTGTGATCTACGTAATAGCGGTGTCTCTTCATGTGATGTACTACTGTCTACTGCGGATGTAGTATCTGCCCGCTCTGCTAAAGATAATTCCACGACTATGGAGTTGGCAAGTCCACCGTGAATGGGATTACTCTGACCAGGAATCTGTTCTTCCTGGCCTGGAACCTCCTGTAGTACGGGGTCAGCCTCTTCCTGTCTTGGGACTTCTGGTATTGGGTTCGGTGTTGGGTAAAAGGCCACCATGGGAACCACTACTGCACCATGGTATGTTAGTAGGGTTTTGGGAAAGTCTCCTATACAGGTGTGATACACTTCCTCTTCTTTTTCCTTTACTGGTTGAACCTGTATGGGTTGAATAACTTCTGGTTCTGGCTGGACAACGTCTGGCTCTTTCAATGCTTCCGGACACAATTTAAGATTGTCTCTTGACACTAGTACAGATGTTAAGCCTCCGTTTTTGCTAATGAGACACATTTTAGGATTATCCACTCTTGTTGGTAAAACTGTGTAGGGTACGGCTTCCCACTGATTGTCCAGTTTATTGGTTCGACGATTTCTCTTGAGCACTTGGTCACCCGGTCTTAATGGGGTCGCTAGAGCATTCTGGTTGAAAGTTCGCTCTTGTCTTTCTCTAGTTTGCTGAAGGCTTCTTTCCACACTCTCTTGCACTTGGTGATACTGCTTTTGCCGTATGATATCCCAATTGGAGTCTTGAACTTCTGCGTCTGGTTTCAGAATTCCCATTTCTAGATCGATTGGTAATTGGCCGGGTCTTGCACGCATAAGGTAAGCTGGGGTGCAGTTGGTGGAGCTCACCGGGACATGATTATACAGATCCACCAAGTCAGGCAATTTCTCTGGCCATTGATTCCTTTCTGTCTCAGGTAAAGTCTTTAGTAGGTCTATTACAATATGGTTCATCTTCTCGCATAAGCCGTTTGTTTGTGGATGATAGGCCGTCGTCCGGATCTTTTTGCAACCATACATATTACAGAATTCTCTGAAGATCTCTGATTCAAAGGCTGTACCTTGGTCGGTGAGAACCTGTTCCGGATATCCATGGGGTCTACAAAAGTACGTTTGGAACGCTTTGGCTGCTGTTTTTGCTGTCAGATCTTTTACGGGTACTACTACCAAGAAACGTGAATAATGGTCCACGATGGTCAAGGCATAGACATAGCCGGACCGGCTTGGTGTCAACTTCACGTGGTCCATGGCTACAAGTTCAAGTGGTTGTTTGGTGATTATGGGCTGCAGTGGTGCTCTTTGGTTCTTTTGATCGTTTCTTCTGAGGTTGCACGGGCCACAATTTCTGCACCACTGTTCGATTGATTTTCTCATCCCGACCCAATAAAATCTTTCTCTTAGAAGTACTTCTAACTTTTTCCAACCGAAGTGACCAGCACCATTATGGTAAGCTTCGAGGACCATCTTCACATCTTGTTTAGGCACAATAATCTGCCAAACCAATTCATGTGTTTTCGGATTGGTGTATCTTCTACAGAGCTTCCCTTGATACAGGAACATTTTGCCTCTCTCTTTCCAGAGTTGATGCGTCTCTTCTGGGGCATCCTCATCGGGATATGCACTTTGCTCAGTCAACAGTTCCTTCACCAACTTCACAGCCGGATTGCTGTCTTGGGTGTCAGCCCATCTATGGTGTGCTAACGGATTAAAATTCACCTCTTGTTGTTTCTGATAGGTACTTGACTGATGATGTTTTGCCTTGGGACGATGGAAGGCTGGTAGTTCAATTTCTTCAAGCTCCCCCGTTTCCTCTTCTACATCTCTCAAGTGTGGCATCCGGGATAGGGCATCGGCATTTCCATTCTTGCGACCTGCTCGATACTTGATTATGAAGTTGTAATTAGATAACCGGGCTATCCATCGCTGTTCTAACGCACCTAATTTGGCTGTGTCCAGGTGGGTCAACGGATTGTTGTCAGTATAGACAATAAATTCTGCAGCGGCCAGATAGTGTTTGAAACGCTCCGTCACAGCCCAAACTACTGCCAGTAGTTCCAATTTGAAGGAGCTGTAATTTTCTGAATTTCTTTCAGTAGGCCGGAGCTTTCTACTTGCAAAGGCGATGACTTTCTCCCGACCTTCTTGCTTTTGTGACAGCACCGCTCCTAGTCCCACATTACTGGCATCGGTGTAGAGGATGAAAGGTTGATGGTAATCTGGGTATGCCAGAACCTCTTCTCCAGTTAGTGCCTTCTTTAGTTGTTCAAAGGAGTCTTCCCTTTCGTCGTTCCACTGAAAAGGAGGGTTTCGGTTTGAAGGTTTCTTCGTCTGCCCTACCAAGGTGTCTTGCAAGGGTGCTGCCAACTTGGTAAATCCTTTTATAAATCTGCGATAGTAACCCACCAATCCCAGGAATTGTCTCACTTCTTTTGCGCTGGTAGGTCTTGGCCAATCCCTTATGGCGCTTATTTTCTCGGGATCTGGTGCTACTCCCTCCGAACTCACGATGTGTCCCAGGTACTGTACCTTTGGCTTGAGAAGGTGACATTTGGATGGCTTGACTTTCATGCCATACCTGGATAAGGCTTCGAACACTTCTGCCAGGTCTATTAAGTGTTGTTCGTAAGTCTTTGAGTAGACGATCACATCATCTAGGTACAGGAGGACGGTCTCGAAGTTCTTGTGTCCGAGGCAGCATTCCATCAGCCGCTGGAAGGTACCGGATGCAGAGTCCGAACGGCATGCGATTAAATTCACATAGACCCATTGGTGTGGTGAATGCCGTCTTTTCCTTATCTCTCTCAGCCACAGGGACTTGCCAATACCCGCTTGTTAAGTCTAAGGTGGAAAAATAATTAGCAGATTTCAAAGCAGTTAAGGACTCTTCTATCCTAGGCAAGGGGTAGGCGTCTTTATGGGTGATGTTATTAATCTTCCGGTAGTCTACGCACATTCTCATGGTTCCGTCCTTTTTTTTGACAATCACTAGAGGGGCCGCCCAGGGGCTACAGCTGTCTCTTATTACCCCGGCCTGTTTCATCTCCCTCAGCATATCTTTTGCACATTGATAGTGAGCGGGCGGTATGGGTCTATATCTTTCTTTTATTGGGGGATGGTCACCTGTGGGGATTGTGTGTTCTACCCCTTCTATCCGTCCGAAGTCTAATGGGTGTTTACTGAAGACTTGTTCATATTCTGTCACTAGCCTATACACCCCTTGTTTTTGATGGGTAGGTGTTGAATTTATGCCCACGTGTAGCTGTTGGCACCAATCCTCCATTTCTCCATCTGAGCCATTGCCTTCCACCTGACAGGTTGGTTCTAAGGGCTCAATGGTTGTGATGGCATTGTTGTCAACAGTATATAGCTTTGCCATTGTAGCATACCTTGGCAAAGTGACCTCTTCCTCTCCACAGTTCAAAAGTCGTACCGGCACTCGTCCCCGGTGTACCTCGACTATCCCTCGTGCTGTGAGTATAGTGGGCCTGCTGTCGGTGTACACTGGTTCTATTAAGGCTTGATAATCTCGTCCCTTAGTACCAATGGCTGCTCTACACCATACCAGCATTTCTGTTTTTGGTGGGATTACAATAGACGTTGGATCACTTACCCTCACACTGCCGATTTCTCCACCTGCAACTTCTACCTGTTGCCTTAACATCAATACTTTTATTTCCCTCCGGAGAACTCTCTGCTGGCAGGATTGGGCAGTTTCAGCAATTTGCTGTAAGACAGAAATGACTTCGGAAAAGCAGTTCTCTAACACATTCATTCCTATCAATACAGTTGGTTCACAGTTCCGCCGGTCAACATCAACAACAATTATACCCTGTTTCTTCAGTTCTACTTTACCAATCTTTATGGTCATCTCCCTGAATCCTAGTTTCGGTACCAACTTACCATTACTGGCCCATATATCTAGTTCAACATCAGAGGGCCCTTTATCAATATCTGCATCAGCCCAGTACCTCTTATAAAGGATATACGGTATAGATGAAATCTGGGAACCTGTGTCCAGCAAAGCGTTGAGGGGAATTCCGTCCAGCACGATAGGGATAATGGGTCGTCCTCCGATGTACCTGTCGTGCCAGGGTGTTGGGCCTTGAAAGTTCATTCCTGCGAAGCGGCCCGCATTCCCAGGGGATTCCCGTTTAAATCACAATCTCGTGCAAAGTGGCCCGGCTGCTGGCAACGGCGGCAAATGGGCTGTCCATCCGGTTGGTAGCGGTCGCGGGGTCGTCCTCTCCATGTCGGGTATCTCCGGGGTCTCATCCATGGAACATCCTCTCTACAGTTTGCCAACTCCATCTTGTGTCCTCTCATCTCCTGCATGGTTTTAGCCATTGAAGCAACAACATCAGCTAAAGAGTCAAGCTTTTGTTGAAGAGCCTCATTAGTACTGGGCCCCAGGGGCTTAGCAATGGCCCCAGACATAGCTGATGTCACTGGCACTCCCTGTTGTTGAGGTGCCTCTGCCATGGGTTGCGCAGGATCCTGATCCCGAGGTGCCTCTGCCAGCTGGAGACGTATAGCGCTCTCCTTTAATTGGGCAAATGTCAATTCAGGGTTCTTAAAAACAAGCATGCTCACATGCCCCCGGTGAGAAGGGGTGTAGAGTCCCTCAATAAATTGATCTCTTAGCAGTTTATCCGCTCCGGTGTTAAAAATGGGTTCAGCCAGTGTAAGTGATTTAAGGGCTTCCTGCAGGTTTAAGGCAAAGTCTCTCACGCCCTCATTAGCTTTTTGTTTGCAATTAAAGAATCGTATTTTAGCTTTGCTGCTGGCCGTGGTTTCAAATGTAGCTTTTAATCCAGCAAATATGCGTTCAACAGTGCCTTTTAGATCAGCTGCCCATGCTGTGACTTCTCGCTTAGCATGGCCACTTAACTGCATCATCAGGAGACTAACACGCTGAACTTCACCCACAGGGAACATGTCAAAATGGGCCAGCATCTTTTCTCTGAAATCGTCAAGGGTATTAGGCTCACCTTCATACATTGGAAGCCATGGGCCACCCGGGGTATATGGCATCAGCACCGGCATGATGGGCGCCACTCCTTGAACCGCTGCGCTGCCGGACTCTCTATTGACACTCTGTCTTTTAGCTGCATTAGCGTTGCCGGGTGCTGCGGCGTCTCCGTGCTGCGACATACTGTGCCCCCTTAGTTAATCCGGACCCTTCCGGTCCTCCGCTTCCGTCGGGATAGTGTAGATTCGTTCCGCTGTGCAGCAGGATCGATTTTCCCCTTGCTCTGATGTCAGAGCGCTCAGCTTGGTGCCGCCCTCAATGACACGCCCCCTGCTGCTCCCACCCACCGCGCTCTGTAATGGCGGATTCTGAAGTTTTTCAGTTAGACTGGGGCTCAGGTGATGGCGTAGCTCAATTAACAGTCTCGTGCCTAACGGTTATGAAGTGATTACCTCAGGGGATGGCGGCCATCTTTACTCCATTATAACCAATGGGGAAAAGTCACTTTCAATAGTTTTCAATGGGGAATGGATTTTTCTTTAATAAAGTAAATTTTCAAGATTTTTCATCCCAGTTTTCACAGTTTTGGGCTCCAATCACGGCACACAATACCCGGTATACGGGCTGGCTAGATCCTGTTCGTGACGCCAATTGTGACGCCCAGGAGACCGGGATACCCAGCACCGGACCAATGGAGTCTGTCTCTTGAGGGGGATGTCACGGGTGGCTTGACCCGGTGCTGTGGCCTCAGGCAATGCACAGTGTAAGGGGTATCATGAGGGGACAGGCACTTACTTGATCAGCAGCAGGTTCTCCCAGCGGTGACGATCCCGATCCTGGATAGATGGCTATTGTCCAAATGAAAGACTGAGGCACTGAAACGTTTAACCAGTTTACTTTAACATAAAAGGATTTACAACCAGTCCTGTCACCGGAGTCTGTATGGGAACTCTGAGTTACTTTGACCCTGCCGGGGTCTTCGCCTCTTATTGTGCGCAATTTCTGTGTGGCCCTGCTGCTGTATGTGAACTGGCTGCCGGCCCAATCTGTCCCCTCCGGGTCCTGGTTCGACGGGCAACCCGAGTCCTTTTATCGGTTTACCCCCTCTGGGAGTACCGCTGAACTCTGTGTCTGTTGCTGCGTCCGGCCCTAGTGAAGCTGATATCACCTCACGTTTTTCCGGTTGCTGTATTATATATAATGAATACAGCCACGGATCCGGTATCCGTCTTTGCGCCTGTTCTGGGTAGTGATTAATGCTACCCGGTTCTCACAATGTCCTTTTTCTCTATCCCTCTTCTCCTCAGGCCGGTGATTTAGGCCTGGTAACAGTCACAGGGCTGTTAGAGATTCAACTGTATGACCTCTCACTTTCAGCTCCTTAGCCCAACTGCCATTTCTTCTCTCAGACCAGAAAGGATCAAGGGGAGTCTCTGGAGCTCCCCCTTCTGGCCGGAGGTGGTAGTGCAGTCTTGCTATTTTAGTATTTGTACTTACTGTCAGTAACTATTTTTGTTCTGGCCGGAGGTGGTAGTGCAGTCTTGCTATTTTAGTATTTGTACTTACTGTCAGTAACTATTTTTGTGGCAAATACCCCTAGGGGTGCCACATTCAGTTCGCTCTTGGATCTTTCTGGTGACCTGTCTTCTCCAGCAGAAGCTAAGTTCCTGATAGTTATTATTTGTTCATTGTTTCCTTGTCCAGCTGGTTATCATGATTTTGTCTTGCTAGCTGCAAGCTCTGGGATGCAGAGTGGCACCTCCGCACCGTGAGTCGGTGCGGAGGTCTTTTTGCACACTCTGCGTGGTCTTTTGTAGTTTTTTGTGCTGACCGCAAAGATACCTTTCCTATCCTCTGTCTGTTTAGTAAGTCTGGCCTCCCTTTGCTGAAACCTGTTTCATTTCTGCGTTTGTGGCTTTCATCTTTACTCACAGTCAATATATGTGGGGGGCTGCCTTTTCCTTTGGGGAATCTCTCTGAGGCAAGGTAGGCTTTATTTTCTATCTCTAGGGCTAGCTAACTCTTAGGCTGTGAAGAGGCGTCTAGGGAGAGTCAGGAACGCTCCACAGCTATTTCTAGTTGTTGTGATAGGATTAGGGCCTGCGGTCAGCAGAGCTCCCACATCCCAGAGCTTGTCCTGCGTGAGTTTAACTATCAGGTCGTGCCGGGTGCTCCTAACCACCAGGTCATAACAGTACAGCTGGCCCAAAGTATTAATGCATCTCAATAGAGGGATAAGAGAAGTTCTGAGACCATTTTTTTTTCTTTGCACTGTGTTTTGTCTTTCTTTTCCCCTAAACCTTTGGGTGGTTCAGGACACAGGTGTAGATATGGACATTCAAGGTCTGTCCTCTTGTGTGGATCATCTCACTGCAAGGGTACAAAACATTCAAGATTTTGTGGTTCAGAATCCTATGTTAGAGCCCAGAATTCCTATTCCTGATTTATTTTCTGGGGATAGATCTAAGTTCTTGAATTTCAAAAATAATTGTAAACTGTTTCTAGCTTTGAAACCCCGCTTCTCTGGTGACCCCGTTCAACAGGTAAAAATCATTATTTCTTTGTTGCGTGGTGACCCTCAAGACTGGGCATTTTCCCTTGCGCCAGGAGATCCGGCATTGCGTGATGTTGATGCGTTTTTTCTGGCGCTTGGATTGCTTTATGATGAACCAAATTCAGTGGATCAGGCAGAGAAAATCTTGCTGGCTTTGTGTCAGGGTCAGGATGAAGCGGAGGTGTACTGTCAGAAGTTTAGAAAGTGGTCTGTGCTTACTCAGTGGAATGAGTGTGCCCTGGCGGCAATTTTCAGAAAGGGTCTTTCTGAAGCCCTTAAGGATGTTATGGTGGGATTTCCCACGCCTGCTGGTCTGAATGATTCTATGTCCTTGGCCATTCAGATCGATCGGCGCTTGCGTGAGTGCAAAGCTGTGCACCATCTGGCGGTATTCTCTGAGCATAGGCCTGAGCCTATGCAGTGTGATAGGACTTTGACCAGAGCTGAACGGCAAGAACACAGACATCGGAATGGGCTGTGTTTTTACTGTGGTGAATCCACTCATGCTATCTCCGATTGTCCTAAGCGCACTAAGCGGTTCGCTAGGTCTGCCACCATTGGTACGGTACAGTCTAAATTTCTTTTGTCCGTTACTCTGATTTGCTCTCTGTCATCCTATTCTGTTATGGCATTTGTGGATTCAGGCGCTGCCCTGAATTTGATGGACTTGGAGTTTGCCAGGCGCTGTGGTTTTTTCTTGGAGCCCTTGCAGTATCCTATTCCATTGAGAGGAATTGATGCTACGCCTTTGGCCAAGAATAAGCCTCAGTACTGGACTCAATTGACCATGTGCATGGCTCCTGCACATCAGGAGGATATTCGCTTTTTGGTGTTGAATAATCTGCATGATGTGGTCGTTTTGGGGTTGCCATGGCTACAGGTCCATAATCCAGTGTTGGATTGGAAATCTATGTCTGTGTCCGGCTGGGGTTGTCAGGGGGTACATGGTGATGTTCCATTGTTGTCAATTTCGCCTTCCACTCCTTCTGAAGTCCCTGAGTTTTTATCAGATTACCGGGATGTATTTGAAGAGCCCAAATCCAGTGCCCTACCTCCTCATAGGGATTGCGATTGTGCTATTAATTTGATTCCTGGTAGTAAGTTTCCTAAGGGCCGTCTGTTTAATTTATCTGTGCCAGAGCACGTTGCTATGCGGACTTATATAAAGGAATCCTTGGAGAAGGATCATATTCGCCCGTCGTCGTCACCATTGGGAGCAGGGTTCTTTGTGGCCAAGAAGGATGGCTCTTTGAGACCTTGTATTGATTACCGCCTTCTTAATAAGATCACAGTCAAATTTCAGTATCCTTTGCCGCTGCTGTCTGATTTGTTTGCTCGGATTAAGGGGGCTAGTTGGTTCGCCAAGATAGATCTTCGAGGGGCGTATAATCTTGTGCGAATTAAACAGGGCGATGAATGGAAAACAGCATTTAATACACCCGAGGGCCATTTTGAGTACCTGGTTATGCCATTCGGGCTTTCTAATGCGCCATCTGTGTTTCAGTCCTTTATGCATGACATCTTCCGAGAGTACCTGGATAGATTCATGATTGTATATTTGGATGACATTTTGGTCTTTTCGGATGATTGGGAGTCTCATGTGAAGCAGGTCAGAATGGTGTTCCAGGTCCTTCGTGCGAATTCCTTGTTTGTGAAGGGGTCAAAGTGTCTCTTTGGAGTTCAGAAGGTTTCATTTTTGGGTTTCATTTTTTCCCCTTCTACTATCGAAATGGACCCTGTTAAAGTTCAGTCCATTTACGATTGGACTCAGCCGACATCTGTGAAGAGCCTGCAGAAGTTCCTGGGCTTTGCTAATTTTTACCGTCGCTTCATCGCTAATTTTTCTAGTATTGCTAAACCGTTGACTGATTTGACCAAGAAAGGTGCTGATGTGGTCAATTGGTCCTCTGCAGCTCTAGAGGCTTTTCAGGAGTTGAAGCGTCGTTTTTCTTCTGCCCCTGTGTTGTGCCAGCCAGATGTTTCGGTCCCGTTTCAGGTTGAGGTTGATGCTTCTGAAATTGGAGCAGGGGCTGTTTTGTCGGAAAGAAGTTCTGATGGCTCGGTGATGAAACCCTGTGCCTTCTTTTCTAGAAAATTCTCGCCTGCTGAGCGCAATTATGATGTTGGCAATCGAGAGTTGTTGGCCATGAAGTGGGCATTCGAGGAGTGGCGACATTGGCTTGAAGGAGCTAAACATCGCGTGGTGGTCTTGACGGATCACAAGAATTTGACTTATCTCGAGTCTGCCAAACGGTTGAATCCAAGACAGGCTCGATGGTCGCTCTTTTTCTCCCGTTTTGATTTTGTGGTTTCATACCTTCCGGGATCAAAGAATGTGAAGGCTGATGCCCTGTCAAGGAGTTTTGTGCCTGACTCTCCGGGTGTTCCGGAGCCGGCGGGTATTCTTAAAGAGGGGGTAATTTTGTCTGCCATCTCCCCTGATTTGCGGCGCGTGCTGCAGAGGTTTCAGGCTGATAGACCTGACCATTGTCCTACGGAGAAACTGTTTGTCCCTGATAGATGGACTAGTAGAGTTATCTCTGAGGTTCATTGTTCGGTGTTGGCTGGTCATCCTGGAATCTTTGGTACCAGAGATTTGGTGGCTAGATCCTTTTGGTGGCCTTCTTTGTCACGGGATGTGCGTTCTTTTGTGCAGTCCTGTGGGACTTGTGCTCAGGCTAAGCCCTGCTGTTCTCGTGCCAGTGGGTTGCTTTTGCGCTTGCCGGTCCCAAAGAGGCCCTGGACGCATATTTCCATGGATTTTATTTCAGATCTCCCTGTCTCTCAAAGGATGTCGGTCATTTGGGTGGTTTGTGATCGCTTCTCTAAGATGGTCCATTTGGTACCCTTGTCTAAATTGCCTTCCTCCTCTGATTTGGTGCCATTGTTTTTCCAGCATGTGTTTCGTTTGCATGGCATTCCAGAGAACATCGTCTCGGACAGAGGTTCCCAGTTTGTTTCGAGGTTTTGGCGGTCCTTTTGTGCTAAGATGGGCATTGATTTTTCTTTTTCTTCGGCTTTCCATCCTCAGACTAATGGCCAAACCGAACGAACTAATCAGACTTTGGAAACATATCTGAGATGCTTTGTTTCTGCTGATCAGGATGATTGGGTGTCCTTCTTGCCTTTGGCTGAGTTCGCCCTTACTTATCGGGCCAGCTCGGCTACTTTAGTTTCTCCTTTTTTCTGTAATTCTGGTTTCCATCCTCGTTTCTCTTCAGGGCAGGTTGAGCCTTCGGACTGTCCTGGTGTGGATACGGTGGTGGACAGGTTGCAGCAGATTTGGACTCATGTGGTGGACAATTTGACATTGTCCCAGGAGAAGGCTCAACGTTTCGCTAACCGCCGGCGCTGTGTTGGTCCCCGACTTCGTGTTGGGGATTTGGTTTGGTTGTCATCTCGTCATGTTCCTATGAAGGTTTCCTCTCCTAAGTTTAAGCCTCGTTTCATTGGGCCATATAAGATTTCTGAAGTTCTTAATCCTGTGTCATTTCGTTTGGACCTTCCAGCTTCTTTTGCCAGCCATAATGTGTTCCATAGGTCGTTGTTGCGGAGATACGTGGCGCCTATGGTTCCCTCCGTTGATCCTCCTGCCCCGGTGTTGGTTGAGGGGGAGTTGGAGTATGTGGTGGAGAAGATTTTGGATTCTCGTGTTTCGAGACGGAAACTCCAGTACCTGGTCAAGTGGAAGGGTTATGGTCAGTAAGATAATTCCTGGGTTTTTGCCTCTGATGTTCATGCTGCCGATCTTGTTCGTGCCTTTCATTTGGCTCATCCTGATCGGCCTGGGGGCTCTGGTGAGGGATCGGTGACCCCTCCTCAAAAGGGGGGGGGTACTGTTGTGAATTCTGTTGTCGAACTCCCTCCTGTGGTCGTGAATGGTACTTCGGCGAGTTCTGTCTATGGGCTCCCTCTGGTGGCTGTGAGTGAAGCTGCTGCTTCTGAGGTTCCTTACACAGGTGACGTGGTTTATTCTTTGGTTGGCTGCTCTATTTAACTCCACTCAGATCGTAACTCCATGCCAGCTGTCAATGTTCCTGCATTGGTTCAGTTCGCTCTTGGATCTTTCTGGTGACCTGTCTTCTCCAGCAGAAGCTAAGTTCCTGATAGTTATTATTTGTTCATTGTTTCCTTGTCCAGCTGGTTATCATGATTTTGTCTTGCTAGCTGGAAGCTCTGGGATGCAGAGTGGCACCTCCGCACCGTGAGTCGGTGCGGAAGTATTTTTGCACACTCTGCGTGGTCTTTTGTAGTTTTTTGTGCTGACCGCAAAGATACCTTTCCTATCCTCTGTCTGTTTAGTAAGTCTGGCCTCCCTTTGCTGAAACCTGTTTCATTTCTGCGTTTGTGACTTTCATCTTTACTCACAGTCAATATATGTGGGGGGCTGCCTTTTCCTTTGGGGAATTTCTCTGAGGCAAGGTAGGCTTTATTTTCTATCTCTAGGGCTAGCTAACTCTTAGGCTGTGAAGAGGCGTTTAGGGAGAGTCAGGAACGCTCCACAGCTATTTCTAGTTGTGATAGGATTAGGGCCTGTGGTCAGCAGAGCTCCCACATCCCAGAGCTTGTCCTGCGTGAGTTTAACTATCAGGTCGTGCCGGGTGCTCCTAGCCACCAGGTCATAACAGACCCCTTAAGGAACTTATCTAGATGTGTGGTGAGCACTTTGAACCCCCAAGTGCTTCACGGAAGTTTATAACGTAGAGCCGTGAAAATAAAAAATCGTATTTTTTCTACAAAAATGATCTTTTTGCCCCCAAATTTTTATTTTCACAAGGGTAACAGGAGAAATTAGACCACAAAAGTTGTTGTGCAATTTCTCTTGAGTACGTCGATACCCAATATGTGGGGGTAAACCACTGTTTGGGCGCACCGCAGAGCTTGGAAGAGAAGGAGTGCCGTTTTACTTTTTCAATGTAGAATTGTCTGGAATTGAGATCGGACGCCATGTCGCGTTTGGAGAGCCCCTGATGTGCCTAAACAGTAGAAATCCCCCACAAGTGACCCCATTTTGGAAACTAGACCCCCCATGGAACTTATCTAGATGTGTGGTGAGAACTTTGAATGCCTAAGTGCTTCACAGAAGTTTAGAATGCAGAGTCGTGAAAATAAAAAATATTTTTTTTCCACAAAAAAGATATTGTAGCCCCCAAGTTTTTATTTTCACAAGGGTAACAGGAGAAATTGGACCACTAAAGTTGTTGTTCAATTTATCCTGAGTACGCTGATGCCCCATATGTGGGGGTAAACCACTGTTTGGGCGCATGGCAGAGCTCGGAAGGGAAGGAGCGCCGTTTTGGAATGCAGACTTAGATAGAATGGCCTGTGGGCGTTATGTTGCGTTTGTAGAGTCCCTGATGTACCTAAACAGTAGTAACCCCCCACAAGTGACCCCGTTTTGGAAACTAGACCCCCCAAGGAACTTATATAGATGTGTGGTGAGAACTTTGAATGCCCAAGTGCTTCACAGAAGTTTATAATGCAGAGTCATAAAAATAAAAAAAAAAATTTTTTTCCACAAAAAATATTTTGTAGCCCCCAAGTTTTTATTTTCACAAGGGTAACAGGAGAAATTGGACCCCAGAAGTTGTTGTCCAATTTATCCCGAGTACTCTGATGCCCCATATGTGGGGGTAACCCACTGTTTGGGTGCACGGCAGAGCTCAGAAGGGAGGTAGCACCATTTGACTTTTTGAGCGCAAAATTGGCTGTCATATTTGGAGACCCCCTGATGTACCTAAACAGTGGAAACCCCCCAATTCTAGCTCCAACCCTAACCCCAACACACCCCTAACCCTAATCCCAACCTGATCCATAATCCTAATCACTAACCCTAACGATAATCACAACCCTTACTCCAAAACAACCCTAATGTCAACCCTAACCATAACCCTAATCAAAACTCTAAATCCAACACACCCCTAATCCTAATCTCAACCCTAACCTCAAACCTAACCCTATTCCCAATACACCCCTAATCACAACCCTAACCTTAACCCTAATCCTAAACCTAACCCTAATCCCAAGCGTAACCCTAATGCCAACCCTAACCCTAATACCAACCCTAATCCAAACCCTAACCCTAATCCCAACTCTAACCCTAGCTTTAGCCCCAACCCTAGCCTTAACTTTAGCCCCAACCCTAACCCAAGCCCTAAGGCTACTTTCACACTTGCGTTGTTTGGCATCCGTCGCAATCCGTCGTTTTGGACAAGAAACGGATCCTGCAAATGTGCCCGCAGGATGCGTTTTTTGCCCATAGACTTGTATTGCCGACGGATCGTGACGGATGGCCACACGTCGCGTCCGTCGTGCACTGGATCAGTTGTGTTTTGGCGGACCGTCAGCACAAAAAAAACGTTCAATGTAACGTTTTTTTGTACGTCGCATGCGTGGCCGTAACTCCGCCCCTCCTCCCCAGGACATAAATTGGGCAGCGAATGCGTTGAAAAACTACATCCGCTGCCCACGTTATGCACAATTTTCACAACGTGCGTCGGTATGTCGGGCCGATGCATTGCGACGGCCCCGTACCGACGTAAGTGTGAAAGAGGCCTAACCCTAAATTTAGCGCCAACCCTAACCCTAAATTTAGCCCCAACCCTAACCCTAAATTTAGCCCCAACCCTAACCCTAAATTTAGCCCGAGCCCTAGCCCTAACCCTAGCCGTAACCCTAACCCGAGCCCTAACCCTAATTTTAGCCCCAACTGCTCTTCTCCTGCCGGTCGGCAGATGGAGACAGATGGCGGGCGCACTGCGCATGCGCCCGCCATTTTCTTTTCCCCAGAAGACGCCGGCGGCCAGGAGGAGCAGCAGGATGACCCAGGGACACCGGTAAGTATAATAGGGTCCCCGAATCCCCCTATTTCTCTGTCCTCTGATGTGCGATCACATCAGAGGACAGAGAATTACACTTTGCTTTTTTTTTTTTTGCGTTAAAACCAACCCCGATCATGCTCTTTGGGGTCTCGGCTACCCCCGGTAGCCGAGACCCCAAAGATTCTCCCGAGGCCGGCCGGCGCAGTGCGCATGCGCCCGCCATTTTGAAGATGGCGGCGCCCATCGGGAGCCACGAGGAGCATCGGGAAAGATAGGTGAGTATCGGGGGGCGATCGGGGACCCCTTTTCTCTGTCCTCTGATGTGCGATCACATCGGAGGACAGAAATTAAAAAGAAATCACGTTTTTTTTTTTGCGATCGCCGGTAAACGGTTAATTACCGGCGATCGCAAATGCGGGGTCGGTAAAAAAAACCTGAATCATGTTCTCTGGGGTCTCGGCTACCCCCGGCAGCCGAGACCCCGGAGAAAACCCGACTCTGGGGGGCGCTATTCACTTTTTCCACAGCGCCGTTAATTAATGGCGCTGTGGTTTAAGTACCCTTAGCGGCCGCCGTTAAAAGGCGTATCGGCGGTCGCTAAGGGGTTAAGTAAAAGTTCATAGCTGTTATAAAGCCACACTGCTCCAGCCTGGACAAGATATGAGACTGAGGGTGTATTATTCTGCGAGACCTTGATGTACAAGCCACATAGACATGGCCATATATGTAGTTTCCGTTTTTTCTCTATTCTTATAGGTTAAGTGTTACAAGTGTGTTTTTATACTATTGGTTGAAGTATAACTTGCTAAAATCATAAAAGAGGTGACATAATAAATGGGATTGGAGATCTGCCGTTGATCCTCCCAAACAGAGACAAAAATCAGTCTGGTCATTCTCAGTTGCTGGCAACGCCTTGTGGATCAATTTGGAAATCACTAGGTCAACCGCAAAGGGTCACTTCAGATCCTCCCCCAACAATGAAAACACAACCAAGGCTACTGACCTACCAATTTACCGCAGGGGCTTTTTTTAGTTATCCCACTGCTGCTACAATATAACACGAACTGCAGGGATTTATGTGTATCACGCTTTTCTAGTTCCACTTCGGAAGTTGCAGCTATCCAGCGCCCCCCCTTACCCTCAGGTCAGTCAGGGAACTACACCTAGGATAATTGGTCGCCGGATGGGCTGCTTCACTGTAGACTGGCTAGCAGGCATGCTGCAGCGAGGGAATTATAAATGCTCCGGCCGCAGCCAGACAATAGGTTATAAAACCCCGTTCCGTCACTGCCAGCTGTACATACTTAGCCCAGAACACACTTCGCTGCCACCAGCTCAGATTTCTCCACAAAAGGGTTCAGAGCCAACACAAATTAGTAGCGTAATTAACTTCAGAAGACTTAGGGTACGTTCTAGAGCAAGGGAACAAAGCTAGTAAATATTATAACTTTTACTCCATAAAAAGATTAGGCAGTGTTTATAAAAGGTATATCAAGAGTTTACAATATGAGACAATTTAAAGTATATACAGCAATTATAAAAAAACAAACAAACAGGGATTAAAACAAAGTAGCACTCACACTTATCGCATTCGCCCTTTACAGTTTGTATCATTTCTGAAAATACCATAATCACTCATATCACTATTAAGTTATTTATGAGTTTCTCATTTCACATGTATTTTTATATATACATACCAAAATGGATGCTGCCATCCGACTCCTTACAAATAGTGTCCGCATCAAGAACAAGCACTTTATCTGATATGTACAGACCAAAATGGATGCTTCCATTAGACTTCTTAAAATGGAGCCTGGTATGCGCATGAGCATTATGCCCTATTTCGCTGCACCTCCGAAGGCCTCTAGCAAATTCTGGTGTGTGTTTATGACGTCATGGAGGGATTTCCCCCTTACAAGCGCTGAATTTGAGTGCCGGAATAGAATGCACCTGTGGCAGGGGGATGGTGTCCCATGCACTACGTACAATTGGCCCATGAACATACCTCACTGACATAAAAGAGCAACAGAAGACAGCATTAGACACACTCCCCTTGAGAAAGCGTAACCGTGAAACACGTGTCGGGGCACTGGTGGCTGTATGTGGGGTCCCTTCCCCTCAGCAGGGTCGGACTGGGGTGCCTAGGGCCCACCAGGGGAATTAACTCTAGGGGCCCACTCTACAGCTTCCATAAACATTGTTTTATATAATATGCGGACAGGGATGTTAGTCATATTTGCAATATACCTCTTAAGGAAAATAAGTTTCTGGCAGCAGTAAATGATGAGTCCGGATCTTCTTGAGCTCCTGGCTTTCTCTACACCCGGCCCCTGATTTACAGGTTTTTTTTTTTTGTAAACTGAATTAGCAGCGGGGGCAGAGAAAGTCAGGAACTCATGAATATTCACGACTCATTACATGCTGGAGCTCCCAATTTAAGACTTTCGAACAACTGAGTGACCCAGCATTCTGCTATGGGGATCTGTCACTGGTTTGGTACCCTTAGTTATGGACACCATGAAACCAGTGACAGATTCCCTGCAACAGAATCCCTGGATATTACCTTTATGGCAATTTCACACTAGTGAGTCCACAGCGGGATGCCTGCTGCTTGTATCCCACAGTGGACCTGCTCTGGAGGAGGATCGTGCTGACATTACACTGATATATACTCATGTATAATGCTGGGTGCATTATGTACAATGTTTTGAGTTGAGTCAGAGTGAAATCCTTCAGGTGTATTGGACTCCTCTTTAAAGGCTCTCTATCAGCATAGAATGACTATTGAAACCAAGCACAGGCACCCAGATCATCATGGTGGCCAATCATTTATATACACTTTCCCACCTGCTTGTTTTCCATCCTTCTCCGTCTCTGCTTTATGAAGCAAGAGCTGTCAATCACATTAGAGGGGGTGGAGAATGATGGAATACAAACAGGTGGGAAGGTGAATTTTCATGATTGGCCTCACCGTGAAGCACCGAGCGGCAGGGCTTAGTCTGAACAGTCATTCTGCACTGACAAAAGTACCTTTAAGGGTAACTTGTCATCTTGAGAAACATTTATCTGCAGATATAGGGATAATCTGCAGGTAGATGGGGTTTAAAGCCTGGTTAGCCGGCTTAATGGGAATGCGTTGGCTGTAGGGAGAAATTTAAGCTTTATTCTCCCTTCCGCCAGTCGCTTCCTGTGATAGGGTCGGTTCAAGGAGGGAGACATTAGTCACTGCTTACTACAAAGTGAGCGTGCTGTAATAACGTCCCGTCACTGTGATTGTGACATCGTCCAGGGAGCCCAACCTCAGGTCGGGTTTCATTGACTGTCACACTAGCGTCGGAATCTCCCCGTCGTAATGCGTCGGGCCGAGATTCCGACGCTAGCGTTTGATGCGCCGCACAACGGGTGCAGCGGATGCATTTTTCCGGCGCATCCGCTGCCCCATTGTTAGGTGCGGGGAGGTGGGGGCGGAGTTCTGGCCGCTCATGCGCGGTCGGAAAAAGCAGTCCGTCGGCAGCAAAAAACGTTACATTTAACGTTTTTTGCTCCCGGCGGTCTGCCACAACACGGCGCAAACGTTGCACGACGGTTGCGACGTGTGGCAATGCATCGCAATGCGTCGCTAACGTTAATCTATGGAGCAAAAACGCATCCTGCAAACAACTTTGCAGGATGCGTTTTTTGCCATAAACGACGCATTGCGACGTATTGCAAAAAACGCTAGTGTGAAAGTAGCCTAAGATGGCAGCAGCATGTGACACCCATCAGCAACCTGCAGCTGCGTCACAGGAGGCTGATGGGTGCAGGTACCGGCCATCTAAATGCCGATATCAGTGATTGACAAGGGCATTTAAATACCTAAAACAACAGCAATCAAGGTGAGCTCTGATCACCGCTGTTATAGGCAGACGCCGGCTGTGTATTACATCTGACATCTGCCTGGTATGGAGCAGGCTCAGCTCCTGAACCCTCTCCACACAAGCACATCCCTAAGGTGACAGTTATGTCAAGGTTAGAAAATTTCACGTCTGTTCCTAAACATGGAAAGGCAAAAGGAATTCCCTAACACGTGAAAGAGCCCTTATAGATTTAGTAAATGTGCCCAAACATACAAATGTTTTTACACTCCAGAATACACGTCTTACAAAGATACATATCATTCCAAATATGCAGACAGGCACAAACACGCCAGTACATGAATACATCATCTGAACCACCATCAGTATGTGGTACATCAATTGTAGTCATGTCAATCTATGAGAGGGCCCAGCTGACCGCACCACTGCTTAAGAAGGTAATTGAGCCTGCTCACCTACGATGGGAGTGTGGCCGCCGGATCACGGGTGCTTCAGCCAGTACAACATGCCATCAAGTCCAATAACGAAGAAAAGAAAAGGCAGCACTCACCGATCCTTCCGAGACAGGTATCTTTATTTACTTACAATAAAATCTTCATGGCCGGGGGTGCAGATATACAGAGTGCGGCAAGCCTGACGACGGCCGTTTCGCGTCCGACTGGCGCTTCTATGGGTCAGTCCTGAGCCCCACCAGTTTTTTCCCCATGATTCCGGCCCAAAACATGATTTCTCCACCTCCTTGCTGACGTCGCAGCCTTGTTGCGACATTTTGGCCATCCACCAACTATCCACTACTCCATCCATCTGGATCATCCAGGGTTGCTTGACACTCATCAGTAAACAAGACTGTTTGAAAATCAGTCTTCATGTATGTATGTCTGGGCCCACTGCAACCGTTTCTGCTCATGAACACTGTTTAGGGGTGGCCGAATACTAGGTTTATGCACCACAGCAAGCCTTTGAAGGATCATACACCTTGAGGTTCGAGGGACTCGAGAGGCACCAGCAGCTTCAAATAACTGTTTGCTGCTTTGTAATGGTATTTTGGCAGCTGCTCTCTTAATCCAATGAATTTGTCTGGCAGAAACCTTCCTCATTATGCCTTTATCTGCATGAACTCTGTTTCAGTCACAAATCTCTTCACAGTGTGATGATCACAAAGTTTTTGTTAAGTATCTAATTTTTTCATACCTTGTCCAAGGCATTGCACTATTTAACGATTTTCAGCAGCAGAGAGATCCTTTTTATTTCTCATATTGCTTGAAACCTTTGGCCTGCTTAATAATGTGGAACATCATTTTTAAGTAGTTTTCCTTTAAATAGAATCACCTGGAAAACTAATTATCACATGTGTTTAAGATTGATTTCAGTTATCT
This sequence comes from Ranitomeya imitator, assembly GCF_032444005.1. Classification (NCBI taxonomy): domain Eukaryota; kingdom Metazoa; phylum Chordata; class Amphibia; order Anura; family Dendrobatidae; genus Ranitomeya; species Ranitomeya imitator. Next base: position 366,706,418 of record NC_091286.1, read on the forward strand.
ATTGAGCCCTGAGACACAATACCATCCACAAGTTTATTTTAAAAACAAAACAATTAAATCTTTAGGACACTTAAATCCAATTTGCATAATAATTTGGAACACAGTGTACATCCACCCACACTACCTAGTTCTGTGTCCCCTCACTCTTTTCTCCCCCATGCTGTCTCCTCTCACTCTTCATATTGTCTCCTCATACATCCCCCTTCTGTTCCCGCACCCATTCCCCCCTCCCCTCATTCACCAGTTTCTTCCCACATTCTCTGCATATTGTATCCTAAAATTTCTTTCCCAGCTCTCCCCAATTAAAATATTTGGAAGAGTACAAAGACACACAAAGAAATAGAAAAACACATATACACACACACGAAGACATGCATTAGTAGACACGCACGCACACACACACTTGCAGATTGCACACACAGAAATGGGGACACACATATACACACAGGCAAGCACACTTATGCATACAAAAGTGCATACGTAAACACGCAGTCATGCTCATACACACAGATACGCACACAAAAATTCATGCTCAGACAAGCGCACACACACGGAAGCATGCACACACACGAAGACACATACACAGAAATGCACACATAGACTAGACACATACAAGCACACCCAGGAAGACACACACATGCAGACACTCAATGACATACACAAACAGAAATGCATATGTAAACACAGACATGTGCATGCAGACACAGACACACACACATATGAACACATACGTGTGCACACACATATACAGGCAAACACATACAAGTATATATACACACATATGCCATGCATAGACACACACAAGCATATATACACATATACCATGCATACAGACACATACATACATATACAGACATACATGTCTATATATACGCGGTGGCTCAGTGGATAGCACAGCAGCCTTGCAGCGCTGGCGTCCTGGGTTCAAACCCCACCAAGGACAACATCTGCAAACAGTTTGTATATTCTCTCCGTGTTTACGTAGGTTTCCTCCCACATTCCAAAGACATACTGATATGGAATTTAGATTGTGAGCCTCAATGGGGACAGCGATGATAATGTGTGCAACCTGTAAAGCGCTGCGGAATGTTAGCGCTATATAAAAATAAAGATTATTATTATTATATACATATACCATGCATACACACAAGCACATATACACATACCATGCATACACACATATACAGACATACAAGTGTATATATACACACATATATACCATGCAGACATACATATACAAGCATATATGCACATCCAGGCATACACACATATACCATGCATACATACACATACAGGCATATACATACACATATGCCATGCATACATACACATATACCATGCATACATACACATACAGGCAGACACACAAATTATATATATATATATATATATATATATATATATATATACAGTATATGTATACACACGCACCATGCATACATACGCATACACATATAATAATAATAATAATAATAATCTTTATTTATATAGCGCCAACATATTCCGCAGCGCTTTACAGTTTAACAGTTTCAAACACAAAAGTCATAAGTAACAACGTTAACAATACAATAATTAAAGCAAAATAAGACGACCCTGCTCGTGTGAGCTTACAATCTACAATGAGGAGGGGGAGATGCAAAGTACAGGTGTGTATTTACAATGATGTATTTACAATGATGGTCCAGCCATCTTCAGGGGTTGGGGAATAGATGGGGATAGTGAATGGGCTACACACACACAAAGATAACATAACTTTGATTAGTGAACGTGATAGGCCGCTCTGAACAAATGTGTTTTGAGCGAGCGCCTAAAACTATGCAAATTATGGATGGTCCTAATATCTTGGGGTAGAGCATTCCAGAGGATTGGCGCAGCACGGGAGAAGTCTTGGAGTCGGGAGTGGGAGGTACGGAATAGTGCAGAGGTTAATCGAAAGTCATTTGCAGAGCGCAGTGGTCTGTTAGGCTGATAGACAGAAATGAGGGAGGAGATGTATGGGGGTGCCGCACTGTGGAGAGCTTTGTGGGTGAGAACAAGTACTTTGAATTGTATCCTGTAATGAATGGGTAGCCAGTGTAACGACTGGCGAAGAGCGGACGCGTCCGAGTAACGATTAGCCAGATGGACGACCCTGGCTGCTGCATTAAGGATGGACTGGAGAGGGGAAAGTCGAGTGAGGGGGAGGCCAATTAATAGAGCGTTACAGTAGTCCAGGCGGGAGTGGATCACATATATATCATGCATACATACATATACCATGCATATATACACACAAGCATATATACACTGTGTGCAGAATTATTAGGCAAGTTGTATTTTAGAGGATTATTTTTATTATTGAACAACTATGTTCTCAATCAACCCAAAAGACTAATAAATATCAAAGCTTAAATATTTTTGGAAACTGGAGTGTTTTGGTTTTTTTTAGATTTAGCTATCTTAGGAGGGTATCTGTTTGTGCAGGTAACTATTACTGTGCAGAATTATTAGGCAACTTAATAAAAACCAAATATATTCCCATCTCATTTGTTTATTTTCACCAGGTAAGGCTACTTTCACACTGGTGTTTTTTTTAATACGTCGCAATGCGTCGTTTAGGGGAAAAAACGCATCCTGCAAAGTTGTTTGCAGGATGCGTTTTTGCCCCATAGAGTAACATTACCGACGCATTGCGACGTATTGTCACACCTTGCAACCGTCGTGCGATGGTTGCGCCGTGTTGTGGCGGACTGCCAGGAGCAAAAAACGTTAAATGTAACGTTTTTTGCTGCCGACGGACCGCTTTTTCCGACCGCGCATGCGCGGCTGGAACTCCGCCCCCACCTCCCCGCACCTCACAATGGGGCAGCGGATGCGCCGAAGAAATGCATCCGCTGCACCCGTTGTGCGGCGCATCAATCGCTAGCATCGGAATCTCGGCCCGGCGCAATGCAGCGGGCCGAATCCGACGCTAGTATGAAAGTAGCCTAAACCAATATAACTGCACAAAATTTAGAAATGAACATTTCTGACATGCAAAAACAAAACCAAAAAAAATTAGTGACCAATATAGCCACCTTTCTTTATGATGACACTAACAGCCTTCAATCCATAGATTCGGTCAGTTACTTGATCTGTTTACGATCAACATTGCGTGCAGCAGCTACCACAGCCTCCCAGACTCTGTTCCGAGAGGTGGACTGTTTTCCTTCCCTGTAGATCTCACATTTTATGAGGGACCACAGGTTCTCTATGGGGTTCAGATCAGGTGAATAAGGGGGCCATGTCATTATTTTTTCTTCTCTGAGACCTTTACTGGCCAGCCACGCTGTGGAGTGGTTGGAGGCATGTAATGGAGCATTGTCCTGCATGAAAATCATGTTTTTCTTGAACGATACAGACTTCTTCCTGTACCACTGCTTGAAGAATTTGTCTTCCAGAAACTGGCAGTAGGTCTGGGAGTTGAGCTTCACTCCATCCTCAATCCGAAAAGGTCCCACAAGTTCATCTTTGATGATACCAGCCCATACCAGTACCCCACCTCCACCTTGCTGACGTCTGAGTCGGAGTGGAGCTCTCTGCCCTTTACTGATCCAGCCTCTGGCCCATCCATCTGGCCCATCAAGAGTCACTCTCATTTCATCAGTCCATAAAACCTTTGAAAAGTCAGTCTTAAGATATTTCTTGGCTCAGTCTTGACGTTTTATCTTATGTTTCTTGTTCAAAGGTGGTCATTTTTCAGCCTTCCTTACCTTGGCCATGTTCCTGAGTATCGCACTGTCATGATATGTACTTTTGCCCTGTCCTGTATTTGAATAATACGCCATTTGATGCATGTAACTGTTCTCTGGTTTCTATTAGCTGTAATTTATGTATTCTCTTGTGCTGGGAGTTCACCTGTAACAATATGTCTCCTTCCCCCAATACTTGCAGCCCTAAGCTCTAATGTAATTAAGCTTTGTCAACACCACTAGTGGAGGAATAGCCATTCTTCCTCACAGCAGGTGGCTAGTCAAATGTACATATTACATAGACTGCCTGGAGCCCACCAGTCTAGAATCTTCTGGTGGACCCAACCATTGAATAGAAGATGTAACCCCTACCCCTTCATGGGCGGATCCCAGGAGCTCAGACAATCCATTCTTATTTTGAGATCAGATGTGAGTTGATCCTTGAAGGAGAAGGAGTGGGGATTCTTAGCTGAGGCAAGACCCCACGTCCAGCTGTGACTGTGGAAGCGAACAGGGCGAGACTTGAGCTGAGGACATATCTCGTCGTTCGTGAGATTGTTTTGGGATCCATTGGACTAATTGTGGACTATTGCTTTGTTACCTGGCACAAGGATTATCGGGAGGTGCCCCTGAACCTGTTCCATTGGACTAATTGTGGACTCTGTAGATCTACCTGCATGTGTTGTTCCAGCGTTCTTGATAATAAATCTGTTGAATCATCCCTCGGCCTGTTGTCCCTTCTTGCTCTGCCGTACACCCCGTCACAAACTGGTGGCAAGCAGTGGGACCAGAGCAGAAGGAATGGAGGACAACGGCCCATCAACATCGAGAACCAGCACCACAGAGTACAAGAACTGGAGTTTGGGGAGCCTACAATCAAAGGCCCGGGAAGTAGGAGTCTGTTTTAAAGGACTCTCCAAGGAGCAGCTTATTGAGGCTTTGGAAGGAGTTCGCCTGCAAGATGACGCTGAGGAAGGATCCTCACAGCAAATGGAGGAAAGAAGGCAGCCGGAGGTAAATACCCAAAAAAGTCAGTGGGTTGTGTGGTACGAGGAGGAGTTGGCATTGCTGGGAGAAGAGGCCACCATGGACGATAAGAGGGAGGCCATTCACAGAGCTCAGGAGAGGGAGGCCATTCACAGAGCCGAGGAGAGGGAGGCCAATCACAGAGCTCAGGAGATGGCATTGCTGGAGAGGCAGATCACTTTGGAAGCAGCTAGAAGCTCCAGACAGACTCTAACCCCAGCACCCACCATGAGGGAACTCCCCAGAGTGTCCCGCAAAGACTTCAAGCCCTTTAATGAGGCTGCAGGCGACATTGAGGGCTTCTTCCAGGACTTTGAGCATCAGCGTCGATTAATGGAAGTCCCGGAAAGGGACCGAGTCTGACATCTGGTGGGGCTCTTAGAGGGTGGAGCTGCCGCAGCCTATAGAGCTATGGACCCTCAGGGGAACTGTGAGTATGCGGAGATTAAACGGACTATTCTAGAATATTATGCTGTTACCCCAGACACTTACAGGACTCAGTTCCGTACTTTAACCTGTGATGAGGAAGTGTCTTTCAAGATGTATGCCCACAGACTCAAACAGATATGTCATCGCTGGCTGGAGGCAGATGAGGCCTTAACCTGGGAGACCTTCCTCCCGGTTATCCTAAAAGAGCAGTTTTACTTCAAGTGCCCTGCTCAGATCCGGGAATGGGTGCGTGAGAGGAGACCAGCCACTGTGGAGGAAGCTGCAGCTCTAGCTGATGAGGCTCTCACCATCAAGCCTCAGTGGAGGGCTCTGTTGGAGGATGGAGAGAGGCCTACCAGCTCCACAACACCGGTGGCCCCCTGTTCTTCTGTCCCCATTGTTCCCCGTTCCTCTAAGCCACCACCTCATGCTGATACCCGTGTAAATGTACCTCCAGTTGCTTCTACTGCGTTTTCTGGAATACGACGAGAGGAAGTAGCAGAGCGCAGGTGTTATGGTTGTGGGCATCCGGGGCATCTGCAGGCCTCATGCCCAGCCAGCTCATGGAGAACTCGTCCTCAAACCCCTACAGCACCTTCAGGTGGGAGCCGGCCTCCAGGTTCCCTTACCCCTCGCCCAAGAGGACGCCTTGGATGGAGTGAGACTCAGCAGAGATGCTATCGATGTGGACAGCCGAGGCATCTGCAAGCCTCCTGCCCAGCTGTTCAAATGAGGATTAATCCTGTACCCAGTCGTATTATTAATTATGTACACCCAAGTGACCAGGGATTCAAGCTTCAGGAGGCTAATTTGCATATTCCAGGTGCCTTCTGGGAGAAGCGAAGTCTCCCTAAGCTAGAAGATCGTTGGATACAGCCGGGACCAGCTGCTTCGAAAGCATCACCAAACCGCGCGCCTTACGGCACCTGTAGGACATTATTGCAAGAGAGCTTGGCTGAGTAGATTACACAAGAAGGAAAACACACAGCAAGTCAGCAGGATCTAGGAGCAACATGGCAGATGTGACAACCTACATGGTGAGCTGCAGCATGTGCTACATGTTCACAGATCGACCAGAAGAAGAATCCAATTTCACCTGTCAGAAGTGTAGACTAGTGGCCCTTTTAGAAGAAAAGGTGCGGGGTCTGGAAGAAAGAATAGCAACTTTGAAACTCATCAAAGAGAATGAAGACTTTCTAGACAGAACAGAAGCATCTCTACTGGTCACAGAAGGTGCAAAAAGTGTCAGAGAACCTCCAAAAGCAGATGAGTGGAAGCATGTGACCAAAAGAAGCAAGAAGACCATGGAGAAATCACCAACCACACAACTGAAGAACCGATATCAAATCTTTGTAGAGGATGAAGATGGCACACCTAAGAATGAAGCAATACCAGCAAGCAAAAAAGAAAAGGGCACACAGCAACAAGTGACAGCAAAAAGTACAGCCAAGAAGCAACGAAGAGTGGTGGTGGTGGGAGACTCACTACTGAGAGGCACCGAAGCAGCCATCTGCAGACCGGACATAACTGCAAGAGAAGTATGCTGCCTTGCAGGTGCGATGATCAAGGATGTGACCGATAGGATACCAAAGCTCTTCAGCTCCAAGGACGTCCACCCATTTCTTCTGATACATGTTGGCACCAATGACACGGCAAGGAAGGACCTACCGACAATCTGCAAGGACTTTGAAGAGTTGGGGAAGAAAGTAAAGGAACTGGATGCACAGGTAGTTTTTTCTTCTATCCTTCCAGTAGACGGGCATGGCACCAGGAGATGGAACAGGATCCTTGATGCAAACAACTGGCTAAGACGATGGTGCAGACAACAAGGATTTGGATTCCTGGACCACGGTGTGAATTACTGGTATGATGGACTCCTCGCCAGAGACGGACTACACCTCAACAAACCTGGGAAACACACATTCGCCAGAAGACTCGCTACACTCATCAGGAGGGCGTTAAACTAGAAGAAGAGGGGACGGGAAGAAAAACATTAGACTCGAACAAAGACGACCCAGGAAAACATACTCAGAAGGGAGGTAAGAACATTTCTAAAACAATCCACAGTGAGGAGATTGGAACAAAACAAAATCCTCTAAACTGCATGCTCGCAAACGCCAGAAGCCTGACAAACAAGATGGAAGAACTAGAAGCAGAAATATCTACAGGTAACTTTGACATAGTGGGAATAACCGAGACATGGTTAGATGAAAGCTATGACTGGGCAGTTAACTTAGAGGGTTACAGTCTGTTTAGAAAGGATCGTAAAAATCGGAGAGGAGGAGGGGTTTGTCTCTATGTAAAGTCTTGTCTAAAGTCCACTTTAAGGGAGGATATTAGCGAAGGGAATGAGGATGTCGAGTCCATATGGGTTGAAATTCATGGAGGGAAAAATGGTAACAAAATTCTCATTGGGGTCTGTTACAAACCCCCAAATATAACAGAAACCATGGAAAGTCTACTTCTAAAGCAGATAGATGAAGCTGCAACCCATAATGAGGTCCTGGTTATGGGGGACTTTAACTACCCGGATATTAACTGGGAAACAGAAACCTGTGAAACCCATAAAGGCAACAGGTTTCTGCTAATAACCAAGAAAAATTATCTTTCACAATTGGTGCAGAATCCAACCAGAGGAGCAGCACTTTTAGACCTAATACTATCTAATAGACCTGACAGAATAACAAATCTGCAGGTGGTTGGGCATTTAGGAAATAGCGACCACAATATTGTGCAGTTTCACCTGTCTTTCACTAGGGGGACTTGTCAGGGAGTCACAAAAACATTGAACTTTAGGAAGGCAAAGTTTGAACAGCTTAGAGATGCCCTTAATCTGGTAGACTGGGACAATATCCTCAGAAATGAGAATACAGATAATAAATGGGAAATGTTTAAGAACATCCTAAATAGGCAGTGTAAGCGGTTTATACCTTGTGGGAATAAAAGGACTAGAAATAGGAAAAACCCAATGTGGCTAAACAAAGAAGTAAGACAGGCAATTAACAGTAAAAAGAAAGCATTTGCACTACTAAAGCAGGATGGCACCATTGAAGCTCTAAAAAACTATAGGGAGAAAAATACTTTATCTAAAAAACTAATTAAAGCTGCCAAAAAGGAAACAGAGAAGCACATTGCTAAGGAGAGTAAAACTAATCCCAAACTGTTCTTCAACTATATCAATAGTAAAAGAATAAAAACTGAAAATGTAGGCCCCTTAAAAAATAGTGAGGAAAGAATGGTTGTAGATGACGAGGAAAAAGCTAACATATTAAACACCTTCTTCTCCACGGTATTCACGGTGGAAAATGAAATGCTAGGTGAAATCCCAAGAAACAATGAAAACCCTATATTAAGGGTCACCAATCTAACCCAAGAAGAGGTGCGAAACCGGCTAAATAAGATTAAAATAGATAAATCTCCGGGTCCGGATGGCATACACCCACGAGTACTAAGAGAACTAAGTAATGTAATAGATAAACCATTATTTCTTATTTTTAGTGACTCTATAGCGACAGGGTCTGTTCCGCAGGACTGGCGCATAGCAAATGTGGTGCCAATATTCAAAAAGGGCTCTAAAAGTGAACCTGGAAATTGTAGGCCAGTAAGTCTAACCTCTATTGTTGGTAAAATATTTGAAGGGTTTCTGAGGGATGTTATTCTGGATTATCTCAATGAGAATAACTGTTTAACTCCATATCAGCATGGGTTTATGAGAAATCGCTCCTGTCAAACCAATCTAATCAGTTTTTATGAAGAGGTAAGCTATAGACTGGACCACGGTGAGTCATTGGACGTGGTATATCTCGATTTTTCCAAAGCGTTTGATACCGTGCCGCACAAGAGGTTGGTACACAAAATGAGAATGCTTGGTCTGGGGGAAAATGTGTGTAAATGGGTTATTAACTGGCTTAGTGATAGAAAGCAGAGGGTGGTTATAAATGGTATAGTCTCTAACTGGGTCGCTGTGACCAGTGGGGTACCGCAGGGGTCAGTATTGGGACCTGTTCTCTTCAACATATTCATTAATGATCTGGTAGAAGGTTTACACAGTAAAATATCGATATTTGCAGATGATACAAAACTATGTAAAGCAGTTAATACAAGAGAAGATAGTATTCTGCTACAGATGGATCTGGATAAGTTGGAAACTTGGGCTGAAAGGTGGCAGATGAGGTTTAACAATGATAAATGTAAGGTTATACACATGGGAAGAGGGAATCAATATCACCATTACACACTGAACGGGAAACCACTGGGTAAATCTGACAGGGAGAAGGACTTGGGGATCCTAGTTAATGATAAACTTACCTGGAGCAGCCAGTGCCAGGCAGCAGCTGCCAAGGCAAACAGGATCATGGGGTGCATTAAAAGAGGTCTGGATACACATGATGAGAGCATTTTACTGCCTCTGTACAAATCCCTAGTTAGACCGCACATGGAGTACTGTGTCCAGTTTTGGGCACCGGTGCTCAGGAAGGATATAATGGAACTAGAGAGAGTACAAAGGAGGGCAACAAAATTAATAAAGGGGATGGGAGAACTACAATACCCAGATAGATTAGCGAAATTAGGATTATTTAGTCTAGAAAAAAGACGACTGAGGGGCGATCTAATAACCATGTATAAGTATATAAGGGGACAATACAAATATCTCGCTGAGGATCTGTTTATACCAAGGAAGGTGACGGGCACAAGGGGGCATTCTTTGCGTCTGGAGGAGAGAAGGTTTTTCCACCAACATAGAAGAGGATTCTTTACTGTTAGGGCAGTGAGAATCTGGAATTGCTTGCCTGAGGAGGTGGTGATGGCGAACTCAGTCGAGGGGTTCAAGAGAGGCCTGGATGTCTTCCTGGAGCAGAACAATATTGTATCATACAATTATTAGGTTCTGTAGAAGGACGTAGATCTGGGTATTTATTATGATGGAATATAGGCTGAACTGGATGGACAAATGTCTTTTTTCGGCCTTACTAACTATGTTACTATGTTACTATGTTACTATGTAAGTGCCATGGAGGACGACGTGTCACCACTACGTGAGGACTGGCCTAGTGCCTCACCCACCCATGTTGCACCACTAGGAGTTTATGGTGTGCGACCCGCAGCTATGACTTCTGCTCATCGAGGTAAGCACTTGCAGGAGGTCGTGCTGGATGGACAGAGACTTATTGGATTTTGTGACTCAGGGGCTTTCCTCACACTGGCTGATCCCCGAGTGGTTCGGCCTGAGGCAATCCATCGAGGACCTGGGATTGTCATTGAACTGGCTGGTGGACAATGGAGGACTATTCCCACAGCCACTGTGGATCTGAACTTTGGTTTTGGGGTCAGGCGATGTGTGGTTGGGGTGATGGGTGGTCTGCCTGCAGATGTTCTCCTAGGCAATGATGTGGGAGAGCTACGATGCCAATTCGTGGCTGCATGAAGCCACATGTAAGTTACGCTCTGCCTGTGTGTACTTAACCAGCGACCTGTAGAGGTCCCTGGTACGTACACAAATTGGGAGGGGAAGGGATTGTCATGATATGTACTTTTGCCCTGTCCTGTATTTGAATAATACGCCATTTGATGCATGTAACTGTTCTCTGGTTTCCATTAGCTGTAATTTATGTATTCTCTTGTGCTGGGAGTTCACCTGTAACAATATGTCTCCTTCCCCCAATACTTGCAGCCCTAAGCTCTAATGTAATTAAGCTTTGTCAACACCACTAGTGGAGGAATAGCCATTCTTCCTCACAGCAGGTGGCTAGTCAAATGTACATATTACATAGACTGCCTGGAGCCCACCAGTCTAGAATCTTCTGGTGGACCCAACCATTGAATAGAAGGTGTAACCCCTACCCCTTCATGGGCGGATCCCAGGAGCTCAGACAATCCATTCTTATTTTGAGATCAGATGTGAGTTGATCCTTGAAGGAGAAGGAGTGGGGATTCTTAGCTGAGGCAAGACCCCACGTCCAGCTGTGACTGTGGAAGCGAACAGGGCGAGACTTGAGCTGAGGACATATCTCGTCGTTCGTGAGATTGTTTTGGGATCCATTGGACTAATTGTGGACTATTGCTTTGTTACCTGGCACAAGGATTATCGGGAGGTGCCCCTGAACCTGTTTCATTGGACTAATTGTGGACTCTGTAGATCTACCTGCATGTGCTGTTCCAGCGTTCTTGATAATAAATCTGTGGAATCATCCCTTGGCCTATTGTCCCTTCTTGCTCTGCCGTACACCCCGTCACACGCACACCTGGTGCTTTTTGTGACTTCGGTAACGCTGCAGCTCTGAAATATGGCAAAACTGGTGGCAAATGGCATCTTGGCAGCTTCAAGCTTGATTTTCCTCAATTCATGGGCAGTTATGTTGCACCTTTTTTGCCCAACATGTTTCTTGCGACCCTGTTGGCTATTTGCCATGAAAGGCTTGATTGTTCGGTGATCACACTTCAAAAGTTTGGCAATTTCAAGACTGCTGTATCCCTCTGCAAGACATCTCACAATTTTGGACTTTTCAGAGTCCGTCAAATCTCTCTTCTGACCCATTTTGCCAAAGGAAAGGAAGTTGCCTAATAATTAAGTACACCTTATATAGGGTGTTGATGGCATTAGACAACACACCTCCTCATTATAGAGATGCACATCACTGATTTATTTAATTGGTAGTTGGCTCTCAAGCCTGAACAGCTTGGAGTAGGACAACATGTATAAAAAGTATCATGTGATCAAAATACAACTTGCCTAATAATTCTGCACACAGTGTGCACACGTATATATACACACACACACACACAATCATACACATACAAGCATATATACACACATACAGTATATACCATGCATACATACACATACAGGCATACATATACAAGCATAAATAAACAGATATACCATGCATACATATACAGGCAAAGACATAAACACATACTGTATTTTTCGGACTACAAGACGCACTTTTTCCCCCCCAAAAAGGGGGGAAAATGGGGGGTGCGTCTAATAGTCGCAATGCAGGCTTACCGTGGTGGCAGAGGTGCGGTGGCAGAGGTGCAGTGGCAGAGGTGCGGCGGCAGAGGAGGCGCAGTAAGCGGGGTCCCTTTCTCTGGTGAGGTGATGCAGCAGCCCGGTAAGCAGCAGAGCCGGGTGAATCCTGTTGTTATCGGTGGTGGCGGCCATTTTCCTGAGGCCGCGCGTGCGCAGATGGAGCGCTCTGCTTCCCGGGGCTTCAGGAAAATGGCCGCCGCGATCTCCATCTGCGCACACGCGGCCTCCCGCGGCCATTTTCCTGAAGCCCCGGGAAGCAGAGCGCTTCATCTGCACACGCGCGGCCTCAGGAAGATGGCCGCCCCCACCGATAACAACAGGATTCAACCGGCTCTGCTGCTTACCGGGCTGCTGCATCACCATACCGGGGAAAGGGACCCCGCTTACTGCGCCTCCTCTGCCGCCACACCTCTGCCACCGCACCTCTGCCGCCACGGTAAGCCTGCATTGCCTGCACGGTAAGCCTGGGACCCCTCTCACGCCATACCTCTCACGGCACCTCCTCATCCCAGCACCTCCTCATCCCAGCATCACCCCACCTCTGCCGACACCTTGCCTCCTGTGACCCTGCTCTGCCATCGCCAGCCCTCAGGTAAGATACTGTAAATTCGGACAATAAGACGGACCCCCATCTTATAAAAAATCTTTTTTTCTGCAATTTTCACCCCAAATTTGGGGTGCGCCTTATGGTCCGGTGCGTCTTATAGTCCGAAAAATACGGTATACCATGTATACATACAGGCATATACATATAATTCATATATAACCATACACACACATTCGGGGTGTTGGTACCCTACCTTGCCTTGTCTTTAGTCCGGCACAGGCTTTATTGAAGCACTGCACGGCGCGCAGAGTGATGTCACTTTTAGTGGCTGTGGCCTGCTAGCTGCGACGCTGCTCTCCTGCTCCCTGGCCCAGCTCTCCAGTCTCCACTGTTCTGTGCGTTGCTGCCATTCAGCCACCTCCCCACTCCTGTTCTTCTCCAGGGGCCCACTGGGGAATTCCCCAGCACCCCACCGGGCCAGTCCGACCCTGCCCCTCAGTATGGGTAAGCTCTATACTACCTTTATATTAGATATGGACTTATTAAGCCTTTTTTTCTTGTCTTCCAATATTATACTGCGTTATATACATACAGTTGCACTGATTATCTTTGTCACTATACTGTCTTAATAGTCTGCACTTTGATTTACGGTATCATGCCTGCAAATTCTTACATGAATCATGGAAATCCATTAATATTCCATTTTACCTTTTCGTGAAAACCCTGTCCAACCTTAATCTACTTGATTTTATTCCCTTTTGAATCCTCTTACATGTCCCATTTACGCTCCGGTTCATGTCTTTTTATATTTAATCCTTAATAAAATATATATATATACGGTATATATATATTCTACTCTTTTGAATGTCCTTTTTCTGGGTACTTTGTACCCTGACTTTGGTTGTATATGTTATCAATAACCGATGGTTTCAACTCTTTATGATAGGAAAACCTCTATAACTATGTTTATATGTATTTTGGACTTTTTTTTTGGACCCTACTTCGTCTGTCCCCAAATCCAATTGAAAAAAATGTAAATCATTGGTGCAGATGTTTTCCTCCTATTGAGTCTGTAAATCTTTGAGGCATACCTCTAAACCATGGCATAGAATGCGCAAATAGCTCTGCCGACTCGCCCATCTGTGGTTCCTCACAGTTGGGCGGTTGGAGAGTTGTGTATTGGAGGGAAGGAAGGATAATTAAAGTGCCACTTCTGAGGACTGTACTGTGTGTGATGTTAAGGTGTAGGATGAGGAGCAGAGGCCACTTGATGCAGAGCTTGCCATCTACTGGAGCACATGCTCTTTCTGGCCCTTATCTACAAGGTGTACCGCTGTGCGGCTGACAAAGATAGGGAGTCGAGAAGCCTGTCCAGTAACAGAAGTTGTCAAAATGCTGTGCAATTACTGCAGCAAAACAAACCTACTTCTTATCTCTCATATCATGCCTGTCTCACAACCATAAACAGATATTCAGTACTTTCAATAATCTCCTCCATCCCCCAGCTCTCCCTTCCTCTTCACTTATCTCAGCTGAAGACTTTGCATAATTCTTCAGGCAGAAGATTTACAACATCAGGCAAAGCTTTTTGCCTTAAGTCCCCACAGCCCCTCATAAGAGCGCAACTCTCTTCCTCCAAAAATAACTTCACCATCATGGAATATCAACTTTCAATTTTACTCTTCAAATCACATCTCACCACCTGTGAACTTGATTCCAAACCTTACCCCAGTCTTCATCCCAACCCTAACCCACCTCTTCAACCTGTCACTAACAACTGCTGTCTTCCCCCATAACTCAAACATACAGTACCTCGATCACAACCATTCTCAAAAAGCCCTCTCTTGACCCATCTTTTGTCTATAGCTATCACCTCATATCACTTCTCCCCTATGCCTCAAAATTAATGTAACACTTCCATTTTGAACTGTCCTCAGACCTCTCCGCCTGCTCTCTCTTTGCTTACAATCTTGCTTTCGACAGCATCATTCCACGGAAACTGCCCTGATTAAAGTCATCAACGACCTACTAAGTGCCACATCCAAGCAACACTACTTTGTCCTCCTCCTGGAGGACCTATCATCTGCCTTCGACACAGTGGACCATTCCCTCTTACTACAGACTCATCTCAGACTTGGCTCCCCTCATAACTAACCGGCAGGACATTCAGTGTCTCCCACTCGCACACCACCTCAAATTTCAAAAAACTGACCGTCACATCCAAACATAGACTAAGTGTGAACAGGTGCTGAACCTAGAGTCACCAACTCATATTCAGTCAAAGAAATAAGGCAGCACACTGCGGTGCTAAAACATGGAAACATGAAAATTAAACTGCATTACTGCACTAGAAATATGAAAAAATGAGAGCGTTTAGCTCAAATTGGCCAATTCATGTGTACCTGGTAGCCACATTAGGGCATTTCTCGTATACCAGGTCCTACACTTTCCTTTCCTCGCTGAGAATAAATGTCTTCATCTGAATGGGTACCTGTGAAACCTCTTCTGAGACTAAATTTCTCTCTCTCTGTGGAGGGGTAATGGACCTGCTGCGATTAAAACACTTGTGGCTAAGAGGCGGAGTGCTCAGTCAGAAGGCTAGTGAATACAAATTTTAAAAAACTGACCGTCACAGTCCAAGTTTGGACAAACCATCGAGACACATGACATGAAATCGGGCCTCCTGATGAGCCAGAGAGGCGAAACGCGATGAGGCTATATAAACATTAGGCGGAGTGATATATTCCCTATGGAATGCGGCAGAGGTTTATTGGCTATAGGCTGATTGCATACATAGGTATTGGCTGGCATTGATTCTTGCTATTAGCATTATGCCTGTTTGGGATATATGTATATATGTGGTCTAGTTCGCAGAGAATTTATCAGAGTACTGGATCAGCCGTGATCCTATGGCTGACAACATTAACATTAATATATATTAATATGTCTCACAGTATAGGTGGATGGTAAATGCAGTAATCCATGAAAAGGGATTTAGTAACATTTCTCACAAATTATCTATAGCAAGTGTGCAAAGTGCATTGTATCTCCGTCAAAAGCCTAATTACATGTTCTCCATTTGTTTTTATTGCACGGTGTGTGGTACAGGACTCCCTATTCATAGGTGTGATCTATGTATAGCTAATAGGGGTACCTTCAGTACATGATTGTGTGGGTAGAGGGACCCAATTGGATCGTCAGGGTCAATCTAGGGACCCCAGGGCCAGCAGTCACTGAGCGGGGGCGCCAATATGCTTCCCCTAGGGCGTCAACCCCCGCAGACAGGCAGACTTCAGCATCGACATCATGCAGGGAATGCCCATTCCCCCATACTAGTTTATTCACGGTGTGTTTATTTTTATTTTTGTTTGGTGTAGCCATAGGTTGGTGGCATTTTAATAAGATTTAATAAAAATTTTTTTTTTGGGGGGGGGGGGGTATTATATGATTTCTTACAAACTACTATCCCAATATATTTATTCAAACTGGTAAAACTTACAAGATATCATACTCTCGCCTACTATAGGAACCTTGAAAAGGAACTTGAAAAACCACCTCTTCCAACAAACCTATAATCTATACTAACCATCGCTCTGCCCTCACCTATTGTATCCTCACCCATCCCTTGTAGACTGTAAGCCCTCACATGCAGGGTCCTCTCTCCTCCTGTACCAGACGGTTAATTTTTTAAGATTATTGTACCGAATATATTCGAGTATAAGCCGACCCCCCTAATTTTGCCATAAAAAACTGGGAAAACTTATTGACTCGAGTATAAGCCTAGGGTGGAAAATGGAGCAGCTACCGGTTAATGTCAAAAATAAAAATAGATACCAATAAAAGTAAAATTAATTGAGACATCAGTAGGTTGTTTTTGAATATCCATATTGAATCAGGAGCCCCATATAATGCTCCATACAGTTCATTATTGCCCCATAGATGCTCCATATAAAGCTGTGCCCCATATACAATGCTCTGCACCGTTCATTATTGCCCCATAGCTGTGCCATATAATGCTCTGCACCGTTCATTATTGCCCCATAGCTGTGCCATATAGTGCTCTGCACCGTTCATTATTGCCCCATAGCTGTGCCATATAGTGCTCTGCACCGTTCATTATTGCCCCATAGCTGTGCCATATAGTGCTCTGCACCGTTCATTATTGCCGCATAGCTGTGCCATAGAGTGCTCTGCACCGTTCATTATTGCCCCATAGCTGTGCCATAGAGTGCTCTGCACCGTTCATTATTGCCCCATAGCTGTTGCTCTGTGTTGTGAATTCTGTGGCAGAGCTCCCTCCTGTGGTCACAAGTGGTACTTCGGCTGATTCTCTCTGTGAGCTTCCATTGGTGGAGGAAAGTGGTACTGCGGCTTCTGAGTTTCCTTCCTCAGGTGATGTGGTGAAGTCGTTAGGTGCTGCTCTATTTAACTCCACCTAGTGCTTTGATCCTGGCCTCCAGTCAATGTTCTAGTATTGGACCTGTTTCCTCCTGGATCGTTCCTGTGGCCTGCTGCTCTGCATAGCTAAGTTCTGCTTTGCTATTTTGTTTGCTGTTTTTTTTCTGTCCAGCTTGTCTATTTGTTTTTTTTCCTGCTTGCTGGAAGCTCTGGGACGCAGAGGGTGTACCTCTGTGCCGTTAGTTCGGTACAGAGGGTCTTTTTGCCCCCTTTGCGTGGTTTTTGTGTTGACCGCAAAGTTACATTTCCTATTCTCGCTCTGTTCAGAAAGTCGGGCCTCACTTTGCTAAATCTATTTCATCTCTACGTTTGTCTTTTCATCTTAACTCACAGTCATTATATGTGGGGGCTGCCTTTTCCTTTGGGGTATTTCTCTGAGGCAAGGTAGGCTTATTTTCTATCTTCAGGCTAGCTAGTTTCTCAGGCTGTGCCGATTTGCATAGGGAGCGTTAGGCGCAATCCACGGCTGCCTCTAGTGTTGTTTGAGAGGATTAGGGATTGCGGTCAGCAGAGTTACCACGTCTCAGAGCTCGTTCTATGTTTTTGGGTTATTGTCAGGTCACTGTATGTGCTCTGACCTCTATGTCCATTGTGGTACTGAATTACCTTATCATAACAGCTCTGCACCGTTCATTTTTGTCCCATAGCTGTGCCATATAGTGCTCTGCACCGTTCATTATTGCCCCATAGCTGTGCCATATAGTGCTCTGCACCGTTCATTATTGCCCCATAGCTGTGCCATATAGTGCTCTGCACCGTTCATTATTGCCGCATAGCTGTGCCATATAGTGCTCTGCACCGTTCATTATTGCCCCATAGCTGTGCCATATAGTGCTCTGCACCGTTCATTTTTGTCCCATAGCTGTGCCATATAGTGCTCTGCACCGTTCATTATTGCCCCATAGCTGTGCCATATAGTGCTCTGCACCGTTCATTATTGCCCCATAGCTGTGCCATATAGTGCTCTGCACCGTTCATTTTTGTCCCATAGCTCTGCCATATAGTGCTCTGCACCGTTCGTTATTGTCCCATAGCTGTGCCATATAGTGCTCTGCACCGTTCGTTATTGTCCCATAGCTGTGCCATATAGTGCTCTGCACCGTTCGTTATTGTCCCATAGCTGTGCCATATAGTGCTCTGCACCGTTCGTTATTGCCCCATAGCTGTGCCATATAGTGCTCTGCACCGTTCGTTATTGCCCCATAAAATTTGGGCTGAAAATCTCGGCTTATACTCGAGTATATACGGTACTTGTTTTTATGTATAAAGCTTTTCCACATGTTAAGCGCCATGGAATAAATGGCACTATAACAAATAATTATACTTCTAAATAAACAGATTATAATACCGCAATGTATACATTGTATACCTTGATTGTCAGAGGCTGCAGACAGTCGCACAGCATCTGGCTGCAGAAGGTCTCTGCAATTGGCTTTGCAAAAGCCTTCCTAGTCCTTCTGACTTTTGGTCCCAGTGACCACCTCCCCAGGCCTCTATTTTAAACACATGGACTGGATGTTTATAGACTTCCTGTCTGCTTCTGGGAATCGCTGGTGATATTTCCATTTTCCCCTGTTGAGGTTTGGAGCTATATCAGTTGGCTTTCTTCCTCTTTGGTGCTGCTGTAGGACATCTGTATTACCTCTCTGAGTCAACTCAATATAAGTGTTCCCTGTGTTTGTCTTGCCAAACTGTCTTTGAAGTGGGAATTGACTAGTGCTCACCCCATCCTTCCCTAAGCAGGGCTTATTGCCAGGGTCAGGCAGGAATTAGGTTACTGCGCGGCGATAGGTGCAGAACCTATATAGGGACATTTATGGCAGACAGGATGACTTTAGATATGCCTAGGGGTCCCCATTCCCTCCTTCCCCAGTGCTGGTCTCCCTTCCCCTCATCCCTACAGAAGGTTATCTTAATATTAAAGTGCAAGCTTATAGGATGTTTTTAAGTATTGATCTAATAATGATATTATAAATTTAAAAACAAAATCAACAAACATTCTTAAAACTATATTTAAAGGGTTTTTACAATCCATTTTGAATGACCCAGTGTGTTTAATAAAATAAGAAAAAAAATATGACACGGACTCGTGCAGTGTTTTTTCTTATTTTAATGAGCTCATTTGAGGCATTCTAAAGGGGTGTCCAGTATTGGACAACCCCTATTTTGGTGGAACTTGATCTGAACAACTTAGTCCGTCAAATTTGTATTCAGATTGTATTTTTACACAAATGTCAGACGTGATAATAAAGCAATAACGTAGATAAAAAAAAAAAGAGTGAAGTATTTTATTGGGATGATTAAACCTCTAGTAGGATGTTAAAACAAATAATAATTTCACTTTTTTGATCACAGTAAACCATAAAAGGATTATACCGCTATGCTCAATTTCAAAAAATCAGCTACAAAATTGAAAAAAAAAAAAAAACAACAAAAACATACAAATGCAATTAAATTACAAAACAATGTTAAACACAAATTAGACAATGGCAAAATGTCCACCGCTCCCACATGAGAAATGTGCTAAAATCTGCAGCTTTCTAGATCATATACGAAGTCTCCCCATTGTGAGACTTGCATACAGAAAAGGTAAAGGATTCTAACACGCAATGTTAAATATTTGTAATTGCAGCAACTTTCTATTGTTCCTATTCCTTATTGTTAAAGCCTTTGGCAAAAGATTTTTCAGAAAGAATCTTCCTTGTGCCTTCGGATCTGTGCTGGATGTGATCAAATCATATCATGGTGATTTGGTGTGTGCACGTTTCAATTTTGTTTTGTAAGTAGAATGGAAAAATACTTAAAAAAAATGGACAAAAAGCAGCAGCTTAAAGTGAAGTAATGGGTGTAACCATTAAAAGGATGTTGGGGAACAGAACAATACTTCTACACATGCATGAATTTTAGTACACATATTCATATTTAGACAAAAAGTCCCATAATTACAATTCTTAAGTACACAGCTCCCATCCTCAGTGCATTAATTCCCAAAACACTAGCATGAAAATATTGTTCTCCAATGCTATTAAGCACCAATAGTAAGTCAACAGACCGATAACATTCTTCAATATGAAAAAAAGACATTTTATCCAATCACCATACAAGGTATTATTGTTCTGCACATTCTTAGTATTTACAATGCCACAGGAGTCATACAACTGGTTCCGGACGAGCCCACGGGAGTATTGCGGTAACATTCATCTTCTGGATGGTAAAGATGAGGAAAGGGCCGTCTGATGGTGCTGATGGTCGACAAGGCAGAAATCAGAAGGAAAACAAAAATGTCTAAAGTTCCAGTACTGAAAGTGTAAGTGGTGTCTACACAGTCTTCAACGGAGGCAGTTATTGAGTGTTTCCAGCTGTCCTATAATACCAAAAACCGACGTGGAAACATAGTGCACCCTAAAGAGCCAACATTTAACCCAATTATAAAAACACACGTCTTACAAGACAGGGATATAACAGTGATCACTTCTGCAGGTCACAGATCACCGAGAATGCAGCATACAGCATTTCCAGTTTTAGGTTCAAAAACAAATGATTTAATTTTGCTTGCAAAAATCACTATAAAAGGCATCAATCAGAGGACTTCTTTAATATTAGGACCAGTGCTCTGCCTAGAAATAGATTGTATAACATATATAAATGTACCAAAAAGATCAAGTGGATGAAAACAAAATACATAATGGACCGTAGTGGGTAGAAAGGAAATATTCACTAGCTCTAAAGAATGGAAATGTCCACAACATCTCGGGGAATGATATAGAGACGGCTGGCAGTACCACACTATGTCAGGATGGATCATTCCAACCATATTATTACTGTACTCGGATGCCGCCACAGAGATTCTCAGTTTCCGCCAGAAGTAATGATGGCATAAAGTGGAGGTGTGGGATAATCCTACTTCTATGATATCACTTCAAAATACACACTGCAACAATTATTTCGCAGCTCAGTCTTTACGAAAAAGCTACAGCGAATCAAGTTTCTGGGCCCATACATGATCAACAAGGATATATTCCAACCTTACGTCACCTTTCTAGCAGAGTTAATGAATCACCAATGCAATATCAAACTAATATTTACAGTAAGTGTTGTTATACCTCAAGTTTCTTAAAGGGTTTTCAAGGCAAAAGCACTCATAATAACTAATATAGTTATAACTAATATAGTTATAACGCTCCAGATTCCATCAGCTTGGCTTCCTGTGTTTGATACTGGACAGTGTGGCAGTCTGGCTGCCTTCTTCAATAACTAAACCAGTCCCTTACTTACATCAGCATTATCTAGAAGGAGCATCCCATTCCTACTCTCATGCTACAGATCGAGTGCACAGTTCAGACCAGCGGCACGATTATGACTCCGGTCTGACCTGTCCATCTTCAGGAGTGCACCGCCACTACAGGAAACCAGGAAGCAGAGGACCAGGGCACTCCAGAAGAAAGAAGACGAGCACACCCCTTTATATCCTGTTCACTACAATGGTAGCATCATTCTAAAAGCTAAATTAGGAGCTCACAAGTCTTGTACTATATTCTTTACAGCTGAAAAAACTATGTAAGTCAAGTCTAGTAAAATAATCACTGAACCAGTGCCACCACTCATCCTATGTCTTTTTAAGTAAATACATGAATTCTTCTGGACATAAGGAATTCTAGATCATCTTTCCTCTGTTATTTCTACAAGAAATTTATGGTGTAATCAGTTGGGGGATGGGTCCGTGCTAAGTTTGATACTGTCCAATCATATTAGGGATACACCCCTGTGACAGGGGAATGATGACACCCATTTGTCAACTTATTAAACATTTTCTAAGTGGAAAGACAAAGGAAAGGCATATGAGAAAAAGTACTCTCAAATGGAATTTTAAGCAGGCTAAAATATTTTCGGAAACTGACAAGTCGGCAGTGGTGACAGATCCTTTTTTAAAATGTAGCTCCCGTTTCCAATGTCATCACTGAAGAGGGTCTTCGATAGAGTATGTCCTTAGGTAAATGGTATCATGAATCATGCAAGGGTCACCATTACTAGTCTTTAAAGCCTTATTTACAGTGCAAGCAAGTACTTTGGTACATAACGGACCGCTCTACACTGTCACACTGGCAGAAGCGGAACAGTATTTACGGTGGCTCAGACAGTGGTCTTCATCAACCAGGCCTGTATCATGTAATCAACGCAACCAGAGGCTTAACCTACAGAAAATCAATGTGTAGACTACACGAAAAGAAATCATTTTAAGACCATAACCTTTAGAACCAGTATACCATGACTGCAGGAGAAAATGATGTACAACATTACATGTTATGACAAGGTCAGTCCAGCTGACCTCAACCATCTTGTTAGCAAACGTGTCAGGGTCTTCAACTAAGCAACTTTATAACTGAACTGCTAGAAACAGTAGACCGAGATAATGGCGCGGACGAAACTGCATGAAGGATCCATAAAAACCAGGGCTTAAGAAGATTTACAAATTTCATTATAATCCAAGTTGAAAAAAAGGAATTAAACCCCAGGATTTGGAGAAGGTGGCAAGTTTTTCCATAAATATAAATAACAAATCTACACAGTATCTTTACTCACAAATTGGATGATATAAATTATTTTCCAGTAAAAGGGGGGAAAAATATAGGAGGAAAAAAATGAAAACCAAAAACATATAAATACAGCTCAAAATACAATGGCAGCTAACACTTTATTACCACATCATTTGAGATTTCTTGTCAATGAGGTATTATATATATGTCGGGCAATGTCCTCTCTCTACTGGAAATATCTGAGGCCAGCAACCAGAAAGAACTTCTCCAGAAAGACCTCAGAGTCCAGAACCGCAATGTGGGCTGCTCGTCCGATGAGAGAGTTTGCCGTGTTAGGTAACGCGTGAATCACGTCGTATCGCACTAGATTGCAGTCCTGATTCTGCAGAACAGGTAAAAGGATGTTTTGGATCATTTCAGCATACACTGGTCCTGGAAGACAC
Organism: Ranitomeya imitator; assembly: GCF_032444005.1. Lineage (NCBI taxonomy): Eukaryota > Metazoa > Chordata > Amphibia > Anura > Dendrobatidae > Ranitomeya > Ranitomeya imitator. Next base: position 366,729,595 of record NC_091286.1, read on the forward strand.
AAACAGGACTAGTCAGAAAGAAAGGTAAAAAAAAGTCAGATGGAGCACACGTAAGGCTAGGTTCTCGGGGGACACATTTACCAGGCTAGTTATAATTGTGAAAAAGTTGCAGAGAAGAAGCGTATAGGGTGAATCTCATGCCCATATCTGCAGCATAAATTCAGACACTGCGGATCTTACAGACAGCCTGTGAGCAGGATTTAGCAATAGAATGTAAAGGCATGGCCATAATAGCACTGTTCTATTGATTACATTGATACCTTTACAATACGCCACAGGCCGGTGTTCATAAAAGATTTACAATGTCAGGCACGCGGGGTCTTCTGCAAAGCCCCGGCTGTCATGACAACCCATTGGGCGCCGATGGGCAGGTCTTGTGAAACGCTGTTAATTCAGTCAGAGACTGACAGCGGCATTTAACTTGTTAACAGCCACGGGTGGATCACAAAACCACCTGCGGTTCAAAGATGCACATGACAGCTGGCCAGATCAGCTGTCATGTGCAGGGAAAAGATGGGGGCTCAGCGCCGGAGCTCGCATCAAAGGCAGTGACACGACATATGACGCACCGGTATGTCATCCATTGTGAAGTGGTTAATCAGGATTTTAAATTTTTGTCTTGGGGTAGTGTCTTCCCTTCCTGCCCCAGCCCCTCCGCCTACCTCATGTGTTTCGGACAGGTGCCGCTACCGTGCATTGAGTACCTAACCTTTGGCAGCCACAATTTCAAGCTTTCTCGAGACTTACGCACCTGACTGTTTGTCCTTAAGAGCCGTTTTGCACATTTCAATACGAGCCGAGTGGTAAGGTACATATCGATCCTGTAAAGAACTGACTAGAACCACATTTCTGAAGTATTCCAGCCCTAAAAAAAGACAACACAAAATAGAAAAATCAAAGAGGTAAGGAAAAGCATCAATGATTGAAAAAGAGAACTACTGTAAAAGACAGCATATTAATCATTGCTTGAAACTCAAACTAATATGTAGAATATGCATTGGAATTCCTATAGAGGAGGAAGATGGATATCTGCAACACTGCTGCAATAAAAGGGACATTACACAATTGATCCTTTGCCTAAAGCAGTAGCCATCAAGTCTATCAGCACCCACTCCACATGACATGAGATTCTGTCTCTCTCAGTTGAAGTATCTTCGATAAAAATTACAGACCTCTCCATTCTTTGTAGGTGCGAAAACTTGCAAAATCGGCCGTGTATCAAATACTTATTTTCCCACTGTATGTAACATATTAGGAGTCCAATCCTTACGTGCGTGTCACCATGTTCTATAGCCAATGAATTATTAGGACCGATGTGTATCTTCCCTGTTGGTTCACTGCAGGTAGTGGAAATGCTGGATGTCACATTTAGGTTATGTGCACACGTCCGGAATTGCCACGGAAATTTACACGGCAATTCCGCAATTGTGCCGCGGGTAAAACGCATGCGTTTTCCCGCTAAACACTAGCGTTTTACAAGCGTAATTAGCTTTCAGAATGCTAGCGTTTTCCAAGCGACCTGTAGCATCGCTTTGAAAACTTGTCAAACATAGTGTTTGACAAGTGTGACCAACTTTTTACTATTTTACTGCCGGGGGCGCCGGAAGGTGAGAATATCACAATTTTTTATTTTATTTTTTTTTTACAGGTATATGGTTCCCAGGGCCTGGAGGAGAGTCTCCTCTCCTCCACCCTGGGTACCAACTGCACATGATCCGCTTACTTCCCACATGGTGGACATAGCCCCATGCGGAAAGTAAGCGGATCAATGCATTCCTATGTGTGTGGAATCCTCGCGATTCCGCACAAAGAATGAACATGCTGCGCTTTTTTCCGGAATGCAATTCTGCTGCGGAAAAAAACGCAACATGTGCACAAAAATTGCGGATTGCATTCTAATAGGATGCTTAATGCATGTGTTTGTTTGCGATTTTATTGCGTTTTTATAGCGAAAAAATGCGAAAAATCCTGAACGTGTGCACACAGCCTAAAAACTGTGTGTCTGGCGCCATTATATGACAGATCCATCATTTCTCATGCTGTCCATAGATAGAACTTCAGAACAGAGAAACTCTTGAGTTCTTCTTTTGGCCCTTACGTAACCTGCCTCATATATCACCACTTGAGCCTAATAATAATCTGCATTCTAGATATTCTTTCTAAAGTGGGAGTGATATATTTCATTTTAGAACCATAACCAAAGACAATCAGGAATACATATTTTCTGCACACTTTGTACCTGGTTTCTTGCTAAGCTTGTACAGGAAGGTCTGACGAGGATCAGAGTGGTCTCTACAAGTTAGTTGTAAAAGTGATCCTGACTTTTTCCACTTCTGCATGAACCATAATCCTGGAAATAAAATAAATAAGTGGCTCAACTCAGCGTCACAGTTCTTAGTAACATTATTAAATTGAATCCATAGATAAAATGTATAGACAGATTTTAAGGCCCTCATATACAGCAGGTGAAATAAGTATAGAAAACCACCAATTTTCTAAGTTAATATATTTCTAAAGGTGCTATTGACATGAAATTATCACAGATGTCCGTAACAACCCATTTAATCCACAAAGGTAAAGAAATAAACCATAGATGTCGATAAATTAAGTTATGAGAAATGACACAGGGCAAAAGTATTGATCATGCTTAGTGAAATGTATTAAATACATCATACAAAAGCCTTTGTTGGTGATGGCAGCTTCAAGATGCCTCCTGTATGGAGAAATTAGTTGCATTCATTACTCAGGCGCGATTTTGGCCCATTCTTCCACACACACTTCAAATCCTGACGGTTCTGAGGGATCCTTCTATGAACTCTGCATTTTAGTTCCTTTCATAAATTTTCTATTGGATTCAGGTCAGGTGATTGGCTGAAGCAGCTTTATTTTCTTTCTCTGAAACCAATCGACAGTTTCTTGGCTGTGCTTTTCAAATCATTGTCTTGCTGAAATGTCTACCCTCGTTTCATCTTCATTATCCATGGCAACAGCTTTTTATCAAGAATGTCTTGGTACATTTGTCCATTCAGCCTTCCTTCAATTAAATCAATTTTGCCAGTGCCGTGTGCTGAAAAACAGCCTCACACCGTGATGTTCCCACCTCCAAACTTCACTGTTGGTATGGTGTTTTAACATGGCGAATATAATAGCATCCAAATAGTTCAATTTTGGTCTCATATAGCCAGACTATATTCTACCAGTATTTCGCAGGCTTGTCTAAATGTTGTTGAGCAAACTGTAAACGTGATGGAACATGCTTTTTGTTCAGAAATCGAGTCTTGTGTCGTCAGCATGCATACAGGCCATGGAAGTTGAGTAAATTATGGTTTTCTTTGATCTGCTGATTCCAGGTCTTTCTGTAGCTCTCCCCAGCTGGTCCTTGGCATTAAGTATGTTACAACAATAAGGTTGCAAATGTCTTGAGACAACTCACTGGTTTCACCCATCATGAGATGTTTCTTGCGTGTCATCTTGGTAATAATGAGATAACTTTTTACAAGATATCAGTTGAACCAGCTGATACTTTTCACAAGTGGCAGGATTGTGTTCTAAAATCTGATAGATTTCAGCTGGTGTCATGACTTTCCATGGCTTTTTGTACCTCTCTTCATGTGTTCAATACGTTTTCGATGTTTAATTTCTCATTGCACATAATATATGGATATCTATGGTTTGATTTCTTTGCCTGTGTGGATTGGATGGGTTGTTACTGACATCTGGTGAGAATTTCGTGTCAATAGCACCTTTAGAAATATTTACTAAGAAAGTTTGTGATGTGTTCAATATTGATTTCACCCGCTGTATACCACATTAATGTCTGCCAAACATTGCTTTTTGTCATTTCATTTTTTCCTCCCCATTCTGCGTTATAATTTTTTATTTTTGCACTGACATAGCTGTATGAGCGTTTTTTTTTTTGATAGACAAAGTTGTAGTTTTGAAGGACACCAATCATTTTACCATACAATGTACTCAAACATGGGGAAAAAAAGAACTCCACCATTGCTTTCAGGGATTGGTTTTTACTGTGTTACCAGTGTGGTAAAAATTACCTTTCATCATGCTTCTTCAAGTTAGTATGAATATGGCAACATTAAACTTACACACTCATGTTATTATTTAGGTGGTGGAAAAAAAAATTTGAAGTTTGAAGGAAAAAAAAATATATAATCAAAGATTTGGTCTCAGTCGCCATTTTCTATGACCCATACCTTGTTTTTTGAGTAACAAACGGATGTTAAGGGACAACATTTTTGGGTTTGCATAAAGCATTTTTATTGGATTTAGGGAAAGTGTGACAACTAAAAAATGGAAATGTTGAAGTTCAACTATTTTTTTTCTTCACTGCGTCTATCCTAATAACTTTATTTGATCACGTTCTATATAATGAAATACTTTAGTATTGTAGTATATAGTGATATTTAAGGTTTTTATGAAGCTCATCATCATATGGCTGGAGTTCATAGTAGCCAAAGAGATAAAACGTAAGTTTTATCCCTTTGTCAGTGAGCAATCCAAAATTGGGGATAGGTCAACAATAGTTTCAGTGATTTGTAGTTCACAGTAGTACTAAGATGGCACCGAGTTGGCCTTTTACAGGCAGTGGAGGGCAATAGGTGTCCCACCATACTCATGCTATTAAAATAAAGCTGTCAGAGATTGACAACAGCATTTAAGCAGTTAACAGTATAGTAGTCAGAGTCACTGCTGTTAGAGGCAAGTGCTGGGTGTATAACACAGCTGACATCTGATACAAGCAAACAGTGCAAATACAGAGTTTCTCATAACCACAGAATAAGGTACATCAGCGACAGTAAGCCAACGGGCCAAGAGGGACAGTAAATTGCTGTCTCACCATAATATTCTTTGAGAAAATCACTAAACTGAATGATTTTCAACTCAATATTATCAAATTTCACAATTCGTCTAGTCTAGTCTCACCTGTATTAACAAGGGCACTACTGTTGTACAAGGTACCTAAGTGTGGACCAGATAACGAGAGGAAAGTGTGCAGCTTGCCAAGGTAGCATTTGAATCTCGGTCTTGAAAGAACCGACCGTATGATTAGGTTTCCCAAGGAGTGACCTATAAAACTAGACAGCAAAGAAACATCATTACACACACAGAAACCATACTCATCAAAGTTTTACAGAACATAATGTCGTTATCAGTATGTGACAGCCAGGTTCCTTAATCCAGGGGAAAACAGTTAAGGTGCTTCAGATCATAGAAATCAGAATCCCACCGATCATAAACGGAGATATGTCATCACGTCTCAAGATGGGAAAATCCCCTTAAGCAACAAGCTACTGTTCCCTCTAAGCCTTTCTAGCTAGTGAGCAGAGCATGATGGTACCTGGCCATTTTTCCATCTAAGCCTTTCTACACAGTGAGTATTTCAGTACATGGCCGTTGTTCCACTCAGCCTTTCTATGCAGTGAGCATAGCAGTATAAGGCCACTGTTCCCTCTAAATTTTGGTAGCCAGTGAGTCTGGCAGTACCTGGCCACTGTTCCCTTTGTAGCCATTGAGCCCGGTAGTACATGGCCAATGTTCCCTCTAAGTCTTTGTAGCCATCGAGCCTGGCAGCACATGGCCACTGTTCCCTCTAAGCCTTTTTAGCCAGTGAGCCTGGCAGTACATGGTCATTGTCCCCTCTAAGCCTTTGTAGCCATTGAGCCTGGCAGCACATGGCCACTGTTCCCTCTAAGCCTTTGTAGCCAGTGAGCCTGGCAGCACATGGCCACTGCTCCCTCTAAGCCTTTGTAGCCAGTGAGCCTGGCAGCACATGGCCACTGTTCCCTCTCAGCCTTTGTAGCCAGTGAGCCTGGCAGCACATGGCCACTGTTCCCTCTAAGCCTTTGTAGCCAGTGAGCCTGGCAGCACATGGCCACTGTTCCCTCTAAGCCTTTGTAACCAGTGAGCCTGGCAGCACATGGCCACTGTTCCCTCTCAGCCTTTGTAGCCAGCGAGCCTGGCAGCACATGGCCACTGTTCCCTCTCAGCCTTTGTAGCCAGCGAGCCTGGCAGCACATGGCCACTGTTCCCTCTCAGCCTTTGTAGCCAGTGAGCCTGGCAGCACATGGCCACTGTTCCCTCTCAGCCTTTGTAGCCAGTGAGCCTGGCAGCACATGGCCACTGTTCCCTCTAAGCCTTTGTAGCCAGTGAGCCTGGCAGTACATGGTCATTGTCCCCTCTAAGCCTTTGTAGCCAGTGAGCCTGGCAGCACATGGCCACTGTTCCCTCTTAGCCTTTGTAGCCAGTGAGCCTGGCAGCACATGGCCACTGTTCCCTCTAAGCCTTTGTAGCCAGTGAGCCTGGCAGTACATGGTCATTGTCCCCTCTAAGCCTTTGTAGCCAGTGAGCCTGGCAGTACATGGTCATTGTCCCCTCTAAGCCTTTGTAGCCAGTGAGCCTGGCAGCACATGGCCACTGTTTCCTCTTAGCCTTTGTAGCCAGTGAGCCTGGCAGCACATGGCCACTGTTCCCTCTAAGCCTTTGTAGCCAGTGAGCCTGGCAGCACATGGTCATTGTCCCCTCTAAGCCTTTGTAGCCAGTGAGCCTGGCAGCACATGGCCACTGTTCCCTCTTAGCCTTTGTAGTCATTGGGCCTGGCAGCACATGGCCACTGTTCCCTCTTAGCCTTTGTAGTCATTGGGCCTGGCAGCACATGGCCACTGTTCCCTCTAAGCCTTTGTAGCCAGTGAGCCTGGCAGCACATGGCCACTGTTCCCTCTTAGCCTTTGTAGCCAGTGAGCCTGGCAGCACATGGCCACTGTTCCCTCTTAGCCTTTGTAGCCAGTGAGCCTGGCAATACATGGTCATTGTCCCCTCTAGGCCTTTGTAGCCAGTGAGCCTGGCAGTACATGGCCACTGTTCCCTCTTAGCCTTTGTAGTCATTGGGCCTGGCAGCACATGGCCACTGTTCCCTCTTAGCCTTTGTAGCCAGTGAGCCTGGCAGCACATGGCCACTGTTCCCTCTAAGCCTTTTTAGCCAGTGAGCCTGGCAGCACATGGCCACTGTTCCCTCTTAGCCTTTGTAGTCATTGGGCCTGGCAGCACATGGCCACTGTTCCCTCTTAGCCTTTTTAGCCAGTGAGCCTGGCAGTACATGGCCACTGCTCCCTGTAAATCAAGCAATCCAACACAGCTGCATAATTATTGTGATATAATCTTGACTACATCTTGTTTCTTACCTGATCCTGGAAATGGCTAGATTGTAGATCTGGATATACTGTATAATTTCATCTAGGAGACGATCTGTCATTGAATCAAAGTCAGCAAATGTATCATTCTGCAGAGAAAACAGAAGACTCATGTACATTTTCTCCTTCCAGCTTGGTGTCCACTTCTGTTTATCTGGGTCTTACAATCATGCTTGGATATATTTTTACACAAAAGTATGAGCTCTGTTCACACTGCCACTAAGGTGTCCATTTTGACAAGATCTATGACATAATAATAATAATATCTACGATATTTTATAATGAATCACAACTGACTTTTCACTGGGCAGAATAGCAGATACACTGTTCTTCTCAAAACAAACAAAAACCCAACAGGAGGGAACCTTGACGTCGGTGTGAAGATAAATCAATTTCTTGGAACTTTTATTATTCATCATGATTATGTACGTATTTGTGTGGCTGTCATATATGTTTCACATGTAAATGTTAGTCTATAAAAATGACTTAAAGGATTACATAGATATGTGAGAACTACAGCCAGTCATTAGCCACAGCGACTAGTGATTGGCTGCAGTGGTCACATGCAGGAAGATGCCGCCAGGATACCAATGCAGTACTTGTGCACCAGTACTGAAGAAATAATATGGTAGCAATAAGTTAGGCTACGTTCACATTAGCATTTTGCGTGTTTGCGTCGGGCGCCGCAGCGGCGACGCATGCGTCATGCGCCCCTATATTTAACATGGGGGGCGCATGGACATGCGTTGTGCTGCGTTGTGCGACGCATGCGGTTTTTTTGCCGCAAGCGTTGGGCGCAGAAAACGCAACAAGTTGCATTTTTTTTGGCGTCCAAATCTCGGCAAAAAAGGACGCATGCGTCGCAAAACGCAGCGTTTTAGTGTGTTTTTATTTGCGTTGTGCGTTGCGTCGCCGACGCAGCGGCGCACAACGCAAATGTGAACGTAGCCTTAGTAAGCATTTTTGGGCTCATTTTTATAAAACAAACAATTGTGGATAGCCACTTCAAAGGAATAGGTCACTATTTTTTCCACCTAATCTGAGGGCAGTATAATGTGGAGATAGAGACCCTGGTTCCAGCGATGTGTCACTTACAGGGCTGCATGCAGTAATTTTGATAAGATCACTGTTTTATCAGCAGCCAGGTAGTCCTCCATATTCATGAGCTCTGTATAACCTGTCCCCACCACAGATTGGCTGTCTGCCCAATACACAGGGTATACAGAAGGCTGACGATCAGTGTTGTGAATGCTGTTATATAGAGCTCAGCAGGAACTGATTAAACAGTGATTTTATCAAAACTACATAAAGCCGCCAAATAAGTGACATATCGGTGAAAATCAGGGTCTTAGCCCTTACATATAGAAAACTCAGACAGGGTAGCAAAAACCTAGTGACTGATTCCCTTTAAAAGTGTAACTACATTTTTTGTCATCTTTTAATATATTTAAGCCCTTTATAACACCTGCATATCAGTGGGAGTCCAACACCAAAAAACGCCTGCCAATCACTGAAACCTCAGGGCTGAAGCTCCAGGCTCCATCATGAACATATGCACAGTGGTGTAATGACTCGATAGGAAATCAATGGCTCCATACTCCGAGCGGTTCTGATCTGTGGTGTGAGTGATCAGTGTAGTTACCTTTTATTTGTATATCACTACTAACAGTGCCCCTGTAACGTAACAGTTCCTAGCACTGCGACACATTTACCCTTATACCTGTGGCTACTATATCTAGGTTTGGGCAAATAGAAGCTGAGGTGTTAAAGAACAAAAACATTCTCAGCAGTTTTATGAATCTTGTATAAATTATCCATAAACAAGATGAATGTTTCGAGCTGCACCTGGTTCCTCTCCGACATAAGGAAATCTTTTCGCCCACCGGGAAGTCCAAGTTCTATGTATGTTCTTACTAGCCGAAGGTCAGCGCTATTACCTGCAATAGAAATAGAAAGAGCAAAATCAATTTTCTTGTACATTTTGTTCCACCTGGATGGTCCTGCACATCATGCATCAGAGGAGGCAAACAACGTAATTTGCTAACACCGCAAAGCCCATTTATTTCACAAAATTACAGAAAATCAGAGAGCAATCAGTTTTGGGCACCATCCTGTTCTATTCACCCTTTCTGCTGGCCTACTTCCAGCGAACAGCACGCCTGGGAGTGAACATACAGTAGGAAGATTAGTTCCTCTAGCCAATAACATTCTCCTTTATCCTCAAGCACGTGACTTTTTTTTTTCTTTCTAAAAACATTATTAATAATATAAAACAGACTAATGGATAGTATTTACCATCTAGTCCATGGACACAGACAATCAGATGGATTCCCTCATCGGACACTTCGTCCTCCTCCATGCTAAAGTATGGAACCGTGGAAGCCAAGTGAGGCACATCGCTGTACAAAAAACCTGGGAGCCTCAACTGCTTCAGCTCTTCTTTGGCCTGAAGGAATCTACAAATACACAACATTTTGCACACGTACGCAAACATTCATTGAATATATATATATATATATATATATATATATATATATATATATATATATATATATATATATATATATATATATATATATATATATATATATATATATATATATATATACACACGAATACACACACCTTTCGAAAACAAAAGCCAAAATATGAAAGTATAGAGGGATATTATGTGAAATATTATATCAAGACTTTAGAAAAGGGAAACACAGATGGTTGAAAGAATAAGACAAGGGGCTTGGTTCATCTGTCAGCCTATGCATACAATGGCATAAATGCAAAGCCAGCCCACCATTCTACTAAAGAAAATGTATTGTTGCTATGGGACCCCTTTCAGAACTGGGACAGCTTCATATCACTCACTTATACAAGTAGTTTGCATTTGGAAGTTTTGGAATGTTAGTTTTAGTTGATGCAAAATCTGGACTTGTATTGTGGGCTTCATCTTTGGTACAATATACTTTAGGAAGGAGTATAGTATCAATCACCGCTCAGGCATGTAGTGCCATGTGATAGAAAAAACATGAGCTGGAGGGTTGCTGCAGGAGAGGAAGGGTGTGGCAGAAGAGAGGAAGGGTGATGCAGAAGAGGAAGGGCGCTGCAGAAGAGAGGAAGGGCGCTGCAGGAGAGGAAGGGCGCTGCAGAAGAGGAAGGGTGCTGCAGAAGAGAGGAAAGGCGCTGCAGAAGAGAGGAAGGGTGATGCAGAAGAGAGGAAGGGCACTGCAGAAGAGAGGAAGGGCGCTGCAGAAGAGAGGAAGGGCGCTGCAATAGAGAGGAAGGGCGCTGCAGAAGAGAGGAAGGGCGCTACAGGAGAGGAAGGGTGCTGCAGAAGAGAGGAAGGGTGATGCAGAAGAGGAAGGGTGCTGCAGAAGAGTGGAAGAGTGCTGCAGAAGAGAGGAAGGGTGCTGCAGAAGAGAGGAAGGGCGCTACAGGAGAGGAAGGGCGCTGCAGAAGAGAGGAAGGGTGATGCAGAAGAGGAAGGGTGCTGCAGAAGAGTGGAAGAGTGCTGCAGAAGAGAGGAAGGGCGCTACAGGAGAGGAAGGGCGCTGCAGAAGAGAGGAAGGGTGATGCAGAAGAGGAAGAGTGCTGCAGAAGAGAGGAAGGGCGCTGCAGAAGAGAGGAAGGGCGCTACAGGAGAGGAAGGGCGCTGCAGAAGAGAGGAAGGGTGATGCAGAAGAGGAAGGGTGCTGCAGAAGAGTGGAAGAGTGCTGCAGAAGAGAGGAAGGGCGCTGCAGAAGAGAGGAAGGGCGCTACAGGAGAAGAAGGGCGCTGCAGAAGAGAGGAAGGGTGATGCAGAAGAGGAAGGGTGCTGCAGAAGAGAGGAAGGGCGCTGCAGAAGAGAGGAAGGGCGCTGCAGAAGAGAGGAAGGGCGCTGCAGAAGAGAGGAAGGGGGCTCCAGAAGAGAGGAAGGGCGCTGCAGAAGAGAGGAAGGGCGCTGCAGAAGAGAGGAAGGGTGATGCAGAAGAGGAAGGGTACGGCAGAAGAGAGGAAGGGCCCTGCAGAAGAGAGGAAGGGTGATGCAGAAGAGAGGAAGGGTGCTGCAGAAGTGAGGAGGGGGTACTACAGAAGAGAGGAGGGGGTTGCAGAAGAAGGGTGCTGCAGAAGAGAGGAAAAGTACTGCAGAAGAGAGGAAGGGTACTGCAGAAGAGAGGAGGGGGTTGCAGAAGAGGAAGGGCGCTGCAGAAGAGTGGGAGGGTGCTGCAGAAGAGTGGAGGGGGTTGCAGAAGAGGAAGGGTGCCGCAGTAGAGTGGAGGGGTACTGCAGAAGAGTGGAGGGGGTTGCAGAAGAGGAAGGGCGCTGCAGAAGAGGAAGGGCGCTGCAGAAGAGTGGGAGGGTGCTGCAGAAGAGTGGAAGGGTGCTGCAGAAGAGTGGAAGGGTACAGCAGAAGAGAGGAGGGGGTTGCAGAAGAGAGGAGGGATGTTGCAGTAGTAAGGAAAGGGGAGCTGCAGTAGAAAGGAGCGGTGCTGCAGAAAAGAGGAGGGGGGCTGCAGAAGAGATCATATGTTCTCATTTACTGTAGCTTTAATAACTTTTTTTTTTAATCAAGTACTTTTTATTAAGGCATATATCAAAAATGTAATACAGTCTGACACAAACTTCAGAGAGATACCAAAATTCTAAAGCAGATTGATAAATGAAAATGTAACATGAACTAGCCCCTTTACCCAGTAGGAGGCAGAGTCAGACACATACATTCGGCTGCAAGTTTTCCTGTAACGACAGTTACAGTTCTCCAAAGAAATTTATGAGCACCAACCACCATCTATTATCTCAGGAATGGTAAAATCTGTCTTCACCAAATATAGATTATACCCAAGAATGGACCATCCGTCCTGCCACAGAAAGAAGCAGATTTCGCTGTATATTATCTCTCCATAGGACTTTACGAGCACCAACTGCAACTTATTTGAAATGCCCCATTTATTCTAATAATGGCTGGACCGTACATGACAAGCAGTATTTACCTATTGTGCCCCCTATCTCCTTATAGACTGTAAGCCAAGAGCAGGACTCTCACTCATCCTGAAACTGTTGAATTATGTGTCACTTTGTAATGTCTTTATTGTCTGCACATGTAATTATAAAGTGCTGCGGAATATGTTGGCGCTATATACTGCAAATACATTTTTTTTATTATTGTTATTATTATGGTCATCTGCTATCTCAGTAATGAAAGAGTCTGTATTCACTGAAGATAGATTTTATCCGTGAAATTAAAAATCAAATCGAGAAGGAAGATATTTTTCTGATCAGATGTATTACTAAGTTTCTAATTTTCAGATGTACTATTGATTTCGAAATAAAAAATTAAGACGCTTACGCTTTAACTGTGCCAATAGCGCTCATCGTTCAACCACTGCCGTGATACCAGACAATTGTGTTTGAGATCTCTCTTGATCATATTGCCAACTGCGGCTAAAGGGAACCTTTCACCCGATTCCCGAAGCGGGCAGCATGAATCAGAGCCAGCAAGATTGCAGCCAGGTATATTGTTCTCTGAAACGCGGGAGCGTAATATAATTTGAAGATCCGGCTATAGGACTATAGGGAGAGAAGAGGCTAGCCCGGGTAACCCCCGCTTTTCCCAGTACTGCTGCAGGTGATAGACAAGTCTCTTCCATAGTGAGATATCGGTCAGTCACCTAGAACGGTGCGGTGAAAAACCAGCTGGATAGTGCTGGACTGGTCTTGTACCTGCCTATGGTCCACACCCAGATCTTTAAACTATACCTTATCTGAAATGCTGAAACGTTTCAGAGAAAAATATACCTGGGTGCAATTATGCATCAAGATTCTAATTCATGCTGCCTGTGGTCTGGGCAGCATAAATCGGGCTACAGATTCTATTTAAAGGTGGTCTCGTGAATGAAAATTATTTTTTACAAGGGTACAGATTGGTATTTAAAAATAAAAAGGGATACTCGTCTTCCCTGATGCCCGCAGCCCCTTTTCAGACATGTACTCGGTTCCTGATGGTCTCAACTTACTGCCTGCAGGACCAGTATGTAAAGATCAGTGGGTAAGTGCCAATGCGGTAGCTGTGGGCAATCAGTGAGGGTAAGCATCACTTCTTGTATTTCTTTATAATAGTGTGAGCCCAATACTTTTCAACCTATGGACAATTGCATTAATAGTTCCTACTGCTCTCCCTCTATTAGATAAGCCAATATATTGACCTTAAAGTGACAGCTGATACATGCTGCCGGCCACACTGGCTGTATGAGGTCAGCCAGGTATGTTTATAACTAGTCATACAGGTAGGATCCTGGCGGCTTCTCCCCACCCACTGCCCTGGAGTGTCAGATCTCTTACTATGTATGCACATGACGGGACACCTGCCAATCTAGAGCAGCAGGAGGCTTTTAAAGTATGTTTCTCTCTGAAACACTGAAGTGTTTTGACAGATTGTAGACTGAAAAGACAGAATGAAAAGACAGAAATATCATGTCAGACACATGTCAAAACATGCAAACAGGTGGTGATAATACTCACGCTATCATTAATGGTTTCGGAGAGCTTTCGTACCAGGCAAGAGATGTTGAGGATTCAAACATGGCCCCAGCTGGTTGCCTTGTAATTGTGTCAGATGCGTTCCTTGGAGTAAATGCAGTGCCACAAGGGGAGTCTTTTAAGGTATAGGAAAAAGATAGACAGCTAGTTGTGCAGACGCCTGGCATTGTTATGGCATCTTTAAAATATTCAGACCCAATGCGTTCAGATCGTAAGTATTTGTCGTTTGCTGAATCATGGATAACTTCACATTCAGGATCTTCTGACTTGTATATTGGGCCGTCGGTTTCCTCATAATAGCCATTTTCAATCATTTCTTCGTCCTGCTCCTCCTCCTCCTCCTGCAGAAGCGGGCCTGTTACCTGAAGCTTTGAAAGTTCTCTTTCAGGAGTAACATATCTAAAGTCATCTGCAGGGCTGATGTCTGAAATATCAGTACTACTTTGAGAGCCGAAGTAGTTTTCAACCAAACCTTGTTTTACAATGTCGGTGCTGTTTGTAGAAGTAAGTATAGCAGCAGTAGGACTACTCACAGCTTCACATAAGTCCAGGTTGGTTTCTTTGGGTTCCCTGCCAGTATATTCTTCCTTTTGTAGCGTCACCTCATCATCCAGAACAACAGAACCAGAAACTACAGATTGTTCTCCCACTACAATAACTTCTGGGTCGGGTGCAACATGGGGGCTATGAAAAACAGTTTCAGAAATCGGAGGTTCTCTAAAAGTGGTTACAGAGCCTGGTGGTGGAACAGGAATACTCTTCACTTCATTCGGAGTTTCCTCATCAGAAATAGCAAACTGGAAAAGGTCTCTGATGCTCGATAGGGAGGAATGCACTGGGATATTGTCTCTTTCTGAAAACACAACACATTGAGGCTGTGCGAGAATGTGGGAGAGTTTGGAATCAAACTTTGGCACAAGAACAGTTCCCAAGTCTAGGACAGTTTTACTATCTTTAACCTGACTTTCAGGTACTACTGAAATCTTTGAACTTTCATCTGGTGAAAGTTCATCATCATCAGAAGGCAGAGAATTAATTGATGTCAGCGACGACTGGATTTCACTCAGGGCACTGGTGCTTTCTGTGCAGTGGCTCTCAACAGCAGTTTTCAGAGTAGATTCTGGTTTTAGCAATAGCTGTGAATATCCTTTCTCATTGGAAACAGTGTCAGGCTCAATCACATTTTCCAAAGAACATTCTGGATTTGGGTGAGTTGCAAAAGAGCTGGGTTCACTTTCTACACCAGAATCAGAAAACCTGGAAGATGCACAGGTAATGCTAAGATCAGGTAACTTTATTGTATCCCCACTCACTACAATGTGGACCTCCTTTGAGGTAAGATGTGGTGGATTTTTTAACTTGAGGAGTGAGTCTCCAATCCCGGGTAATTTTACATTAGTATCCACCGCAACATCTTTTTCAAACACTGAATCAGTCTCCAGTAATGGCGTTACTCCAAGAGGCACAATAGACGACCCTTGCCCCTGTATTCCATCCTTAGTAGTCACATCTCTAGATACCTCTGGCTTGGAGGCAAATATAACGGTTACTTTTTCACCTTCATAGGAGTTCTTTGTACTTGGTTTGACCTCTATTGTCCTCACTCCAGAAGGTCCTGTGTACTGACCGACATGACGCCTTTCTTCTGGTTGAGGCACACTGTCCATTTGCGCAAGCACAGTACCTGACTGTTGTGTGTTGGCAGCACCTGAAACAGTGGAGAAAGGGATTAGATTACCAGAATCCAAGGCGATACTCTGGCTTCCCTTGGAGCTCTCGCCACTTACAGAAAGTGGTTTGTTTGCGACAGGGTTTAAAGCCAGAGAGTGATGTCCCTTTTGCCATGTGTGCAACCCAGATGATTTGGCGTCACCTGTTGGAAACCCTTGAGTAGAATAAAGTCCATCCTTGGGGCAATGTGAAGGCCTGCCTTCAAAAGGTTTAGACATAACCTCGGCTGTAGCAGCTTTTAGACATTTGTAGCTTACTAAAACCACAGAGTCTTTAGAGTTCTGCTTTACTATCTTTTTTGGATTCTCAGGTTTTACTGTTCTCATCAGTTTATTTTTAGATTTTGACTTATTATCATCTTCATTTTTAGATTTTAACATTTTAGTTTGCTGCTTTTCACCTTCAAGACACCAATGTGGAGCAGAGATACCTTCAGCTGCGCCTTTTAGCTCTGGGCTGATAGGACCATAAACATATCCATCTTCGTTGTCAGCCTTCTCCATTTTATTGGAATCAGCTTTTTGCATGGTATTAACGCCTAGCCAAGGCCCATCCAAATCTAAAGTGTGAAATAAAAGAACAATGACATTTTTTCAGCATCTTTCCACAAAAAATATTGAGAAAAAATTATGGTAATCAATACAATGGCCCTGAGCTAGCATAGAATAGCACTGTTGTGAACAATAAACAATCCTACTCAACCAATTTTATATATCCTTTAACATCTGAGCAATTTGAAGAGGTCTAGTAACAAGAAGAAATAGTCTTTCTTTAATTGTATCCATATTGCCTTTAATCAACAAAATAATTGGATTGAAATTTGCTAAAGTTACACATTTCACCACATTTTTTTACAAGTAAGGCACATCGGGAGACTAACAAAGGGCAGACACATGACGATGGTATGTCCTTTTATGTAAACTTTGTTCATCCGCCACTATATAAGTGCTACTATCCACGCTAAGTTTATTAAAGGAATCCGGCCATCAGTTTTTCCAACATAACCTACGGCCTTCACCTTTCAGCCCCATGTGACAGCATCCTATAATACTACAATACTACACATATGACTCAAATTGCCCAGCAAGGCAAAAAAAGATGATATTTTATTATTCTCGCCTACGGGGCGGTTTGTCCAATGGGCATCTCCAATCTTGGTCCGGTGCATTCTCTCTTCTTGCAATGCCATCCTCGGTTTGTGCTTCGTGTGGATAACACGTCCTTTGTCATCCACACAGTGTTCCCCTTCGTGCTTCTGTGCAGGCACATTTATCCTTGCTCTACTGAGGGCAGAGCAAAGTACTGCAAATTGCATGCGCCAGCGCTCTGAGTGCTTTGCTCTGCCCTCAGCAGGGCAGAAAGAAGTACACCAGCGCAGAAGGGGACCAGATCGGACTGTCCCATAGGTGAGTATAATAAAAGGTGTTTTTTTTTGCCTTGCAGTGCAAAATGGAATCATATGTGTAGCACTATAAAATGCAGTCACATGGAGCTGAAAAGTGATGGCTGTAGGTTATATCGGAAAAAAATGGTGACAGGTTCCCTTTAAATATTCATTAAATATAGCGTCACCACTGTTAAATAATTCAATTTAAATTTTCACTCAATTATTAAGCGTTTTCAAAGTACCGTATTTTCGGCGTATAAGACGTCTTTTTAACCCCTAAAAATCGTCCCAAAAGTCGGGGTCGTCTTATATGCCTGGTACGGCTGCAGGGAGCGATCCTGAATGGTTCCCAGGGTCTGAAGGAGAGGAGACTCCCCTTCAGGCCCTGCGATCCATATTCATGTAAAAAATAAAGAATAAAAAAATATGGATATACTCACCCCTCCGACGGACCCTGGCTCTCAGCGGTGCAAGCGTCTGCCTCCGTTCCTAAGAAGGCAGTGAGTGAAGGACTTTCGATGACGTCGTGGTCACATGAGCGGTCAGGTGACCGGTCACCTGACCGTGACGTCATCGAAGGTCCTTCACTCACTGCATTCTTAGGAACAGAGGCAGACGCTTGCACCGCTGAAAGCCAGGGTCCGTCGGAGGGGTGAGTATATCCAAATGTTTTCGTTTTATTCTTTATTTTTTACATGAATATGGATCCGAGGGCCTGAAGGAGAGTCTCCTCTCCTCCAGACCCTGGGAACCATACGCACCGCACACGCCGTAAAAGATGACTGGGTGTATGAGATGACCCCCGTCTTATACAGCGGGTATATCCCAAATTCCATATTTTATATGGAAAAGTTGGGGGTTGTCTTATACGCCCAGTCGTCTTATACACCAGAAAATACGGTAGTATCATTTACAGAGGATCTGCCACCAGATTTCACAATAAAAACTAAATATATTAATAAATAGATCTCTTAGGCTACTGTCACACATCAGGTTTTTGCCGTGAGCCACAATCTGTTGAGTTTTCAAAAAAAAAAAAAAAGGATCCTTTTTTTCCCGCCGTATGCGTTTTTTTCTCATAGAGTTGTATTAGTGCCAGATTGCGCCTGATGCCCACACGTTTCTTCCTTTTTTTGCCGGATCCATCCAAAATTTCTTTCCGGAGGCCGGAGAAAACGCTCATAGGAATGTTTTTTTCTGTCCGGCGAAAAAATGCCAAACGACAGTTCCAGCGATAAACGAATGAAACTGACATGTGAAATGATGAATCCGGCCTCCGAATCCGGTTTTCCCATGCATTCTCCAGACAATCATGAAAAAGTCAGAGTCTGTCTCTCTCTCTCTCAAAACAGGAAGTCCAAACTCTATCCCTGGGTTCATTTAAAAAAAAAAAAACGGATCCAGCAAAAAAACCCGGATCAGTTGCATCAGTTTTTCACAATTTGCAACGGATCCGTTTTTTTGTTTTTAAATTTGCCGGATCTGGCCTAACAGCAAAAACCTGATGTGTGAAAGTAGCCTAAGTCCTGATTGGACTCCTGAGAAAATACACTTAGGCACTCAACTTTGCGGAATTTTATGATTTAATGTAGTCATCAAATTAAACGTTTCGGCCACAATAGACGGCCTTCTTCAGTAACAATGTGCAGGATTAGAGATATGCGCGAATGACCGCATGTAAAAGTGTCCCACATCAGCACTGTAGCAGAGTGAATCTGCAGGGAAGCAAAATGTCCAAAGACCGGGTAACCGGTAATGCATAGAAGCCCAGGTGGGTGGCGTGCTGGCGTGGCAGTCAGAGACGCAGTATTCACTGCTAGTCAAAGCTCATTGGACTCCTGGGCATACTTTGAAGATCCACGTCTGAATGGATGTCTAATCATAGTATTAAAATGTGTGTTTTATTAATCCAGCTATAGAATGATTCATAAATTGTATCATTTTAATATTAAGCAGGAAAACTTTGAAAAAGGATTACCGTATACCGCTATCAGGACATGGATTTTCAAAATTAGTACACCAGCCTCAGAACAATATATGGAGTTTTTATTTTCCAAAATGGTGTTAGATCTACTTTCAAGGACTATCTAATCTCAATCTCGCAGTGATGTCTAAATAATCACCTCTTTATACGTAATCTGTCATGATGATCAACACCCCTACCCGTCAACTTGCTTATATTGTCATGTAGCTCTGTGAAAGATAAGCCAATCCATACCTTACGCTGCTCCATAACTGAAAAACGTACATTTTTATACATATGCCAATGAGGCTCAAATGCTCTGGTTGTGTTGAGAGCACCTCCCATGCCTCGCCTACTTGGCTCTATTCCACACCCAGCACCACCTTCTACTGCTCCACTGACAGTTTGCTGGCTTTATTACATACGCACTTCAGTTTTTGACAGCAAAAAGTAGGAAGTAGAGAATTTTGTGTAAAATCCTTTTCTCCGAGCCATTCATTGGGGGACACAGACTGTGGGTGTATGCTGCTGCCACTAGGATGCTGCCACTAAGTGATACAAAGAAAGATAGCTCCTCCCCTGCAGTATACACCCTCCTGCTGGCTCTCAGCTAACCAGTTCGGTGCAAAACCAGTAGGAGATCAATAACAATATAAGAGCATATAGCTTACCACATTATATATGACAGTATAGCATGTCAAATTATAAAACAAGCACAAGCTAATAATAGGGTGGGAGCTGTGTCCCGCAATGAATGGCTCGGAGAAAAGGATTTTACGGTGAGTAAACAAAAATCCCTATTTGTCCTTCGCCTCATTGGGGGACACAGATCGTGGGACGTCCCAAAGCAGTCCCTGGGTGGGGACAACATCAGATCAGGCCCTGTGTAACCGCTACTTACAAGTGCGCCACCGCAGCCTGCAGAGTCCGCCTGCCTAGACTCACATCTGTGGAAGTTTGGGAATTATAGTGCTTCAAGAATGCATGCGGACTGGATGAACCCGCAAGATTGCAGGCGTGCTTTGCCGACGCCTGGTGCCTAGAACCCAAGAAACCTCGATAGACAGGGAGATAGGCTGACATCTAACACGGAAAGACTCCTGGATGGTGTAACGAATCCACCAGGTTAACATGGCCAATTAAACGGCTAAACCCTTCCTTGTAACAGTCAGGAAGCAGTCCTCTTACCGTGAAGGTCCAAATAAAGTGTCCAACTTTCGGAAGGACGCCGTCCTCGAGAGCACTCACCTCGTCCAGAATATGGGGAACCCATTCCGTTTTGTGGACTGGTGCCGAAAGAGAAGAAGGAAGAATGATGCCCTCATAACTGTGGGAATACAATACCACCTTGGTAAAAAGGGACGGGGATGATCTGAGGGCAACCTTGCCTTGATGGTAATAAGGGAAAAAAGTCTGAAAGAACGGAGCGGCTAGCCCCGAAAACTCCTCATGATGAGGAGATCGCAGAGAAAAAAGGGCGACCTTCCCTGATAGTAAAGTCTGTCCGGATCAAAAGGAGTCTACTGTAAGGCTTGGTTCCCATTGCGTTAATGGGAAAGCGCTAACGGACAGCGTTGCACGGCGAAATTAACGCCGTGCAACGCGTCCGTTAGCGCGCCCATTCACGGCAATGGGAACGCGCAGCACTAGCGCGTGCCATGTTCGGCACGCGCTAGCGACGCGCCGGTGTTTCCTGGCGCGCCGCGAGGATCTGCGAGAGCGGGGACATTACCGCGACCCCGGGACGCGGCCCCATTAAAAACATTGCGTTAGCGCAACCCGCTAGCGCTAAACGGATTGCACTAACGCAATGTGACCCTAGCCTAAGACTCCCAGGACCATTAAGGTCCCAAAGATCTAACATTATGCGACAGGGAAGAACTTCATGTGAAGACTGCCTGCGAGGAAGTTCATATTTGCAGTTTTGTTGCAATAAGACGGAAAAATACTAGTTGAGCAAACAAAAAAACCTGACATGGTCAGTGCAGATCTCCCAGGATCACTGGGGCCCTTCCTGCTTCCGAAAAGGTCTTTGAAGTATTGGAAGAGGGGTTATGGAAACTGGTACCATGGAAGAACCAGAGCATGCACTGTGATAGCTTTTGGATCTGGAGGCCGAACCATGAACTAGAGTACATTGGCGTTCAGTCTGGACGCCATCCGACCTACATCTGGAGTGCTCCAGAGAAGACAGATCTGATGGAAGACTTCCGGGTGAAGTTCCCACTCACATGAGGCGGGACCCTGACGATGTCTGACGCCCAGAGTTCTACTCCTGAGATGTGTAATGCCGAGATCACCGAATGATAGATCGTGGCCGAACAGAGAATGTGAGGTACCTCGGCCATGACGCATGACCGTGGGTACCTGCTAGATGATTGACTTATGGCACAGACGTGGGATTGTCCAATTGAATTGGATGGGGTGAACCGCCAAAAGGCAGTGTACCTGCTGTAGAACTAGATCCCCAGAACAATGATCAGGAGAAGAGGACTGGCATCGGTAGTCACTAATAACCATTGAACCGGGAGAAAGGATCTCTCCTGGATGAGGAAGGAGCGCAGACTACCCTCTAAAAGCCTGTTTGAGCTGCAGAAAACGAGAGGAGTGAAGGAAACCGCTTCCATTGTAGTCACCAATTTTCCTCACGACCCTCCTACCAAATCGAATGGAATGAGGAGATGAGTGAACAAGTGTGCGATCTCCCTGTTGAAGGGCCACAGCCTTGTCTCAAGGGAGAATCACCAACCTTCTGGAAGATTCCAGGATCATCCTCCTGTGGTTTACCTTCCAGTACCCCTGCCCGATGGGTCATCAATTAAAAATACAACGGATTGTCAGATAGCAAATCTGGTTCGTTCCATCTTGCGACCTCCGGTTCAGCACTCTACCCTTCCTTTGCCACTATAAATAACAAGGGGGCACCACGATCAGTGGGATGCACTCCAAGGCCTACAAAAAGACCAATAATGAAAAAATAAGAAGCAGAATAGGCCTTATAAACGGGGATCACCACACATGAGATTCTACCCGGTTAATATGAAAAGTGGCAGAATGCACGGCTGCATGTCAGGAAAAGCTGTCTCTTGCTATCGCCGCTCTCTTTTGATGGTGCGTAGTTAAAATGATGAACCCTCAATCCACCATCCTCTTAACAGGGAAGTGGAGAGGGACCGTCCGCCTTCTTGCATCATCTGCTAAATAGTGGAGATCCAGAGGGGGTGTTCGGATGCCAAAAAGGGAGCCTCTGTACATCCACGGAGTTAAGGTGGACAAGTCTGGTTGTCCGGCGTTAGGCCTGGCTGCAGAAGAGGATACATGGAGGCGACACTCCATGTGCTCGTCTATTGATTGTATGGGTAGATCGGTGCCCTTTAAAAGGACCCGTCACTCCTAAGAATCAGATCAGGCATGGCATCTCACGTCTTAGGTGGGTATACATGGAGGGGACACCCCACGTGTTTGCATATTAGCTGAAAAAGGATACCGCGCTTGCAGAGGTTTCTGTCCAGTAGATCGCTTATCCGGACGCTGCCTGTCCGGGTGAATGGCAAATCCTCTGCTGGGAGTTTAGTCTCCTTACGAGGGACACTGCGTGATCTAGAGTAGAACCGTAGCCCTCATCAATCTACAGAGATTGGTTGATTATAACAATAGGCAAATCCATCCTTTTCTGAAGTTCTGGAGTACAGAACTAAGGCAATATCTGATCCATATTCAGAGACTTGTTCTCAGCAAATCATTGGTGAGGGATCAGGAAATTAAAGTTCTGTTTTCTAGGCGTGTACGTTTCTAGACACCTTTCACGTTTCTAGACGCCTGTACGTTTCTAGAAACTTGCGGCTCCTGCTAGCTGACAGCTCGCATGAAGTTAAGGGACCATCTATATTGGTCCTGCGAACACTCCGAGCCACAAAGGGTTCACGGAGGGATTCAATCTCTTGGTCAGAGAATCCATGGGTTGCGGCAGTGACGAAGCCCACTCAGGGAACTAGGTACTCTGGGATAAGCTCGGATCAGCGGCGGAGGGCTCCTGAGCTCATTTAGAGTGACCGTCTTCAGACTGGTCATGTGCCTTTAAGACAAGGGAATATTGGTCATGAGCCTTTAAGACCAGGGGACACTGGTTCTGTGCCTTTAAGACTAGGTAATACTGGTTATGTGCCCTTAAGACCAGGGAATGCTGGTCATGTGCCTTTAAGACCAGGGAATACTGGTAATGTGCCCTTAAGACCAGTGAATGCTGGTCATGTGCCTTTAAGACCAGGGAATACTGGTAATGTGCCCTTAAGACCAGAGAATACTGGTCATGTGCCTTTAAGACCAGGGAATACTGGTCATGCGCCTTTAAGACCAGGAATACTGGTCCTGTGCCTTTAAGACCAGACGAGTGAATACGGGTCATGTGCCTTTAAGACCAGGGAATACTGGTCATGTGCTTTTAAGACTAGGGAATACTAGTCATGTGCCTTCAAGACTAGGGAATACTGGTCATGTACCTTTAAGACCAGGCAGGAGATACTGGGGTAGATGCAGGGCAAGAAAGCAGTACTTCCTTGCCCGGTTGCAGAGTCGTTGTGCCCCTTTAATGCAAAACCATAGCCCGTGTGTGTTGGCAGGGTGGACCAAGATGACCACCGGGAGTGGCAGAGGTGGTAAAGTCTCGCAGAGAGCGAGAGGCGGCAATTCGGGGGGCAGAGCCAGACGTGATGTGGGCGGAGCCTAGTGACTCAAGAATAGGCCCAAGCCAGGGCCTAAATTTCTGCAGCCGGCGGGAGCAATACCAGGGGTAGAATAGAGGGGCGTTGCCGAGAAGCGAATGTTCCCCTGCTAGGTGAGAAGTGCCAGAAAAGGTGGGCGGAGCCGCCTTAGCGTGCCATAGTGTGGGCGCGGCTTCTGGGATGCAGCCTACACAGCAGCCGAAGCTGGGGGCTAAATTTTTGCAGCCGGCCGGAGTGTTACCTCAGGGAGATGGGCCACAGGGAAGCTGAGGCTGCCTGTCAGCATGTGAATATCCAGCTGCAGAGGCCACCGCTGACTGGATCCACTCACCATCGGTGCGTGTCCCGGCATGGAGTCAACGTGGATGACTGGGTTTCAGCGCCGAGGAAGCGCACGCACTCTACTGTTCTGCTGCAGGTGCAGGGATAGAGGGATAAACCTCACTCCACCATTCCTTTGTTAGGGAGGTGGGGAGAGACCTCCTTGTGCCATCCGCTTTCACAGTGGTGGGACAGTGGGGGCTGTTCGGACGCCATAGAGAGGGGCCGCTGTATATCCACGGAGTTCCCGGGTGGACAGGGCCAGTTGTCCGGCATTAGGCCTGGCTGGGGAAGAGGGTACGTGGAGGCGACACTCCATGTGGTCGTTCATTCAGGGTGTGGGGAGATCGGTGCCCTTGAAGGGACCCGTCGCCCCTAAGAATCAGCTCAGGTGTGGCATTCCACGTCGCAGGAGAGGATACGGAGAAGCGACACTCTCCGTGCTCGCCTGTTGATGGTTCGGGGAGATCGGAGCCTTGAAAGGATCCGTCGCCACTTCATTGTAAAAAGTAAAATCAAAAATGTAAAAGTTAAAAATAAAATAATAAAGAGTTTTGGGTCTGAATAGCAGACCTGTCCGTGTGCCTCCTACAGACACTAAGCAAGAACTGGTTAGCTGAGAGCCAGCAGGAGGGTGTATACTGCAGGGGAGGAGATCACTTTCTGTGCATCACTTAGTGGCAGCAGCATACACCACGGTCTGTGTCCCCCAATGAGGCGAAGGAGAAAAACGGATTTACTACTAATTAAAACTGTCTTGCCAGTGTATAAAAAAAAAGTGCAGGGGCCAATATCACTAATTTACATGCACTAGGGTAGAATAGGGAGGTAATAGATCTATTGTTAGTGTGTCCCTGCACCATGTGCAGTATATACATAATAAGACAAAGTCCAGCTCACCATGATCGGCATCCTTAGGAACTCGGAGCACGGAACCGCTGTGTCAGGGCGTGGAGGAATCGAAAAAAAGAGATGAGGAATCCAGCTCAACGAGGTAGTGAAAAAAAAACTTTTTTCGCATTTTATTCTTTGTTGCTGCTGATGTTTTATCCTCGGTGCTTGTTCACCAGAAACTCGTTGATATCGCATTTTATTCTTTGTTGCTGCTGATGTTTTATCCTCCACTGAATATGATTTGAAGTGAATAAAGAAAGGTTTTTTTTCCACTACCTCGTTGAGCTGGATTCCTCATCTCTTTTTTTCGCATTATATACATACAGCATACAAATTATGTACACTGTCTGCAGCATATACATATACACAGCACTACTGCATATACATTACACACTCAGCTTTGCTACACACTACTCTGCTACATTCAATCTTGAAGCACGCAGGCACGCATACATTAAAATGCAAACAGCTCGGGTGTGGTTATGTTCTTGGACTGAATGGACGTGTGTGAACAGAGACCTTAATATCCTTTATAATATCCTGTGGGAGATCCGTTCTCAGTCTGGGTTTGTGCTGGTGCTGTGGAAAAGCCATGTGGTCTCCTAGTAAAGGCCCTGGTGAGATCTTTTGCCTCCAGGACTGAGGCGAGTGGTGGAGGTTCCGGCGGCCATTTTCACGCACTGCCAAAGTGCTGTGTGACAGGTTGAAGATGAGCAGGAGTGAGCTGGGTGGCAGTTTTACTTTTTCCTGGTCCCAGGGTACTGTTGGTCTTATGCCGGTTGTCCGATCATGGCAGGGAGCCTTGGGTCCCATCGATAGGCAGGAGGAAGAGTGCGGTCAGCCCCTGGGTGGTAGCACCACTGAGTGCTCATGCCTGGGGTTGACGCCAGTGAACATATAGGAATACATAGTCACATAGTCAGTGCTGGAAGCCCCTGGGGGTCTCCTGGTATCTGGGTCCTGGTGTATGGAGGTGCCATGACACGCAGCAAAATATTGGGGAAGAAAGATGGAAATCAGCAGGTGGGCTCCCAAGATGGCATCCATACGTCCTGCGGACAGGGCAGACAGACATTGGTGGTGATGTAGCAGCCACACTGGATCAGTATGCCCATAAAGCACATACTATAACTCCCAGCAGCCAGAAGTAGGGAACAAATCTGAAGGGGTCTCTGAGAATGTCCACAACGGGCTCCAGATATTCAGCTTTAATACAAGAGGAGGAGGATGAGTGAAATGGTCTTCCCTACCCCGAGTCCCCACTATGGGGAACAAAGGGACTCTTGAAAATGTATCCACAGAGCGGTCCCCTTCATTAATGGATGTCCTCACTTCAGTTAATAAATGTAATGCCACCCTCAGGTGGGATTTATACTGGAAACCATAACCATAATCCAACATGATGTTCAGGAAGAAGCAAAGCGAACAGTGGCAGCTGAAGGTAGAGTTAGGCTACTTTCACACTAGCGTCGTTTGGCCTCCGTCGCAATGCGTCGTTTTGGAGAAAACACACATCCTGCAAAGTTGCCCGCAGGATGCGTTTTTTCTCCATAGACTTTCATTAGCGACGCATTGCGACGGATTGCCACACGCCGCATCCGTCGTGTTTTGGAGGACCGTCGGCACAAAAAACCGCTACATGTAACTTTTTTTGTGCGTCGTGTCCGCCATTTCCGACCGCGCATGCGCGGCCGGAACTCCACCCCCTCCTCCTCGGATCTTTCAATGGGGCAGCGGATGCGTTGTAAAACTGCATCCGCTGCCCCCGTTGTGCTTTTACTTCACAGCATGCGTTGGCACGACGCACTGCGACGGGCCCGTACCGACGCTAGTGTGAAAGTAGCCTTAGTGAGTGGGAAGATACTGTACCCCTTGTCCGCAGAGATGTACAGAACCATACTCCAGGTGTGGCAGCACGATATGCTAAGGCAGATGACCTGGAGATTCGCCTGAGACTAAATAATATCAGTCTAGTTGGGGTGCTGGAAAAGGTGGAAATGAAGGGGATCCCGACAGGTTTTGTTTTGTTTTTTTAGATTTAGTTTTATGCCCTATTCCTTATGCGTAAGAGCAGGATTACATTTTCTTGGGCAACTGAAATGGTTTTGTGGGGTAGGGGTTTGCGTATATTAGGAAAGATAATCCCGCAATCATAGTGAGTCAAATGACTCCATTAATATGCTACACAGATCTTGGACTGGATATAGCCTGCATTCTGTATCCTCTAGCTATTCAAGAGGGGTCAGTCTTTTAGTACATAAGAACAGTGGTGTCAAACTGCATTCCTCGAGGGCCGCAAACCATGAGTGTTTTCAAGATTTCCTTAGCATTGCACAAGGTGCTGCAATCATTATTTGTGTAGGTGATTAAATTATCACCCGTGCAGTGCAAGGAAATCCTGAAAACATGACCTGGTTGCAGCCCTCGAGGAATGCAGTTTGACACCCCTGCATAAGAACATTCTCTTTCAAGACATTGACTCCTTTAAAGGTGACGAGGGGAGGTTTGTTTGAATGTATTATTTTAAATCCAAGAAGTATTGTTTCTCCTTGTGGAGAGTGACATAATAAGCATGTCGAGGTGAGAAGACTTAAAGCCGCAATGCTCCTCTGGGAAATATGGAAATTGTCTCTCTGAAGAGACAATTTGTATTATTTTAGTAATTTATATTCCTCCTCCATACTGGCCAGACTTGCCTATATTAGTTACTAGATGGTGGCCTGATTCTAACGCATCGGGTATTCTAGAATATGTATGTAGTTTATTTCTGAAGTTTTCAGAATAATGCAATTTATACACAGGATTCAGCCGGCCGTGACCAATTAGCGAAGCGTTGTTCAAATTCCGCGGCAATTTGCGGGTGGACTGGGCCTGTCCAATCAGTGAAGCCAGGGCCGGCTCCAGGTTTTTGAGGGCCCCGGGCGAAAAAGTCTCAGTGGGCCCCCTCTTTAACACATACCACGATTCATGATGCACAGATACAGCAGAGAAATATAGCACAGTCAAGTAGCGTATAACACAGCCTAGGTAGTATATAACACAGCCACGTAGTATATTGCACAGCCGACGTAGTATATAGCAGTCACATAGTATATAGCACAGCCACGTTGTATAAAACACAGCCCACGTAGTATATTGCCCAGCCACGTAGTATATAGCACAGATATGTAGTATATAACATAGCCCACGCAGTATATAGCAATGTGGGCACCATATCTGTTAAAAAAAAGAATTAAAATAAAAAATAGTGATATACTCACCCTCCGTCAGCCTCCGGATCCAGCCCAGGCGTTTACCGATGCTTCTTGCGACGCTCCGGTCCCAAGAGCGCATTGCGGTCTCGCGAGATGATGACGTAGCGGTCTCGCGAGACCGCTACGTCATCATCTCGCGAGACCGCAATGCAAGAAACCAGTCACCGGAGCGTCGCGAGGAGCGGGAAAGGCCTGGGCTGGATCTGGAAGGAGAGTATATAATGATTTTTTTTTTAATTATTATTTTTAACATTAGATCCCGCGACCAATTTCAATCCCGCGGCAATGTCGCTGATTGGTCGCGCCGGATGGGCGCGAGCAATCAGCGAAGCGGTTTCAAGCTTCAGGGGTTCAAGCTTCAGGAGGCTAATTTGCATATTCCAGGTGCCTTCTGGGAGAAGCGAAGTCTCCCTAAGCTAGAAGATCGTTGGGTACAGCCGGGACCAGCTGCTTCGAAAGCATCACCAGAATTTTTGCCTGTAGGACATTATTGCAAGAGAGCTTGGCTGAGTAGATTACACAAGAAGGAAAACACACAGCAAGTCAGCAGGATCTAGGAGCAACATGGCAGATGTGACAACCTACATGGTGAGCTGCAGCATGTGCTACATGTTCACAGATCGACCAGAAGAAGAATCCAATTTCACCTGTCAGAAGTGTAGACTAGTGGCCCTTTTAGGGTATGTTCACACGTTCAGGATTTCCATCCTTTTTTTTTCAGGACAGTTTTTTTAAAAAACTGCAGCTCTTGGCAGAAAACGCAGGTCCTTTTTTTGTCCTTTTTTGATGCGTTTTTGATGCGTTTTTTTATCCTTTTTTTACTGTGTGTTTCCTAGGAAGCTTTTTAGGGCTAAAATGGCTGAAAATACCCTAACCCTACCCCTAACCCTACCCCTAACCCTACCCCTAACCCTAACCCTACCCCTAACCCTACCCCTAACCCTACCCCTAACCCTAACCCTATTCTAACCTTAGTGAAAAAAAAAAAAAAAATTCTTAATTTTTTTATTGTCCCTACCAATGGGGGTGACAAAGTGGGGGGGGTGTCATTTACTATTTTTTTATTTTGATCACTGAGATAGGTTATATCTCAGTGATCAAAATGCACTTTGGAGCGAATCTGCCGGCCGGCAGATTCGGCGGGCGCACTGCGCATGCGCCCGCCATTTTGCAAGATGGCGGCGCCCAGGGAGAAGACGGCCGGACGGACACCGGGACGCCGGGTAAGTATAAGGGGGGGAGATTAGGGCACGGGGGGGGCATCGGAGCACTGGGGGGGGGGCATCGGAGCACGGGGGGGGCATCGGAGCACGGGGGGGCGGGATCAGAGCACGGGGGGGCAGCCACACTCCGCCCACGCACTTCCGCCCGCTCCCCCGCACTTCCTGCTGCAGCGGTTCTGCACATCAAATCGCAGTAAAACCCGCAGATATATTTTTGATCTGCGGGTTTTACTGCGATTTTGACCTCACAATGGAGGTCTATGGGTGCAGAACCGCTGCGGTTCAGGAAGAAGAATTGACATGCTCCTTCTTTTTTCCGGGAGCTATTCAGCGCGGCTTTTTTTTTACAATTTCCGGACCATGTGCACAGTGTGTCCTGTTTTCCATAGGGTACAGTGTACTGTACCCTGCATGGAAAACAGCTGCGGAACCACAGCGGCAAAACCGCCGCGGTTCCGCGGTAAAAAACGCACTGTGTGAACATGGCCTTAGAAGAAAAGGTGCGGGGTCTGGAAGAAAGAATAGCAACTTTGAAACTCATCAAAGAGAATGAAGACTTTCTAGACAGAACAGAAGCATCTCTAGTGGTCACAGAAGGTGCAAAAAGTGTCAGAGAACCTCCAAAAGCAGATGAGTGGAAGCATGTGACCAAAAGAAGCAAGAAGACCATGGAGAAATCACCAACCACACAACTGAAGAACCGATATCAAATCTTTGTAGAGGATGAAGATGGCACACCTAAGAATGAAGCAATACCAGCAAGCAAAAAAGAAAAGGGCACACAGCAACAAGTGACAGCAAAAAGTACAGCCAAGAAGCAACGAAGAGTGGTGGTGGTGGGAGACTCACTACTGAGAGGCACCGAAGCAGCCATCTGCAGACCGGACATAACTGCAAGAGAAGTATGCTGCCTTCCAGGTGCGATGATCAAGGATGTGACCGATAGGATACCAAAGCTCTTCAGCTCCAAGGACGTCCACCCATTTCTTCTGATACATGTTGGCACCAATGACACGGCAAGGAAGGACCTACCGACAATCTGCAAGGACTTTGAAGAGTTGGGGAAGAAAGTAAAGGAACTGGATGCACAGGTAGTTTTTTCTTCTATCCTTCCAGTAGACGGGCATGGCACCAGGAGATGGAACAGGATCCTTGATGCAAACAACTGGCTAAGACGATGGTGCAGACAACAAGGATTTGGATTCCTGGACCACGGTGTGAATTACTGGTATGATGGACTCCTCGCCAGAGACGGACTACACCTCAACAAACCTGGGAAACACACATTCGCCAGAAGACTCGCTACACTCATCAGGAGGGCGTTAAACTAGAAGAAGAGGGGACGGGAAGAAAAACATTAGACTCGAACAAAGACGACCCAGGAAAACATACTCAGAAGGGAGGTAAGAACATTTCTAAAACAATCCACAGTGAGGAGATTGGAACAAAACAAAATCCTCTAAACTGCATGCTCGCAAACGCCAGAAGCCTGACAAACAAGATGGAAGAACTAGAAGCAGAAATATCTACAGGTAACTTTGACATAGTGGGAATAACCGAGACATGGTTAGATGAAAGCTATGACTGGGCAGTTAACTTACAGGGTTACAGTCTGTTTAGAAAGGATCGTAAAAATCGGAGAGGAGGAGGGGTTTGTCTCTATGTAAAGTCTTGTCTAAAGTCCACTTTAAGGGAGGATATTAGCGAAGGGAATGAGGATGTCGAGTCCATATGGGTTGAAATTCATGGAGGGAAAAATGGTAACAAAATTCTCATTGGGGTCTGTTACAAACCCCCAAATATAACAGAAAGCATGGAAAGTCTACTTCTAAAGCAGATAGATGAAGCTGCAACCCATAATGAGGTCCTGGTTATGGGGGACTTTAACTACCCGGATATTAACTGGGAAACAGAAACCTGTGAAACGCATAAAGGCAACAGGTTTCTGCTAATAACCAAGAAAAATTATCTTTCACAATTGGTGCAGAATCCAACCAGAGGAGCAGCACTTTTAGACCTAATACTATCTAATAGACCTGACAGAATAACAAATCTGCAGGTGGTTGGGCATCTAGGAAATAGCGACCACAATATTGTGCAGTTTCACCTGTCTTTCACTAGGGGGACTTGTCAGGGAGTCACAAAAACATTGAACTTTAGGAAGGCAAAGTTTGAACAGCTTAGAGATGCCCTTAATCTGGTAGACTGGGACAATATCCTCAGAAATGAGAATACAGATAATAAATGGGAAATGTTTAAGAACATCCTAAATAGGCAGTGTAAGCGGTTTATACCTTGTGGGAATAAAAGGACTAGAAATAGGAAAAACCCAATGTGGCTAAACAAAGAAGTAAGACAGGCAATTAACAGTAAAAAGAAAGCATTTGCACTACTAAAGCAGGATGGCACCATTGAAGCTCTAAAAAACTATAGGGAGAAAAATACTTTATCTAAAAAACTAATTAAAGCTGCCAAAAAGGAAACAGAGAAGCACATTGCTAAGGAGAGTAAAACTAATCCCAAACTGTTCTTCAACTATATCAATAGTAAAAGAGTAAAAACTGAAAATGTAGGCCCCTTAAAAAATAGTGAGGAAAGAATGGTTGTAGATGACGAGGAAAAAGCTAACATATTAAACACCTTCTTCTCCACGGTATTCATGGTGGAAAAGGAAATGCTAGGTGAAATCCCAAGAAACAATGAAAACCTTATATTAAGGGTCACCAATCTAAACCAAGAAGAGGTGCGAAACCGGCTAAATAAGATTAAAATAGATAAATCTCCGGGTCCGGATGGCATACACCCACAAGTACTAAGAGAACTAAGTAATGTAATAGATAAACCATTATTTCTTATTTTTAGTGACTCTATAGCGACAGGGTCTGTTCCGCAGGACTGGCGCATAGCAAATGTGGTGCCAATATTCAAAAAGGGCTCTAAAAGTGAACCTGGAAATTATAGGCCAGTAAGTCTAACCTCTATTGTTGGTAAAATATTTGAAGGGTTTCTGAGGGATGTTATTCTGGATTATCTCAATGAGAATAACTGTTTAACTCCATATCAGCATGGGTTTATGAGAAATCGCTCCTGTCAAACCAATCTAATCAGTTTTTATGAAGAGGTAAGCTATAGACTGGACCACGGTGAGTCATTGGACGTGGTATATCTCGATTTTTCCAAAGCGTTTGATACCGTGCCGCACAAGAGGTTGGTACACAAAATGAGAATGCTTGGTCTGGGGGAAAATGTGTGTAAATGGGTTAGTAACTGGCTTAGTGATAGAAAGCAGAGGGTGGTTATAAATGGTATAGTCTCTAACTGGGTCGCTGTGACCAGTGGGGTACCGCAGGGGTCAGTATTGGGACCTGTTCTCTTCAACATATTCATTAATGATCTGGTAGAAGGTTTACACAGTAAAATATCGATATTTGCAGATGATACAAAACTATGTAAAGCAGTTAATACAAGAGAAGATAGTATTCTGCTACAGATGGATCTGGATAAGTTGGAAACTTGGGCTGAAAGGTGGCAGATGAGGTTTAACAATGATAAATGTAAGGTTATACACATGGGAAGAAGGAATCAATATCACCATTACACACTGAACGGGAAACCACTGGGTAAATCTGACAGGGAGAAGGACTTGGGGATCCTAGTTAATGATAAACTTACCTGGAGCAGCCAGTGCCAGGCAGCAGCTGCCAAGGCAAACAGGATCATGGGGTGCATTAAAAGAGGTCTGGATACACATGATGAGAGCATTATACTGCCTCTGTACAAATCCCTAGTTAGACCGCACATGGAGTACTGTGTCCAGTTTTGGGCACCGGTGCTCAGGAAGGATATAATGGAACTAGAGAGAGTACAAAGGAGGGCAACAAAATTAATAAAGGGGATGGGAGAACTACAATACCCAGATAGATTAGCGAAATTAGGATTATTTAGTCTAGAAAAAAGACGACTGAGGGGCGATCTAATAACCATGTATAAGTATATAAGGGGACAATACAAATATCTCGCTGAGGATCTGTTTATACCAAGGAAGGTGACGGGCACAAGGGGGCATTCTTTGCGTCTGGAGGAGAGAAGGTTTTTCCACCAACATAGAAGAGGATTCTTTACTGTTAGGGCAGTGAGAATCTGGAATTGCTTGCCTGAGGAGGTGGTGATGGCGAACTCAGTCGAGGGGTTCAAGAGAGGCCTGGATGTCTTCCTGGAGCAGAACAATATTGTATCATACAATTATTAGGTTCTGTAGAAGGACGTAGATCTGGGGATTTATTATGATGGAATATAGGCTGAACTGGATGGACAAATGTCTTTTTTCGGCCTTACTAACTATGTTACTATGTTACTATGATTTAAATCCCGCGGCAATGTCGCTGATTGGTCATGCCGGCTGGGCGCGAGCAGTTAGCGAAGCGGGAATTAGAACCCAGCGAAGCGGTTGGACCGGAGCATCGCGAGCTGCAGGAAAAGCTGCTGCGGAGGCGACGGAAGGTGAGAATATCACGATTTTTTATTATTTTTAACATTATATCTTTTTACTATCGATGCGCAATATACTACGTCACTGGGCAATATTCTACGTGGCTGGGCAATATACTACGTGACTGCAATATACTACGTGGTTGGGCAATATACTATGTTGCTGGGCAATATACTATGTCACTGGGCAATATACTACGTGGCTGGGCAATATACTACGTGGCTGGGCAATATACTACGTGGGCTGTGCATAGTCTAGAATACCCGATGCGTTAGAATCGGGCCACCATCTAGTCCAAAATAAATGCCTTGCAAACTCATTGAGATGGAAGGAGGCCCAAAAACATTTAAGGTGTATTCTCTGGAACAAGTTGATAATAAGCGTTCGTTTCTGAAGCAACAGCATTATAAGGAAGGAGAAACTACTGGCTGATTGTTAGCTTGATTGGCGCAGACACAGAGTGAAAACACCTTTATTTATAAGAGAAGTGATGCTGAGGGAAATTGCAGAGCCCCAATCACTGCAGATTTTGCACAGATTCTATTCTAGGCTATACTCATCCAGAATCTCATTCTGCGCATACGCCGCCTCTGGCGGCCATTTTCCTGGAAGCCACCACATTACAGCAATGGAAGTGCGAGGGCTCCGGGATTTTACAAAATGTCGGCGGAGCCCCCACACCACCGAGCATCTCCGAAACTGCCGCACACCAGTCTGGGATGGAACCCCAGGCTCCGGGTTTTCACAAAATGTCGGCGCAGCCCCTGCACCACCGAACTTGACGCAGCTTGGGATGAGTCAGATCATTGTCAGACCACCGAACAACTCCTGTGACCCCGCTTTACCAGCGCTCCCGATCCCTCTCTACCCCCCCAGGTAAGCTAAATTCGGACTGTAAGATGGACCCTCATTTGACAAATTAATTTTTATTTTCCCGCTATTTTTCAGCTGAAATTTTGGGGTGCGCTTATGGTCTTATAGTCTGAAAAATACTGGAGTATTTCATTCAGCGATATCTAGGATGTTGTATTTTAGTGCTCCCTTTATTTTTTTACCAGTGTATATATTACAAGAAAAACGCAAGATTATATTCCTTTAAATCTTGATCCCATAGTAATTAAGTTGAAGATTAACGTTAACGCCTGGGGGAAACTACCATTGATAGCACTATGTAGACCGAATCTAATCAAAATGTGTCTTATGCCTTGCGTACTATATATTCTTCATAATTCCCCAGTGTGGATTACCAAATACTAATTTCGCACAATGCACATTTTTAGGGATATTTATGGAAACAGGGTATTCCCAGAATCAAATTGAAGAAGCTCCTGTTCAGGGGGCACTAGCATTGCCACATATTTGGGGATATTTCCTAGCCTCTCAATTCCAGCACTTCAGAGGATACGCCCTGGAAGGGACATGTGATGCTGGGACATCAGTATTAAAGTACTTGGGAGGGAAATTAAAACTTACTAGAGCATTTGGAATATCGGGAGTTCAAAGGTTACAAATGTTAAGAAATGAAGTGGTTGTAATCCGTGCTGCCGGATGACCAATATATAATAGGAGACAAAATGGAGCGTAGATGCAGTTTTTATTTGTCAACGCGTTTCGATGTATTCAAAACTCTTCATCAGGTCAACACTGTAATCATCATCCTAACATTTGTATCCTATCCACTTGGTGGTCCTGCAGTAGCCTTCTATGAGCTTTCAAAAGGGGTTATGACTGTCATACCCCGACCAGGTGAGCGCACTCTCCTTTTACCTCACCCTTTGGTAACCAGTAAGACCCTATTGCGCTTTTTTGTCTCCCCAGTTTCTTTTCACTACACCGAGTTCAAAGGTTCCTACTCTATTACTTATACACAAAATGTTGTGGACCTGCCAGAGTTTGTTGGGAATGAAAGCCTGCTCAGAATGTTCCCCCCATATGGAATAACCCATTTGAGGGAACTTATGCATTCTGAAGGGTTTGGGAATTGGAAACAATAAATGTACCAACTAAATGCAGAAGGGCATTTTCGTTCATTTGAATATTTGAAGAAAGAGTTTAATCTAAATAATTCAGATTTTTTTTTTTTTGCTAAAAAAGTGCTTGGTATAAATAAAAAAATACAGTACGTGTTCACAAATATGGCCGGTATATTTAACCATGCCATCAAAATTGCCAATGAGCTTTATTGCAACAACCAGTAGCCAAATCTGGACTATAATACATCTGTGATACACAGTAGAATGGTATCAGTAAAAAGTCGGCATGTTTACTATACTCTCCTGCTTCCTGCCTCTGGCTGTATAAGTCTATTGTCTGCAGGGCGAAGGTTAAGAATGTAACATCTACTGAACGCACTTGTTCTCCTTACAAGCAGCCTGAAGGATATTTTTCTGCAGGTCGCACACTTTGGGAACATGTCGGTCAGGACAGCCTGCCCAACAGTCAGACAGAAGGAGTAGAGCATATTTCTGTAAGCTCGTATTACCCATACATACCTTCAGTAATGTAATCTAAATACCGATCTTCAAAAATAATAGGCAAGGAGTTAAAGTCTCCATCCAGCTCACAGCACTCTATGGGCAGAGGTGGCAGGGAACTGAAGTAGGTGGAGTTCTTTATAGCTGTTGACATTTGGAGATGACTTTGGGCACTGTGGAGAGATGTATCAACCAGAAAGTGATTAGCACATTATAAGAAAGACTGAAGGCAGCACATAAGCTTAGTCACTAACAAATTTCATTTTCATCAAATCTTTTTTTGAAATGTAAAAAAATTGGAAGTTGAAGACTGTGACAGAGAGCGCAAAGCCCTGTGACACTGCTCGGAGATTTGGGTTTCTGGAAATCTGACACTGCATTCTAGGCATGCTGCCATCGATTTATAAAGAATCAGATTCATTAAATGTGATTAATCATTTTCACATAACCATCTTCAGGTATTAGACATTCACAACTGCTTGGTTTCCAAGTTAAACACGTATAATAAAAATGGCGAGTTATTACATGCATAATTTGCATACTCACTGCAGTTCTTGGTACGCCAGGGCTGCCTGTCTAGGATGCTCAAGGCAAAAGAAAGCTTCAGCAAATCTACGTACCTAAAATCAGACAAGGAGACAAGTAGTGAAAACCACACAAGTGGTTCACATTTACGGCCAGCTATCTTAAACCATTGAGAACGAGCCCAAGTTTGGGCCTTAAATAAGTTTCTCCACAACTAATTTATAATGTCATATAGCTGGGGGTCTCCAATAACTTAAGATAGGTCATGAATGGGTGACCGGTGGGGTGCGACACCTGGCACCCCCACACTGATCAGCTGTTTTCGGTGCCAGCCATACGTGCTCAGTTACAGAGTTGCTCTGGCTACTGATAGTGGCCGCGGCCGGAGAACTGCACATCCACCACATATTGACGTGAATAAGGAGCAGATGTGCAGTATCTGGTCAAGGCCACTATCAGTAGACGGAGAAGCTCCGTAACTGCGCACTTCCGGCTGCCGCCGACACCAACCATAGCGAATCGCCGGGGGTGCCGGGTGTCACAAGGATAGTTCATCAATGTTAAATTAGTGGACAACCTCTTTAAGGAACTTAGAACGGTTTTCATTTCAACGTTACAAAAGTCAAAACTATTTTCTCATCCTCATCACTGTAGAATCACTTATTTATTGGCATGAGCATTTGTAATGGCTTTATTTTGGGTCAGACATCATTTGTAGAATAACCAATTACCTTTTACTTAAGGAGGGGGAGAGGGGAAACGATTTATGCTAACCTTTATTTTACATCTGGTTTAGCATAGGGGTTTTTCTATTTATTTTAGTAATAAAAAACATTGTGAAAGATTTTTTTTTCCTTGGGCTTTTTAAATAATTATTTCTGTGCTATAATATAAGATGGGGAAATATCTGACTATAGAGATCATGTTCTAATGCATTTTGTTACCTTTTCCACTATTTTTATTCTATGTTGGGGGTTCGCATATACCGACCAGGTTCAGGAGCTGAGCCTGCACCATTCCCTACAATCAGCTGACATCTGTCTGTAACAGCAGCGCCTGGAAATAGCTCCAATCGCTGCAGTTTAACTATTTACTTTCCACAGTTAATCTCTGGCAGCAAGGCTGTGGAGTCGGTCAAACCTCTGACACCTCAATTTCCCGGACTCCCGACTCAGTGCCAACTCCACAGCACTGCCTCACTATTGAGCATGTTTATAAAGTGCAGCACAGATTCATCTCAACTAAGAGCCGAGATCCTTAGATCAGGAACAGAACAGACATTTATAGGACCTTTTATAACTTCCTACACTGTACTACTGTCCCTATTTATTATATTTTAGGGGTCTGTCCATTTTATACAGACTCCACCAAAATAGACACTGACTCCGAATCCACAGCCCTGTCTGACAGTGGCACTGAACTGATCGCCAATATATAAATGTACATCAGTCAGTTCATTTGCCCAAGTGATAGCAAAGTGCCAATAGATAGTCATGACATGCCATCTCTATTCACCTAAGAAATTAGCCTGTGGCATGGCTTCATAAGATAACATCACTTTTTTGTATATACTCCCATACTGTAGTCCCTAAGTGTACTTAAGCAGAAAGTGAAAAAAAAAACAGAAAAAAGTGAGTCACCCTACCTTTTCCCAGTTTAAAATTAAAGAACTGAAAAAATAATGTCTGTTAACGTCCGATCTATCAAAATATTATATTAAATTAACCCAGATGGTAAATGACAAATTCCCACACCTCCCTGAAGAAATGCCATAAATATCATGAAAACATATATGCCATATAAATGTCAGCTCACTACACAAAAAAAAATAAATCCTCATACAGCTCCATTGACAAGGGAACCTGTCACCCCCGTTTTTTGAGATTGAGCTATAAATACTGTTAAATAGGGCCTGCGCTGTGTGTTCCTATAGTGTATGTAGTGTACCCCGATTCCCCACCTATGCTGAGAAATAACTTACCAAAGTCGCCGTTTTCGCCTGTCAATCAGGCTGGTCAGGTCGGGAGGGCGTGGTGACATCGCTGGTTCTTCCTCAGCTTTACGTTGGTGGCGTAGTGGTGAACAAGCAGCGCGCGATCTGCGCTGTCATCCCTTTCGTCGGTGGGGGCGGCCATCTTCCTGGGGCCGCGCGTGCGCAGATCGAGTGCTCTGCTGCACGGGGCTTCAGGAAAATGGCCGCGGGATGCCGCGCGTGCGCATTAGAGATCGCGGCGGCCATTTTCCCAAAGCCGAGATGCAAACTCGGCTTTGGGAAAATGGCCGCCGCGATCTCTAATGCGCACGCGCGGCATCCCGCAGCCATTTTCCTGAAGCCCCGTGCAGCAGAGCACTCGATCTGCGCACGCGCGGCCCCAGGAAGATGGCCGCCCCCACCGACGAAAGGGATGACAGCGCAGATCGCGCGCTGCTTGTTCACCACTACGCCACTACGCCACCAACGTAAAGCTGAGGAAGAACCAGCGATGTCACCACGCCCTCCCGACCTGACCAGCCTGATTGACAGGCGAAAACGGCGACTTTGGTAAGTTATTTCTCAGCATAGGTGGGGAATCGGGGTACACTACATACACTATAGGAACACACAGCGCAGGCCCTATTTAACAGTATTTATAGCTCAATCTCAAAAAACGGGGTGACAGGTTCCCTTTAAAAAAAATACTGGTCTCAGAAAATGTTAACTTACACCTAATTGTTTTTTTATTTTTTATTTTTTACAAATTTGAGATATTTTTTTCACCCCTTACAATAGACTACAATCATACGTGACAGCTGACGGCTCACTCAGCATTATGCCTGGATGTCAGTCAGTACCGGGGGCATTGTTACAGACATTCTCTATATACAGAGCTGTGACTGAACCTGCCCCGGTACCACCACTGTGATTGAAACCTGAATGCTGGTGGGAGGAATCAAGCTCATTCTTTCCCAGTGTGTTCGCCAGGCAGGTTCAGAACGCTATTAACCTGCAGATTAACCCCACATCTGCCAGCTAATGACACTTTTTCATGTGACCGGTTCCCTTTAACCTTCCCCTAGTGTAAGCTTTCTGTTACTCTTTCTTATGTTAACGGGTCGGTTTTGACCCGTGTCTTAAATCACCCCTAGGATACCCTAAAAACAGTTATTTATGATCCAATTTGTTTTTTACCTCTTAGTTACCTTGTTAGGGTTTCTCATCCATGGAAGGATTGATTTTAATATTTTTGTTGTGGCCCCCTGGGCCTTTCATTTGAGAGTATACCCTTCATTTTCAATATAAAAATATTGTCAAATGAACCTCAAGAGAATAATATAAACTATACTCTGCAAAGAACCAACTCTAAGCCGATTTGGCCATACATGCCTGGACATGTCCCTAAGGGTACCGTCACACAGTGGCATTTTGATCGCTACGACGGCACGATCCGTGACGCTCCAGCATCGTAACAATATCGCTCCAGCGTCGTAGACTGCTGTCACACTTTGCAATGTACGACGCTGGAGCGATAATTTCATGACGTATGTGCGATGTAGAAGCCGTTGGTTACTATGCGCACATCGTATACAATATTGTGCACACCTTTGTTACACCATGCGATCATGCCGCCACAGCGGGACACTAGACGACGAAAGAAAGTTTCAAACGATCTGCTACGACGTACGATTCTCAGCGGGGTCCCT
Source organism: Ranitomeya imitator (assembly GCF_032444005.1). Classification (NCBI taxonomy): domain Eukaryota; kingdom Metazoa; phylum Chordata; class Amphibia; order Anura; family Dendrobatidae; genus Ranitomeya; species Ranitomeya imitator. The sequence goes on from NC_091286.1 coordinate 366,769,973, forward strand.
GATCGCAGGAGCGTGTCAGACACTGCGAGATCACTGGAACGTCACGGATATATCGCTGGAACGTCACAAATCGTGCCGTTGTAGCGATCAAAATTGCACTGTGTGACGGTACCCTAACTCAAGTTGTTGGAGGTAGAGCTGGCTGTGGGCTGTTGGCTTATATTGTGTTTATGAGTTCAGTTTTGGGACTTATTATTGTTTTTTTACTCTTATATTAGACCTGGGTCGAAATTGACCCCAACAACACAAATGTTATAATTTTAATAAGAGCATTTTACAATTTAGTAAAATAGTTTTATTTTATTGTATTTTGTTTAAGAATAAGTTCCTGAAAAAGTCAAAAAGTCTTGATGCAATAAACAAATGTATGTAGAATTTGTATGCATTTAAAACCTAAAACGGGTCGGTCACGACCCTAACACTAGAGGAAGGTTAAAAGAGGTTATCCAGCCTCTAAAAATTTTTCTCCAAAGCATCATGGATGATTTCAAATAATGAAATTTGCAAAGTTCAATGACTCTAACCTTTGTGGACCCAGCACATCCAGCTGGAAAGGTCTGCTTGGGACAGGAAGCGAAGACATCCTAATCTTCAGCTACCTGACCTCTGAGGCCAGGGGACTGGAACGGGAAATCATCAAATGATCATCTGATGACGTCCCACTCCAAGATCAGTGCGTAGGAAAGCAGCTGCCCATTACTATGATTACTACCCTGCCGCAGGAAAAGAGCGACTACTTTCTAGATGATAGAACTTGCTTGCACTAATACCATGGTCATACATTACAAGGAGTGGATTCAGGAACTGTATAAACAGGTGAAAGTAGGAACTTTTCATAAAAGGGATAAAACACATATTACACAACACGCTGTCAGGGTCTATAGGACGGCTGCTCACCCTCAGCGTGTGATGCTCCTGGGCAACGATGCCTGTGATTTCATCCTGCAGGACGATAACTTCCAGAAACTGTCCCCACAGCGCCATCAGCAGGGAGCAGAGCTGTGCAAGGTTCATGTTGATGAGTTCTGCCAGTTCGTCAGGATTATCGATCTTCTAATGGAAGACGGGACACGTTATTATTACCACCATGGCTGGACAGACAGGCTACAGCAGTTCTCATGGGAGATGCAGTGATGTAAGCAGGACTAGACGGTAATACTGGTGTAGTCTCACAATCACATATATATATACCTTAACATCTTCACACAGTTCTGCGAGACGAGCATCCACGTCGATTTTTTCTGAGGAAATAAAATATAGTGGGCATGACTTCTTAATCCAGTCTTACATTTAGACAGCTTAGAACGAGATTGTTCATGCTGGATGATACATTTCGTGATTCCTCACTACGGTCTAACATTACACCACCTCTTCTTTAACTTGTTTTACACCATTTCTGGTCCTGAATTTTAAGCAAAGCCCCGTTTGTCTAAATACGCCTTCCAATTCACATGTTAATTCATCATTTCTGATTTTCTGCTCCGTTTCCTCTTCATTACTGTGTCTACGAGAAGCAGAGCGGACGATGATTTATGTGAGATCCGTCTGCTTTCAGTTTCTTATTTTTAGAATAGGAAAAAAAAAATTGTCCCAAATGGAGAACTTTTACTTCTGTTCTAAAAAAATAAGCAGCAAATGGAAAGCAGACGGCCCCTATATAAATCTTTGTTTCCATCTGGCCAAGGATGCCAATTCCACGTTCTGAACAGAACAGACAAGCGGAAAAGATAAAAGGATATGTGCCTTACATTTCCAGCAGAGAATCTTCATAATAAAAGTGATACATTTTGAAACATTTTGGGAAGCGCTGTCAAACATTAACATGCCAAAGCGCATCTCCACCGAATACTGAATGTCCTGGAATAATACAGCAGAAAGGCATTTCTTCTACAAATCTGCATCAAGTTGTTCCTCTCTTAGTATTAGCAAATTGTCAATTGGGCGTTATTATTTCCCTAATCCACAGGGGATGGCCCTATAGAGTCTTGCGCTGCCAGCCGAGATTGGATGGATTGTGCTAGGCTGCGTGCACATAGTGACCATGATCAAAGCCAAAAAAGCAGCAGGCCTGGGCCGCTCGGGTCTCTTAACAATCAATTCATTTTGTCAGGAAACAGCTGATTGACAAGCAAAACCGCGCGGCTGATACAATCAAACCACTTTTCTTTATGTAAGTGAAACCGCTATTATCTGCTAAATTAATTGGCCGTGTAAGGATCCATTAATAGACCTCAGTGACTACAGCTGTTGTGTATGACTGAGGAGTCAGTGTTTACAGGGACTCCCTCATTGTAAGAGAGAATGGTAACACCCAGTTGTCAATATTAGTGATGAGCGAGTGTACTCGTTACTCGGGTTTTCCTGAGCACGCTCGGGTGACCTCCGAGTATTAGTGCTCGGAGATTTAGTTTTTATCGCCGCAGCTGAATAATTTACAGCTACTAGCCAGGCTGAGTACATGTGGGGGTTGCCTGGTTGCTAGGGAATCCTCACATGTAATCAAGCTGGCTAGTAGCTGTAAATCATTCAGCTGAGGTGATGAAAACTAAATCTCCGAGCAATAAACAATACTCGGTGGTCACCCGAGCGTGCTCGGGGAAACCCGAGCAACAAGTATACTCGCTCATCACTAGTCAATATATTGAAGGATGAATATGAGAGGAACACCATAATACAGAATTGTTAGTTAGAGGAGTTACAAATTTTTACTAGAACGTGTAGGTCAGGAAATCTCTTTAAAGTTAAAGAAAGCCAACCTTCTATAGATTTGCCTTATATGTAGAAAAGAAACAAAATACCCATTGGAGGCCATCATATAACTGATACTTATGAGAGGAAATAAAGAGGCTTGACACAGGCAGAAATTACGTGTCACTATACATTTGTCCTGTCAGCCAGTTTTCTTTTTTGGTTGTGTGAAGTTTAGGACTTGCCTTGCGCAGGCGTGTACTACGGAGGGCAGAGAATAAACTTCAATCCAATACTGCGGCCAGCATGCAGCCAGCGGGTAAGGAAAGGGTGAATCAAACACCCGAAAACTCCGCCCATATGACCAAAAACCGGTCCCGCCAAATTCAGGTGACAGGTTCCCTTTAAAGCAGAGCCCGATTTCATTCTCTCTCAATTGTCAATAGATTTCATAACCTTTATATTAGAACCGAAGGAGCCATCACCTTCAAAACTAGACTGACAAGTCATTCTACTAAAAAGTGGCCATTGATAAAAAAAAGATCCCGGGAAAAAGAGAAAACACATTTCTTAATCCTATTGTAGGATCTTGCTGCTCAATGTTTCAGACACAATTACGGACCATGTTTTTACTGTGAGCTGTATGACAGTTGCGGAAATAAAGAATCCCTGGTGATATGTGTAGCTCTAACATGGTTGTTGTATGGAAGCGTTTTAGAAAATACTTCGAAATAAATCGATGTTGATACCGCAATGTACACATGCTTTTTCATGCTGTAGTTTTCCTTTCTAATTTCCTTTGGCATACCCACAGAATGCTCCATAAATGTATAATAGATGCATGGATCATGTGAACAAGATAGTAAGACCTACATTTACCTTGAGAACAGGGCCCAATGTGTCTCACTGCCAGTACAGAGGTGGGCACGCATGCGTGGCATTCATTTGTATGGGAGTTCCAGAAATTGGTGATGATCACGCTTCCTTGAACATTTTCTGCAATCTTATATGAATGCAAAAACCAGGAATAGCTCTCCACTGACAGCAGTATGAACCTGTTCTCTAGTTAGCAGGGGAGCCTTGTGGTGGCACCAGCATCTATCATGCATTTATTTATTATCCAATGGCAATGCCACATTTGTACGATATGGGACAACCATTTATTGCAAGCATTTTGATTAGGGGACTTTCTAAATGAAGTAGGAAGCAACTGTTGATGCTGACAGCAAAAGATGGGGAAAAGACAGGACACATGAATGCCATGAGAAGATTAACAGGGAAAGTGTAAAAAAAATTAATTCTATATCTTATTACTGATACAATCCATAAGAAAGGCCAACAGCCAAGTATTTAAGCGTATACCCTATTTCCTTTCATTGTTGTATGGTTACGTAAAATGTTGCAATGATTACATGGCAAAACGAGTGCTCAGTATCCACAAAAAAAGACATGTCTATACAATTGCAAAGTGTTACAGATCCATCATACATCTCTGTCCTTTTCAACATACCCAGAGTGTCGTCCCTTGGGGGCCACGGATATTTTCTTCTGAGAAGACGTTCGTATAGGACCTGCATGCGGGGCTTGGCTGATTGTAAGGATGGCACACATATGTACTAATTACATTCCTGTCATATCTGTGCTTTATGACTTAGCTTTGTGTTAGTGAGAAGTTGGGCAGCAAGTGAAAGAAAGTTGTCAAGTAAAGCACAGAGAGCTAGTAGGTTTAGCTGCTTTTCTATGATGTACATTGCAGGGCTGCTGTATTTAGTACACTCCAACCAGACCGTGTAGTAAGGGGTGAATACACAATGCAATATCATTTTAGACTGTTAATGCAGGACCAAGTACAACAAATGCACAGCTATACATATTAATTATATCTTTTCATGTTGTATTGTGAGAGGGTTACACGACATGGAAAGACAAATGTACATCATAATTAAGCAAGGGAAAGAAGGAAAAAAAAAAAGATACTGATAAACTAACACTACAGAAAAAAGGACAGAACTGTGAGAAGTATACCCTGCGCTACACTGGCTGAGAACATGCACATATCCTAAAAATGACAGTAAAAGCTCAGTAGTGTTCTCTCTACGGGCTTCAGTAAGAGGACACCCAACCACCGGTGTTTAATGCAGAGCACTGTTAGTAATTAGTGTAATTGAAGGCACCAATGTTCCCAAACCAGGTTATTCTCAGCTCTATCCTAAAAAATATCCAAGCAACATTATGAGATAAGCAAACGTCTACTATCAAGCGAATACAATGCAATAATGGAATTATGTAGATATACACACAGGTGCTGGAAAAGTGGTGAACCTTTGAGAACTGTCTGAAATTCTGCATAAATGATCTGGAGTAATGAATAAAGTGAATCATACAATCATTCACTGATGAAATAATACACAACTAAATATAAAGAAAACAACCAAATAGCTACACTGTTATCTGACTAAAGGGACTGTTACCCACATTGAAGCTACCCATGGGACAGACGGGAAGTGGCTGATTGCTGGGGGTGCCAAAACCCCATGTGACGTGGCCATACATGCGGGGACATAAAACCCCCTATATTTTTTGCATTGGGTAAAGGAGATGGGCATAATTCTGGTCTGACTTTGGTGTGTAGCACAACGGTGCCATTACCAGAGTGATATCACTAATGCATGTTCCCTGCATGTAGTAGTATACTTACTGGCTGCCGTCTTCTGCTGTTCTCCGTACTGCTCCGCTCCTGTGCTGCTGCTTCGCTCCAGTGTTTGCTTAGTGGACAGAAAGTTACTTCTCAATAGAAGTCTATGAGAGCCAGAACGAGAGGTTCACACACTTGCAGTGAGACCCTTTGACCTTTAGCTGTGACTTCACTGGAATGGGGATTCAGAAGCCCCATTACTGTCGATGGTGGGGATCGGTGACAAGCATCAGGACTCTACCAAATATCTTATACTTTAGTGATTCGTCTGTACTGTTTATCATTAGAGTGGAGTTTATGATCTCAAGACTCCAATTTTGCTGACTTTCAGTAACCAGAACAATATTTGTTAAAATGTTGCTTTTGTAAAGCCACCTACACAAATGGATCCATGTTGACTGACCCGCTGATTTAGGGTGACTGGATGATCACCTAGTTTCCGATTCTAGCAAGTATCACAGGAGACAAGAACTGGGCAGATGGGTATCCATCTTGGCTTTATGAGCCAAATATGCATGTGTACTGGGAAGGCTAAATCAGAAGAGAAAGTTTTTTGTAAAATGAGCGTTCAGTCAACAGATATCTAATGTACATGGCTAGCCTTACTAGGCTTGACTGCAATGGTCAAAGCCCAGAAACAATCAGTCCCCTACTGGTTATTTAGGTCATGGAAACATTTAATTACATTTAAGCCAAAATGGATACAGATATTCAGAAAGTCCTAAAAGGTTCACACACTTTCTTCCACCACACTATATGTTTATCAATTACCCCACCAAAAACAGCACAAATTCAATGCAATCCATGTATTAGCTAATTACTACCAATCATACTATGACATGAGTGCGTGAAACGAGGAGAAAAGTTGGCTTATAATTTGGTGTAGAGAGATACTGATTGATGCAAGAAATCAAAGCAAAAGCAGATAAAGAAGACAGAAGTAGCAAAAAGTAGGCCATCCCCATACTTACCCAACTCCAGCTTCAGAGAGGAGGGCAGCTCCTTGGTTACAGTCAAGAAGTAACTGTATAACCCCTTAAATGACGACAGCAAACAGGCACAGAGTGTGTAGTGAAAGGTGTAGGCATGTTGGAGGAAACATTCCTGGACCACAAAGCTGTTACCCTGAAATATATAGAAAAAATACTCTAAAAAGGGTTAAAAAAAAAAGTTACATGCAGATAAGGTAATGGGACACCAATTTGTTTCTGGCTTACTGGGAATTACCTCCTTAGTGACGGAGCCAAATTTTTGATATCTGACCAGTGTCACTTTATGTGGTAAGAACTCTGGAATGCTTCAATAAATCCCAGTGATTCTGAGAATGTTTTTTCATGGCACATTATCATTTATGATAATGATCCATTTTGGTCAATATGTTTTGTGTTTATTTACAAAAAATTATCCGAAATTTGACAAAAATTTTAAAAAAAGTTGCAATTTTCAAACTTTGAATGATTATCCATTTAGCCCTGCTGTGGAACCATGAAAACAAAATCACTGCTTTGGTACCATGGGGTCTATATGACCCCAGACTCAAAATCATCATATTTCATTAAAATGAACAGGCAGGCTGTTCAGAATAATCACGTTTTATTCTGTCATTTCAGAACAGTTATGAAATCAAACGTGACTTTGAAGTGATTTATTTGTCATCATCAAACTCAAACTGAAATTTATACCAAAATGCTTTACTAATAAGTATTCAAGTTCAATAAAAAAAATGCACAATAACTGCGACTGTGTGGATTTTAGTAAAATCATAATGACAACGAATGATCTGGCAATAAATTCAGCCCTTGCATTCACTGCACGTCATAGTGCCATGTTCTTCACAAATAAACTTCTTGCCGTCATTGCAAACAAATCTCGTCTTTTTGTCCTTCGATCGAGGACAAACATGGCACCGTCTGCGCTGTCCTGTAACACTGCTGGGGTCACTTGGAAGTGACCAGCCATTATTTATAATTACGGTATATTACAAAACCTGTGAATAAACAGAAAATATATTTAAAAAAATGTCAGACAATAAAGGTACTATGGGGTCAGGAGAGTCCCAAACACAGGAAATTGAAAATAACTTTGAAACAAAATTGAAAAACAAATTAAAAATATCAGCAACATAAGCAGAAATATGTTATTTGAAAATACATAGAAGGTCAATGTCTGAGATTGATCAGTTTTAGAAATGTTTCAATTTATTCAGCGCTGGGGTCTATATGACCCCATGGTTCCACAGCAGGGTTAATCCAGATTGTCATACCATAGAAAAACATAAATAACATTTCCCTCATGTCTACTTTACTTCAGCACCACTTATAAAATGTTATTTTATTTTGTTAGCATTTTTGGAGGTTTAAAAATGTAATGGCAATTTTTAATTTTTGCACAGAAATTTACAAAAAAAATTTTTTAGGGACCTATTCAGGTTTCAAGTGACTTTGGGGGTCTTAGATATTGGGAAACATATTGAAAACTGCTGTCAGGTAGTTTATTAACCCTCCAGCTGCTGTTCAGGAATGAATGTAAAGTGACATGACAGGAATGATAAAGTGTATTTTTACCACCAAATTGATGCTAACTTTTGAAGAGACCACTATAGCCGATAGACTCTAAGGACGCTATTTGGTCTTGAGTTGCCATGACAACCATCAGGACCGCACAATCATGATCTCAGGGTGCTGATGGGAATAAAGAGGGAGCAGCCACACTGTTAGGCTATGTGCACACGTTGCGGATTTTGCTGCGGATTGGCCGCTGTGGATTTGCAGCAGTTTCCTATGCGTTTACAGTACCATGTAAACCTATGGAAAACAAAATCCGAAGTACACATGATGCAGAAAAAAATGCATGGAAACGCTGCGTTGTTTATTCCGCAGCATGTCAATTCTTTGTGCGGATTCCGCAGCGGTTTACACCTGCTCCATAATAGGAATCCGCAGGTGTAAAACCGCAGGTGGAATCCGCACAAAAAACGCGGAAAAACTGTGATAATGCTGCAGTAAATCTGCAGTGCGGATTTACCAAAATCAGTGCGGAAAAATAGGCACACCTTTCCACAACGTGTGCACATACCCTTAACCATATGATGTAGTCACTATTGACAGCAGCATCTAAGGGGTTAAACAGATGTGGTTTAACACTGATCGTGGCTGATGCAGCAAGTTGTCAGCTATAGCAGTGGTGTCAAACTGCATTCCTCGAGGGCCGCAAACAGGTCATGTTTTCAGGATTTCCTTGCATTGCACAGGTGATAATTTAATCACCTGCACAGAATGATTCCAGCACCTTGTGCAATGCTAAGGAAATTTTGAAAACACGCATGGTTTGCGGCCCTCGAGGAATGCAGTTTGAGACCCCTGAGCTATAGTGTACAGCCGGCAGCTGCTGGATTGTCACCTGTATGGGGATGCTAGTCTCTTATATCCCAAGTCAGTAAAAAGACGTATTGGTGGTCATAAAGGGGCTAAGTAACACCCCCCCCCAAACTCTGAGGCAGATTCGCTGGGAGATCTATGTCCGGCCCATAGATCTTAACAGCTCATTTACATATTAAGAAAAACATGGATTTCTCTGGAATAACACATTGGATCACAGATATCGAGGTGTCATTTATTCAGCTTCCTATGACCTGCATGTCCATATAGATGGCTTAAGAGGGTTGATCCTACTGACAGATGCCCTTTAAACTCAACATACTTTAGAAATAAGACATATCTGACTGTCACACCCAGTACCCGCACCATTCTTCATCCATTACAGTGTTTTCCTTCATAAAGTGACACCATCATTAAATAGTAAGTTCGATAACTAGTATGTCCTGTGAACTATTCCTGGCACGTGTACAGTACAAATCATGAGCGATGAAGCAAGAGCCTTTCTTACATCTGCAGAGAGCTGCTTTGTGAAGTTACTGCCGAACACCACACTTTCCAGGGTCGGGACCGCCGACTCCTTGCTCTGGGCTGGAGCGTTCCTGTTTAGCCAAGTGTTCTTCATTGCACGGTGAAAGCTGGAGCACATAAATAATGTATTAGCGCTTCTATACTGCATATAAGTTATATAATACAGTAAAAAGACTAGAAGGACATCTGCTCATAATCTGAAGAAGAAATACAAACGGCAAAGAATAATCCCAACTCACCAGGCAGCAGCTTGGCAATCTAGCAGTAATATACTATTGGGTGCTTTAAATATTTTACCTCCGCATAAAGGGTGTTATCGGGAATTGCCAAGAACAGCTACTGCTTGCGGATTTCAAAGGGGGATTTCTGGCTTTATGGAAATACAGCCTAACTATTGTGTAATGACAAAAGCTGTGATTTTCTTTATTACTACTTTTCACCAATTTAAATAACTGGATTTGTTCTTAGTCTCTAGAAGTAAGACTGTTCCCGCTTGCTCAGTGAATTTGTATCTTCATGTCAGTCTTCTAAAGGTGGCCATACACAGATATCATTTGGTCTTTTGTCCTAACCTACGTTGTGTTCGGTTTTGGAAGAGTCAATTAAACACGGACACCTCTGGAGCCAGCTTATCCCCAGGGAGAACAAGAAGGGCATTTGAAGGGAATAGGTCACTAGATTTTTGCTATTCCTTCTGAGACCACCACGATTTAGAGAAAGAGACCCTAATTGCAGCAGTGTGTCACTTACTTTGCAAGTCCGAGTAGTTCTGATTAAAAACGGTTTTCTCTGCTGCAGATTATCACATAGGTTGACCAACCCTGTCAGGCAGTGCATAAGGACTTATATCTCTATATTTATAGAAAATGGCTATAGCCCAGGTCGAATGTCAGTAGGAAATAATAAACTAATCTCTCACACAAGACAAACTGTAAAAACCCCTGCAGCAAGTAGTTAAATCCAGAAGAGGTGTCAGCAAGGCTATGCTGCTAGAAATAACCGGTTTCACACCCCGATGGCTAATAAAAGGGATGTAGTAAGTAGCAAGGAGATAACTAATGTAGGTTAAATACTAGCGATCTGAAATATATGAAATATGAATAGCAATACTGCTTCTGGATACTAAGAAAAAACCTAGACGCTTAGCACATAATTTCATATTGACATGCTTTAGCACTACAAAGTGCAACTGTTCTTGTTTATTCTATATGGAGATGGCTGCTCCTAGTAGGCACCTGTCTACACTAGCCTGGAAGTGCCAGTCAGTCTTATCTGTATATTAGCTCTCTGACCGAGCACTCCGCCTTCCAGCATGTGATGGATTTTAATTACAGCAGGGTCCTACCTAGCCATAAATTAAGGCTTTGAAGAGAGATATACACATCTACCCAGGAATTCAGACTTCAGTCTTAGAGAGGTATTCACACTAGACACATAGGACCAAAAGATTTAAGACCGCCTTGACGTTGGCTGCTGGGCAAATTATGTGCTAAGCATCTCAGCTTTTTCCGACTATCTGGAAGCCATATTGCTATTCATACTTCATATATTTCATATTGACATGCTTTAGCACTACAAAGTGCAACTTTTCTTGTTTATTCTATATGGAGATGGCTGACCTAGTATGCACCTGCCCACACTAGCTTAGAAGTGCCAGTCAATCTTTAGTCATTTGTATATTAGCTCTCTGACCGAGCACTCTGCCCTCCAGCATGTGGTGAATTTAATTGCAACAGGGTCCTACCTACCCATGAATTCAGGCTTTGAAGAGAGATATTCACATTTACACAAGAATTCAGACTTCAGTCTTAGAAAGGTATTCACACTAGAACGTAGGACCCAGCAGATCTGAGACCCCCAAAAGTCAAATGGCCAACCTTCCCCTCTCAGCCCTGCCGTGCGCCCAAACAGTAGTTTTTCCTCCACATATTGCATATCAGCGTACTCAGGAGGAATTGCACAACAAATTTCATGATGCATTTTCTCCTGTTACCCTTGGAAAAATGAAAAAAATTGGTAAAAGAAAACATTTTTTTGTGGAAAAATTAGATTTTTTTTATTTTCACGGCTCAACGTTATAAACTTCTGTGAACCACCTGGGGGTTCAAGGTGCTCACCACACATCTAGATAAGTTCCTTGAGGGCTCTAGTTTCCAAAATGGGGTCATTTGTGGGGTTTTTCCATGGTTTAGGGACACTTCAAACGTGACATGGCGTCCGCTAATGATTCCAGCAAATTTTGTACATTTTCTCCTGCTACCCTTGCAAAAAGAACAATATTTGTGAAAATATTAATTCCTGTGAAGCACCTGAAGGCTTATTGAATGTGTTTTTTAAGCACTTGAGGGGTGCAGTTTTTAGAATGGTTTCACTTTGGGGTATTTTCTGTCAAAGTCACTTCAAAAGGGATGTGGTCCCTAGAAAAAATGTTTTTGTAAATTTTGTTGTAAAAATGAGAACTCGCTGGTCAACTTAAAAAAATAATTATGTTTCAAAAATTGTGCAGATGGTAAAAAGATATGTAAATGTTATTTATTAACGATTTGGTGTGACATAACTCTCTGATTTAAGGGCATTAAAAGTTTGAAAATTGATACATTTTCACAAAACTAAGATTTTTTCACAAATAAACGCAAGTCATATCAAATAAATTTTACCACTATCATGAAGTACAATATGTTAGGAAAAAAACATTCTCAGAATCAGTAGGATACGTAGAAGCCTTCCAGAGTTATTACCTCATGAAGTGACACTGGTCAGAATTACAAAAATTGGCCTGGTCATCAAGGTGCAAACAGGCATGTGGGTGAAGGGGTTAAAAACGCTTTACTCTGCGGCAGATCAAACAGTTCTTGGAATGCTCAGTTCTGTGTAACCCGCCTCCACCACTGATGTGCAGATTTCTATGTACACTGTGCATAGGCAGAAAACAGACAGAGGTGAGATCATGGTTGGACTACCTGGAGGCAGGTTTACTCGTCCTCTATTGACACTCTCCTTTGGATAATGCAGTGATTTTGTGAAAACTACAGCAAACAGGTCAGTAAGTGACACATTGCTGCAATTACAGTCTCTGTGTCCATATGCAGCTCTCAGATTAGGTACGCAAAATCTGGTGACTGATTCCCTTTAAGCCACAAAACTGCAGGGAAAGGAGGACACAAATATATATCTTGTACAATGCTCTCTGATAGTAATTCATATACAGTGTTGGCAACTAGAAAATGAAGTAGAAAACTGCAATTACACACGTTTTGTTATACACATGTTTATTTGCTTTGTATGCATTGGAACAACACAAAAACAAAGTGAAAAAAAGTACATTGGACATAATTTCACACAAAACCCCCAAAATAGGCAGGACAAAATTGTTAGCACCTTTCCAAAATTGTGGGTAAACAACTCTGTTTCAAGCAAGTGATGCTCATTCAAAACTCACGTGTAGCAAGTAACAGGTGTGGGAAATATGAAAATCACACCAGAAACCAGATAAAAAGGGGAGACATTGACTCAATCTTTGCGTTGTGTCTCTGTGTGTGTGCCACACTAAGCATGGAGAACAGAAAGAGGAGACGAGAACAGTCTGAGGACTTGAAAACCAAAATTGTTGAAAAATATCAACAATCTCAAGGTTACAAGTCCATCTCTAGAGATCTTGATGTTCCTTTGTCCACAGTGCGGAGCATAATCAAAAGGTTTACAACCCATGGCACTGTAGATAATATTCTTGGAGAAGTGGACGACAAACAAAAATTCATGAAAGGTTGCAACACAGGAGAGTCTGGATGGTGGATAAGCAGCCCCAATCAAGTTCCAAAGAAATTCAAACTGTCCCGCAGGCTCAGGGTGCATCAGTGTCAGCACAAACTGTCCATCAACATTTGAATGAAGTGAAACACTATGGCAGGAGACCCAGGAGTCACTGGGTGCCTTGACTATGTGCAACGCATCATGAAATCTGAAGATTACCAAAGGATTTTGGGTCACAGTGTAGAGCCCAGTGTCACAAAGCTGAGTTTGAGTCCTAGGTCATGGGTCTTCCTGCATGACATTGACCCCAAACATGCTCCAAAAAGCAGCCAGAAATATATGGAAACAAAGTGCTGGAGAGTTCTGAAGTGGCCAGCAATGACTATGGATCGAAATCCCAGAGAACACCTGTGGAGAGATCTCACAACAGCTGTTGGGGGAAGGCATCCTTTACATATGAGAGACCTCGAGCAGTTTGCAAAAGAGTGGTCCAAAATTCCTGTTAAGAGGTGTAAGGTGCTGATGGTTAAAGGAAGGGATTGATTGCAGTTATTAATTCCAAAGGGCGTGCAACAAAATATTAAGTTGAGGGTGCCAACAATTTTGCTCGGCCCATTTTTTGAGTTGTGTGTGAAATTGTGTCCAATTTTCCTTCTTTTTTGCTCTTTTTTGTGTTGTTCCCATATACACAAAGGGAATACACATGTGTATAACAAAACATGTGTAGAGCAATTGAAATAATTTCCTGGGAGAAATACTTCATTTTCTTGAACAATATCAAGGGTGCCATAACTTAAGGCCATGACTGTATTGTGTAGAGAAGGGAATCATTTTCCTTAGTGCTAGTAGGAACTGAAAAAAATGTCTCACATGATCATCATTTCTTCAACACGTCAAATAACATCGCTTATATTCTTATAAAAGCCTCAACATCTCCATAGCCTCCACCTGAATGTCCTTTTATGTTTTTATACATATAAAATGGTTCATCACATTCACCTGATGAGCGGCTGATGTAACGCAACCAAGGATCCATGGACTACGATAGATATGACTGAGAGGTGAAAGTAATCAAACATTACATTGATGTGGTGATGAAGGCCTCTATGTAGGTTAAAGTGCAACTTTAAATTTCGACTGCTTATTAGTTGCAAGGCGTTAGGGTCATTTGGTCTGAAAAACAGAAAAGAAATAATATTATTACTTAAAGGGAACCTGTCACCCCCAAAATCGAAGGTGAGCTAAACCCACCAGCATCAGGGGCTTATCTACCGCATTCTGGAATGCTGTAGATAAGCCCCCCGATGTATCCTAAAAGATAAGAAAAAGAGGTTAGATTATACTCACCCAGGGGCGGTCCCCGCTGCGGCCCAGTCCGGTGCCTCCTATCTTCATCAGATGACGTCCTCTTCTGGTCTTCACGCTGTGGCTCTGGCGCAGGCGTAATTTGTCTGCCCTGTTGAGGGGAGAGCAAAGTACTGCTATGCGCAGGCGCCGGGAAAGGTCAGAGAGGCCCAGCACCTGCGCACTGCAGTACTTTGCTCTGCCCTCAACAGGGCAGACAAATTACGCCTGCGCCAGAGCCGCTGCGTGAAGACTAGAAGTGGACGTCATCCTATGAAGATGGGAGGCCCCGGACCGGACCGCAACCCCCCCGGATCAGTCAATAGGGAACTCTCCCGACTCCCCCTACACAGCCAACTCTACACCATGAAGGGAGGCGGCTATGGCTACTTTCACACTAGCGTCGGTACGGGGCCGTCGCCATGCGTCGGCCCGACGTACCGACGCAAACTGCGAAAAAAATGAACAACGGAGGCAGCGGATGCAGTTTTACAACGCATCCACTGCCCTATTGTAAGGTCCGGGAAGGAGGGGGCGGAAATGGCGGACACGATGCACAAAAAAAGTTACATGCAATGATTTTTTGTGCCGACAGTCCGCCAAAACACGACGCATCCGTCGCATGACGGATGCGATGTTTGGCCATATGTCGCAATGCGTCGCTAATGCAAGTCTATGGAGAAAAAAACGCATCCTGCGGGCAACTTTGCAGGATGCGCTTTTTCTCCAAAACGACGCATTGCGACGTACGTCACACGACGCTAGTGTGAAAGTAGCCTTAGCCGATGCCAGACTGCTCTGCCGATTATCTCCGGCAACAGTAATGGCTGACAATAATGGGTGTGGGGGCCTTAAGACATCTTGAGGACACTCCTGGTTCCTGTAACGCTCAGGTTTGTACTTACGAATAGTCTGTGTCTGTGAAATACAGGTCAATGGAAAGTTGAAACACCAGCTCATTCAACGTCTCCTCAATCTGTGGACAGGTACGATCCATTAGAAGAATGCAGTCACACAGGAATATCCAGTCTCAATGTTCTACACGTAAAATGGGACTTACCTTCCTTTCATCCAGAAGCATCTTAACCTTGAAGTTCATCACATCATTGACTGCTACCTCCTCATTTTTGTACAGAATTTGGAAAATTTTACTGCAGATGACAGTATCTTGCACAGATGCTGGAAAGGCCAAGTCATCCCCTGAAAAGTAACGGTAATACATTTTTACTTAAAATATTCAAAAAGCAATAAAAATTTGCAAAAGAAACATAATATGTCAGTTTTTACATGTTAACAGATACTATCTTATCCTGAAGGCTCTTGTAGGATTCACAGCCGTTTCTGGCTGGTTACATGGCCTATTTGATATAGAATTCAAGGACATTATGACAAGGAGATATAAAAGGCTTATAGATTTGTAATAAACAAAAGAAAGAAAATATTGAACCAGTAACTTTACGATTCTGTATCAAAATGCCCCAAAGGCTAAGTTCACGCTGCTGTTGGAGTAGGCCTGTCACCAGATTCCACAATTCACACTGCATCATTATATAGACCTGGTGAGACTAGTATACTTACTTGGAAAATCCACATCAGAATGAGTGTATATTCCTAATACTAAAACACGCATTTAATGAGTCCACCCAGAGCGTTCAAAAGGGAACACTCAATAGGGAGTAAACAGTCATTCTGTCTTAGATTTACAAAGTAAGAACACTGGCCTCATCAGGTCTAAAAGCTCTATAAAGTAATGTATATGATTTGTATTGTGAATTCTCCTGACATCTCAGTGAGTTCTATCAGACATCGTTGTGAGATCCATCGTACGATGTGCACTACAGAACTACAACAGCAGCAGCAGGGAGTAATGGGATGTGCAATGGCAGGCTATAGGTCAGCACATATACATTAAACGGATGAATGGGATATAGACAAGTGTGCCGTACAGAGAGGTATACAAGAGCTGCCTTACTAAATAAATGACTTGAACTTTTTGAGGGGCATTTGCACATGTTTATTTTAAAGCAAAGGGTAAATTACATCCATGAAAGCCCCGTGTCCATGATTCCACTCCTGGTTCCCCTACATGAGCTGAGCAGACTAAATACACTTTCTACATCATGGTTCACACCTTTTCCTTTTTTTTTTTTTAGAATTCACGATCTATGACGTACATGTATGTCATGGGTCGTGTACCCCCTTTGTTGCAGGTTCTGGCGCTGAGCCTGCATCTTTTCTGGCACATGACAGCTGATCTGATCAGAGGCCAAATGCTCCCCTAACAGTCACAGGTGGAATTGCTATCCATCTGCGGTTATTAATATTTTAAATGCCGCTGTTTTTAAAGGTAATCTAAAATATATAAAGGGAATGGCTTTAATGAAAGCGGTACAGAAGAACAATCCCGCCTCTACTCTGACACACCAAGTCTCTAATCAGGAACAGGGTTCTTCTTGATTGACCTGTGTTATTCCAGATTTAGAGAGAAGAAAAAGTTGAGGTTGAGTGGCGAGTCCACGTGTCTAGCAGATTCTAGAAGAACAGCTTTACGAGAAGGTGTAGGATTATATGGCGGATCCCTATGGTTTTCAATTAAAGACTTTTACAACAGTCACCAATATGATGAACCACTAGAGCAGATCCTCACTGGTCTCCTTTTACTTCCCTACCGTGGATCTCAGGTTACTCTACCTATATGGCCGCTGCTGCCACCAATGGGGCTCAGAAACAATGGCTATGTGTACAGCATGAGCTCTGTGCCGCAAGTGATTGACTGCAGCAGTCACATGGATGGAAGGCACCTGAGGAGCTGCAGAAAAGCAATGAGGGGACAGCAAGTACTAAAAGTGTCGCAACCCAGGCTGAAATGGTTAGATTTCTGCACATGGCCATAACACTGCCCAGTCCAGATTAGTTTGTGGATTAGGGCATCCATCATTCTATGGGGCCCAGTCAAGGAGAAATAAAACCATGAAAGCATCTTGCTCCAGAGGTAAGGAGGCTATACAGATTGTCACATG
Organism: Ranitomeya imitator; assembly: GCF_032444005.1. Lineage (NCBI taxonomy): Eukaryota > Metazoa > Chordata > Amphibia > Anura > Dendrobatidae > Ranitomeya > Ranitomeya imitator. Next base: position 366,787,375 of record NC_091286.1, read on the forward strand.
GCAGGACACAGAGAACAGCGGCGAGACATGGAGCCGCAGGGACTCGAACATCATTTTCGAGCACGCCGAAGACACTCGGTTAGCACATGAGTATGCTCAGATAACGCCTTATTTATCCGAGCACGTTCGCTCATCACTACTTGTCCTCAATCATTATTTCATGTCCACATGTAGCAGCAAAAATATAAAAAATGCCAATTAAACATTATCCTGTTAATCTATGGATGTAATAGCAAGATGCAAGACCCGGAACTAAGCGAGTCTGCTAAGCTGAACCACCACGCTGCATATTTGATGGCAAAATGCAGAAGATAAGAATGCACGGCTTGCACAGAGCAGCATCCTGAATATATATTTAATATGCCTGGGTGGCTGGGAGGCCGCATTTCAAAGCGTACAGCTCCTGCAGCTGCAAGGCATGTGCTGTCTATAGTCCCGTAATTCCCTCATGTGATTATTATTAGTATTTAGAATAGAAAAGCCTTGGGTTCTGACAAAGCAATGAACCAGGCCAGAATCATTCAGCATCAATAATCATCAAATCTAGGCAAACCCGCTTAAATCTGATGTGTCCGTGCTTAGTGCTCCTGGGTGATCCCAAGCTACACATTACTGCTCATACATATCCCAAATAGAAGGACTAGTTTGGGGAAATATAAATTTACTTCTATGTCAAACCTGTAATAGATGCCCAATTAAATATAATATTAGCGTAGCCGTGTCAAGGAAGAGAGGCTGCACACGCTACAGGCTTATGTTATTGGGTGCGGAAAAGCCCAACATAACAGCCAAAGACTAAGACCAGGCATAAAAATCATGTCTGGTCCAGTATCACTGTGGTTATATAGCAGCTCTAGAATACGCTTAATAGAACACGATTAGGATTTCCTCCCTATAGCTTAGCTGCAATGATTTTTTTGGAGTTTGGGGCATCATGTGGACCCTCTATGCGTGGACACTTATGAGTTGGAAGATACCACTAAGTGGGGGGCAAGGTCAGTGTGCAGCATGGAAACACAGCAGTCTCCACATGTAGTTATAGAAGAAGCCATGTAGAATGGATCCAAAAGACAGACAGAAGCGGCAGCAGAGGTAAACTATACCACCTCCTCTAGGATATGGCTGCTGAGGGAATCTATGGGTATTGTCAAGAGGAAGATGAGACAGACGAGCTGAAGGCTGCTATCAAAGCCACCTGGGCTTCCATAACACCTCAGCAGTGCCACAGGCTGATCACCTCCATGCCACGCCGCATTGCTGTAGTAACTGATGCCAAAGGAGCCCCGACCAAGTATTGAGTGCATTTACTGCACATGCATTTCAGTAGGCCAACATTTTGGATATTAAAATCATTTTTCAAGCTGGTGGTATAAAGTATTCTAATTTACTGAGATAATGACTTTGGGGTTTTCATTGGCTGTAAGTCATAATCATCAACATTAACAGAAATAAACACTAGAAATAGATCACTCTGTTTGTAATGACTATATTATATATGAGTTTCACTTTTTGTATTGAAGAACTGAAATAAATTATCTTTTTGATGATATTCTAATTTTGTGAAAGCACCTCTATTTATTATATTACTCACACATTTCAATGCAATATCTGTAAACGTTTAATAAAAAAAAAAGGAATAGAGAAATTACATAACACCATGTATCGCGAAAAAAAGACACAAATTATTTAACTCCATTAAAAGCACACGTACGACGAAACCACATAATGAAGGGCCAGGTCAGGACAAGGGGTAAATAACCTGATCCTGATCTCGTTAAATAGATGTATGTATGACATGTGGTGCTCGCCGCCCAATCAGCGCTGGTGTCACTGTCTCCGCCTTCAGACAAACTGAACATGAACAGGAAGTGAGAGATCAGCTGATCCCAGACTTCCTCTTCATGTTCAGTTTGTCCAAAGGCGGAGACAGTGACACCAGCGCTGATTGGGCACCAGGGTCACGTGTCACAACACCGCATCACACCCCCAGGGAGAGCAAGTGCAGACACCGCGGGAACAGTGCCGACACAGGAGGCGTGTATAGGCTTTATTATTTTATCAGCGCCAAGCGTGGGGTATGAGAGGGAGTTGTCCTAGTTGTGGACAACTTCTTTAACCCATTCAGAAAGAGGTTATGTCAGCAGAATGATTAGTGTGTGCCATAGGACCAGAGATATTCATGTGCGATAGAACATCAACTTACTAATAACATATACTGCATACATATAAGTATGTTTGATAGAGGGAGAAATTTCTGTTCCCTTTAGGGACACAGGGATAAGAGATCCAATATTTTCTGCTGTATACCTTACAGTAAACATATCTACTATATAATTGTCTAAGGGTCACTTCTGTCTGTCTGTCTGTCCAGGATATTCATTGGTCGCGGCCTCTGTCTATGATGGAATTCCATGTTGCTGATTGTTCTCGCCAGCTGCCTGTCATGGCTGCCGCGACCAATCAGCAACGGCCACAGTCCGATTAGTCCCTCCCTACTCCCCTGCAGTCAGTGCCCGGCACAGGCTCCATATTCCCCGCAGTCAGTGCCCGGCGCCTGCTCCATACTCTCCGCAGTCAGTGCCCGCTGCCCGCTCCATACTCCCCGCAGTCAGTGCCCGACGCCCGCTCCATACTCTCCGCAGTCAGTGCCCGACGCCCGCTCCATACTCCCCGCAGTCAGCGCCCGCTCCATACTCCCCTCCGGTCACCACACAGGGTTAATGCCAGCGGTAACGGACCGCGTTATGCTGCGGGTAACTCACTCCGTTACTGCTGCTATTAACCCCGTGTGACCAAGTTTTTACTATTGATGCTGCCTATGCAGTATCAATAGTAAAAAGATCTAATGTTAAAAATAATAAAAAAACAAAAAACCTGCTATTCTCACCTTCGGTAGTCCGATGATGCGCTCGTGCCTGCCGACAGCTTCCAGTCCCAGAGATGCATTGCGAAATTACCCAGAAGACTTAGTGGTCTCGCGAGACCGCTAAGTGATCTGGGTAATTTCACAATGCATCCTGGGAACGCAAGATAGCGGCAACTGCGCGCATCACCAGAGGTTCGCTGGATCCCGCCGGGTGAGTATATAACTACTTTTTATTTTAATTATTTTTTTTTTTTTTAACAGGGATATGGTGCCCACACTGCTAAATACTACGTGGGCTGTGTTAGATACCGCGTGGCTGCTATATACTACCTGGCCAGTGTTAGATACTATGTGGGCTGTGTTCTATACTGCGTGGGCTGTGCTATATACTACATGGCTGCTATATACTATGTGGGCAGTGTTATATACTACGTGGCTGTGTTCTATACTGCGTGCTCTATACTACGTGGCCACTGTTAGATACTATGTGGGCTGTGCTATATATTACGTGGCCAGTGTTATATATGGCGTGTGCTGCGTTATATACTACATGGCTGCTATATACTACATGGGCAGTGTTATATACTACGTGGCTGTGTTCTTTACTGCGTGAAATATACTACGTGGCCACTGTTAGTCTACGTTCACATTAGCATTTTGCGGAGCTGCGTCGGGCGCAGCAGCGGCGACGCATGCGCCATGCGCCCCTATATTTAACATGGGGGGGCGCATGGACATGCGTTGTCTTGCATTCTGTGATGCATGCGTCTTGTTGGCGCAACAGAAGACGCTGCATGATGCAGTTTTTTCTGCGCCAAAAATCATGAAAAAATGAACGCATGCATCACAAAAAGCTGCGTTTTGCATGCGTTGCGTCACCGACGCAGCACCGCACAACGCAAATGTGAACGTTGCCTTAGATACTATGTGGGCTGTGCTATATATTATGTGGGCTGTGTTATATATTATGTGGTCAGTGTTACATACTACGTTGGCTGTGTTATATACTGCGTGGGCTGTGTTATTTACTGCGTGGCCTATATTAACGCATCATTCTACAATATGTATGTATGTATGTATATAGCAGCCACATGGTATATACCACAGGCCACGTAGTACTCCTATATACTACGTGGCCTGTGCTATATACTATGTGGCTGCTATATACATACATACATATTCTAGAATTCTAACACATCGGGCCACCATCTAGTGTATTTATATACAGCCAAAATGTAATGGACACATTCATTTAAAAAAATAAATAAATTGGCTATGGAAAAATAATCTTTGCACTCACAATGGCAAGTAAAAAGCTGCACGCTTCCTGGGAGATAAAGTTGGCTAATGCTAGACGTGACTAACAATCCTGCAGCACTGGGGCATTGTATATGTAATCGTTTACTAGGTCGGTGTACTGCATAAAGGTATTATAAACCTATTCTAAGCAGCAGGAGACAAATCGAACAAATAGCTATTATCCAATTTTACTGAAAAATCTACGGAAAAAAATGTGTTTCATAATAGACTAGCTAAATGTAAGGCGATTGTATGCTGCACACAAACTGTGCCATTACATGTACCCACTGTCAGAAAAAGCCTCTCATATTCTATAAAGATCCTTCGTACGCAAACAACCCCATTTAGTTACTCTTTAACCCCTTCGCGCCATGCGCCGTACTAGTACTGCGCTGCCGGCACTGCATAAGTGCCAGCCGCAGTACTAGTACGGCGCCGCCATTTTCCGGTCACCGCGCGGTGATCGGGTTCCGGTGTCTGCTGTTCCTAACAGCAGACAATCCCTGCACGCAGCCCCGGGTGCCTGCACCGCCCCCCCGCATCAGCAATCGCTGTGATTGGCTGGTCAATTCTGACCAGCCAATCACAGCGATGTGACAATAAAGTTTCAAAAAAAAAAAAAAAGCATGTGACAGGCTGTGATTGATGCTGTGTGACGTCGCACCAATCACAGCCGTCACTGTAGGTGGGGTGATCGCCACGTCACCTCACCTGATTAACCCCTATGGCGCTGATTGGCTGAACAATAGCTTCTAGCCAATCAGCGCCAAAGGGGTTAATTTAAAATACCGATCACCGCCCTGCACGCCATCTTTCTCTCAGATTTGGCGTGCAGAGCGGTGGTCTAAGCCCCTCTGTGTCACCTTAGTGAAGGAATCCATTGGTGGCCAGTGCGATCCTCCCTGGGATCTCCTGCCTCCAGCTTGTGCTCCGTGCTGTGTGCTCTCTGCTGCCATCTGCCTGCTGTGTGACTCCTGTGATCACAGCAGCAGCAGCACCTCCCCCACCCCTTTCCCATCCCCCCATCCCTGTTCCAGTACCCCCTCCAATTGAAATTTTTTGCGCACTTTTTTTGCGCTTTTTTTCCTGTGCGCGGCGTCCCGCGCAGAGCATTCGTGCTCTTCCTGTGTCCGCAGCGCTCTGATCAGTATCGCTGCTGATCAGAGACTGCGCCACAGGACTTTTTTTTTAGGTTAGTTAGTGTAGCGGACATTGCAGTCTAAGCGACGTCCGTTTTTTGTTTTTTTTTAGAAAAAAAATTGTAGTTAGTACAGTGTAGTTTTAGACGTAACAAGGTAGCGTAGCCGGCGTCAGTGTTTGGTGACGTCCCTCCATCCCTGTTCAAGTACCCCCCTCCAATTCAATTTTTTGCGCACTTTTTTGCGCTTTTTTTCCTGTGCGCGGCGTCCCGCGCAGAGCATTCGTGCTCTTCCTGTGTCCGCAGCTCTTTGATCAGTATCGCTGCTGATCAGAGACTGCGCTACAGGCCTTTTTTTTTTTAGTTAGTGTAGCGGACATTGCAGTCTAAGCAACGTCCGATTTTTTTTTTTTCTTTTACAAAAATATAATAGTAGTTAGTACAGTGTAGTCTTAGACGTAGATTAGCTGGTGTCACAGTGTTCGTGACGACCGGTCTTTTTTTTTTTTTTTTGGAGAAAAAAAAAATTGTACAGAGTAGTTTAGTGGTAGCGTGTTAGTGTAGCCAGCGTCACAGCGTTAGTGACGACCGATCATCTTTTAGAAGAAAAAAAAATCGTACTGAGTTTTATAGGTAGGGAGGTAGCGTCTTGTGCATAAAAAAAATCTGCTATCGCCGGATTATCTCTAGTGCATTAGGGGAGCGTACGTCACAGTGTTAGTGGCGTTCGCTTTTCTTGTGTAAAAAAAATATTTAGTTGCGTAGGGTAAATTTATACTTTTTTTTTTATACACACTTATTTTTTTACATTGATTTTTCTTTTCATCTTTTTTTCTTGTTTCTTCTACATTTTTTCTCACTACTTGTTTTTTCTCTCTGATTGGTTTTAATAAAGAGTACCCTATACACAAGCCCCACACATTACACGTGTAAAAGCACCACTTACACACACACCCAGGGTTTGGGAAAAAAAAAATGGCCCATTCGTCAACAAGGCGCTATTCACCAGAGGAGGCTTACGCCATCCTTGCGTCCGACACGGATTCAGCCAGTGAGGAAGATCCCACATTCCTCTATTCCTCCTCCTCCTCCTCATCTGGTGAGGAAAGACCCCTAACACAGCGCCGTAGGACCCAGGCAACTCCTGCAGCAATCGATCCCGTATGGATTGCACCCCCGGAAAATTTTCAGCCCGTCATTCCGGATTTCAGCAGCAGCTCAGGAATCCAGTTTGACACGACTGGCCTCACTGAAATTGACTTCTTCAAATTCTTTTTCAGTGATGAAATAATAAATATTATGGTGGCCCAGACGAACCTGTATGCCCAACAATTTTTTACCCAAAATCCCACGTCATCTTATGCCAGATGGACCCCCGTAAATGCAGCAGAGATGATGACATTTTGGGGAATTGTGCTGCATATGGGCCTAATCAAAAAGCCAAAGCTTCGGCAATACTGGAGTACTGACATTCTCTACAGTACACCGGTATTCCGCATGGCCATGAAAAGGACACGATTTGAAGCGATCCAAAAATTTTTGCATTTCAGTGATAATGCGCAGTGTCCTCCCCGAGACGATCCAAACTTTGATCGTCTATATAAAATTCGTCCAGTGGTTGAACTCTTCAGCAGAAAATTTGCTGAGGCGTACACACCCCAGAGGGACATCGCTATTGATGAATCTCTCGTTCATTTCAAAGGGAGGCTAAAATTCCGACAGTACCTGCCCAGTAAGAGGTCCAGGTACGGAATAAAGCTGTACAAACTGTGCGAGAGTACCTCAGGGTACACCCACAGATTTAGGGTCTACGAGGGTAAGGACACCCAGATTAACCCCCCTGAATGCCCCCCCATCCTGGGGGTGAGTGGGAAAATTGTGTGGGAATTGCTGCACCCACTGCTGGATAAGGGTTATCACCTTTATATTGACAACTTTTACACCAGCATCCCACTCTTCAAGGCCCTCTCTGCCAGAGGTACAGCTGCATGTGGCACCGTGCGAAAAAATCAGCGAGGCCTCCCTAAGCCGCTAATTGGGCAAACGCTGAGAAAAGGGGAAAGCAGAGCCAAATGCAGCGACAACATGCTGGTGGTCAAGTATAAGGACAAAAGGGATGTCCTTATCCTGACCACCATACACCGTGACAACAGCACCCTTGTCACTGTTCGTGGGACCACAACACAAGTCCCAAAGCCAGATTGTATCCTGGATTACAATCGGTACATGGGGGGTGTGGATCTCTCAGATCAGGTCCTCCAACCATACAGTGCCATGCGAAAAGCTTACGTATGGTACAAAAAATTGGCCGTGCACATTGTACAGATGGCACTGTACAATGCTTTTGTGCTGTCCCGATCTGCAGGCAATACGGGGACCTTCCTTCAGTTTCAGGAGGTAGTCATCAAGGCCCTAATGTTTGGCACTCAGGGAGGTGAGGGTCCCAGTACTTCTGAATCTGATAGTGCCCGTATTGTCCAAGGTCAACATTTCCCAGGACAGGTTCCCCAAACAGCGAGGACAGGACGATCACAAAAACGGTGTAGAGTATGTTCCAAGAGGGGAATCCGAAAGGACACAATTTACCATTGTGAAACCTGCCCTGAGAAACCTGGCCTTTGCATTAAGGATTGCTTCAAAGCATACCACACGTCCACAAATTAATAAAAATTAGTTTATACCCTGTTGACACAACACACTGTGTAGTTTCCAACATGGGGTCACTTGTGGAGTGAGGCACTTGGAGGTTTACGGTGCTCACCACATATCTAAATAAATTCCTTGGGAGGTCCAGTTTTCAAAATGGTGTCACTTGTGGAGTGAGGCACTTGGAGGTTTACGGTGCTCACCACATATCTAAATAAATTCCTTGGTAGGTCCAGTTTTCAAAATGGGGTCACTTGTGGAGTGAGGCACTTGGAGGTTTACGGTGCTCACCACATATCTAAATAAATTCCTTGGGAGGTACAGTTTTCAAAATGGGGTCACTTGTGGAGTGAGGCACTTGGAGGTTTACGGTGCTCACCACATATCTAAATAAATTCCTTGGGAGGTCCAGTTTTCAAAATGGGGTCACTTGTGGAGTGAGGCACTTGGAGGTTTACGGTGCTCACCACATATCTAAATAAATTCCTTGGGAGGTCCAGTTTTCAAAATGGGGTCACTTGTGGAGGATTTCCACTGTTTAGGTACATCAGGGGCTCTGCAAATGCAACGTGACGCCTGCAGACCAATCCATCTAAGTCTGCATTCCAAATGGTGCTCCTTCCCTTCCGAGCTCTGCCATGCGCACAAACAGTGGTTTTTCCCCACATATGGGGTATCGGCGTACTCGTGAAAAATTGCACAACATTTTTTTCTTTCTATTTTGTCCTATAACCCTTGGGAAAACAAAAAAAACCTTGCTAAAGATCATTTTTGTGGAAAAAATGTGTTCTATTTTTTTTTTACGACTCATCATTATAATTTTTGGTGAGGCACTTGGAGGTTCACGGTGCTCATCACATAGCTAGATAAGTTCCTTGAAGGGTCTAGTTTCCAAAATGGGGTCACTTGTGGCGGTTTTCCACTGTTTAGGCACATCAGGGGCTCTCCAAACGGGACATGGTGTCCGATCTCAATTCCAGCCAATTTTGGTTTGTAAAAGTCAAAAGGCGCTCCTTCCCTTCCGAGCCCTGCCGTGTGCCCAAACAGTGGTTTTCCCCCACATATGGGGTATCAGTGTATTCAGGATGAATTGGTCAACAACTTTAGTGGTCCATTTTCTCCTTTTACACTTGTGAAGATAAAAAAATTGTTGTTAAAAGATCATTTTTGGGGAAAAAATGTGAATTTTTATTTTCACGCCTCTACGTTCTAAACTTCTGTGAAGCACCTGGGGGTTCAAAGTGCTCACCACATAGCTAGATAAGTTCCTTGAAGGGTCTAGTTTCCAAAATGGGGTCACTTGTGGCGGTTTTCCACTGTTTAGGCACATCAGGGGCTCTCCAAACGGGACATGGTGTCCGATCTCAATTCCAGCCAATTTTGGTTTGAAATAGTCAAACGGCGCTCCTTCCCTTCCGAGCCCTGCCGTGCGCCCAGACAGTGGTTTTCTCCCACATATGGGGTATCAGTGTATTCAGAAGGAATTGCACAACAACTTTCGTGGTCCATTTTCTTCTTTTACCCTTGTGAAAATAAAAAAAATGTTGCTAAAAGATCATTATGTGGAAAAAAAAGTTAAATGTTATTTTTTTCCTTCCACAGTCCGTTAATTCCTGTGAAGCACCTGAAGGGTTAATAAACTTCTTGAATGTGGTTTTGAGTACCTCGGGGGGTATAGTTTTTAGAATGGTGTCACTTTTGGGTATTTTAAATCCTATAAGCCTCTCAAAGTGACTTCAAATATGATGTGGTCCCTACAAAAAATGGTTTTATAAAAGTTGTTGAAAAAATGAGAAATCGCTGTTTAACTTTTAACCCTTATAACTCCCTAAGGAAAAAAAAATTGGTTCCAAAATGTTGCTGATGTAAAGTAGACATGTGGGAAATGTTATTTATTAACTAATTTGTGCGATATGAGTCTCTAATGCAAGGGTATAAAAATTCAAAGTTTGAAAATTGCAAAATTTTCAAAATTTTCGCCAAATTTCCGTTTTTTTCACAAAGAAACGAAGGTAATATCAAATAAATTTTACCACTATCATGAAGTACAATATGTCACGAGAAAACAATGTCAGAATCGCCAGGATCCGTTGAAGCGTTTCAGAGTTATTACCTCATAAAGTGACAGTGGTCAGAATTGTAAAAATTGGCCCTGTCACTTAGGTGAAAACAGGCTTCGGGGTGAAGGGGTTAATCTGGGACAAAGTGGCCTATGTTTTTACATAAATTCAGAATTTAAAAATGAAATGAATAATTGAACAATTGTACTTTATGAAGCTTATCTGTACATCCTGTGACAAGATCATGCAGAAATAAGACAAGTGAAGGGGGAATTGTCTGAGTTGACTCATTTCCAGCAACAGATACGTTATTAATGTAGATTTAATTCTGTTACTGAAGTGCTGGTCCAACTAACCGAAAAAAACATTACAAAATATAACTTTTATTAAGTTTAACAAAACAAATTTTTATATACCCATACCAAAGTATACCCATATACTCAAGTGTAAGCCGACCCTAGTATAAGCCGACCCCCTAATTTTGCCACAAAAAACTGGGAAAACTTAATGACTCGAGTATAAGCCTAGGGTGGGAAATGCAGCAGCTACCGGTAAATGTCAAAAGAAAAATAGATACCAATAAAAGTAAAATTAATTGAGACATCAGTAGGTTAAGTGTTTTTGAATATCCATATTGAATCAGGAGCCCCATATAATGCTCCATAAAGTTTATGATGGCCCCATAAGATGCTCCATATTAAAATATGCCCCATATAATCCTGCATAAAGGTTAATAATGGCCCCATAAGATGCTCCATAGACACATTTGCCCAATATAATGCTGCACAAATGCTGATTATGGCCCAATAATAATAATAATAATAATAATTTTTATTTATATAGCGCCAACATATTCCGCAGCGCTTTACAAATTATAGAGGGGACTTGTACAGACAATAGACATTACAGCATATCAGAAATACAGTTCAAAACAGATACCAGGAGGAATGAGGGCCCTGCTCGCAAGCTTACAAACTATGAGGAAAAGGGGAGACACGAGAGGTGGATGGAAAGATGCTCCATAAAGATATTTGCCCCATATAGTGCTGTACAAACCTTGATTATGGCCCTATAAGATGCCCCATACAGACACTTGCCCCATATAGTGCTGCACAAACGTTATGGCCCCATAGATGCTCCATACAAACACTTGCCCCATATAGTGCTGCACAAACGTTATGGCCCCATATAGTGCTGCACAAACGTTATGGCCCCATATAGTGCTGCACAAACGTTATGGCCCCATATAGTGCTGCACAAACGTTATGGCCCCATATAGTGCTGCACAAACGTTATGGCCCCATATAGTGCTGCACAAACGTTATGGCCCCATATAGTGCTGCACAAACGTTATGGCCCCATAGATGCTCCATACAGACACTTGCCCCATTTGCTGCGATTAAAAAAAAAAAAAAATCACATACTTATCTCTCCGTCGCTCAGGCCCCCGGCACTTTCAATAGTCACCTACTCCTCGTTCCGGCGCCACTCCATCTTCAGCACTGACGTTCAGGCAGAGGGCGCGCACTAACCACGTCACCGCGCCCTCTGACCTGAGCATCACTGCTGAAGACAGAGCAGCGACCGGAACGGGGAGCAGGTGACTATCGCGCAGCGCTCCCCTCCCCATTATACTCACCTGCTCCTGGCGCTGTGCAGTCCCTGCTTCCCCGACGTCGCAGCTTCATCCTGTACTGAGCGGAGGTGGAGCCGCATATTCATTACTGTAATGAGCGGTACCATGTGACCGCTCAGTACAGGAAGAAGCTGCTGGCGCCGGGGAAGCCAGGGACCTGCAGAGACCGTGCCAGGAGCAGGTGAGTATAATTAGACAGCCCCCACTCCGCCTTCCCTGCCACCCCCTGGGTATGACTCGAGTATAAGCCGAGAGGGGAACTTTCAGCCCAAAAAAGTGGGCTGCGGTATATATATATATATATATATATATATATATATATATATATATATATATATATATATATATATACATATATATATATATATATATATATATATATATCGGGCTAAACAAAAAGGATCAGAACATATGCTGGTATAGTATATGTAAACCTCGCCCTATGTATCTCTGTCACAATTCAGTGGTATAATAGTTTACAACTGCTATGTATTTTTACATATCGCCTGAAGTTGGCAAAGACATAGAAGGCGACTGTTAGCCCTAGAAAACACAATGCCCTATCAATAATATATAATGAATTGCCTAGGGTACCCAAAGCTTGCCCTATCTGGACAAATAGATTGAAAGAACGTTACAGTGTCTATAATAGCTGGGCTTCAATGGTAGCCAGTCATACTGAGCCGATGTGTAGAAGGGGGTGTACCGGCCTTGAATACCACCCCTGCTGTACACCTAACTATTTGCGGAGGTTGGCACCCTAAGAAGGCGAGAGGAGCCCCCGCTCGTGCGTCGACTGCCCCTATGCCCCAGAGATAACCCTTCGCCAGACGTATAGTAGGGAACAGAGGGCCACTTGGCCTGTGTCTGCTGCTGGTAAAGTACTAAGCCACGGATGAGGGTCTCAGATGTTATACAGAGGCAAATCTTATAGGTAAAGGACAATAAGGGTATATATGTCAAAGCGACAGAGCAAAAGAACAGACACACTTTCATGCATACTGTGTAAATGGTGAGCACACAGTAGACTATAGCATGACTGTTACAGAAGATTACTAGGCACAGAATATTATGTAGGGCTAATCCCTGGCAAAAAAAAACAAAGGACAAGATACACTAATAAACAATCTGCTAGTAAATATTAGTATAAGCACTAGACACACCAACAGCAGGTAAATACGCATAAGTCAATTGGCCTACCCTAGAAAAAAAAATTTATACTGATATCCGGGATAAAAGATCGCAATTGATTGCTTATCAGTTTAGATGTGGTGCTGCAGGTAGAAGAAATAATGCCAGGTTCAATCTCGACGCGTTTCACCCATACTGGGCTCATCAGGAGATATCAAGATGTCGGCACACGGCAGGGGATTAGTGTTCTCATCTGTCCTCAGCGTCATCTACAGTTGTCTTTCAGACTTTTCTCAGAAGCAGTTTACACACAATAGTAGTAATTGTTATACAGATGTTAAGGGTACGGCCAGACGGTGCGAACAGCCATGTGCACAAACTCATCAGCTGCACTACTGCCGCACCCTGTGGCCATATCCTAAAGCAAGTCAGATGGGGTGATTTTTGGGGGGCAGATGAGACCGATTTTAATCAGACCAAGTAGCTACTTCCACACACTTTAAATAGATGTTGTTCTGACTAGATAGAAATTGGTCTTTAAAAAAAGCTCCATGCTATCCGTTGGCTCATGTGAGCGTATACAGCAGTAACGCAGATAATCAGGAATGCTATAAGCACCGAGTATGTTTGTCATGGACACCCAAATAGCAGAAAGCCTGAAGAATCACTACATAGTGTAACATGTACAAACCTGTGGCACGCAGAAGACTTGCTTCGATTTTGTGTGGAATTCGTGGTGGAATTTTCATAGATGCTCGGAGCTGGTAAAATCTATAAGACAAGAAGGTTAAAAGGGGTCTAAAGTTTTCATATTTTATGCTCATTAACTTGAGCTAGAGAGAAATAATAAAATCAGAGTTACTTATCCTCTGCAGCAATGCCTTTTTGTTGACATCGCGACTACAGCGCTGTGACTGCTGCAGCCAATCATTGAGCCCAGCAATAGATTGCTCCACATAACCACCTTAACTCTAACTCTGTCTCTGAGATTCGGCCTCATTCAGTCATGGTTCGGTCCATCAGTGAGCTGGATCAGATTTCATCAGTGTTTGTTCAGTGTGTCTGATATTACCATCAGTGATTTTCCCGTACGCCAAAAAAGGGTAAAATGTCAATTACAATATTAAAAACGGACAGCACATGGATGCCAGCAGTGTGATTACTGGGATTTTTACAGATCTTTGGGCATTGGATTATCTTGATCTGTGACAGATCAAAAATGGACATGTGTGATTTTTTTGGCGGACACACTGTACACAAAAAACACAGACATGGGAACAGCCCCATACACTATAATGGTACATGTTCTATCCGTGGAAAACAGAGATGGAACATGTATGTGAAAAATGCATGTCTGAACGAGGCCTTATTTAGATGTATTCCCTCTTCCTATAAGAACCCATGCACACTCAGCAGAGAGTAGGCTGCCATCAGTCTCATAGAAGTGAATGAGACAATATGTGCACCTCGGCTGCATTCACAAACTAGTCCGGAGTACTTACGAGGGATGTGGATTCAGAGTCGGAGTTGGTATAAAATGGCCTGTCTCATACTCCTAAAATATATACTAAATTGGGTTCAGAAGTTCAGTGCAGGATGTGCTGTAAATGTTTTCTTAAGAATTTGGGAAAGTTCTGAAATGTCCTATCAGTCTGTTCTATTCCTGCTCTAAGGATCTCGGCTTTTAGGTGAGATGAATCTGTGCTGCACTTTATGCACATGCTCAGTAGTGAGGCAGTGCTGTGGGGTCCTAGTTGAGATGAATCTGTGCTGCACTTTATGCACATGCTCAGTAGTGACCAGTGCTGTGGGGTCGGGAGTCATGGAAATTGAGGAGTCAGAGTCGGTGGTTTGGCTTACAGAATCCATAGCCCTGGTACCATAGAACTGGAGACAAATTCTCTAATACACGTGACAACTAATGTGACTGATGCAAGTTAGGCCCATAGCAATGAACACATACGGTGATAATGGCACCACCACGTGGCACACATTAGCTGTGTCGCAAAATGCAGAAATATAAGCTCAGAAAAATACCTTGGAGATCACAGATATTGGTGGGTCGCATAAATCACATCGTTACTACCTCTACACTAATCATCTCTTAATATATCATGTGTGAGGCAGTGACTGGTGTCACAGGTAGGGGGTCACTGCGAGTTCTCCCCAGGTTGTGCACGGAGGCATATAAAGGCCATAGGAGTGCATGGCAGTCACGGGCCTAGCGGTGGCTGCAATGCAGACTGATAATAAACGTGTTAGTCTTGGACATGCTAGTGTCCAAGGCATATGTAGGGGAAACCTGCTCTGGGATTTTGTGTTGTGGAACAGACTGGAGGATTGTAGTCGTGCAGTCCGTTTCATTCCAGGTTTTCCATGTGGCTGAAGGCCACAGGTTTCTTTACTAAAATCTCTGCAATAAAAGGGTTTGGGTATGCCAGGTGCAATGTCAGTGTGAGTCTGGTGTTCGTCAGGAGTGCAGAGCATGAGCCTGCAGAGCGCTGGTTGTGTAAAGCAACATAGGCCAGCAGAGTCGGCAGCCAGGGCAGCTGAATAACCCGGCACCCGCAGCATACACAGTGGTGCTGCCATCCATGGTAAGTGGTCTCGGAGGTGGATGTCCTGTGTCCGTAGGTGAACCGGAGATGGATGTCCTGTGCCCAAAGGAGGACTGGTGTGTTTAACGGCTGCAAACAGGTGGATATGGTACCTGGTTGTAATCCAGAGGATATCAAGGACTGTGTACGGCTGTGACTGTGAGTAAAGCGACAGATGGTGTAGTCGCCCACGATAATTGGTCAGAGAAAGACTGGCGTGTTTAGTAACTGTGATCTGAAGTATATCGTGTGCTGTGTAAACAGGACTGTGTAATGCTGAGAGTAAAGAGACATTAACACAGCGGTGCAGTCGCCCACGGCAATTAGTCAGAGGAGGACCAGTGTGTTTAGGGACTGTAATCGAGAGGATATATGCCCGGCTGTGATAGAGAAGATATCATGTGCTGTGTTTATGTGAACTGGACACTAATGCTATGCACTTGAGTGTGAAGTTTGGACATTTATTGTGTGAAGTTAACAGATTAAAGAGACTTTTGCTTTGAATTTTGTGCCTCATCACTGTGACAGCGTGCTACCGCTGCATTACAAATGTTACTAGAAAATAGAAGAAAAAAAAACAGTACACATCATTCACCAGACAGATTTTTAAGTGGTTTCTGCAAAAGAGCCAACAGGCAGGGAAGGTGCCACTGTGGGGAGGTGACTATTCACATGCACTGCCAATATATGGGATGGAAATGATAGACTAGAAGGCATTTTTTTACAGGGCGTTTTTCTCCAGTTTAAAAGTTGCTTTACACAGTACCAGCAAAACCTATGAGATTACAGAAATCTCATGCACACAAAAACTGAAGCACGTCAATTCTTTCAGCACTTTTTCAGTGTTTTAACCCATAGAAAAAATGATAAAGTGAAAAAACATTGAAAAAAATGAAGCAAATGTTTTTTGCTGCGTTCTTGCAGCCCTTTATTTTATTAAAACGTGTACTGTAGACAAAGCACCTGTAATCAGCAGCCAAAAACCACTGTAAAAATGCTGCGAAAACGTGTGTTTTCAAAGCAGCATTGACTGCAGAGAAAAGCAGCAAAACACTGCATGTGAACATAATCTAACAGTCCAGGGTGCAGACAATACTGATCATTACCAATGGGTGCTGGGCTCGCAAACAGTGACTAGGAAAGAATCTACTGCACGGACTTCACAAATACAGAACTCATCCAGCAGAAAAATGTGTGCTCAATATGTAAAATGCTATTAACCGGGTTGTACAAAATAAGGAAAACATAGCCGCTAATTTGTAAAACAGTGCCCCCTCTAAATAGGTTGTGTCCGGTACTGCAGCTCGGCACACTGCAATTCAGACTAGCAGTAAGTTTGGGCATAGTTTCTTGAAGAAAGAAGCCACGTTTATATAATTCTCAATGTTAAGGAAGTGAGCTAAAATCCTATTACGCTGCATTGGTCAACCTCATTATTTTACTGGCTACAATATAACTGATGTAATGGGAGAAAATATTACGGTACTACCCAAATGTGCAATACATGCCAACCAGTGCAATGCATAACAATGTGCAGGGTTATTGTCCACTGTACCGGAAGGATCAGAAAAATCTCTACACATAAGGGAAACATTCTATATATAACAGAAAAAAGAGGAAAAGACCCACCAGCTCTGTCCTCTGGCTAGTCACCCACTATGCAGTGCAGGAAACAGCAACTCCAGCCCAGCAGGTTTAGAATTTAATCACGTGCTCAGCGGCATAAAGATAGCAGATCAAGTGTAAGGTAGAAAAGATCTGCGGTATAAGGATAACAGATCAAGGGTAAGGAATAATCTGCGGAATAAAGATAGCAGATCAAGTGTAAGGAAGAAATACTCTGCGGCATAAAGGTAGCAGATCAAGTGTAAGGTAGAAATGATTGGCGGCATAAAGATAGCAGATCCAGTGTAAGGAAGAAATAATCTGTGACATAAAGATAGCAGATCAAGTGTAAGAAAAATGATCTACGGCATAAAGATAGTAGATCAAGTGTAAGAAAGAAATGATCTGCGGCATAAAGATAGATCAAGTGAAGTGTAGGAAGAAATAATCTGCGACATAAAGATAGCAGATCAAGTGTAAGAAAGAAATGATCTGCGGCATAAAGATAGCAGATCAAGTGTGAGAAAAATTATCTACGGCATAAAGATAGCAGATCAAGCGTAAGGAAGAAATAATCTGTGGCATAAAGATAGCAGATCAAGTGTAAGAAAGAAATGATCTGCGGCATAAAGATAGCAGATCAAGTGTGAGAAAAATTATCTACGGCATAAAGATAGCAGATCAAGTGTAAGGCCGAAATTATCTGTGGAGTAAAGATAGCAGATCAAGTGTAAGGAAGAAATGATCTGCGGCGTAAAGATAGCAGATCCAGTGTAAGGACGAAATAATCTGTGGCGTAAAGATAGCAGATCAAGTGTAAGGAAGAAATTATCTGCAGCGTATAGATAGCAGATCCAGTGTAAAGGTGCCTTCACACTAAGCGAGGTCGCTAGGGAGATCGCTGCTGAGTCACAAGTTTTGTGAGGCAACAGCGACCTCAGTAGCGATCTCGCTATGTTTGACACGTAGCAGCGATCAGGCCCCTGCTGTGAGATCGCTGGTCGTGTCGGAATGGTCTGGACCTTTTTTTGATCGTTGAGGTCCCGCTGGGTAGCACACATCGCTGTGTTTGACACCTTACCAACGACCTCGTTGACGACTCAGACACCGACACATAGGCGTGCGTTTGCGTTGCCTTTTCCGCACCCCTCCGCTCCGATTGGTGGTTGCTACTGCGTTCTGATTGGCGGTCATGCCTTCAACAGAAGGCGACATAGTAGCGCTTCCATCCTTTGTTCCTGACCGCGTGGTGGTTTGCAGATCGTTGTAGAGTTCTCCAGCCTGCGACTCCTCTTCGATTTATCTATTCTTCAACGGTTCTTCTGACACCTTTTGTGCACGGTAGGTATCGTTTGGGGTCTCAAATGCGTTCCCACCGAAGGGCTATTGTGTCGCCTCATAAGGCAAGGCCGCCACCAATCAGAACGCAGTAGCGACCACCAATCAGAACTGAATGGGCGCGGAAAAGGCAACGCAAATGCACGCCTGTGTGACTACAACATCACACAGGACGTCCCTCATCGAGGTCTGAATCGTCATAATAGCTGCCATGTGACAGGGTCACAACGACCAACGACATCGTTGTACAGGTCGCCGCATCGCTGCTGCGTCGTTGGGAAGATCTCACTGTTTGACATCTCACCAGCGACCACATAGCGACGCAGCAACGATCCCTGACAGGTCGTATCGTTGTCGAGATCGCTTTAGAGTCGCTAAGTGTGACGGGGCCTTAAGGAAGAAATAATCTGCGGCATAAAGATAGCAGATCAAGTGTAAAGCTACCGTCACACTGAACGATATCGCTAGCGATCTGTGACGTTGCAGCGTCCTGGCTAGCGATATCGTTCAGTTTGACACGCAGCAGCGATCAGGATCCTGCTGTGATGTCGTTGGTCGCTGCAGAAAGTCCAGCACTTTATTTCGTCGCTGGACTCCCTGCAGACATCGCTGAATCGGCGTGTGTGACGCCGATTCAGCGATGTCTTCACTGGTAACCAGGGTAAACATTGGGTTACTAAGCGCAGGGCCGTGCTTAGCAACCCGATGTTTACCCTAGTTACCAGCGTAAAAGTAAAAAAAAAAAAACACTACATACTTACATTCCGCTGTCTGTCCCCGGCGCTGTGCTTCTCTGCACTGGCTGTGAGCGCCAGCCAGCCGGAAAGCACAGCGGTGACGTCACCGCTCTGCTTTCCGGCCGCTGTGCTCACAGTCAGTGCAGGAAAGCACAGCGCCGGGGACAAACAGCGGTAGGTAAGTATGTAGTGATTGTTTTTTTTACTTTTACGATGGTAACCAGGGTAAACATCGGGTTACTAAGCGCGGCCCTGCGCTTAGTAACCCAATGTTTACCCTGGTTATCGGCATCGTTGCTCGCTGGAGAGCTGTCTGTGTGACAGCTCTCCAGCGACCAAACAGCGACGCTGCAGCGATCGACATCGTTGTCAGTATCGCTGCAGCGTCGCTGAGTGTGAAGGTAACCTTAAGGAAGAAATGATCTGCGGCGTGAAGATAGCAGATCCAGTGTAAGGACGAAATTATCTGTGGCGTAAAGATAGCAGATCAAGTGTAAGGAAGAAATAATCTGCAGCATAAAGATAGATCATGTGTAAAGAAAAAAAAAATCATCTGCAGCACTCACAATCTACCAATTCAAGTCCTTTAGATTTCATAAAGCCCAGCAGATCTAAAGGAGTGGGGCTCCACACTGACATATGGCCGCTTCTTGTACATACAGGTTCTCAAGGTCCCCAGGGCCACTTGACAGATAGTCTTTGTTATTGTTTTGAGGCTGTGGTCTCTGTTACAGCTAGGGGGCGCTGTTTGTTCTCCCCAGGTTGTGAATGCAGACAGATGAAGTCTATAGGTGTGCATGAGAGTCACAGATTTCCGGTCCAGGTTTTCTATGTGGCTGAAGGCCACAGGTTTGTGTGTGTTTAAAGGGAACCTGTCACCTGAATTTGGCGGGACTGGTTTTGGGTCATATGGGCGGAGTTTTCTGGTGTTTGATTCACCCTTTCCTTACCCACTGGCTGCATGCTGGCTGCAATATTGGATTGAAGTTCATTCTCTGTCCTCCGTAGTACACGCCTGCACAAGGCAAGATTGTTTTGCGCAGGCGTGTACTATGGAGGACAGAGAATGAACTTCAATCCAATATTGCAGCCAGCATGCAGCCAGCGGGTAAGGAAAGGGTGAATCAAACACCAGAAAACTCCGCCCATATGACCCAAAACCAGTCCCGCCAAATTCAGGTGACAGAGTCCCTTTAAAGGCCCTGCAATAAGGGGTATGGGTGTGTCAGGTGTGCGAGGTGCACGTCAGTGTCAGTCTGGAGTGCAGAGCAGAGGCACAGGCCAGCAGAGCCAGCACCCAAGGCAGGTGAATAGCCTGGCACCCGCAGCGTATACAGTGATGCAGGTCATCCATGGTAATGGTCTCGGACGTGGACAGTCCTGTACCCGGAGGTGGATGTCCTGTGCCCGAAACAGGACTAGCATGTGTAACGATTGTAAACAGGTGGATATGGTGCCCGGCTGCTATCCGGAGGATATCCTGGGCTGTGTACAGCTGTGTGAGTAAAGAGACTGTTAGTCTGTGATACAGCGATGCAGGACACCCACGGGATCTAGTTAGAGTAAGGCTGGCGTGTGTAGTGTCTGCAACATATGAGGCTGTGTGTATGGAGACTGTAATATGTCGTGTGGTCGCCCAGGGAAACTGGACAAGGGACGTCTGGCCTCTTTAGGGACCGCAATCTAAAGCCATATGATATATACTGCTATGAACTGGTGTGAACTGATCCCTGATAATATACACTGAAGTTATATGCATTTGTGTGAATTGGACTTTAGTGCTGTGAGGACACACATTAAAAAAGACTTTTGAGTTTGAACTTTGTGGGTCACTGCCTCTTCACTGCATACGATGCTACTACAATCTTACATTGTATACACATACACATGTGCGCACACGTAATTTTATATTTACAGTGGGGGGAAAAAGTGTTTAGTCAGCCACCAATTGTGCAAGTTCTCCCACTTAAAAAGATGAGAAAGGCCTGTAATTTACATCATAGGAAGACCACAATTATTATTACCGTATATACTCGAGTATAAGCCGAGAGTTTTAGCCGAGAGATTTCCCTGACTTGAAAATCCTTCCGACTTCAGATGAAGACTTTATTCTCAGAGAGGAAAGGCATTGCTAGGACCTTGTATACGAGAAATGTCTTAATGTGGCTAAAAGGTACACAAATTGGCCAATTTATGCGCTAAACTATCTAAATTTTTCATATTTCTAGTGCAGTAATGCACGTCAATTTTCATGTTTGCAGGTTTTGGCGCTACAGTGTGCTGGCTTATTTGTTTGATATGATTGAACATCCTTCCGGGCATGCTCAGAATGAAAAAATGGGATACGTCGCTGGATTCCTGTGTGTGACGGTCAGCGATGGATCCTGCGTCCATAGGTTTCCATTATAGCCAACGACGAACAGCGCTGGACCCGTCGCTGAGCGATTTTCCGATGTGCAGAAAAAAACGCTCCTTTGAACGTTTTCTCCCCACGACGGACCGCTATTTTCCGACGGATCCAGTGCACAATGGACGAAAAGGATGGCCATCTGTCACAATCCCTCGCTAATACAAGTCTATGGGAAAAAACAGGATCCTGCAGAAAAATTTGCAGGATCCTGTTCTTTCAAAAATCGACGGATTTCGACAGGAGGAAAAAGATGGAAGTGTGAAAGATGCCTTATACTCGAGCCATTCCCTGGGGTCAGCAGGGGAGGGGGAGCGGCAGCTGTCTAATCATACTCATCTGCTCCTGCACGTCCCTAGTTCTCCGGGCGCTGACAGCTTCTTCCAGCGTTGAGCGGTCACATGGTACCGCTCATTACAGTAATGCATATTGACGCGACTCCACTTCCATAGAGGTGGAGCCGCATATTCATTACTGTAATGAGCGGTACCATGTGACCCCTCAACGCTGGAAGAAGCTGTCAGCGCCCGGAGAACCAGGGACGTGCAGGGCCCGCGCCATGAGCAGGTGAACATAACGGGGGCATTGCGCGATATTCACCTGCCCTCGTTCCACCGCCGGGCTCCGTCTTCCGCGTCCTCTATCTGTGACGTTCAGGGCAGAGGGCGCGATGACGTGTTAGTGTGCGCACCGCCCTCTGCCTGAATAGTCACTGCAGAGGATGCTGAGGAGCAGCAGGCAGCGACGAGGAGTATGTCATTTATTTATTTATTTATTATTGTATATAGTTATATTATGTTAAAATGTAAATTTACAATACTTACTAAATTTACCCCAACAGCTGCCCAGTATCCAAATTAAAGCAGGGATCCACTTAACTTCAGGAAGGGAGGGGGCGAAATAGATATAAAAAAAAGTGCTTCTGTGATTAGACACTGCTGTATGGCACCCACTAGTGTTCTTGTCACTCCATCTTAAAGAGTCTACTTAATGCGCCACTTCTGGCTCAGTCTAACAGAGCAGGTAGCCGGCTGTCAATCAACATGACGTTAGCAGTGACGCCTGTTGACGGCGTAGCACAGGAAGAGAAGGAACTGCTTACTTGACTTACCAACACAGTAAGTGTGACTGCTCTGAGCCATGAGAGAGCGTCACATGTAAGAAAAGGTAGAAAGTAAGCAACTACCAGCCGATAAGTGCTTAGACCCATAGAAAAAAAAATGAGATCACGGATAATTCCTTCTCACAAGGAAAGAGGGGGCCTAGTGAAGGCCACGATAATAGTTTACAAAAGTGAAGAATTACCGTAGATATTTGCCTGAATATAGAAATCCTGCAGCTTAAAGGGAACCTGTCACCTGAATTTGGCGGGACCGGTTTTCGGTCATATGGGCGGAGTTTTCGGGTATTTGATTCACCCTTTCCTTACCCGCTGGCTGCATGCTGGCCGCAATATTGGATTGAAGTTCATTCTCTGTCCTCCGTAGTACACGCCTGTACAAGGCAATCTTGCCTTGCGCACGCGCAGTATGCTTTGCCCAGCTGCGGGCAAAGCCGAAAAGCATTAGTGCGCATGCGCCGGTGCACTATGTCCTGGAACTATTTTGCTGTGTTCCGGGACTTAGTGCGCCAACGCATGCATTAGTGGGCAAAGCATACTGCGCGTGCGCAAGGCAAGATTGCCTTGTACAGGCATGTACTACAGAGGACAGAGAATGAACTTCAATCCAATATTGCGGCCAGCATGCAGCCAGCGGGTAAGGAAAGGGTGAATCAAACACCCAAAAACTCCGCCCATATGACCGAAAACCGGTCCCACGAAATTCAGGTGACAGGTTCCCTTTAATAAATTATCTGCTGATTTTTCATTTACGTCCACGACAAATTTTCAGTGACTGGATTCTAAAATGTATCTGTAATTCTATCTTTTCCTTCCAGACTAACTAACAGCGCACAACTGAGCGTGCAGCCTGCTAAGATGAAAGCGGATCCAAGAGGGCAAATAGCGAGCATTGCCGAGAGTCTTTCCAGCCAGCACTTCAGCATCCCACATGATACCCAGAATGAAGTTGGAATATTACACCTCCCCTGACATTTAACAGTTGGTTCATCATTTACAATAAGTAACAGAAAAACAATCTGCTGAAAATTACTCCACGGACAACTGTTTGGGTTCGGTCACAAAGCAAATATCTCCAAGCTTTATATGTAGGGACTGCTTCATATGTATGAGCAATCAGCTGCATGTTCTTTTTTTGGGATGACATTTTGGGGGTTTTCATACCAATTACTTTTCTAGAATGATGGTCTAAAGTTAGGTACAGACCAGAACTTAAATTATCGGTAAAAAAAACAAAACTGCAGATCTATGGTAGATTTGAAGCCTCTGTCGCTCCAGCTCCATTACACACCCATCACCCAGTCCTGCTATGTTCTGTGACTTCAGGCAAGAGAAAGCATCGCTGTGCGGGGAATGGGGCTGGAGTGACAAGAGCCTCCAGATCTACCATAGCTCTTCAGCCTCATTTGGACATCAATTTAAGCGCCATTTTCTCAGTAACTGGGGAGCGGACTGGCCATGGAAAATAAATAAAATATGAAGGAAACTTTTGTGCGTTCAGGACGTATCTCAGACGCTTTCTAGCACACTGTTTGCTAAAGGATGCAGGTTGCTGGCTTGTGAACACACACTGGTATTTACATAGTAAAAATAAAACTTCTGAATTAGCAGCACCGAACTAAAACTGCTTGTTCTAATAAAGGAAAGAATAAAAGAACAGATTGCAGGAAACCATGAGAGCACAAGCATAGTAAACAACCTCCGTGACGTCTGCCAGCCAGAGAGCGGCCTGCTCACTCTTTCTATGTTGGGCACATACATGGACAGTCACATAAGGACACCATGTATCTCACCCTTTTCACACCCAGGGCTGTGGAGTCGCTAAGCCAAACCTCCGACTCCTCAACTTCCATGACGCAGACTCCACCAAAATGAGCTCCGACTCTGACTCCACAGCCCTATTTACATCTTGTCTGAAATGTAATCTGATCCACTTATACACTGTTGTAGCATGGAGGTACGCATTAGATCCTTCAGATCATCCGATCATGTGCAAAAATCTGCTGTCTTTAAAGGGAATCTGTCACCCCAAAATTCGCCTATAAGCTAAGGCCACCGACATCAGGGGCTTATCTAAAGCATTCTGTAGTGCTGTAGATAAGCCCCCGATGTTACCTGAAAGAGGAGAAAAACAGGTTAGATTATACTCACCCAGGGGCGGTCCGCTGTGGTTCGGTCCGATGGGAGTCGCGGGTCCGGTGCCTCCCATCTTCATACGATGACGTCCTCTTTGCTTCCTGCCGCGGCTCTGGCGCCTGATGCCGGTGGCCTTAGCTTATAGGCTAATTTTGGGGTGACAGATTCCCTTAACAGTTGAAACAAAGTGGATTCTTGAAAAATCCTGACTATTTTAAGGAACTGTGGTTTCTGGTGCATTTTTTTTCCCAATGGGGAGGCTGGAAAAAATGCATGTAAAAAAAATACAATTCCGTCTTTAACTCTACAATCCCAATGTTTCTGCATGAAAAAAGAAAAAAAAAAACTGTATAACATCTCTACAGAAAAAGTTAAAAAAGGGAAAATTGCAATAATCAAATCAGATTTCTATTGCATCGTTTGCTGCAAACACCGGCAGGAAAGCGCATACCAGTATATAAAAAATGTTTTTGCATGTGGGAACATGGCCTAAGACCTAAGGGTAGGTTCACACAGGACGGAAAGGTGAGAAAATTGGGAAGGAGAGTATACTGTTAGACAAATTGCCACTGTGTGGGCCCAGCCTAAGGCCAGTCTCACACGTCCAGATAATTCCAGTACCGGAAAAATTGGTACCGGAATTATCCGTGTCCGTGTGCCCGTGCGTTTCTGTGGCACATCAGTGTGGCACACATGTGCCGCCCGTGTGCCCACTGGGTACCACATGCACCGTGCAGGAGACAGCGCTAAAGTTTAGCGCTGTCCCCTGCATCTGGTGCTGAAACCGCCATTCATATCTTCCTGCACCGTGCAGGAGACAGCGCTAAAGTTTAGCGCTGTACCCTGCATCTGGTGCTGAAACCGCCATTCATATCTTCCCTGCAGCAGCGTTTGCTGTAGAGAAGATATGAATATTCCTTTTTTTTTTTGTTTCTCGTGTTTAAAATAAATATCCATGTCCCCACCCCCTGTACGCCCGCCCGCTGTTCTTAAAATACTCACCCGGCTCCCTCGCTGGCTGCCGCTGCTTCCTGTCCTGGCCGCACGTTCTACTCTATGAGCGGTCACGTGGGGCCGCTCATTTACAGAAATGAATATGCAGCTCCACCCCTATGGGAGGTGGAGCCACATATTCATGATTGTAATTGGCGGCCCCACGTGACCGCTCATACAGTAGAAGATGCTGCCAGGACAGGAAGCAGCGCCAGCCAGCAAGGGAGCCGGGTGAGTATTTTAAGAACAGCGGGCGGGCGCACAGGGGGTGGGGACATGGATATTTATTTTAAACACGAGAAACAAAAAAAAAAAAAGGAATATTCATATCTTCTCTACAGCAAACGCTGCTGCAGGGAAGATATGAATGGGGCTTCACCACCAGTGGGGGGGGACAGCGCTTACTGTAGCACTGTCTCCTGCACGGCACACGGACTGCACACGGACAACGTCCATGTGCGGTACGTGTTTTACACGGACCCATTGACTTTAATGGGTCCGTGTAATCCGTGCGCTCCCACGAACACTGACATGTCCCCGTGTTTGGCACACGGAGACACAGTCCGCAAAAAAAATCAATGAAATCTGCACAGATGCATTGATTTCAATGTGTCTACGTGTGTCAGTGGCTCCGGTACGTGAGGAAACGGTCACCTCACGTACCGGAGCCACTGACGTGTGAAACCGGCCTAATACCGCTCACTTCATTCCATTATTTCAAGGAAAAAACTAAATATCAGGAAAAAGTCAGCAAGAAAAAATATATTGCAATAATTATCTTCTGCAATCCAGTGTATTCCGAGACAATTAACATTAGTAATTGGTAATATCAGGTATGTTTTATAGAATTACCATATGCAAAATATGTATATATAAAAAGCAGACCAGAAAAAAAAGGAAGCAGAGAAACAAGCACAGCGGTGCAGCAGCGGCGGGAGGTTTCCCCATTTAGCTTGTACTATATATGGCTCATTATGTTTCCCAATTACTAAATAAAGCCAATATATTACAAAGGAGGAATTAAACCAATGTATACATCACTGACTGCGGGACAAGTCCAGGATTTCAACTCAATGGGAAACTGCATTTGTCCTTCTGCTGTAACACAAAGACTTTCTCCCCAGAAGTCCAGATAACAGACTGCAGATTTCATTTTCACTTGTATGAGGAACTTGCACTGATTTGGAAATAAAGGAACAAGGCACATCCGGTCCATTTGGGGTTTCTATTTTTTAGGAGCACAAAAGATTTTACGCAGTGTCTTAAGAGCAGAAAATATGACAAAGTTAAAAAAAAAAACATTACTTACCATACTTTTCAGACTATAAGATGCACCTTAAATTTTCAGGAGGAAACTAGGGAAAAAAATTAAAGCTTCAAATGGGGGTCTATCTTACAGCTTACCAGGGGTGGGTGGGTATCAGCAGCACTGGTGGAGAAGGGTCACAGAGGGTGTTCGGTGGTCCAGCGATGACCTGACTCCCAACCCAGACTGGTGAGGCAGGTTCGGTGGTAAGGGGGCTTCACTGACATCTTGTGAAAGCCTAGAGCCCCCGCACATCCAGTGCTGCAATGCTGTGGCCTCCGGGATGGGAGTCAGATCATTGCCCTGCAGTGTCAGACCACTGAACTCCCCCTCTTCCCAGCCCAGGGCCTACAGAATCGCCCGACTCCTGATGCCACCACACTCCTGGTAAGTATATTCCGACTATAAAAAGCACCCCCATTTTCCCCCAAAAAATTTTGGGGAAAAGGTGCGTCTTATAGTTCAAAAAATACAATACCTGTTGAATTCCCTTGTGCTCCTGTGTCACTTCCCCCGTGGCCCAAGTGAGTAATGATGTAGCATTCAGTAGACCACCGCAGCCAATCACTGGTTGCAGCACTCGCACACTGTGTAGTCAAATGTCATATCAGTCACTTAAGGCCCCGTCACACATAGCGAGATCGCTAGCGAGATCGCTGCTGAGTCACAAGTTTTGTGACGCAACAGCGATCTCAGTAGCGATCTCGCTATGTGTGACACGTACCAGCAACCAGGCCCCTGCTGTGAGATCGCTGGTCGTGTCGGAATGGCCTGGACCATTTTTTGATCGTTGAGGTCCCGCTGACATCGCTGAATCGGCGTGTGTGACGCCGATTCAGCGATGTCTTCGCTGGTAACCAGGGTAAACATCGGGTAACTAAGCGCAGGGCCGCGCTTAGTAACCCGATGTTTACCCTGGTTACCATCCTAAAAGTAAAAAAACAAACGCTACATACTTACCTATCGCTGTCTGTCCTCGGCGCTCTGCTTCTCTGGTCTGGCTGTGAGCGCCGGTCAGCCGGAAAGCAGAGCGGTGACGTCACCGCTCTGCTTTCCGGCCGCTGTGCTCACAGCCAGACCAGAGAAGCAGAGCGCCGAGGACAGACAGCGATAGGTAAGTATGTAACGTTTTTTTTTTTTTTACTTTAACGATGGTAACCAGGGTAAACATCGGGTTACTAAGCGCGGCCCTGCGCTTAGTTACCCGATGTTTACCCTGGTTACCGTGGACCTCGGATCGTTGGTCGCTGGAGAGCTGTCTGTGTGACAGCTCTCCAGCGACCAAACAGCGACGCTGCAGCGATCCGGATCGTTGTCGGTATCGCTGCAGCGTCGCTATGTGTGACGGGGCCTTTAAGGGTAATCCTTTTGCTATTTAATCTGAGAGCAGCATGAGGTCAGGGGAGAGACTCTGATTCCAGGGGTGTGTCATTTATTAGGTAGTGTGCTGTAGTTTCAATACAATCAGTGTTTAATCAGCAGGAGATTATCATTACAGGACTAGGTCTCACATGTGGGCCAGTCAGGTTTATCTCTGTAACCCCGTCCCCACCACTGATTAGCAGCATGATGACAATATACAGTGTGCACTGGAAGCTGCCAATCAGAGGTGTTGGCGGGGTTATACACAGTTTAGCAATGTGACCACTACTACATCTACAGCAGAGAAAATAGATAATGTGACGGGGGATTATATTGGTAAGTAATGGCTATATTTAACAGTTGGAACATGCCCTACTCTGTGCCACATTTTAGAAAATTACAGAAAACGCCTTAAAGGGGTTGTCCCAAGAGAAAAGTACATTTTAGTTAATAGATCTTGAAATAATAATAATTTCCACAATTGGATGTGTTTAACCCCTTAACCCCTGGAGTTTTTTTTGGTTTTGCATTTTCGTTTTTTGCTTCCCCTCCTTCCCTATGTTTGGTCAATATGGCCATGTGAGGGCTTATTTTTTTGTGGAACGAGTTGTACTTTTGAACGACACCATTGGTTTTACCATGTTGTGTACTCGAAAACGAGAAAAAAAATTCCAAGTGCGGTGAAATTGCAAGAAAAGTGCGATCCCACACTTGTTGCCAGGTTCACTAAATGCTGAAACTGAACTGCCATTATGATTCCCCAGGTCATTATGAGTTCATAGACACCAAACATGTCTAGGTTCTTTTTCATCTAAGTGGTGAAAAAAATTCCATACTTTGTGCAATTTTCCCAAAACCCGTAGCGTCTCGGGTTGGGTGAAGTCTTATTATTTGCATCCCGAGCTGATGTTTGTAATGATACCATTTTGGTGCAGATATGTTCTTTTAAATCACCCGTTATTGCATTGTAATGCAATGTCACGGCGACAAAAAAATATTCTGGCGTTTTTACTTCTTTTTATCGTTATGCCGTTTAGCGATCAGGTTAATCCTTTAATTTTATTGGTTAGATCGGGAGATTCTGAACGCGGTGATACCAAATACGCGTATTGTTGATTTTGTATTTATTGTTTTATTTTGAATGGGGCGAAAGGGGGGTGACTTTTATATATCTTCTAATTTTTTTCATATTTTTAAAAACATTTTTTTTTATTTATTTTTGGCATGCTTCAATAGCCTTCATGGGCGGCTAGAAGCTGCCACAACTTGATCGGCTCTGCTACATAGAGGCGATGCTCAGATCGCCTCTATATAGCAGAATTACAGACTTGGTATGAGTGCCACCCTGGACCACAGGGTGGCGCTCACAGCAATCCTGCATCAACAACGAGGTCTCAAGGAGACCTCTGGTTGTCATGCCGATCAAGTGACGAGGGTCTAGTGACCGCATTTCCGGCCTGATGGCCAGAAGTGCTTGTTAAATGCCACTGTCAAAAGTTTGACAGCGGCATTTACCGTATATACTTGAGTATAAGCTGACCCGAGTATAAGCCCAGGCACCTACTTTTGCCACGGAAAACTGGGTAAGCTTATTGACTAGAGTATAAGCCAGGTATGCATTGTCCCCTCATCCTTGTCCTGCTATGCATCGCTCCTCCTTCCCTGTCCTGGTATGAATGCCTCCCCATCCCTGTCCCTGTCTTCATGCCTCCCCTGTCCCTGTGATTATATGCATGCCTCCCCCTTCCCTGTCCTGGTATGAATGCCTCCCGATCCCTACCCCTGTCTGCATGCCTCTCCTATCCCTGTCCTAGTATGAATGGCTCCCCCGTTCCATCCCTGTACGAATGCCTCCCCCATTCCATGCGTGTACGCATGCCTTACAGAAACCAGCAGCTGTGATCCCCTGCTGTCCTGTCTGTATCCGCTCTTTTGCTTCCTCCTCTGCCCAGAAGATGTGGTATGATCAGTCCAAGTTCCTCCACCAACAGACACAGCCATTACACAGAAGGCACATTTATAGGATTATCTCTATTTTATTTCCCTGTGACCCAGCACGGGCGTTCCAGCAGGGTCCATATGACTACTGAAACCGATCAGCAACAGTCCTCGTGGTACCATAGCTTCCACCAGTAGCATAGATGTGCTCAGCCACAATCTCCCCTAGTTAGGGGCACGCACAGTTCAGTTGTAGGCTACATTACCACGATGACTATTGGACCTTACAGATTTTCTGCACCCAAGGGCTAAATTATTTTACTTGCGTTTTTGGCATTGCAATTTTTTACATGCATGCTCATTGAGTTTTTGTTTGTTTTTGATATGTCATGTTTTAAATAAAGCTACAGTACTTAGTTTTTAATACTTGATATTTGACTTTAATGCAGCTATTTGCAGGTTATGTGCCTTTTTTTTTTACCTGTGAATTTTCTGTAATTAATAAAACTCTTTGGGGAAAATCCCCACAAAAAACACAGCAGACCCTCAAGAAAAATGGATATGTTGGGGATTTAACCCCTATATAACCTTGAGCGTTGAACTATTGCAGCAAGTAAAGAAAAAAGTGTATATATATATATATATATATATATATATATATATATATATATATATATATATATATATATATATATATGTATATAAATAATCAATTCACCCCTCTTTTGCTCCATTTAAAATAAAAAAAAATAAGAAAATAAAAAAACCGTAGTTAATATTGCTGAGTTAAGAAATTTCCTATCAAAATATTAACTAAATTAATCAGATTGGTAAACGGCATAATGGCATAATGAGAAAACAAAAACGCCAGAATTATGCTTTTTTTTTTTTTGGTCGCCGCAACATTGCAACTAAATGCAATAATGGGCAATCAAAACATCATAATCATATCTACCCCAAAATGGTAGACGCGCAAAAAATAAGGCCTCATCCAGCCCCAGATCCCGAAAATAGAGATGCTATGTGTCTCGAAAATTATGTCTTTTTTTTTTTTTTTTACACAACCCTTGGATTTTTTCACCAACAGCCTATGCATGTTTGGAATCCAAGAAC
This sequence comes from Ranitomeya imitator, assembly GCF_032444005.1. Taxonomy (NCBI): domain Eukaryota; kingdom Metazoa; phylum Chordata; class Amphibia; order Anura; family Dendrobatidae; genus Ranitomeya; species Ranitomeya imitator. The sequence goes on from NC_091286.1 coordinate 366,818,803, forward strand.
TCGTACTGACCTGGAGAATCATATTGGTAGGTCATTTTTAGAATTTAGTGAACATGGTAAATGAAAAAAAAAAAAAAAGAAAAAACAATTATGGAATTGCACTTTCCTTTGCAATTTCACGTCTCTTGGAATTTGTTCCAGTTTTCCCGCACACTCTATGGTAAAATCAATGGTGTTGTTCAAAAATACAACTCATCCCACAAAAAAAAAAAAAGTCCTCATACAGCTATACTGACAGAAAAATAAAGTAATGGCTTTGGGAAGAAGAGGAGCAAAAAACGAAAATGAAAAATAATGAAAATTGCTTGGTGAAAGGGTTAAAAACGCACCTTGGGTCATTTCATTCAGTGTAAAAAAAAGCACAGTGGGCATGATCTACTATATAATTGTCTAAGGGTCACTTCCGTCTGTCTGCCTGTCTTTTTGTCTGTGTTTCTGTCTGTCTGTCACGGATATTCATTGGTCGCGGCCTCTGTTTGTCATGGAAATCCAAGTCGCTGATTGGTTGTGGCAAAACGCCCAATCAGCGACAGGCACAGTCCGGCGGCAAAATGGCCTCTCTTTCCTCTCCGCAGTCAGTCCATACTCCCCTCCATTCAACCCTCACACAGGGTTAATGCGAGCGCTACCGGTAACGCAGCTATTAACCCTGTGTGACCAATTTTTTACTATTGATGCTCCGGTAACGCAGCTATTAACCCTGTGTGACCAATTTTTACTATTGATGCTCCGGTAACGCAGCTATTAACCCTGTGTGACCAATTTTTTACTATTGATGCTGCGTATGCAGCATCAATAGTAAAAAGATCTAATGTTACAAATAATACTAATTAAAAAAAAAAAGGTTATTCTCACCCTCCGACGTGGTGTGCTGTCCTCGGCAGTGCAAGTGGCAGGTTCCGGTGCCAAGGATGCTATGCGAGAAGGAACTGCCATGACGTCCCGATCATGTGACCACGACATCACCACAGGTCCTGCGCTCATAAAAACCCTGGGACCGGAAGCTGCCGCGTGCACTGTACACAGGCGCCAGGACTTCAACGGGCCTTCGGAAGGTGAGTATATGTTTATTTTTTATTTTAAGTCTTTTTTAACCACGCATAAAGTGCTCACATTGCTATATCCTACGTGGGCTGTGTTACATACTGCGTGGGCTGCGTTATATACTACATCTCTGTGCTATACACTATGTGGCTGGGCAATATACAACGTGACTGTCCAATATACTACGTGGCTGTGCAATATACTACGTGCTCTGTGTTATATACTACTTAGCTGTGCAATATACTATGTGGCTGTGTCGGTTCTCTTATATACTACGTCGACTGTGCAATATACTACGTGGCTCTGTTATATACTACGTGGCTGTGCAATATACTACGTAGCTATGCAATATACTGCGTGCCTCTACAATATACTACGTGGCTATGTTATATACTACGTCGCTGACCAATATACTACATAGCTGTGCAATTCACTACGTAGCTGTGCAATACACTACGTGACTGTGTTATATACTACGTGGCTGTGCAATATACTACGTGCCTGTGCAATATACTACGTGGCTCTACAATATACTACATGGCTATGTTATATACTAAGTGGCTCTGCTATATACTACGTGGCTGACCATTATACTACATACCTGTGCAATACACTACGTGGCTATGTTATATACTACGTAGCTCTGCTATATACTACGTACGCTGTGTTACATACTACGTAGCTCTGTTATATACTACGCAGCTATGTTATATACTACGTCAGTTGTGTTATATACAATATAGTACGTAGCCTGTGCTATATACTACCTACATATTCTAGAATACCCGATACGTTAGAATCGGGCCACCATCTAGTATTTCTATAAAGCTCATCCACTTATTGGAACTGTAAATCACAGCAGTTTTTGCTTTGCTCAGCAGCGTCAAAAACTCACCAGAAACTCATTGTGGGAAGTTAATCTTATACATCATTATAAGCATCATGACACACCGGAGGAAGGACGATGGCTACCTCTAGGTCAACAGGACAACTAAAGCAAAACAAAGAATCACTGGGAGGAAATACCATAGTCCAGGATGTGACACTCACCCTCTCTGGAATAGATCCACATTGTAAAACTTCTGGAGCTCCACTGAAAATTCCACAGTTGCCTGAACATCACTCATTTTGATTCCAGATGAAGATTCACTATTCACTAAACAGGAAGGAAAGCGAGAAAATAGAAATGAATGAGACTAGAATAACATGGAAATCTAAGCCCATGTTCACGTGACATTTACGGCCCGATGTGACATTTATGCTGCAAAAGCTTCCTGATGTATACGTATGCCTCCACAAGAGGCCATAAACGGTCATCCGCCACCTATAGGGTCTCATTTACAAAATGTACAAAGTGGACAAAGTTTTTCGTTTTTTACTCGGTATCTTTAGAAGAAATACAGAAGTCTACATACCGTTTCTATATACAGTCATGGCCGAAAGTGTTTGCACCCTTGAAATAAGTATTTCTCCCCAAAAATATTGCCATTACACATGAAAGAACACAACGAAACTGAGGGAAAAAAAGGGCATTTGGACACGCAAAGCCCCCAAAAACAGGTCGGACAAAGAACTAAAAAAAATCTCCAGCCGAAAAGTCAAATGGATCAAACTTCAGAATTTATTTAGACATCATAAAACGCTAGTAGTTTCTCCAGTTGTCTCCAGCTAACGCGTTTTGGCTATGCCTTACTCATAACCATAACCACGTACCGAAAACGTGTTGGTTGGAGACCACTGGAGGAACGGCTAGCGTTTTATGAGGTCTAAATATATTCTGAAGTTTTATCCACTTGACTCTTTGCTGGAAATTTCTTTTTTCCTTGCTGTCTGCTAACTGTACTTAGTCCTGGGCAGCACCGTGTGGAGGCTTACACACAGCTTCATTACAACGTGGATCCGGTGAGCTGACTCTCGTCTTTCTCTTACATTTATGTTTCACTTGAACAGAATTGTTGGCACCTTTCCAAAATTGTGGGTAAACAACTTTGTTTCAAGCATGTGATGCTCGTTCAAACTCACCTGTTGCAAGTAACAGGTATGGGTAATATGAAAATCACACCTGAAACCAGATAAAAAGGGAAGAAGTTGATTCAATCTTTGCATTGTGTGTCTGTGTGTGCCACACTAAGCATGGAGAACCGAAAGAGGAGAAGAGAACTGTATGAAGACTTGATACCTGAAATTGATGAAAACTCTCAACAATCTCAAGGTTATCAGTCCATCTTCAGAGATCTCGATGTTCCTTTGTCCACAGTGGGCAACATAATCAAGAAGCTTACAAGCCATGGCACTATAGCTAATCACTCTGAAAGAGGACAGCAAAGAAAAATTGATGAAAGGTTGCAACGCGGGAGAGTCCGGATGGTAAATAAGCAACCTCAATCAAATTTCAAAGAAATTCAAGCCGTCCTGCAGTCTCATGGTGCATCAGTGTCAGCATGAACTATCCATCGACATCTGAATGTAATGAAAGCCTATGGCAGGAGACCAAGGAGGACCCCAACTGCTGACAGAGAAACATAAAAAATCTATACTGCATTTTGCCTAAATGTAAATGAGTAAGCCAAAATTCTTCTGGGAAAGTGTTGTGCACAGATGAGACCAAGATAGAGCTTTTTGGTAAAGTAGATAATTCTACTGTTTACCAAAAAGTGAAATAGGTCTACAAAGAAAAGAAAACAGTACCTACAGTCAAATATGGTGGAGGTTCAAAGATGTTTTCGGGCTGTTTTGCTGTCTCTGGCTCTATGTGCATTGACTGTGTGCAAACTAACATGAAATCTGAACATTACCAAAGGATTTTAAGTCACAATGTAGAGCCCAGTGTCAGAAAGCTGGGTTTGAGTCCTAGGTCATTCCAGCAGGACAATGACCCCAAACATACTTCAAGACGCACCCAGAAATGGATGGAAACAAAGCACTAGAGAGTTCTAAAGTGACCAGGAATGAATGGCTGCTGGGAGAATGCACCCTTCAAATACGAGAGACTTGAAGCAGTTTGCAAAAGAAGAGTGATCCAAAACTCCAGTTGAGAGGAGTAAGAAGCTTGTTGATCGTTATAGGAAGCGATTGATTGCAGTTATTTAATCCAAAGGGTGTGCAGCCAAATATAAAATTGAGGGTGCCAACAATTTTGTCCACCCATCTTTGGGGTTTAGTGTGAAATTACCGTATATACTCGAGTATAAGCCGAGTCACCTAAGTTTGCCACGAAAAACTGGGAAAACTTATTGACTCAAATATAAGCCAGGTATACATTGTCCCCTCATTCCTATCCTGGTATGCATGGCTCCCCATCCCTGTCCTTGTATTCATGGCTCCCCATCCCTGCCCTTGCATGCATGGCTCCTTATCCCCTATCCTTGTATGCATGGCTTCTTATACCCCGTCCTTGTATGCATGGTTCCTATTGAAAAAAAACAAACAAAAAAAACACATTCTACTTACCTTCCCTGCGTGCCCTCACTGCATCTCGTTCCGGCGCCTGCAGTACTTCTTGCTGAGCGATCACGTGTCACTGTTCATTAAGGTAATGAATATTCACTCTACGCCTATGGGAGTGGAGAGACGTGAATATTGATTACTTTAATGAGCGGGGCAGACGTGATCGCTTGGCCAGAAGAGCTGCTGGCGCCAGCTGGAACGAGATACAGTGAGGGCGAGCAGGGAAGGTATATAGGATGTGTGCTGGAAGCCGGCAGGCTGCAACTGTGCACTGTAAGAGAAATGAATATTCACTGCCAACGCAGTGAATATTCATTTCTCTTTAACAGTGGGCACAGGGTTTAGCTGCAGCTGCCGGCTCCTGCCTCCTGTGACCCGCTGCTCAAAAAAACGTACTGAAAAACTCAGCTTATACACGAGTATATACGGTATGTTCAATTTTCCTTTTTTCTGCTCTTTATTTGTGTTGTTCCAATACACACCAAGGAAATAAATATGTGTAATTGCAACAATTTTCTGGGAAAAATACTTCATTTTCTGGAACAATTTCAATGGTGCCAACAGTTTAAGCCATGAATGTATGCAATATATCAATCAGTATATTGGAAAGAGGGAGACCAAAATTACACTATGTGGCCTTCATCAGGCTGACTAAAGGTACCTTCACACTAAGCGACGCTGCAGCGATACCGACAACGATGTCACACAGACAGCTCTCCAGCGACCAACGATCCCGAGGTCCCCGGTAACCAGGGTAAACATCGGGTTACTAAGCGCAGGGCCGCGCTTAGTAACTCGATGTTTACCCTGGTTGCCAACGTAAACGTTAAAAAAACAAACACTACATACTTACCTTCAGCTGTCTGTCCTCCGGCGCTGTGCTTTCCTCTGCACTGTCAGCGCCAGTCAGCCGGAAAGCAGAGCGGTGACGTCACCGCTGTGCTTTCCGGCAGACCGGCGCTGACACAGGATGCAGGAGGAGTGCAGAGAAGCACAGCGCCGGGGACAGACAGCTGAAGGTAAGTATGTACTGTTTGTTTTTTTAACGTTTACGCTGGTAACCAGGGTAAACATCGGGTTACTAAGCGCGGCCCTGCACTTAGTAACCCGATGTTTACCCTGGTTACCAGTGAAGACATCGCTGGATCGGCGTCACACACGCCGATCCAGTGATGTCAGCGGGAGATCCAGCGACAAAATAAAGTTCTGGACTTTCCTCA